>NC_056512.1:35850640-35945313 GCF_014905685.2 Nematolebias whitei
CCCCCCCCCCCCCCCCCACACACACACCTTGATTGTTTTAGTCTGTAGTTTGAGACCGTTGAGTGTGTTGATGGCCTTGTCTGCATCATTTGGATCTACGTAGTTTACAAAGCCATAACCCAAACTCTGACCTGCAGACAAAGACACAAGAATACAGACGATGAGTGTTTCCAAACGCAGTGGGAAAATATTTTGTTTTATTTAGTTTTTTCAGCACTTTGTACCCGTTATCTTGTCTCGGACGAGCTTGCACGATTCGATCTCGCCGATGCTACCGAACAAGCTTTTGAACTCTTCCTGGGTCATGTTCTGAGGCAGATAGTTGACGATCAAGTTGGTTTTGCTGTCGTCTGTGGAGCCGTTTGTGCTGATGACTGGGCCATTAGGCAGACTGGTTCCACTTGGACCGTTGGACACCTGCGTTTCCATGGTGCTGATTATCTGCTGAGAAAGAGGGCGAAGTCAGACTCAGAACTCAGACACAGTGGTATAAATATATCAGACATTTATTATTTAACGTATTATAATCCAAATGCTAATGTAAGACATGTGCATAGCCACAGACGGTCCACTCTATATCTGTCAGAAATGCAGGTTAATAATCAGCATTGCTAAAATGGAGGTGGACAGGCTCTGATTTATCATGCTCCCCTCCTCCTCATTTGCTCCTCTGCTGCTTCCTGCCTCTGGTCCTGCAGATGTCACAGTCCCTTTTCCTTATGTCTCCCCTCCCTCCCCCACTCTCTCTTCCAGGGTCAAACACCATTGCATCATTCTAATGGGATGGATAATGGTAGGAGAGTGAAAGAGATGTTCGATGGATTTAACACTCCAACAAATAAGGCATTTATAGTTGGTAAACACAAAATCACACATTCATTCTTCTGTTTTTGTCATCAAACTGCTTTTTTTTTATTTTATTTTAGTTTTGTGTCTCTTTTGTGTGTATTGAGTGAGCCATACTGTCTAATTTATGTCAAGTAAACTGTCAAGAACCATTATTGAAGAAAACTTCCTGCTCCAGTTCTTCCTCAGCACTGAGCTCTTTTCGTCTGATCAATATTTTGAATGTTGCGCTTCTCTAGAAGAAACTTTGATTTGTAGGGGGTGATTTGAAATCAATTCAGTTGAATTTTACTTTGTTAATTGCAAACATTTTTAAAGTGTATAAGAAAAGGAAACAAACAAAACATCCAAGGAGTTATAAAAAAGACTTATCGTAGTTTCACGTTTATTTGAAGCTAAAATACATTTGTATGAAAATATTTTGCGGGGTTTTACTTTAGTTTTAAATTGTCTGACGTCATCCAGTTTAAATTTAAACGTCAAAGTATAAAAGTGCACTCATATGGATGAGTCATGCAAATATTCATGAGCTTTATAAAAACATTTTCAACATGTCTGCAACGTATTTATTGTGTTGATTTAGATGCATTTGGTCACATTTAGTTGACCACTCTGGAAAACATCTGTACAAACAGCTGCATGCTGTAAATGGATAATATTCCACTGTGGCATTGAAGTGTTGATGGTCACTTACTTATGCTATGAGTCAAAAAGGAAAAAACAAGCCCCATTGAAGCTTCTGGGGTTGTAGAATGTAGACCCAAGAAACAAAACTAGTTATTTAATAAGTCTCAAATAATTTAAAATAGATTTTGAATGGTATAAATGCCACGTCATACATATAAACTAATAACTGATACTGTTAATAGCTTTCTGAAAGTTAAAAAGCAGCAGTTTATGCTTCTTTAAGTGTCTTTTTTTTTAAATAAATATTTAAAGAAAAGGTATGCTTTTTTCTTATCAACTCATGTAACTCAAGCAGCATGTTTTTATTTGTACAAACAGTGTGCATCATAAAAGCAAACCACTTAAACTAAACTAAACTTCTTGTTTTTTTATGTCTCATTTGATGGGTTCATTTTCTTTTCCTTAGGTCTATAAACTGGTTTGTGTACAAAAATAATTTTCCCATCGTCTCTGCATCCAGCTGTCGAGCTTCGAGCCTCACCTTGACTCTTGTTGCCCAGGTAACAGCCCCCTCAAAGACGACATTGTTTCTAACGTCTGACAGGATGTTTTATCCTTTATGTTGAACGTTTGTCTGATGTGCATATATTTACATATGTTTAGATTGTATGTCTTTGCAAAAGCAACAAATCTCAATAAGTCAAATGAATGATGACAAAAGGAAAGCAGCGTGGTGATGGTTTAAAAATAAAATAAAATACTTCAAACACATCAGTGCACCGGGAGTGAATAATGTACAACCAGCAAGCTGTCACACAAAGATTAATGATGTGCAACTAAGACAGAGCCTGAATTTGTTTTATTATTTAGCAACAAAATGTGGAGTTAACCTGCTTTCTTGTAAGTGTTATAATATTAATGCAGTACATTGTTCTATGATGCATTTGACGAAGAGAAGCAACTTACTGTGCCCCAAAAATAACAACATTTACAAAAAAGGGGAATAAAGAGAGATATTTTAGGGACACATTTGACTCACCAAGTGGAAAACCCTCAGCCTTGCAGCTGAAACTTCACCAGCAAACTGTGTTGAATTATATAAGTCACTAAAAACTGGTCGTGGAATATAAATATTTGGATTTCCATAAATAAACTAGAAGCAACAAGATGCTTTTAAGCTATTTTAAGGCAGCTTGAGCTTAGTTTTAAGCTTTTATTTTATAATGTACAGCAACAAGTACAATATTGTGGCCTAGCTTTGGTTTTACAGTAAGCTATAGTGACTTAATGTGATGGTATAGCAGTAAAACACACAAGTAATCAGAAAATATTTAGCAATTGCAATAACAGATACAGAGATTTACGACTAAAACCACAACTAATAACTAATTAGCTCAGTGTAATTTGACTTAAATACTTCCAATCAGGATAAAAACAGAATTCTGATAATAACTCTCCAGCACTTCTGAGTCCCACACCGCTGCTTTTCTTTCTATTTCAGGGGCTCTGTGACACCCCCCTTAATATTTAATGGAGTGCCTCAGCTTCGCCCACACATGGTTGCAGACTTGCACGCATGCAGGAGCCCAGCCGCCGTCGCCAAACAAACACACACCACCTACACTGTGCACAATTAAATTACAAAACACGCAAACAATCCAAGGCTGCATGTAAACGCAGCCTGTGGCCTCATGCTTTCTGGTGCATTTTGTTCATTTCTGCTCCAAATGCAATACAGCATCTCCAAGCTGTCACAGTTTCTTAGTTCATGTGTTTTTCCCAGTGTATGTCACAAAGTGGATGTTTCATGAAATGTGTGAAATTATGTTCTCACAGTCAGGGGCCCCATTTAGTTCCAGCATGTAAGTGTTGGTGAATCATAAGCTTGATGCACCAGTAAATGTATTTGCTGCATGCCATTTTAGGTTAGATAGGTCTAATCACTGCTTTAAGCTCAAAGAAGTAAAAAATGTTGTGTTTAAATAACATTGTGTGTTATCTTAATATATAACCCACATTGTCTAAAGATCTTTTTTTTTTCTGGAAGAGATCAAATAAATCCAAGCACATAGGCTAAAGTGTAAATGAGCCTTCTAAATAACACAGATTACAGGATTATCCCAAACAAAGGGCATTTGCCACACTCTCTGCAGCTTAAAGGATCATGGTGGCAGTTGGATCACAACAGGACGAGCAGAGTCACAGTTTATTTATTTATTTATTTATTATTTTTTGTCTCAATTTTTCCCCTCTCAGCTCAACAGAAGACAAATAAAAAGCTAGCTCTCTGGGTGTATGTGACAGAGATGATAGCAGACAGCGTCAGAGGCCTGGAGGAGACGGATCTGTCTCACAGGTCCTGGAGCACGAGGGGCGCTATCCAGCGTGCTGAAAAGGGAGTGGCTTTGGTCAGGCTCATTTCAAGTCGAGGAAAACAACCAAAGATCATCGAGTTTATTTTGTATGCTTTGTTGAAATTTAAATAGTTTGACATAAATTCTAATATGGTCAAATAATACATAATGTCCTAACATTTCCTGAGCTGTCCTTTAGACGCCCGGCTTGTGCGCTCTGCAGGCATTCACGGAGCGCAGCGCCTATTTGCTGAATAAATGTATTGAAAGGAGCAAACAAAAGAGCCACCCGTTCCTCCTCTTCTCTCTGGCAGAGGCTATGGCAGCACTATGAATATTAATGTAAACAGTGGCGCTTTGTGCCGTGGCCACAGGCTGCAGGACTCTCCGGGAACAATGCTCGTTACAGTTGCAGCTCCAAGTCAAAAAACGCAAGAAAGGGTCAAATATCCAACTAAAATAAATAAATACAGTCAGTTTTTTTCCCCTTTTAGAGTGGGAGCACTTGGATTATAGGCTACAATAAAATCCAAATATTTAGACAAGTTAGTGTTTTTATAAATATATATATATTTGTTTATCCTGGATAGTAATAAAAAATAAACGTTCTGTAAGGTTCTTCTATACAAGATTTATACATATGAACAAAAATAATTGTTTTTCCTTACAAAACAAACAACATAACGCATTTATAAGGATAATTTGAATGATTTGCGTCTGCTAAAAAGGAAATAAATCAAAATGTAAGTAAAGATCCTTCACGTTTCAGCTTGAGATCACAGCTGGTTTACAGTGGTGGCCTCGCCTGTCCTTGTCCTTGAATTGTGTAAGAGCCTCGGAAAGGTTATCTGACTCAACGCTTTTATTTGCTTGGCACTGCGGTACAGGCGTGAGGGACTGCGGACCACGTGGAGAAGATGCTCCCCACCAAAGAGGCCCGAGAGCAACAAAAGGTTCAACAAAGAGAACATCTAACGTGCGTCAAGTGGACAGACTGAGCCAAAACAAATTTCTCTGGTTCAGTATTGCCACGCGCCTCTCTTTGTGTTGGTGATTTGTTCATTTTGCGCACTAAAATTAGCCATAAACTAAATATTTTAGACCTGTCATTAATATTATTTCAATGCAACTTAACGAATTTCTTCTTATTAAAAAAAAAAGTAAATTTTTATAGGCAACGCTGAGGTTGTATCATTCCTCGTTTCCTTTAATGATCCATTTTTCCTATTTTTATGTAAAATGGGTTGCTTTTAATTGGTTTGCTTAAATAAACAATGCGCAATCAAGTCAAGAGGCTAAAAGAATAGGTCGTTTGAGGCTTCAGGGCCCTCATTTGATGCTCCAGTCCAGCAGAGAGACACGCCCAACCCTGCCGCCGGCGCGCGCCTCATTTATCATCGCCTCCATCTCCTTCTACCCACCATGCGCCCTGTGAGGCATGGCCATCTTGCAGCTATACGACGCGATTCCTGAGGAAATTCGCTTAAAATGGTGATGTTCGCGCGCGGCCTTGCGCGCCGCGGCCTCGTTTAATCGGTTGCATCGCAACGAGAACCCTGAGGATTTGGGACTTTGTTTGATTCAAAGCGAAACCAATGGATGCGTAATCTCTCCCCTCCCTCCCTCACCGAGTGACTCGACCCTTTTTTTTTTTTTGCCTTGCTGGATGGGCCCTCAGCCTCCGAGGCATCATGTTTTGTCCCCAGCATCCCTGTGCAGCATCCGGCAAACCCCCCCCCCCCCCCCCACACACACACACACACACACACACACACAGCTGAGCACGGCGCCTTATTGCGTTTCTCCATCTCCATCACTATTATAGCATGTCCAAATAACGCAACGCGCGTTGACTTTTAAGCTTCACAGAGGCTGTGGTGGTGAAATGTAAAACCCGAGCCATCTAAAATGGCAGGATAATGACTTTCTCCAGCGCAGAGGGTGACTGCAGGCTGGAGCGCAGCATGGCGCATCACACACTGCCTGCATCGATCCTTAATCTTGTTAAAAGAATACTGCGTGGCATATTGGACGACAGCGTAAAGGACACTAATTCCAAGTGTGTGTCGGCATGTGTGCGCAACCACGCCGCTCTGCTTGAAAATATACTGATTTCTGCCCCCCCAAAAAAAGGCACGAGAAGGCGCGATTTCCATTGACATCACATGTGCACATGCAAAACAAATCAAAAGGCGTGCGATTAAAGCGTATGCGCGATGATACAGCATCCCCATCATGAATGGAAGAGGGAAAATAGAGCCATACGTACAGTAACCATTCTTGACGTACAACGAAAGATATCTAGGTCCTTCTTTCCACTGGTCTTCAAGCTGAAAGCTGAGTCTCTATCAGGCCTTTTATGATATGGCCTTTAAAAATGAAAAGAAAAAAAGAAAAAAATGAAAAAACGACAATCTTCGCCAAAGGATCTCAGCCCTCGGAGGTTGTAGGTGTCCTCTACAAGGATGAAAATGGGAAGAAAGGTGTTTTCTTCTGGATGATGGTGGTGATGGAGAGCGTCCTCTCCGTGTGGCGTGGGCGATGGTTCAGGAGGAGAAAAAAAAAGAGAAGTGATCCTCGGCAGGGTGTGTCCAGGGGAGGGTGTTCTGGCTCGGCTGTTTTGTATGTGTGTGTGTGTGTATGTGTGTGAATGTGTGTGCGTAATTCCTCGCTACTCTCGCAGTCTCCTTCTGTGCCTCTGCTGCAATGTTCTTCTTTTATGCGTCCTCCTGGCTGGCAGAGCGCGCTTCTGATTGGCTAATTGTGCAGAGAGGGTACTACATGGCAGCCATTGCAATGCGCCGCTCTCCCATTATCCCCTTCAGGAGAAATCACCAAGAGCCCTCCCCTCCCCTCTTTCCTCTCCCATCCCTGCCCTTCCATCTCTCCACTCCCTCCTTCTCACTGCCCTTCCTTTCTTCCTGCCCTCCCCCTCCTCCTCCTCTTCGCATACAAGCAGAGCAGAGTGAATAGGACTCCACCTGCACTTTCACAACAGATGGATGGAGCAGAAGACACTGGACGTGCCTTTTCCCTTCTCACCATTTTGCACTCAGTCCTGCATTTCCAAAGCTCCTTCCTTTATCTGCTATTCCTCAATTAGCCCTGTCTGAAATGATTGCAAACAACTACACCCTGCAGGCCTTTGTCTTTGTGAATAAAAGCAATTCACTCAGCCGGCTCTCACATTTTTGCTCATATTCACTCAATTAAAGCAAATGGGAGGAAAAAGACAGTTAAATGCAAGCAAAAACAAAGCATTAAATCCATATTGCAACACCGAGTGGTTGATTTCTAGACTTTTTGTATGCAAGGCAGATGGTTCACCATAGAGTCAGGTGCAGACGTGGGAATAGTAAATTAGACACCCCCAGAAAATTCATTAAAATCCATTCAGCCATAACAGGAGAACTGAGATTCCTTTGACTCTGATCAAGCTGCATCAAATTATCTTTTTTATTTTATTTTATTACCAGAACGACTGTAGCTAGCAGTGGTATTCTTTCTTATTTTACTAACACAGGATCTCCTCACTGAGGCGTTCCCAGCCCTCTATGCCCACCTCCTGCTGCTCCCTCCCATGTGCCTGGCTGGATGGTAAGTGCTCACCGAGACATGCTGTTTGGACTCATCTATAATGTATCCCCTGCCCCGAGACATCATGTGTGACAAATGACCTATTTTTGTGCAGACCCCCAACGGGCCTTGACCTGGGGCTGGGGAGGCGGGGTGCAAGTTTGCATAAATTAGTGCATGCATGTTTATTTGCACAAGGGTCTCTGAGTTCATGTGAGGATGCAAGACCTTAAACGGTTTGAAGAACTGATGTCTTATGGATATTTTATGACTTTTGATTGAAGTGGCACCGATGTGATCACTTCCTTTGCTTTGCTGTCCGTATTTGACCTTGAGAAATCCTCAGATAGCTCTGGCTGTGAAGACTGATAGAAGGAGAAAAAAATGTTTGCATTATTGATGCTGGTCACTTGGCCTTGATTGATTATGTGGATGGATATTAGTCAGTACTTGAAGAAAAATAGCAGGAAACACAAGTAATTCACTCCCTGCTTCTGCCATGTTTACGTTTGTCCTTCCAAATCTCTCCTGTACAGCCCTCTTTCCTTACTGTCACAAGCCTCTGAACATTGGCTCTGTCTGATATTTACATAATTGCCTTACATAAGTAGCAAGCCTGGCTCAGAGCTTGGATGATATTAGTGGAGATGAATATTGCATGAGGAAAGTGCTCGTTAAGCGTTAATAAGAGGATAGAGATGGAGCCCCACTGTCAGTCTGTCTTAACCCCGCCCCCACTGTTCTGACAAGCAGTGACTCAACTCAGCCTGGATGCGTTGGAGCTCTTGAGTCAGTTTTCATAGAGAGGGAGGACAAGTGTGTGTCCATGTATGTGTGTGTGTCTTCCAGCGTGCATGGAAGTCTGAGAGGAGATGGCGAGATTCACTCATTAGGTGCTTGTGTTTTTTCTCTTTTGTTGGCTGGATAAAAGCGGCTCTTGTAACACAAAGGCAACCAGGTCCGTTGACTGACTGCAGTTCCACTTACAGTTCACCCTTAATGTGAATAAACGGGCTTAATTGTGGCCTCTCATTAAAGCCCTGGTTAGTAGCATGGCAGCTGAATCCTCTCTCTGTGGGTAAGAGGGCATTTGAAGCACCTATTGTATGTTACTAAATCATGGATCAAGCATTAGTTTTGCTTAAAAGCCTTTTTTTTGTTGTTTCACTGATTATTTCCTTATAGTCCCCTAAGAGTCCCCTCAGTGGTGATTAGGAGTCTTGAAGCAGAGCTCCTTTTGTCTTTGTGTATCGTGCAATGCACCTTAGAGCCAGAGAAATTTATACAACCCCAATTCCAAAATAGTTGGGACATGGAGTAAAATGTAACTAAAAACAGAATGCAATGATTTGCTAATCTCTCAAAGGCACTTTTATTCGCAATGAAACATATTAAACAAATCAAATGTTTAAACTAAGAAAGTGTATCATTTTGTAAAAACATGAAAAATGGTAATTTTGTGTTTTATGGCAGCAACACAGCTCAGAAAATTTGGGACAGGGTCATACAGTATTTATCACTATGAAGCTACCCCTATTCTACTCATAACAGCCTGTAAATGTCCAAGAACTGAGGATCCCAGGAGACCAGCTGCTGGAGTTTTAGGAGGAGAATGTTGTCCGACTGTGGACTGATTTTAACTGTTCAACCATCCTGGGTTTTCATGGTTCATGAATACAAAAATGTATTCTTGTAAAACCTAATATCCTGAATTGATGGTGCCTTTCCAGATATGTAAGCAGCCCATTACATACAAACTAATGCACCTCCATACCATCAGAGAGGCAGACTTTTGAACTGGATGCTTATAACGAGCCAGATGTTCCCTCTTCTTGTTAGTATTGTTAGAGTTATCCTATTATCATGCGGAGACCCCCGGTCTTGTCTGCACAAAGTCAGACTAGTTTCTGGCCCAGTTCTGTACACATGAGATGGGCCCAGCTGCTCTGAGAGAACTTCCCAGGGTCAACACCCAATAAGGAGTATTTTTTTATTTAGTTGGCTTCAATCACATATATAGATTTGCACTTTCACCCATTTTCACCATCAGAAACAGATAAGACCAATGATGTCACTCAGGGTCACCCCACTGATACTCACTGATAGGCTGCACTCCTGGAAATGAAGGCGGAGCCAAGGGCCAATATAATCTGGGGAGTTCTGTTAGACGGGGCCTCCACTTCCGTTTCCGCTTCCGGGTTAAGACAAGTTGGACGGACGCCTGCAGCGCCGAACCTGTAACTTTCTCCTGCCTGATGAACATTAAATTGGTAAATGGAAATTATATATCTTGATTTATTTGAGTTAGAGCGAGTTTCCTCTCCATCTGAGAATAAAAGAACCAGACGCCAGAGTTGGGGAGTTGGACCAGTTTTAAGGACGGACCCAGTCCAGATTCTCACAAAATGGTGCCGAAACCCGGGACGTTTCTCCCGGTCCAGATTCTCACAGTATGGAGGGCATGGCATCTGCAGTTTACAGAAAGAGTTTTAATTTTCTATTTGTCTGACCACAGAGCAGCTTTCCCACTTTGCCCCGGTTCATTTCGAATGAGCTTCGACCCAGAGAAGATGCCATCATTTCTGAATGGTGTTCACGCATGGCTTGTCCTCTGCATGATGGAGTTTTAACCAGCACTTGTAGGAGGAACAGTGAACTGGGTTTACGAACAATGAGTTGAGAAAGTGTTCCTGAGAGTTATTTGTAACAAATTCAATTCAGTTTTTAATGCAGCGACGCTTGAGGCTTGAAGATCACGAACTTCAATAATGACTTTCATCCTTGTCTTTTGATCACAGAGATTTATCCAGATTAACTTAATATTTGATGATATTATAAACTGTAGGGTAAGTCTTTCCAATTGTATGTTGAAAAATACAATTCTGAATTTTTTTAGATATAGTTTTTCCTCATACTGGTAAACCTCTGCCCATCTTTACTTATTACACCCTTTTACGGACCTGTTGCCAATTAACGTAATTTGTCATAAAATACTTCTCCATCTGTTTCTTATTGTTTACAGCCTTTTGTTGCCACCTCTTTTAGATATGTTGCCGTTTCGTTTTTAACCTTTTTTGGATTTTCTGCTACAAAATGTTTACAGTACAATATCTTTGTCTCAACAATTGTTATGTTTGCTTCATTCCATTGTGAATAAAACTGTTTATTTATTCATTTGATTTTTGGATTTACAACTGTTACATTCTGTTTTTACGTACATTTTACACAGTGTGCTATTTTTTTCCTTCCACAATCGGAGTTATAAGATTAGTAAATTGATTTTGAACACCAAATAAACAAATACGTAAATGAAAGTTTTCAGCTTTGCACAATAAATCTAATTGAGGGAGCAAGTGCAACATCAAGCATTGTAAATGGTAAAACCCCAGAAATTCTGAGTGCTTCAGACGGTCTATCTCTGTGGCTCATCGTTATTGCACTTTCAGTACATCAAAATGAAAGCCTGTTGCCATTGCCCCGCGGTGAGGCCTTGTCTATTTGTAAGAAGGAGAGAGGGGGAGAGTGACACTATATGACAGTGAATCTGGGGGATGGGGAGGGTGATTCAGCCTGCAGGTCTGGGTAATTCAGTGGTCCCCATCCACCAGGCCTGGCTCCAGGCTTCAGTGGCAGCAGCAGTTACTGCTTTCAGGGAAGATTCCAAAAATAAATTAGCCTCTTTTTTTTTAAAGGACATTTGTTGAAAGTGGCAACTGGCCTAATTCAACCCTTTATGTATTATTTGGCAATTTTCTTGTGGTCTCCCTCATGGGTTTACTTGCACTTTTTCCTGTCTCTTTTTCTCTCCATCCTTCTCTTCTGTCTGTCTGGATGTGTTGTCTCTGGGCTATTATTAGAGTAGACAGGCTGGTGGGAGGAAGTCTCTGAAGTAGATGCTCTTGTCATTTTTTTTTTTTTTTAAATTCATGTATGATATTCTACTTTCATTCTTCCTGGTTAATTCTTTGTATTCCTATAGAAGTTTTATTTTATTTTATGTAGTCATTACTGAATAGATAAGCTTCATTGTTTGGGTATTAAATCAAATAAAATTTTGGCATAAGCTTATTATCACTAATAAGCTTCTCTTTGTTACAGGTGTATTCTCATATGAACATTCATGGTTTAAACAAGAGAAATCTTAAAACCTTTTTGAATATAAAGCCGTGGTTATTAATTTTTCATCTTGTCCTGTCTGAGCTGGAATCGAGGGAGAGAGACCTTAAACACACAAAGCTCTGAAACGTTCTCGATAGTCTCTTGTTTCTCTCTTTCTCTTCTGTTGCTCTCTATTTATTTGAAATTAAAAGAAAAACACACGTTTGATGGACATGAAACAAATAGAAAAAAGTGTTCTGTTCACATGTGCTTTTCTAGCTTGTAGAAAATCTTAATGAAAAGTAAATATTAAATAAGATAAAACAAATTCCCCATTTTCACTTGATGTGCTTTCATGTATTTTATGTATTTACTTGATGGTGATAAGCAGTTTATTATATAAGGCGGGCTCTCTGTGAGGAGTACTGTAATGTTTCCAAGGAAAGCTTCCAGCTTTAGCCATCATACTCCATTTTCTCCTCCTCCATCACACCCCTTCCTCCTCTCCCGTTTCATTTTCTTGCTTTTGCTCCCTGTAGTCCAGCTTTCTCCCCTCATGGCCTCCCCCCTTCGCAGTAATAGGAGACTTGAAATCAATAGCACATTAGTCTTCCTGGAAACTCTTGCGGAATTAAATATGAATGACTGAGATTGCAGCTTTACCTGCTTCGGAGAGAGACATCATTGCTCTTGGGGATATGGATTTTTTCCCCCCTTCCTCAAGTAAACAGTCTGGCCATTTTGTGCTGTTCCTACAGCTTGCCAGATCACTGGGCAACTTAATTTTGTTGGCAATAAATAAACAGATCCTTGAATTTTGCGAGATATTGTTCAGGGTTGTCATTTTGTCCTCTGCACCAGACAGATAACATAATATGATCGAGCAAATGGGATCACAGACGTCACAAAGCCGCGACAGCTGAGGAGGCGAGAAGAATCAGCCGGCCACACCCTTCCTCTGAGCACAGCAGTGGCACCATTTAAATATGAAAGAGCACTTTGCTTATTAACAGATTGCATATGACTTTGGTTTTTGTGCTCTCATTTTCCTCACGCTTTCTGTTCAGCACTTCCATTTAGGAACTTTTTACATGTAAATTTTTGTTGCTTGGACGTGCATCATTCGGTTCCATTTTCATTAACTGGTTCACTGTGCAAAGTGGAACAATTTCTTCTAACACGCTGCTCAGCTTAAAAGCATAATTTGGGAGGTTGCTGGAGAGTGCTGGCTGGTGGGAGGAAGGTAATACGAGACAAAAAGCTACCGTGCATGCTTCTGGGAATTGATAAAAACTTAGGCAGTGGTAAGTTAATACACAGAGATGATATAGAAGAATATATCTCTGCAAGCTATATTTCACTCCATCAGAGATGAAACAGTTTGTGACAGATGGAGTGATATTGTTCCCTGTATGGCCCATAAGTAAAGCCCCTCCTGCTTCCCCTCCCTGACAGATGTACCAGGAGGACCACAGTGCACTTTCCTTTCTTTCAATTGATTTGGGTGTTTGAACCCTTAGGGACTGAAGGATGATGCTAGGCTGGGGGTGACGTTAACGTAAATGGGGAGGTTTACTCATTTTCTGCAGCTCAGTAAGCAAACGAGTCCAAAGCAAGTTATATAGAGAACTCATATGAATATATCTGCATAAATCCAAACATGAAACTGTAATAGCACTCAGTTCTGTCCAACTAAGGAAGAAGGGAGAAGTATTTCCATAAATCTTGATTACTGAGTGACAACTTAGCTTGCATCCATGCATGTAATAGGCAGATGAGAGCTCATGGCTGATCATACTAATTGTATTCAACCGATTTACAGTGGATTAAAATAGAAGCACAAGTTTTTTTTTTTTTAATTGAACCTACAGAAGACTGAAGACTGGGTGCTAAACGATGCTGGTCTGTGTGTTTTGGAGCAAGTAAGCTGATACTAAATGATTCAGCAATGATGATCTTTAACTCCTCTCCCAACCCTGACTGTTGGATCATCATTAAGAGACTTAACAGCTGTCTTGTAGCAGATGTGTCCTGTTGCTATAGCAGGCTCATCGTCCCTGGAGGGGAAAGGTCAAGACAGGGGTGGAGGTTGACGCAGAGATTCTCCTAAAGATGCTACGTGTTTATGCTTCAGAAAAAAATAAACAAACAAACGAGCATCTGTTTTAGATATGCGGTGCCATCAGAATTTGATGGCAAATATCACTTCAGTCCTTCTTGAGTCAGGCTTGCGTGCAACCCAAACAAAATCTAAAATGATCTTGAATATTTTTATGTATTGCTTTTTATGTAAAATATTTTTCCTTGTTATTTGGAGAAAAAAAAATAGGTATAATTGTATAAGAAAAGTGATAATGATTTTGATACGACTCCCTGATGGGACAGAATAGAGAGGGGACGTGCCCCGGCCATAGGCGCGTGGCAGAGTGGAGCAGGTGGATGACGGGCAGCTGAGAGGTGGACTCGGGGGGGAAGGAGGAGGAGGGGCCTCCATTTTGAAGGACTCTTGGGGTTGAGAGAAACCCTGAAAAAAGGCAACCCCATCTGGAAGTGAGGTGGGGGCTTTGGTGTGAAAGAGATCTAGTGGGTGGTGTCTGACACTCTCTCTTTTGTTCTTTGGTACCGCAGCAGTGATGGTGGTGGGGCTCTCACTGCCGTGGGGGCTGGGCACTCAGACAATAGTGCCGATCTAGGATTTGAAAGCCTTCGATGAACAGAAAGGCAAGGAAGCATGTAAGGAAGGTGTGGACAGAGGGGAGAAAAAGTCGACCTGTGCCCCCCCTCTTTCAATAAAGCAAGGATGCTGCAATCTCACTCAGAAACACACAAGAATGTAATGTTAACATTCTTGTTAAATATTCAAGAAAACGTTTATTTAAGTGGGTTTTAGATGCACATCCAAATGATGTGATAAATCGATCATAAAAGCAGAGTTGTTCGATAAATCGTACTTTGCTGAACCTGAGAAGTAAGGAAAGAAAGACGAGTTTTGGCGTTGTGGTGGAAGCGTGCTGGAGCTTCATTTGTTTTCATTAGCCGAGTCCATGGGCCAGACTCGTGCCTGCTGTAAGCTCTGATGCAGCACTAAGAGGTGTTCCATGCATAAACTAACACCAAATATCCCAGCGACGTCTGTCCTTGCTCGGCTGCAGCAACGCCTCTGTCATGCAAGGTTATTTTCCTCCGCTCATTTACCCTTTGTTCATTTTTAGCATCATCTCTGTACAAGCCATCAGCCATCTCACAAAGGACAGCTGAGTACCTGCAGCAGCTCTCCAGGGTGCTGAATAGGATGACTGTGGGGTAGAAGGTGAGGGGGGGTTGGGCTGTATGTGAGTGCCTTTATAATTTCCTCATAGGATGGGGGTGGAGGTGGGGGTAGGCAAGAAGGGAGATGTACACCTGACATAATCATAAACTGACAAGTTTTACATTAAAGGTAAGAGAAAGCGTGATGGAGTAATTTGATATTTGCTCAAACAGGACGCAGAGAAGGCCTGTAAATGCAGTCGCTGACATACTTGCTCCATGTCTCCCCCTCATATCCAGGCTTTAAAGTATTCATAATCAATAATAATCTCTAAATGATGCTGTAGCTATTCTTCGCTCCTTTGCCTGTGTTATTCTACTTTCATTGGGGAGGTCAGATTTGTAAAATGCATCTTTTTGGGATGACTGCTGAGACAAGGTTCTCTTTCACAATCGTTTACCAATCGTGGTGAACAGCGACATCTGCTGGTAGTTTTAATATGTAATTTTATTCGTTTTAATTTTAGGATCGACATATAATGCATTTTTGTATTTATTTATTTAAGATCGTCATCTAATGCATTTTATCTGCATTAAGTAAAACATAATAAAAGTCCTTTATGGGGAGCAAAAAAAAAAAAAAATCGGAAAACACAAGTGCATGTCCAATGTATGTCAAAGTATTATCTTATTTAAGAAAACACACGCGCTCTTTCAGAAAGGATAGGTCTTAAATCGTTTTTCGTTTTCTAAATTACAAACAGAACTGAAACATGCGAAACCGTAAACTGTGTCGCAACTGCGCCATTACCAGCTTTCTCTAAACCGGTCAGGTGAGATTTCCGCCAAGCGGATGTAAGGTAGTTACCTAGCACAACAAAATCAAGACAGAGGGGAGCAAGAGCAAATCCGGAAGTGACGTAAAATAGCGTACAATTAAGTTGCTGTTATCCTATTAAAATAAATTAATTCTCATCCAAATTGAAAAATCCTTTTACAAAAAAATAGTTTTAATATAATATATAAACTTTCATTTGTTTATTTCCAATTAGGATAGTTAAAAAAAAGCATCAGAATCGAGTGTGTGGTTTTATTTTTGAAAATCACCGGATGTAGTATTTGTCGCACTCGCGCAGCTGTCATGGCCGCTGCTTCAGCTCCCGGCCGCTAGGAGGAACAGGGAGGGTTCCTTGTGTTTGGTCGGAGAGTGTGGAGAAGGAAGAGATACACATCCCAACACAAGAAGACTGGTCCGAACCGAAGCCACGACTGGCAGAAGAGGAGCCGTTTTAGTTTGACTTTTATTTTGACTTTCTTTTCATGGGGACGAGAAATGACATCTTCGACGGGCGAAAGGAGGGCGTTTGCTCATAAAATCAACCGGTGAGACCGAGACTCAAGTTATTGTTTCACTGCTACTAGTCACATTGACCCGCTGGACCGTATGCACACACATAGCAAGTATGCTAGGGTTTGAAATGAACTACAAAATAAACAATGCAGCATACAAAAGTTTATAACTGTTTATTAAAGCCGAGGACAAAGTATTCACCTGTATTCACCAATAAGCTGAAGGCTGTTCTGCAAGTTTTTAGCTGTTTGTTTGGGTGTGTGTTAAATCCTAAAAAATGCGTCTCCTTCAATAATATTTACATCGCTGTGAACTGGAAATCTTCTGTTTCACACGATTACACCTGCGGGTAATAAATAAGCTGCTTATCTGTGAGACCCATCTTTAAATAACGTCTTTTAAGTGTGAAGTCTGATTCTTGCCTGAGGCATTTTCCAGTCCTGTTACCTTCACAATAATTTACTACTGTCTTTAAGAAACGCCTTACTATTGCAGAACCAGATACTTCTTCCTAATCCTGCTATAAGACAAGGTGATAAATTATCATTCACTTGTCAGTGATTATTTTTTCATCCCAGTGAAAATCTTGTTTATCATTCCTGGTTTGTAACTTTGGTCTATGCTGCATCAGATGGTGGACCAGTTATTAATGTGCAGGGCTATTCACTGTATACCATAGCATTCCTCAGATCCTGTCTCCTGCAGCGGGTCCAAACCATTGTTATGTGCCGGATGCAGGAAAGGGTGGGGAATGGGCTCTCTAGCTATTGCTTTTGCAGCTGTTAACTCTCCTTTTCCTGTTTTCAGTTGAAATGTGCAGTTTTCTCACTACTCTGAGCTGCTTCATTAAGCACATGTAAAAAAACAACAACCCTGATGTGTAACTTGTGTCGTAATTAAAGCACGTTTTGCAGGTAGGAGCAGAGGAAAGCATGGATTCCAGCTCTAGTTTGTATCCTGGGTGGAAAGCATTTGCAGCTTTGATGATGATGAGTGAAACATGCAGTTTGTGGATCTAAAGAGACAGCTGTTTGCTCTCTCTGGGAGGATTGGGGTTTTCTCCTGCTTTGTCTTTCAGTTGGCCATTTGCTGTTGATAACAGTTTGGATCAGGGAGTCTGGCTCGGTGCCTGCTCTGGGGAGCCAGCTTGCTAAATCTCTGTGAGATCCAAGTTTCTAGCAGCTGCTGTCCTTCAGAATGGGAAATAAAGCTCTTTAGTTCATAAAGGATTTGCAAGTGGAGCTGCGTCTTTAACTTTGCTAGGAGACGTATAGATATTGAAAGTGAGAGTATGATAATCTCAGTAACAGATGATTACATTGACATCAAGCACACAAATATGCCAGTTTAGATTCAGTTATTTTTGTTGTTGCTTCTGGATTTGAACTTCATTTTTCTTCTTTTTTGTACTCAGGACGATTGCTGCAGATATCCGAAAACAAGTGACAAGAGACTATGGCTCACCTCAGCTCAACAAGAAACGAGGAGGTGCACACCACCCCGTGAGTCATCCTGTATTTAACATGCCAGAGTTGTAGGCCTGCAGGTTTGAAGTTGTAATTAACAAGTTCTACAAGCGAATTGGTGTATTAGTTTTAGGTTTATATATGAAGACGATGCAAGCAAAATCTGTGGAAAGGTCATTTAAAAAGTTCTTGTTGCACCTGATCTTAGTCAGTAATGTTTTCTTTTGTTTTCCAGGTAAGATTTAAACACACAAAATTATAGTTGTTTCAAAGGCTGTTCTTTAAATATCACGTTTTGTCATTTCAGTGCCTCTAAGATGTAAACTGCGCTTACATTTTTGTGAACACAAGTGTGAATAAGAGTTTTTTGTTTGTTTTAGACTTTTCGATGTAAAAGCATTAGGTATGAGCAAACATAGAGGTTGATAAGAGATCACTATTATTGCGGGACAATCCAATAAATATACGTGTTTTCTAAAAAACTGTGATGTGAGATCTTAAATCTAAAAATAAAACATATATTTATAGAAAACTACAGGTTTCTGTGATATATGAATTTAATCAGACAAAATCATATAAATTAAAACTTTTTGTGGCAAATGCTTTAGATTAGAAAGTTAAAAGATTTATATATATATATACATATATATATATTAATAACAAGTCTTATAAGTTGTGTTATTGTACATATGCCAGAAACTAATTCTGGTCTTTAATAATGTTGATTTGTCTCCTTATTGTTCTGTCCTTTGTAAATGTTTCTGGTCTAGCCGATCAGATTACAACCCTGTCATGATGGTCTTGCCATAGTTGTGGTACATAACATCCTAATGATTGCTGACAGTTGCCCCTGACGGAGGTGGTTGACCCTGTGGACTTCGAGGAGTATTTGAGCAGTCACCCTCCTGGGGTGGAGCTCGGCCCCCTCAGACAGCTTGTGGAGTTCCCCCAGGATGACCTTGAGCTCCTCCAGCAGGAGAAAGAGTGCACTACGTTGGAGCCCCCTCTGCCTGAGGAGGAGTAAGTCCAGCAGCTATTAAGACAGCTCAGGGTTTAATATTTTCCTTACAACCCCTCTAAGGGATTTATGTTACTGCATGCACAGTGTGCACTGTAATGGAGCGATTGCATTAGTAGGGAAAACAACTAAGCCTTTCTCTTTGCCACTGAATCAACATAAATATTGAAGCATGTGTTTCTAAAATATTAAAGAGCTTTTCTATGTAGCTCCCTGGATCCCAGAGTGAGAGATGCCTTGGCAGTCTACACAGATGACTGGCTTGTCATTCAGAGAAAGTAAGTGGCTCCAGTTGT
Source organism: Nematolebias whitei (assembly GCF_014905685.2). NCBI lineage: Eukaryota > Metazoa > Chordata > Actinopteri > Cyprinodontiformes > Rivulidae > Nematolebias > Nematolebias whitei. The sequence continues at coordinate 35,869,522 of NC_056512.1, forward strand.
GCTACTAAAAGAACAAGTTTCATTTGTTATCAGTTGTTAATGTTGACTATGTTTGCCTGTGTACGTTTAACACAATGAACAGTATCAATATTAAATTGACTTTTAAATTATTAATTCTTTGTTCCCCTGTAGATATCAGCACTACAGCACCACGTACACACCTCAAAACTCTGAGCGACAGAGAGAGAGGCAGCGAGGGCTGGTCAAACAGACCTTTGAACTGGATGAGGCTGCTGCTTCTGAGCGTCAGGATGACCAGGTAGCTGATAGTGATGTTCTACAGATTTACTATTTTAAACTGGCACCAGCCCACCTGCTGGCCATCGTGACATATTTCTGCTTTAAACACTCATGTAATTTCAATCAAGTGTCAGGTCACAAGTAGAGGATTTCTAGAAGCAAAACTCTAAAAGAAAAGTATAAATTCACTGAAACTTGTCATTTTCTGCACGAAATAATAGATAAAGATGATGGCAAGCCACTATAAGTTGCATTCATGTCAGCATCTGTTATAAATAGGAGGCCCTGTCTGCTGTCTTTTCTTTTGCTCATTCTTCTTGCAAATTCTATTAAACAGGTAAAAATGTAAGGGTATTGTGTTATTCAGGATGACTCAAAGAGGCGGTCAGTTAGCCTGGATGAGACTCCTCGGGGGAGCTGGGCCTCCAGCATCTTTGATCTGAAGAACTCCTCCCCAGATGTGCTGCTCCCGTCTGTGCTGGAGCGAACAGCAGCAGAGGACATGGACCGTCTCAACACTGAGGCACGCTCACAGGGACGCCACGGTGACCTGCTCGGCTTGTTTCCTCCCCCTGACGAGGTGTGTGCTTAGCTTGTACATGAAATTCAAATCCTGTGGAATAATTTCACAAACGAATACATAATTCTTGATATATCAGCTAGTTTTTTTTTTAGGGATGATTTGTTTTTGGCATCATTGCCTTTGTTAAAGTCAGAGGACAGTAATACTTATTTTAAAGGTATAAGGAATAATCTACCATATTTTCCAGTGTATAAGTTGCTCTGGAATATAAGTTGCATCAGTCAGAAAAAGCTTCATGAAGAGAAAAAAACGTATCTAAGTCACTTTGGCTTATAAGTCGCATTAAGTATGCATCACCACTGACCCGCCGCATTTATTATATACAGCTTCATTTTGCCTGGGTGGAGCAGCACCATCCATCCATCGCAGCCGAATCCCCTAGCTCTCCAGCATTCCTCCGCCTGCACCAGCTGAGTGAAGCGAGCAGGCACGGGAGGACTCGTTGTTGCAGTTCTTAGAAATTTTAAGCGTCAGTCAAAAATTGTGTTATGAATATAGACAAAAAATGTATATAAGTCACTTTGGCGTATACGTCGCAGGACTGACAAATCTATAAAATAAAAAAACTGCAACTTATATGCCGGAAAGTACGCTACATAGAAAACATAATGATGCATATATTCAGTGATTTTATTTTTAACTTTGTTCACAAACTACTTTAAACTTGAGAATTGAGTTTTCTGTTCTGTTGTCGGTCTTAAAAACAACAAAATCAGCCTTTTTTGTTAATTCTGGTTTAACTTATAGGCTGCTCAACTGCTGTGTTCATCTGCAGTCCTTTCTGTCCAGTTCAGTGCTAACTTTAAACTACTAAGAAGAAGGGACTCGGACTCCACACTGATCACTGACTGCACAATACTTTATACACAGACCTGCATACATGAATCATTCTTTATCCTCCTGAGACCTGAGCTCTGGTCTGAGATGCATTTTTCATATCTCCTGGATATTTGTGATTAGATGGACCCGATTTATGTATAAATAAAGCTTCCTCTTCAAACAGGAAGTTGTATTTTGTTACATGGTTATGACATACTTTTGTAAAAAAAAAAAAAGTCCTCATATGTGTAAAATGGGCTTATTTTACAGCATAACACAACATTGTTAACATGGCTTAACAAAGTATAAAACACTATTGAACAGAGTGAAGTATAAGGTACAGCAAAGCCAAAATGTAATGTCCCCATATGTGGATGCAGGGTCTCAGGAGGTTAAACCTGCATACAAAAGGTGATGCAACCTCTTACTATGGAGGAAAATATATCCATTATTTCTAAAAGCAAATCTTTGAGCTAGAATATATTAAAGGCTTTCACTTCTAGACTGAAATGTGCAAATGCTGCATTCTTTGCCAAATGTTGTCAGCAGGAATCCAAAGGAAAAATAGTGAATAGAGTGGCCTCAAAGATTTAAGACATTATTTCAGCAGCGCTGATTCTTCAAACTACCTGCTCTGGTAGAAATGTTACAACGTGTTGTTGCTGTTTCTGGGACGTTCAGTTGTGCTAATGTGCGCACATAAAGTGAATTTTATGCCTTTCTTTACTCCGTTTCCACATTTTCTTTCTTCATTTGTCTTTTTGTTTTATGTCTTGTGTACTCAACCTTTTTTGTCCGCTGTGACGTCTGTGTAAATGCTGACATGTGGCCTTTGTTTTCTTTGGCAGGATGAAGCAGTAGAGAGATGCGCTGTGCCTGAAGTGCCCAAAGAACATTGCGGTCAGAGGATTATGGTCAAGTGTCTGTTTTTGAAGTGAGGAACAAACTAATCAGCTTATTAACTTAAAAATAATAATAAATACTCCAACGTATTTCTTATTTCACAGCATTTGTTTGTCATGAATGTTTTCCAGGTTTGAAATAGAAATTGAGCCAATATTTGGATCACTTGCTCTTTATGACATCAGGGAAAAGAAAAAGGTATAATTTGTGTTCCATTCATTTTCTCTCTTCTTAGAATCAGCACTCGTACACTCAGTAAAGCCACTTGCGTAACTCTGAGCTCATAGTGGACTAATTGAATTTTCTTTGTCTGAAAAAGCTCTTAAGTGGTTTTGCAGATCAGATCATTAGGTCAAAACTCAATTAAAAACCCTTTAATGTGCATCACTATTATTGTTTTTCCATGTCCATTCTCCACTTTTCCCAACTTGTCTCTCTTCCCACTATGGTTCAACTTAACTTTTTCCCTTTTGTCTTTTCTCCATCAGATCTCTGAGAATTTTTACTTTGACCTGAACTCAGACCAGATGAAGGGATTGCTGAAACCTCATACACCTCACATAGCTATATCCACACTGGCTCGCTCGGCTATCTTTTCTATCACATACCCTTCTCCTGATATATTCTTGGTCATTAAGGTATTTAGAAGCTTGAAATGTATAAATCAAGAATAAGTGTTTCTGTTTAGTGGCAATAACCTTAAGCATGAATTGCATTTCAGCTTGAAAAAGTCCTTCAGCAAGGAGATATTGGTGAATGCTGTGAACCCTACATGGTGATGAAAGAATCTGATTCCTCTAAGGTAATGAAACCAATATGTGATGCTGTTGCAATACTTTGCACTTGCAGCCAGTGCACACGTTGGACCTTTTAAAAGTCTAGCCACACATATTACTCAATTCTGTCTGGACAGATGCAATATGTCTAATGTCCAGTTTGATGTGGTAACTTGGTTGGCTGATTCAGCATATTTTCATCCTCCTGTTCCACGGCAGCATAAGGAAAAGCTGGAGAAGCTGCGTCTTCAGGCAGAACAGTCTTGTACTCGTCTTGGTCGTTTTCGCATGCCTTTTGCTTGGACAGCCATCCATCTCCTAAACATCGTCAGCAGCGCGGGAAGTCTCGATCGGTCAGACCCAGACTCCGATTCTGGTACAGCTGACACCAGATGTTGTCTTTTTTTATGCACTCTATTCAAAACGTTCCTTTTTTCTACAAACAGAGCGTTCAGCCGTGCACATTAACAAAAGCATATAATTTTACATGTTTCGTCTTTCTGCTAGAACGAAAGGGTCTTGGAACCTGGAATGAGAGAAAGAAGAAGGGGTTTGAGAGGATAAGTGTCGGGGATGAGATGTGTAACTTTGCTACTTTCCGCCCAGCAACACTTACTGTCACCAACTTTTTCAAACAGGTCAGACTCTGTAAAAGTGACTTAAGACTCACTGAATGAAACTGGATAAAGATGAATTTTCTACACCAATCTGTTTTTATAGTTGAAGCAGTTCTGTTGTGCATCTGCAGGAGCAGGGAGTAACTCCTCTTCCACCTCTTTTCTTATCAGCACCTCCTTGCCTTAGAATAAACAATTTCAATTTTGTAACACAACTGAGCTCCTTCTCAGTGGCAATAATTATTACTTTGATGTTATTTAGCGTCTTTCTATTTTTTACAATTCTGTATACAAAACTAAACACGTTACGAACACTGCTTCTCTTTTTGTGTATACCAAGGAGGGTGATAGGCTGAGTGACGACGACCTCTACAAGTTTTTGGCAGATATGCGCAGGCCGTCCTCTGTCCTGCGACGACTGAGACCTGTCACTGGTAAACGTACTCATAGTCAATTATCTTCCCCTTCTTCATTATTTTCAGAGCTTTCTGGACTTCACCCTCACTAATCTTTCCCACTTCCTGGTCCACAGTTTCTATGACCTCGCTACTCTTCTTTCTCTTTCATTCTCTTCATGCATTAGCTCCTCAAAAAGTACTCCTTCCATCTTCCCATCACATGCTCCTCACTTGTTAGAACATTACCATTCATATCTTTAACAAGCCTAACCTGCTGCACATCCTTTCCAGCCTGATCCTGCTGTCTCACCAATCGGTACAAGTCCTCGCCCTAGTGTCCATCCTCCCATACAACTCATCATTTTTATTGTCTGTAGCTCATCTGTGTTCTTTGTTAGGTCTCTTGTAAATGAGTCCTCGTGACTCATGAGACTAACCTGTATAAATAAAGGTTGAATGAATTAATGAATATTTATATGAAATTGTGTGACTAAATGCCTAAAGGTCTATCACTGGTGTTGATTTAACTTTCTTTTTTTTTGGTCTTGTCGTGTATCATTTATTGTAGCTCAGCTGAAGATCGACATATCTCCAGCTCCAGACTTGCCGCATTATTGTCTGTCACCGGAACTGCTGCACGTGAAGCCTTATCCAGACCTGCGTGTTCGGCCCACCAAAGAGGTGCTGGAGTTCCCCGCTCGCAATGTATACACACCGTACATCACCTATAGGTGAGTGTTCAGCCCGCGAAGGTGCACCCACGTAAACAGAAGCTTGACCTATTGAACAAATGTTCACCCAGTCGTTGCATGCGTGCCTGTGCACGCGTAGCTTTTTGGTTCTGCTTTCATGTCATTCTGTAGTTTTACAGAAAACAGAATAAATTCTTTGTTCAAATATAATTTTATTGACATGATGTATTTTTGCGTTTAAGACGAAAAAAGAACAAAAGCAAGTGATTAAAAAAAAAACTTGTTTAAAGTATGTACAAATAAAAAATAAATCTAATACAGTTTTTAATAAATTAGCTACCTTTTGTGACATTTTCTTTTTAAAAGCATTGCTATTAACATGAAGACATAAAGGACACAAAACATCAAACAGGACAAAAACAAGGTTAAATTAAAAACATGTGAATCCACAGCACATCTCATATTGTCTGTCCAAACAGGTCTCACTTGTAAAAGAGTCTTTGAGGCTCAACGTGATTTATCTGTATAAATAAAGGTTGTATTGAATTGAATATCTTAGTCAGAAGGGAGTGCAGCGAGATTGAGGAGTTGAGCTCTAGATAGACTTTATTCAGAGCAGTGGTGCATCTTGAAACGTCTACGCCATCACTCCACTCTAGAAGAAGGATGAAAAACAGAAAAGTTTGTGGAATTAAACTGGTTAAAATAAAAAAAATCATAAAATGTGTTGGAACTAGCAATTTACCATCTTCTGCAGTTTGGAGAGCTGCTTGTTCTGATTTTTGATATTCTCTTTTTGAAACTGCGTGAAAAGTTGTAAATTTTGCAAGATGTTGGAGTGCTCCTCAGCTCGATCCTAAAGGATGAAGTTACAAATTAAAACATGGTTTATTAGATTTTTGTGACACTGAGTTATGTTTAAGTGGTTTTGGGGGGGTTCAGATTTACCTTGAGCTCCTTGATGCTGAGTGCAGGGTTGCTGAGGAACATCTCCAGCCTTTCCACTTTTGTCTTCAGTTCCTCCTCGTCCTTCTCCAAGTTATTCAGCTGGGTTTTAGTCAGCCGAGTCTGAGCTTGTTGCTTTGCCATCTGGGCCTGACAAAAGAGCATCTGCTCACGTTATTCTCTTGTTCGACAACGGTCTCAGTGAAGCTGGCAGCTGCCTGTCCCAGAATGTAACATACATCTCTAAGGCTCTTCAGTACTTTAGCTTGAATGGACAAACATGTTCTATTCATGAACAGGAGGAAAAAACAGTAAATGAAACCATCATGAGGTGATTATGAAAAGGAATAGTTAGAACTAAAGTAGGTGATGTTGTTTTAGTTATGTCTATAGCAGTTTAATCTGATGGGGACTCACTTGATACGCTGCCTGGACCCTGCTCTACTTCTGCATGTTTTTCCACACATTATCTCAGCTTCACATGAAGAATTCATTGTTTACATTGTTCCTACCTGTAGCAGCTGTACGTCTTCTTTTATCTGTTGCTCCGTTTCTGCAGCCTGCTCGGTTTGCTTCCCCAGCCTTTGGAGCGTATCTTCATGAGCCTTCAAGGTCCGGCTGATTTTCTTCATCTTTGCTTCAGTGGTTTCAAACGCATAGCTGAGCGATTCACCTAACTGTATGACTCCAAACATGAGCACGTTGACTTCTTCCTGTGGCGCGGCCCTGTCAGCTGTCTGGCCGGTCTTCCTGATGGGGTTTGCATGGACTGCTCTTAAACCGCCAGCTACACAAAGCAGGCACAGACTCCAGATCATTCTGATAACTCTTTCCTAATCACTTTTCTCAGGTGTTTAAAATGTGCTGTTCTTTCCTACAGCAATATGCCCAGTTCCCTCCAAAAAAGGTTTTTTGACGCAAACTTAGAAATTATTGCTGTGAAAATATGTTTCAGTCTCAGAGCTGTGCAGAAGTTGACATCAGCTACAAGATGATGAATCTGGAGGCTTGTGTGCCTTTTATAGTGAGTGCACATGCAGTGTGTTAGTAAAACATTAGCCTTTTTGTGGTTTGATCACAGGTCTAGTGCATGGCCTTGGTCTCAGTGACCTTCTCTTGAAGCATGACCACCTAGACTCTAATTTTGGCATTTAGGTCACAAACTCTTGCACCGTTCACTCTAATATATGCAAAACATTTGTTCAAAGCTAAAAAAAAACAAGTATCGGAATATGTGCAGTTATTTGTTCGTGTTTAAATTTTTCAAGGAGAAAATTCAGCTCCTCTTTGACATGTCAAATATCAGCTGTTTCAAAATATGAACAATATTTACTCCTGATGTTTGTTTTGGACAGGAGGTGGTAACATTTACTAGTAAAAAAAAAAACAGTGCTGGGTCACATGTGTGCACATTTTCTGAGATCCAGACTTTTCAGGTTTGTCAGGAATGATTGAAAAAATTATACGAGATATTATTTTTGTAGCTGACAAAATGACAGAATTGGGAGGTAATAGAAGATCAGTTATCACAGCTTTACATTTATGAACGTCAGCTTTTCTTGTCTCCCCTTTCTTCCTCGTTTTCATGCAATATTCGACCTCCCAGGAACCTTCTCTATGTTTACCCACAAAGTCTGAACTTCAGCAGTCGTCCAGGGTCAGCGAGAAACATCGCTGTGAAAGTTCAGTTTATGGCTGGAGAAGACCCCAGCCAAGCTTTACCGGTGAGTTACGCTCAACGACAGTTGATCATGTGACTGTTAAGCTTGTAGGAAAATGAAATGTCAGCTACATAAAAAAAACTGAAAGCAGTGATATAGATGTAGTTTTTTTAAAAAGTTGTGTGACTTCTGTGTTTTGGACATTTCTTTTTAACAATGCACACTACTGTATCTTATATCTGATAATTGAAATACCCATGCCCTGGAGATTAGAATTGAGAAATAAATATATTATAAAAAGTGAAAATATCAAAACATTTTCAAAAACCGGACACTGGACAGTTTCTTTTTTTGTTGAGACGTTTCATCCAAAGGACTTCATCAGTCCAAGGAGCCACAACAAACTCAGTCCCACAAGCAGCACACTCCCATAATGGACCAACCAGTTTGCTGGTGATATGATGGTTTCTGGGGCCCACCCTCTCCCCCCTCAACGACTCCGAGGCAGCCATAGCCAAAGTGGTTCAAAACATCAAAGTCCATGCTCGATAATCCAGGTAAAAAAATCCAACAAAGTTCAGTCAGGTCATCTGGATGGTTTCTTTTTTTGCTGAGACATTGCGTCTTTCATCCAAAGGACTTCATCATTGATCCATTGATTATTGAGCATTAACTTTGATGTTTTGAACCACTTTGGCCATGGCTACCTGAGAGGAGTTGATGAGGGAGAGGGCGGGCCCCAGAAACTATCTTATCAACATCAAACTGGTTGGTCCACTATGTGAGTGTGCTGCTTGTGGGACTTTTTTTTAACCTGGATTATTGAGCATGAACTTTGATCTTTTAATACTTTTTTTAAAAAGTTTTTTAATACTTGGTCTTATAAGGGGCTGCTGCTTAATGTGCATCAACTTTTATTTTCACTATCAATTTTATTTATATAAAACAACACAAGGGTTAACACTGCAGTTAAGAATGATCATTCTTTCTTTAAAAATTTAAATTGGGTCTAAGGAACTACTAATAATCTTTGATTAGATGACTTAAGGGTTTTCTTGAAGTGTTGCGCAAGTTTCACAAGTGAAAAATATACACCGAACTTTAATCATTCAAAGTTGTGAAAGTTAACACCCAGATTTTAAACTAATTTTAAAAATACAAGTAACCGCTGAATGTACAAAAAGAAGTCATGTTTTATTTTTATTTTCAATTTGAAGCCTTGCTGCAGAATTTTCTTCCCTTTGAGTACAATTAAATACTTTTTCATTAAGGCAAGTAAAGACAAGGCTCATGAGTGACTTCTCAGTTAACCTTTAAGTTTTGTGAAGAAACGCCTGTAGACTTTTGAATAGTTTGTGTCAAATAAAACTGTAAATCACACAGTTTACCGTGTGAACCTGAAGGCCACAGAGACTGTTAAAGAAGAGGCTTTGTATAATTGACGACCAGTTTTATACCGTTTCCTTTTGGACCAGGTTTTCTTTGGCAAATCCAGCTGTGCTGAATTTATGAAAGAGGCGTACACTCCCATCATCTACCACAACAAGTAAAGTCCAAGCACCCGTCAGTCTTTTATCTGAGTCGGTCCAACTCCTTATTTCCAATCGTCTTTTTGTTAAATGTTGTTTAACTTTTACTTATCAGGTCCCCTGAGTTCTATGAGGAGATGAAGATGAAGATTCCTGCCAATCTCACAGACAACCATCATCTTCTGTTCACCTTCTACCACATCAGCTGCCAGCCCAAACAGAACACTCCTCTGGAGACCCCCGTGGGCTACACTGTGAGTAGACTCTTGGCTTACATTTAATGCTTCCACCCACACATTTCACTCGTCTCACAGCTCTTTTTGTGAGAGATCGCATGTCTTTGTGCCTGTAGTGGATACCGTTGATGCAACACGGCCGACTACGCACCGGCTCCTTCAGTCTTCCCGTGTCTGTGGAAAAGCCTCCGCCTAGCTACTCTGTGCTCACTCCTGACGTCAGTGTTTTTCTATAAACTATAAGAATATCAATTCGCCTGCCGTCACCTGTTCCTTTGTGAGGCTGCTGTGAATCAAATGAGTTCATTCTCACTCTTGCAGGTTCAGCTTCCAGGCATGAAGTGGGTGGATAATCACAAAGGAGTGTTCAATGTCGAGGTGATGGCAACCTCCTCTGTTCACACTCAGGTACACAAATATGTTCATTATGCTGAGTTTTCTACATACCCTTGTGCTGTTTTCTTTTTGCGTTAAAGCCTTAAGCTGTATTAATTTAGTCTAAAATATCCACTCAGACTTGTATAATAGAATGTAAAACGCTTTAGGTACTTTTGTATCATTATTATGACTCGTGTTACAACCAATTAGTATCATACAGTAGTGAATAACAGCTTTGTAGAAATCTGTAGCAGAGAATTCCTGTAATTTCACAGTTACCGTATTTTTTGGACTATACGCTGCACTTAAAATCCTTTAATTTTCTCAAAAATTGACAGTGAGCCTTATAATCCAGTGCACCTTATCTATTAATTCTTGTTGTGCTTACTGACCTTGAACTAATTTTATGTTGTTATTGTGAATGAGTTGAATAAAGTTGACTTATCTGACTGTTTACTTTCGCTTAATGCGCCTTATAATCCGAAAAATACGGTATGTGAATTCTGCTGATAAATCTGCATTATTGTTCTACCTCTAGGATCCCCACCTGGATAAGTTTTTTACTCTGGTCTACGTTCTTGAGGAGTACTCCTTCCCTTTCCGCCTTAAGGATGTAATTATAACTGAGGCCAACATGGAGGCGGAGCTTAAGGCCAGCATGGCAGCTCTGAGAGGTGCTCAGCTGGATACCTGCGTCAGGTTCTTACATCAGCTGCTCAACAAACTCATCCAGCTCATCGTGTACCCTCCAGTCATTGCAGGCCAAATTGGTGAGTGGGTTGTTTTACAATTGGTCCTACTTTAGGAGATCTGAGGTGTTTTTATTTTATTTTATTTGAAAATAACGTTTATAAATAATAATAAATGTACTTCAAAATATCACTAGTGAATCTGGGCCGAGCCGCTTTTGAAGCCATGGCTCTGCTGGTCAACCAGATCCATAAAAACCTGGAAGGAAACCAAGATCAGCATGGCCGCAACAACCTGCTGGCATCTTATGTTCATTACGTCTTCCGTCTGCCCACTGCTGAACCGGCATTGCCCTCAACAGGTGAGTACTGCACTGTGCAACCTGCTCATAGGAAGCAGCAAAAACAGGTTAAAGCTCATCACTTTGTCAGGCTTTTCTATCTTTATTTATTATTATACGTGTCCCTTTTGTCTCCTGAGAAGCAGGCCTCCAGGCCTATGAGATGCCTATGCAGTATGCTACCTTGTCCAGGGTAACAGCCCGCCCAAGCAGTCTTCAGCTGTCACGTTCAAAAAGTATTAGCAATTCCAATCCTGACCTGGCTAGCACACCAGTTTCCCCGGACGAAGAAGTCCAAAGGATCATAGGAAGCAAAGTGAGTTTCAGATTTTACATTAAATATGATCTCAAGGTTGTTAACGTTCAGTGATTTATTTTATTATACCCTTTGTTTAATTTTAAAAATTTATTTTAAACCAGTTATTTTTGATTTAATGGCAATGTCTTGACTCTTCACAGCAAATTCAATGACCTCGAGTCGACTGAAAACTGTGCCAGCAGTAAATCACTGCCTAGTCATTTGTGCTTTGTGCCTTTTTTTCTTGTTTCTGTTAGTTCCTCCGTTTTGTTCTCCCACATTCCCCTCTCTTTCATCCTCATTTTAATGTCCTAACTTTTTTAATTTCTTCCTGATTTTCACCCTTAAATAATATTTTGTGATTATTACCCTTCCTTTACTCACTGTGTCCTTGCCTCTCGCCACACTTTGTGTGTGTTTGTGTGTGTGTCATCGGTGGCTTATGGCAGGGTATTGACCGTTCCCACTCCTGGGTAAACTCTGCTTATGCCCCTGGGGGGTCCAGATCTGTGCTACGCCGGAACCCCAACTCCAGCTGTGAGCTCAAGCAGGTGCCAAATCGTCCTTCCTCCTCCTCATCTCCATCTCAAATGATCTTTTTTATGCGTTTGTGTCTGCATGCCTCATTCGCTGCATCCCTCGTTCTACTTTTTTATATCATTTCCATCTTCTCTGTCATTCCAAATTCATCTTTTCTCTGCTGCCTAACAAGCCGTTTGTCTGGCATCCAACTGACAAAAGCTCCGCCTGAGGCTTTTTAAGATTTCTTTCCAATCTTGCACTCATCTGAGTTCACAGAAAAGCTCTCTGGTCATTCACCCATTCCCTATTCACCCATTTTCATGTCACTCTTTTCATCCCTGTGCTCACCTCACCATCACTTCATGTCAGGCAAGCGACCAGAGCAGCAATCGCATGTCTGCCTTTTTGGACAGCGTGGCCTTGTTAACTGTTCCCACAAGGCAGATTATAAAGAAGGTAAAACTGGAATCTAATGGAAAAATAAAACAAATAAAAGTGGCATTCTTAACAAGAAACCTAACACATACTGACTTACATTCATGACATGTTATCATTAACATTCATTATATTTAACAAATGCATTTCTGAGGTGGTTTGAAATGTGTCTTTATAAAAGATACTGAATAAAGTAAACTTTTATTGGACTATCATTAGTTTCATTTAATTAGGTATATTTTTATATAAACAAAATGTATGTTTTTGTTAGAATTATGAAAGGAATTGACTAGTTTTTAGTATTTTTTCTTAGACTTTTACATTCAAAATTTATTATAGATGACTTTTAGTTAATTCAACATAGAACCATTCTAAATTGGTAAAGTTTTGTTGTAAAATGGTTTCCTTAATGTTAAATGTGCTGTTGCTACGTGTTTAGTTGCTCCACGAGGAGCTGGCATTACAGTGGGTGGTCAGTACCAGCACCGTGAGGGAAGCAGCTCTGCAGCAGGCCTGGTTTTTCTTCCAGCTAATGGTCAGTATATATATATATATATATTTATATTATAAAATATTACAATACCTTTCACTGTATATTACGGGTGCACCACCCCGATTTCCTTAATTTTGGGAAATCGGAAATCGGCCGATACTTGCATGAGAAACCGATTTTACAGATTTTTTTTTAGTTTTAACAACAATTTTTTAAACTTCATTTATATTTCTGAGCACTACCTCATGGCCAGTTAAAACAAGTTTGTATTGTTTCTAGGATATTGTTCAAGGGTATGTTTTTCAATAAAATAAGATTGGAAAATTGAAGGTGCATGGTGACCTTATAACACCTGACAGTGTTGCTTATAAAACTAAATCGGTATCGACCAAAATTGGAATCAGCAGGTCAGACTTTTTAGAAATCGGTGATCGGCCAGAAAACTGCAATCGGTGTACCCCTACTGTATATGGCTGTATAATTTAAGTACTTCTACAAGGAATAGATCAAAATCCTAGGTATTATGACAAGAAAGGCAATATTATCATAAAGTGTTAAAGTTTTCTTTTCCAAACCTTCCTACAGACTAAAAGCATGGCTCATCACTTATTCCTGACCTCCAAACTGGACGTCCCCAGGCGTCAGCGTTTCCCAGATCGCTTTGTTGATGACATTGCTGCACTTGTGTGTGCCATCAGTGCAGACATCGCCAGTCGATACCACAAGGTACGAAGCCCTCAAAGATGCCCCACACTGAAGAACGGCCTGCTTTCAGTCCATTTAATAACAAGCTGAGCCCTCTGAACAACAAAAACGAGTGATTTTCATGTCAGACAGAATGTTTTTGTGTCTCTTACCTACAAATGGAGCATTGTTGATTGTTTTGAATATATAATAGTTTTTCTTGTGCAGTGCTTCCATTTCTACATACTATCTTCCTCAATATTGATCTTTCTGTTTTTCTTTCTCCCTTAAAACCTCTTCCTCCCTGCTTCTTTCAGGATGTGGAGCTTGTGGAGAGGTTAAATAGCAGTCTGGCCTTCTTCCTGAATGATTTGCTGTCTCTCATGGACCGGGGCTTTGTCTTCAACCTCATTCGCACCTACTACAAACAGGTGCTCATTGATCTCTGCTTCTTTTCCCAGTAACGTCAAACAGACTAAAGGTTTTACTTCTCGTCTGACTGTTGTCCGTGAAATTGTGTGTTTAATAGATTGCTAACAAGCTCCATACAGCACAGAATCCCAGCTCTCTGAATGCCCTGAGGATGGACTTTATTCGTATTGTCTGCAGCCATGAGCATTACGTTATCCTCAACTTACCCTGCTCTACTCTGAGCCCTCCAGCGTCCCCCTCCCCATCCACCTCGTCCACAACGTCACAGGTACTGGAGCAGGCGGGAAAATTAAATATGACTGAAGAAATAAACAGAGTGTGAATGCTGAGTGCATGAGTGTACAGGATAAGCTAAAACTTGAGGTTTTAAAGCTAAAAGATCAAAACGCTAGCTAAATGATAAAAGTAGGATAAAAGCTAGCTAAAGTTAGCATAGGTCTAGCTAAACATGGACAAATGGTAGCTAGAAGTAACAAAAGGAAAGTCAATATAACAATATACTAGTTAAATGCTAATAGTAGCAAAATGCTAGCTTTAAGCTAAAATGAGCTAAACATGTTGCTCATATAAATGGCTAAAGTAGCACAAAATGTACAGAAAATACACACGGAAAAACTATTGTTAACTCTGATTCAGCCTTTACACAAATAATTTGAACTTACGTTAATGTAAACAATTAATGTTCTGTGTTTTAAATGTTGTTCCCACATGGAACAGGTTTTTATTTCCCAACTTTTTTTTTTTTAATTCATCGTTTTTTATTATTTTGTTACAGAGTTCAGCATTTTCAAGTATGGTGCAAGACCAGGGTGTGGCCACCATGTTTGAACTCTCCGTCCCGTTTCGCCAGCAGCACTTCCTGTCTGGCCTGCTGCTCAGTGAGCTCTCTCTCATTCTTGACCCTGAAGGCGAAGGGTGGGTTCTTTGTAGAAGTCTATGCCTCAGTGAAAAAGTCTTTCAGAGTCCCTTAATTGATTTCACATAAAATATAATGAAACTTGAAGCATTCTGTGAGAAGTACAACAGAGATGAGTGACCAGTTTATTCTGTCCCCTGCAGGGTTTTCTTCCTCCATAAAAAGGCTATCAGTGCTGTTCACTCCCTGCTGTGCAGCCATGATGCAGACCCTCGCTACAAGGACTCTCAGGTCAGAGCCCACCTTGCTAAGCTCTACCTGCCGCTCGTCCCCATCGTCATGGAGACACTGCATCAGCTCCACGACTTCTGTGGTCAGCAGAACTTTATGTGCAGCTAATATGGTTTTCCTCTGCATAAAGAATATTTCACTTGCAGCAAACTCACCTGAGAGTTCTCTTCTCATTTCTTTGCAGACTCTTCCGCTCGTGTCCGCCTTGCTTCTACCATCGCTGAAGATATTGACCCAGACAGTGGCAACATTATTAGTCAGTCTGTTGCTATGGCAATTGCCGGCTCTCCTTTGCCGCATGCCAAAGCAAACCCATTTGCACTCCCCTCTGTGGTAAGTGATAGCAGCAAGGGTCAACCTGTTCCCCTAGGCCCTGCAGGCTGATGGGTCACAGATCAGCCTCTGTGTAAAAGGAAACTTCTTCAGTTTGACAAAAGATTTCTCAAGAAAAATACTTGCTTAAAACAACGTTCAGCACTTTTTCATTATTTTTTTTAAGGTTGTTTGCTCTTTTGTCCTGCAGGTGGCTCTCTGTTCATCTTCTTAACACTTTTGTTCTGCTTTGAAGAATGTTACAAGAGTGGCTTTGCATATGTGTGTTTATCTTTACCAGGCTCCTCGCCAGTCCAGCTCTCTGTCTGCTGAGTGCAGCAGAACCCTGCTGGTGTGTTTCCTGTGGGTGCTGAAGAATGCAGATGCAGCTCTCCTGGAGCGCTGGGTTTCTGATTTGTCTGTACTGCAAATCAACCGTTTGCTGGATCTGTTTCATCTCTCCGTCTCCTGCTTTGAATACAAGGTACAATAACTGCAAACTTTTTACAAGTTGAGTAGCATTTTATTACTCCTGTGTCATGCAATAGCAATAGGCAGGAATCAAACTTGCTAATTCTTTTGTCCTTCCACACTCAAAAGCTGCTTTTAGAAGGGAATTATTTACAAAAGAACTATTCATGACCATTTTTTTTCATAAAAAATTTATTTTGATTTAATCAACTACCTATTTATTTATTTATTTATTCATTTATTCATTCATTTAAAATAAACAAAACAAATTCATCAAAAAGAAAAAACATTGAATGAAAAGGGTGCAGAAAGGAGAAAAAAAACTTACATCTGCCCCTTGTTTAAATAAATAAATAAATAAATAAATAACTTCAAACAAACAACAACCTACACTTGAACAATCTCCACATTGAAAACAAAAACCATCAGGCATCCTTCACCTGGCACCATACCTTCCTTACAATTAACTATTATTGTTAACTAATCCCAACTATTAACTCTAATTCAAAAATATTTCAACTTTATATTGGGGTTTCTGCAGAACTTTATAAAGAGTCTAAAATGTAATCTTTTAAATTTTAGGCCTTAGGAGGGAATGCTCCTGGGTCGGCGTGGGGAATTCGGCCTCCGGTGGATGAGTTCAAGTATCTGGGCGTCTTGTTCACAGAGTGATGGCAGGATGGAGCAGGAGATGGATCGGAGGATCCATCCTCAGTAATGAGGGCGTTGCTTCGGTCAGTCGTGGTGAAGAAAGAGTTGTTGAAAGGCAAAGCTCTCATTTTACTGGTCAGTCAATGTTCCAACCCTCATCTATGGTCATGGAGTTTGGATCATGACTGAAAGTGTCAGTAGAGGTGGTTCAGGCATCTGATTGAAATGCCTCCTGAACGCCTCCCTGTGGAAGTTTTTCAGGCTTGTCCCACTGAGAAGAGCCTCCTGGGTAGTCCCAGACTTCGCTGGAGGGATATTAGATTTTCTCTAGGCTGGGAATGCCTCGGGGTCCCTCAGGAGGATTTGGATGGTGTCACTAGGGAGAAGGATGGTTTCTCTCCTGGACCTGTTGCCTCTGTGACCTGACTATGAATAGACGGTTAGAGATGGAGAATGTTGATCCTAAACAGCCCAAATTTTCCATTTTTTATCTTAAAATACGTTCCCTCCTAAATTTGTACACTCATTCATTGCTTCATCATCAACTTTTTTATATTCGTCTGCGTTCATTAATTCTTTGTGTTGTAGTTTTGTAGCTCTAATTAGAGCCTGCCTTGTAAATGAATGATTGCTCTGCACCTGAAACTTATGTCTTGTAGTATTTTTATAATTTGGATTGAATTTGATTTTAAATGAAGGGCGATAAAAATAGGAAAAATTTCAAAATGACTCATATTATTCATATTGGTTTTAAATTTGAATCGTAATGTCATTAAAAGTTCATAAATTTAACAGTGCAATTTTCATTAACTCTCTTCTACGCAAACACCAGATGTCAAGGAAAACGTGATCAGATGGGTCCAGACATTTTTCACAGTTGTTGTTCGCAGCTGTGCATCACAAACTGGGATTTCCTGCTGGAAATGTGTTCTCACGGCATGAAATATAAGCAAGTGTGTGCAGCAGCTACTCAAACTAGGATTCACACTTAAAGGCTTAAAGTAATGCTGAAAAGAACTGGCTCTTGTTTTTGCAAATTGTTCCACCCATAGCTCTTGAAAACATTTAATAGGGGTGTTTAAATGCAACAGGAAATCCAAAACAAGCGCTGGAGACGTGTATTTTTACTCTTCACCTCTCCAGAAAATGTATAGATTCTAAAGTGAATCAAGTGTAAAAATGATTTCAGACTTTTGCAGAGTGAATAACTAAATTTAAGAAATCTGATTTTCTAACAGTAACTTTGTGTAGCCATCCTCGAACTGAAAGTAATATCTAATGCATTAAACATTGTTTAGTAAACAGAGGCACATCTGTTTTCCATTTTAATTGTTTAACCACTCACTGTGAAAATGACTGGAATAATCATTTGTTTTGCAGGATGCTGTTATTTAATAAGTGTGCTTCAAGTATTTTTTAATATATTAGTGGTCAATATCTTTGTTTTCTTATTTTTATTTCTAAAATGGGTGAAAAAAAATAAAACCTACTTCACACATTCATGCATCTTTCACTATACATTTGTGCTGCTCGGATAATTTCTGTCTGATTTTGAACATCATTTTTGCAGGGGAAGAAGACTCTGGAGAGAATCAACAGCCTGACATTTAAAAAGTCTCAAGACATGAAGGCCCGGCTGGAGGAAGCTATCCTGGGTACAATAGGAGCCCGCCAGGAGATGGTTCGCCGCTGTAGAGGTAAATATCAAGGGAACTCCATATTATAGCTGGGAAAATGTGATTTGTTCACTGAAATGTTTTTGTTCTCACAGAAAGAAGTCCTTATGGCAGCCAGGAGAATGTCAGGTGGAGAAAGAACGTCACTCACTGGAAACAAAATACAGACAAAGTTGACAAGTATGTCTTTATTTTAGCAGAGAAATGCTAACGTTATGCTGTACTGTCAGACAAAAAGAAGTGATGACTATTCTAAAATATTATCTTCCAGGAGTAAGGCTGAGATGGAGCAGGAGTCCGTGGTGGATGGAAATCTGGCTACTGAGGCCTCTCTGATCATCCTGGACACATTGGAAATTATCGTAAAGGTAAAAACAGAAAAAAGATGCGCTTTTCTTTCTGTCATCACACGGTGTTGCCCTTCTATGTAAGTTTTATTTTTTGACGTTTATGTCTCTGTCGTCTTTCAGACTGTGGTTGCATCTGAGCTGAAAGAAAGCGTTTTAGGCGGGGTTCTGCGAGTTCTTCTCCACAGCATGGCAGGCAACCAGAGCGCCCTCTTTCTGCAGCACTGCTTCACTACACAGAGGGCTCTTGTTTTTAAGGCAAGAGCAGTTTCTAATAGTGTACAGTATTAACCGCGTCACTAGATTTTCTGTTGATTTTGTTATTTCTCACTCAGAACCTTCAAATTGCAGAAAATATAAAGAGACTGTTCGTCACAGGTTTTCATCTTTGTGTAAGCTTTATTAAAAATGTGTGTTTTGTGCAGTTCCCAGAGATGCTCTTTGAGGAGGACACGGAGCTTTGTGCAGATTTGTGCCTGCGTCTCCTCCGTCACTGCAGCAGCAGTGTTGGTCCAGTCAGAAGTCATGCATCGGCATCTTTGTACCTGCTCATGAGGCAGAACTTTGAGATTGGAAATGTAAGTATGAAATTGGTTTACCTTGTATGCTTTAGCCTCTTAATAGTCTTGTTGTTACTCATGACTTTACAAATGATCTAATTTTTATTTTCTATTAGAACTTTGCCCGAGTAAAGATGCAGGTCACCATGTCTCTGTCCTCGCTGGTGGGAATGTCACAGAACTTCAACGAAGAGCATCTTCGTCGATCATTAAAGACAATTTTAACGTACGCTGAAGAAGACCTCGAGCTGCGAGACACACCGTTCCCAGAGCAGGTAGATGACCTCTAACACTGTTTCAGGCTGTTTTTCTAAACTGCTCAAATGGAAAATATTTAACGAATGTGATGTTTGTACAGGTCCAGGATCTGGTCTTCAACTTGCACATGATTCTGACTGACACTGTAAAGATGAAAGAGCATCAGCAGGATCCGGAAATGCTCATCGACTTAATGTACAGGTAATGGGATACCAGTGAAGAAGGCAGGTAGACCGAGAAAGTGTTGTATGTATGGAATTGTTTCTTTGTTCGTTTCAGGATTGCCAAAGGCTACCAGAACTCTCCTGACCTTCGTCTGACGTGGCTTCAGAACATGGCAGGGAAACACTCTGAGAGAGGGAACCACGCCGAGGCGGCCCACTGTCTCGTTCACAGTGCAGCGCTGGTGGCAGAATACCTCAACATGCTGGAGGATTGCCGCTACCTGCCGATTGGCTGTGTCACATTTCAGGTCAGTTCAAGCAGTTCAGTTTAGTAACTTTTGGACAAACTTAAACATCCTAACATTTGTTGTTTTTCACACAGAATATTTCATCTAATATATTAGAGGAGTCAGCAGTATCGGATGACATCTTGTCTCCTGAGGAGGAAGGCATTTGTGCCGGGAAGTATTTCAGTGAGTCTGGTCTGGTGGGCCTCCTGGAGCAAGCAGCTTCCTCCTTTAACATGGTACGACTCACATTCTCTGACTCCATGGTGACAGGCTGCGTGCAGCCAGACATGGCAGCATTAACATGGCTGAGAAACAGTTAGGTGATTGAGTGGTTTGTTTCATCGTCGTCGTAACCACAGGCGGCGATGTATGAGGCTATAAATGAAGTCTACAAGATCCTGACGCCCATCCATGAAGCCAACAGGGACTTTAAGAAGTTGTCAACTGTCCACGGAAAGCTGCAAGATGCTTTCAACAAAGTCTACAGCCAAGTTAGTTACCAGTCTGATCACAAGCAAATAAAACATAAACCTCACTTTAACCTGCATCTAATGTTTGTCTTCTCATTTCTTAATGTTTCCAGAGTTCAGGATGGGAGGTAACAAATTCAATACTTTTATCAAGTATAACCAGTTTAAAACTGATTAAATACTGTGTATTTCCTTTTAGCATTGATAACCTTATTTCCCATATTATTTCTTTTTCCCCAATTCTACATGGACAACGTTAATGGTGAGTGAGAATGACAGTTTCTTCCTTTTTTGCTTTTTTCTGCTGTTCAAAACCTTTTTACATATACTTTTAAAATCAAGATGAAACATCCAAAAGCTACATTATTGTCCACCAACTCAAATGGGACATAAATATATTTTCATCTTAATTACATGTATGTATTTATTTCCACCAGCTGACTTAACTTGTTGCGTCTTCTTTCTTGTTGTCCCTTCCACAGTCTCCAGAGAATGTTTGGGACCTACTTCCGTGTTGGTTTTTATGGGTGCCAGTTTGGAGACTTGGACGAGCAAGAGTTTGTCTACAAGGAGCCTTCAATCACCAAATTAGCTGAAATCTCCCACAGGCTTGAGGCAAGTACCGTACTTGCTGCCATATAAGTCGCATCAGTCCAAATATGTCTAATAAAGTGGGAAAAAAACATAAATACGTCGCTTCACCGTATTATGCGTCACCGCTGACGTGTCGTGTTTGTTACGCGTCACTACTGACAACCCAGAACTGTGGGCCGGTGTTGTGCCAAAAATCGATTGGCTGCCAAATGGCGGCCGCAGGAGCGTGCACGGGAGGAATTAACAAGAATTTAACAAGATTATCACTGAAAAACAATTATTTGTTTGCTCAAAATTATAGCAAAGGTGTGTCTCAGTTGAACTTTTCCTTAATAAATGCAATATATTGGTCAAATCAGCTGCATTTCACCTGGGCGGCGCGACGAAATGCAGCTGATTTGACTTTTGCTCCAGGAGTTTCGGCGTGAGAAGAAGGTGGTTGTATGGCAAGCCAAGTGTCTCATTAATAGCCACTTTTACCTATTAATGAGACACTTGGCTTGCCATATTAGTTGAGGGTCCTCTAGTGGCTGAAAATGGTAGTGATCAATATTCTCCATGTCAGAATTAATTAAATCATCAGATCTCAGCCAAAAATTGGTTATAAATATGAGGGGAAAAAACACATATATGTCGCTTTGCTGTATAAGTTGCAGGCATGCTAATTTATGCAAAAAACTGTGACTTATACAGCCAAAATTATGGTACATTTCACAATACTAATAAAAGTGTCTTTGGAGATTTATGAGCAACTTATCAATATGTTTCTTTGTTGTGCAGGAGTTCTACTCAGTCAAGTTTGGTGATGATGTAGTGGAAATTATCAAGGACTCCAACCCAGTGGATAAAAGCAAACTGGATCCTAATAAGGTAAGAAAGCATATTTATTTATAATTATTGGCAAAAAATAGGAACGTTTAAAAAAACTTTTTAACTGTGTGCTTCCATCTAACAAGGTTGAGTTGGGTCCTCTGGGCAGGTTCTTCTTTGTTGAAGTGAATGAACAAAGAAGAACCCTT
Organism: Nematolebias whitei; assembly: GCF_014905685.2. NCBI lineage: Eukaryota > Metazoa > Chordata > Actinopteri > Cyprinodontiformes > Rivulidae > Nematolebias > Nematolebias whitei. The sequence continues at coordinate 35,891,152 of NC_056512.1, forward strand.
CCAGAGGACCTGACTCATCCTTATCAGATTTATCTACCTGGATTATTGAGCATTAGGGCAATTTGTATTGTTACAGGCCTACCTCCAGATCACTTATGTTGAGCCTTTCTTCGACACGTACGAGCTAAAAGAAAGAATCACCTACTTTGATAAGAACTACAACCTGCGCACCTTCATGTACTGCACTCCCTTCACTCTGGACGGCCGGGCCCACGGGGACCTGCATGAGCAGTACAAACGCAAAACCATCCTGACAACATCTCATGCCTTCCCGTACATAAAGACCCGCATCAATGTCATCCACAAGGAGGAGGTAGGTGTCTGTTTCAAAGGATGTTTGTAAAATGAAATACTCTGCATGACACCGTTCGTGTTTGTTTTTACAGATTATTCTTGTCCCCATGGAGGTGGCAATTGAAGACATGCAGAAGAAGACTCAGGAGCTTGCTTTTGCCACAACTCAAGATCCTGCAGACCCTAAGATGCTTCAGATGGTGCTGCAGGGCTGTGTGGGCACTACTGTCAACCAGGTGCCTGTTTTGATTTACAACCTTTTTCTGTTTAAAATGTCAAATCAAACCACCTCAAGTTTTCTTTAAAGTCGGGCTTCAGTTCTGGGTCAGTTGAAATACATTCCTCAGCCAGTATGTAACTTCTTCTCCCCCTGCACAGGGTCCCCTTGAGGTGGCGCAGGTCTTTCTCTCTGAGATTCCTGATAATCCAAAGCTGTTCCGCCATCACAACAAACTGCGCCTGTGCTTTAAAGACTTCACCAAGAGGTGATGACACACGCCGCACCTCGGGCACAGACTAACGTGTAACCAAGAAAAACAAATCCAGACTTTCTGCGTCCTCTCTGTTGGTTGTTGTGCAGGTGTGAGGACGCCCTGCGGAAGAACAAAGCCCTGATTGGACCAGACCAAAAGGAATACCACAGAGAGCTGGAGAGGAACTACAATAAGCTGAAAGAAGCTCTGGGTCCTCTCATCAACCACAAGATCCCCCAGCTGTACAGAACCCTGCCAGCTCCGACCACACAAACACAACGGTAATTTGAGACATTAACATGTGCACATGGACACACACACAGTGAGCTCATACTTTTTTCTTGAACGCGACAATGGAGAAACATAAAACCAAACTTAAAACTTACACTTGTGCAGTTCTTGATAAGAGTTAGTGCACTGATTACTGAACTGAAGCTTGTTTGACTATAAATTATCACCATATGGTATTTTTCTTTGTTTGTTTTCATAATCTCTTGGCTGAAGCTTTGTCTTTACATGTGAGCGTCAGCGGTCTGCTGGATTATAATCAGAAACAGAGCTGGAGACAATGACGCTGCAGGGCAATAGAAATAAAACAACTTATCTTTTTTTTTTATTTTTACAAACTTCCAAACACGTTTAAAAGTATTTGATTTCCTTCGCTCTCTGGTTTGCTAATAGTGCATTAACTTAAGCTCTTTTATGCTTTTTAGCTACTTTTAGCTACTTTTCAACTGTTTCTTTTGCTACTTTCTGCTTTTTTCAGATAAATTCCACTTTTTTGTGCTCGTTTCTCTGCTTATTTCAGCCTAATTAGGCAAAAGTGTTCTTTCTGCTTTCTTCTGCTAATTTAATCTGGGAATTTTTCAGCTAGCTTTTTAGCATTTCTTAGCTGATTTCAGCTGTTTTCAGATAAATTCAAGTTTTGCATGTTCATTTTTGCTACTTTCAGCCGAGTTAACTACTTTATGCCCATTTCAGCTTGTTATGCTTTCAGCTTTTTTCTGCTAGTTTCAGTTTTTTCTGCTCTTTCAGCTACTATTTAGCTGATGTTTTTTCAGCTAATTCCATATGTTTTAGCTAATTTCAGCTCTTTCTGCTTCCTTCTGGTAGTTTAAGCTCTTTTCTGCCTTTTCTTCAGCTATTTTTTTTTCTAGTTTCACATTTTTTAGCTAATTTCCTAATTTTTGTGCTCATTTCTGCTTATTTAAACCTTCAGCAAATATGTTATTTCTGCTTTATTCTGCTAATTCAGGTTTGTTCTTCTATTTCAGCTACATTTCAGCATGTTTTAGCTAATTTCAGTTGTTTATCGGCAAGTTCTTCTGCAATAAACATTCACACTGCATTTTCGCAGGAAATGCAATTTCTCTAGTATAATTTCATGTTACTCTTAACCTTCAAACAGATTTTTAAAAGTGATATATTCCCTATAGAAAAACTTTATAGCTCAAATTAATAAAGAATTAAAAAGCCTAGAACTCCTTGAAAGAATGCATAACGTCCGCCGTCTTTCATAGAAGAGTTGTAGACAACGATCAGCTTGTATTGGAAAATGATGGAGTTGAAGCCATTTTGCTCAAACCTTGAAGATTACCAGTACATTATCCACATGTTCATGCAATCTCTGGCGGGACCTGTTAGTCCTTGGGCTGTGCTTTAAACGACTCACAGCTACTACCACGTCAACGTTTAGCTCAGTATCTGTGAAATTCCCTGAGGTATCGTTATTTTTGTGTAGCCTACGGTTAATTAACAGCTGTATAGATCGACTCCATTAGTAAACTGGTTATAGATGTCCATCCAAGAAAGTTTCAGAAAGTTTTATTGAAATCATTCACTAGTTCATGGGATATTTTGCTAACAGATAAACAAGGCTGACTACAATAGTTAGTGCTGTGGTTTTAAGTATGTGTTGGGAACACTGCTTAGCTACTAACACACCAAATATAGTTTAAAATCTGTTAAATTGACCAAGTTACAGCAACCTTGGTGCCTTCTGAGGTGAGCAGGCTTCCAGTAGTTGACGGCAAAGTTTTCAACACAGATCTTGTGCATTCTGTTAGTGCTCAAAGTACAAGTTGGCGATGAGTCTCAGCAGAGACACAAGCAAAAATGTTATTGTCGTTTTGCCTCCAACGGTGGGCAATAATAAGAAATTTGGTCGTGCAAAATAAAATTTGTAATATGACTTTTACAGTGACGAAGAAAGCCTCTAGTGACCTTTTCTTTTTGTCTCACAGAAACTCCTACACCAGGTCGAGCCCCCGCTGAGGTGCAGAAAACTGGAAAACACAGGACAAGCTGTGGAAATGATCACATCTCATCCATGTTCGCTGCCCCTCCCCCTCCACGGCACACCAGCTGTCTCTCACACTCGCACCATCCTCTTCCTCGTTATTTTACCCCTGCCCAGCCTCTCAGTCAAGCCTGAATCCCGCCCAGTACCACCACTACCGCCACCACACACACTGCTAGTTGTCCATCTCCCCCATCACCACCAGTCTCACACCTCTGTTAGAAAAAAAAACAATCTCAGCTGTTTATACTGGGAGGTTATCTGCTCTGTAAACATTGTCATTTGGCGTCAGGCCCTTCAGATGCCAGAAAGCTTTCCAAAGTAATCCACTCACTGGCAACCCAACGTAATCTCTTTGAGCTCATCTGGCTGCATTAGTTTTTATGACCAGACTGCAGCAACCAAACGTTTTGTATCTTGTTGTCTGTTTAGTGTCATGTCTTTACTTTTTATTTGTAAAATACTGTTTTAAGACAAGTCTGGTAAAAGCCGCTACCAAAGTTTAAAAATGCTTTTCTTTTGTTGTAAGCGGACCAAATAACTGACATTCCTTCCTTCTCGAGCTGTAACATTTATCCGCACGCGTCTCGTTATAGGATTTCTTGAGTTCTCGTTCTGCGCACGCTCCGGACTCAGGCTCGTAAATCAGGAAAATGACAGAACTGAGGTGTTTTCAACGTTTTTCGTTTTAGCTTTTAAACTGTGAAATTCTCTGTAACGCACTGCAGTCTCATCGGATGTTTATCGCAGAAGCACTGCCTTCAAATATCTCCAAACTGTGGCGTCTGCAGTTCAGCGTGATAACTGAATAACCTGTGGAGACAAGTGCTCTTCACACTGTGGGATCTACTGTTATAAAGACTCTACGTGTTTGTTTTATGCTCACCTCTATCAAAGATTTATATGTTTTTGTAGTTTTTTCCTACTGCTGTATGCATTACATTGCACTATTATAAAGATAAGTGTGGCACATTAACACTGTAACAAAACTATACTGTATGTGCTTTAGTTATTTTATTCTTTTTTGATTAAAATGTTTTTTTTACCATTTAGATTTTTATTTATTTGTCTTTAAATAAACATTTCTTTCTACAAAACTGGCTTGGTAATTTACCGTATTTTTCGTACTATTAGGCACACTGGATTATAAGACGTATTAAGCAAAATAAAAGTATTTTGACATATTTTTGAGCGCCGTGTACCACATAAAATCAGTTCGGGGTCAGTAAGTACAACCAGAATTGATACGTAAGGAGCACCAGATTATAAGGCTCACTAAAGGATTTTAAGTGCATGCGCCTTATAGTCCGAAAAATACAGTATGGCATTTTGCAATGAAAAGGTACTGACAGTGCTTTGAAATTGTCAAATATTTATTTTATTCTAATTTTTATAGGTTAAGTCGGGGGGGGGGGGGGGGGCAGCCTATGGGGTCTGGGGACACGTGGCTCTTTGGTCCCTCTGCTGCGGCTCTTTCAGGCTTTGACCAAAACTAAAATAAAACAGATTTTTATTTAAATTATTGCCAGCAATGAAAATGGCTAGTTTTAGCAGATGTCCTGGCATTTTCAAATACATCAAGAATAGTACAAATACAAGGTGTAAAACGTGGAATATGTCATGCTAGTAGTTTGTTAGCCACTTTAAGTCCACTTCCAGTCTCTGCGTGATCTTTCTAAAACCACCAGAATGTTTTGGATATCTTTTAAGACAAGTTGCTGAGAAGGAATATGGTGAGTAACTTTGATAAAACACAAAAATACAAAGTCAAAAACAAAAGTATTTATTTTTATTTGAAAATGTAGTTGGATATCCAACAAATTGGCCTAATTCTATACTGTTTTTATGCTTTAAGAAGGATATTTAATTCTTCAACAATTAAGAGAACTCACACCGGCCTGCAGAGTTCAGTGTTAAATTTTCTTCCTTTATATGAATCTGGTCTTTTAATGTAAAAATATCAATAAATGTTAATAATAGTAAGACATTTTTCCTTTTATAAGATCAACTCCACTGGCTGAAAAAGCCATCTCCAATGAACTTGTAGTGGTCCACGGGCCACCAGTTGACCGTTGTAGTGAACTTAACCTGATGTCAAACTAAGCCTAAGGTCAAAACCCTTGACCTTAAGAACCTTGTGGGACAGAAACTGTCATTTCATTGATCTGCATCCAGAAATACAGTTTGACCCATCCTGAGACTTTCTTTCTTGAATTAATCAAGTGGAAAAGGCAATCCTCTATGATCATTACTATTTTACAAATGTTTTGATAATCAAATTGTGTTAGTTCAAACAATGTTTACAGGTTGAAGAGAACTACTCATTTTATTTACATAAACAGTAAGTAATGATTTTTATTCCTCATTCAAAGAAGAAATCAGGGTAATATGCATTTCTTGATTTTTCTGTCTTCAATGAGCAAGTTTGTAAGTGTGTTAAAGTTCAGGTTTTGGTCAACTAGAAAGTTTACTGAAAAGAAATGTCATGTTTAACTTTTACAGCAAGATACAGGAGAGTTGACTCCACGAAGTCTGAAGTTCTCCAACAATCTTTCTGTCTGTTTTAAACAATCTTAATCTCTATCCTTGAATTTCCATAACACCTTACATCACAAACCACACCTCTGTTCTGGTCCATCCACGAATCAGAAAGCTCTCAAATGAACCGGAAGTCGAACCCATTTAAATGTGGCGACTTCCCAGTTCAACAGCAGAGTTGAGACGAGATGTAGAGTTTTTTCAGAGCTTGAAAGTTTTCCCTGGAGAAGAGTTCCAGAGTTTAACTCTCTGAAGAGAGTTAAAGAGTTCAGAGTTCTTGGATGCTAACGCAGGCGTCCAGGATGCTTCTATTAGAATCAAGCTGATCCAGAGGGATTTTGGGAATTATAACTTCTGTTTGGATAACCTCACACGACTCCTAAGGGTTTGGCTGTCCTCACGGAGACGCTGAAAGAGTCAGAAGGGAACTCTACACCGACGCTGATTCTACCATCTGCAAGGTAAAAAGTTCTATTTCGACCAAGCGTACCGTGGCCAAGCTGATTCTCCAAAGAGCGTGTTGTTCTTGTACCACAGATAAATTCCCTCACACATCTCTCTGTAAGATAAATCTCCATTTTCCATCTTTAAACTCTCCTTTCTCCTAAAAATTAATCCAGATGTTTTCATTAATGTCTGTGGTGATGCAACGGAAAATCATGGCCGTATGATTTTCCTGATTGTAAAACTGATTAAGTCATGTCTGCCGTTTTAGCTGAAAAGTGAAAACAATCGCCGCATTGTTCTCACTTCCTGTAAAACTATGCTGTTGTTATTTTCATATTTTGCCAAATTAATGTAAATGTTTGATGTTAATCTTTGATTCTGTAAATAAATGACCGCATTCATTTTGATGGGTCAAAGATAAATAACGTCTCTCGTTACATTTCTGTTAAATTCAATGCACGACATTTACACAGTTCAGAAAAATGAAGAACCCGTTAAAGTATGAATATATCTGCACCCTGTTCATACTACACCGTACACAGTTGTAGCAGGTTTTGCGGCTGTGGAAACATCAAAATTATTAAGCAAAGTGTCAAAAATGGCTCTTTTTATCACAAATGTCGCAGACTTCTGGGTTAAGTAAATGTACAATAATAATAATTTCTCATTTGTTAGATTTCTCAAGGTGTAACTTGGACTGTAATTTTACCATAAAATTGTTTTATTGGACAAATTCTAACCATTTGTATACATGTTGCGTGCGCCAGTGGTTCCCAAAGTCGGGGGGTTCATGAAACATAAGTTCTTAGATAATCTCTTGGGGAAGACTAATATTCAGAAATAAGCACAATAATCACAAACTAATAAAGCCTGTTTACCATTATGCCTTTTGTTTAATAAGATTATCAGCAAGTTTGTACACTTCAATGGGTCAAAAGCCTCCGCTGTTTTGTGGGTTCGAAGTTGAACAAATTGGGAATCGCTATAAGTGACGACGTTCAAATCGTACACATTGTTTGCAGCTGCACGTATCTCGGTGGCAGGCCTCAGACTGATCAAGTCTTTCAGATGAAAGACGAAACGTTTCTTCCAAGAAGAATTGGTCCAGATGACACGATTTAACTCTTTTTTTTTTTTTTTTTTTTTTTGTGTGTGATTTATGTATCTAGAGGACTGAGCTTATAATCTTTTTTTTTAATATATAAAAAAGTACACATTTCTGTAAAGTTGTGGTTTAGTTTAAAAACACAATAATCAAATGTTTTAAGGTTAATTTCAGCTCAAACGTACCGTGCAGTGTTTTGAAGGTCTGGTGTAAAATACGTGAACGACTCTGCAGAAACGCTCTTACTGATCTGTTAGAGTTCTTATTATTAACATCATGTCACACGAACATGTACAGAACTGTGCAATAGTTTATAAGCATCTCTGTTTCTTCAGATAATATAGACTGCTCTTGATCAGCAGGTCTCCAGGCTTTCTGAAGGTCTTGAACAGTTTTTTGATTGTTCAAGATTTTTGCTCGATGGTTAACAGACTTCAGCCTCTTAAAGCATTTAAAGCATGCAAATTGATGAAGTTGCTACTTTTTAAGACCTGAAGATTCCCAGCTGCTCTGGGGTTTGGATGGTCCTTGAAGAAGTTTTGAACTCATCTGGAGACTGAGGGAGGTGTTTGTATTTTCATAGGGTTAGGTGAGGCAGTCTGCAACCTGTGGCTCAGTGGTTCCTCTGCAGCGACTAAAAATAACATGGACATTTTCTTCCTGAACCACAAGGAGAAGCTGATTGTTGCAGTTCTCTTCTCCAGTTTTCTGCAAATGTCGATATTTGTTTTGTAATTGGATGACGGTATATTACAACGAGGAACAAACATCAATTAATTATTTGTTAGCCCTTCATTTAATTCCCAGCCACACAGTGTGGTGTTTAAATTCCTCATAAAATTTAACATTTACTGAAAGTTGATGGGTGGGGAAAAACAAAAGTTGTAGTTTCACAAACAGACTATATGTTATATAAATGTATTCTGTAGAATATGATGTGTTATTCTGAGAACAGTGAGAATCAGAAGTAAAAGCTTGTTTTTCCAACTTAAGACAAGTTTAAATAAATGAAGATATCAGTTATGAGAGAAATTTCACTGAGTCACGATTACACATCAATAATTCATCAAGTAAATGTGTGCATTATTATTCAAAGTGAAGTACCTCATTTCCCACAGATATATGGACTCGCATTACCCTTTGTAATTTAGTTATTACCATTATTAAAAGGTGTAAAAACAATTTTTTTTCTCCAAGAGTTTCATCTCTCGATCCTGCAATGTAGAAGTAGCTGATAAAAGTTAATAGTTTTTTTTTTTTTATCTTTAATTGCAATGTCTTGGAAGGTGGTCCAAACTAAAAAATCATAAAGTAAGAAACAACATTGACACTTTTTTCATATACTGTGTCCTTATAATCAAAATAGAAATTTAAGCAAAAGAAACAGGGATTGAAAAGTTTGACATTAGATCTGTTGAGAGAGAAAAATCTGCTTTGTTTACATTGAGCATTCCAGAAACACATATCTTGAGAACTGCTCCTTCAAATTGCACCATTTGATAAAGTTCAGGACTTTTTATTTATTTATTTGGATTTTGTACCTGGATGATTGAGCATGAACTTTGATGACTTGAACCACTTTGGCTGTGTCTGGGAGGAGTTGACGGGGGACAGGACAGCCCCCAGAAACCATAGCTCCAGCAAACTGTTTGGTCCACTAAAGGAGTGTACTGCTTAGTGGGGAAAACAGTTTACTTGGGACTCCTCAGACTGATGAAGCCCTCAGGATAGAGGGTGAAACGTCTTTCCACAAAAAAAGAAACTGTCCAAATGACCTGATTGACCATTACTGGACTTTTTAAATGTTTAATGTCACAATTTGAGTACTTTTAATCTCAGATTACAACGAGTCTTCTTCTCTCTCAGGGGTCACCACAGCAAACTAACTCGCACAAAGACTTGGCGATTGTTTTTATGGCTGATGTCCTTCACTGAGCTACCACAGCCCTCTGTGTGGAGCAGAGAGCTGCTGTCTAGGGCGCCCAGGGGTGCAGACGGTGGGGGTTAAGGGCATGCTCAAGGGCTCAGGGTGGGACAAATGAGGGTGGAGGAAGGTGTGTGCTCCACATTTTTTGATGTTATCGGTATAGGCCTACGAGGAGTCGAACCAGCGGTCTTCTGATGAAGGCTCACCTTTAACCTCTGCTCAATTTTCTATGTGTAGTATTTACATAAAACCCAACAATGAGCTGCAATAATCCAGTTTAGATCTTCAAGCGGGATTTTGTGGTTCTGTACAGATTAGATGATTGGCTGATGATTGTAGAGGAGCTGGTGCCCAGTGCACGAGCCTCGGGGACGCGCGTCCGTCTGTGAGCTGCTGGCCCTTTAAGAGGAGCGGAGGAGGCTGGGGGGAGGGATGGCGGAGGGATGGGGTCCGGAGCATCTCGGCTGCGGTGTTTTTGTCTGTCAGTGAGCGCTCCAGGGCGGACAGGGCTGCGAGGAGAACCGAAGGACGGGTAAGAAGTTTCCTCTCCCGTGTCTGTAAACAAAAACAACAACAAGGCGCGTGTTTGATCAACGCGCTCGGTGCGCTCCGGTGGACGCGCCTCCAACGGGACTTTCTTTTGTGAAGCGTCGGTTCTGCCCAAAACGGTTCGGCCGGGTTTGTCCGAAGCGACTGATCCCCAGAGACCTAAAACCTTTAAATGCGGTTAAAACGTTTCTGTTCGGGGTTCTGTCCAAACGGAGCCGTTTTGAATGTTTGGGACGGCCTTTCTGCAGAGGTCGCTTTGTTTGGAGCATCCCCTCAACAAACATATGTCCTTAATTATTCTAAATTAATATTTCTACATGAGCTGAACCAGCTTCAAACAGGGCTGCATGCGCAATGTGATTCTGGGTTTTTAACTGATTTTTGTGGAAATAATTCAGTTTCCATCCAGCAGCATGTGTGTGGTTCATTACAGAAAACTCCTGGACAGGACTTCACATGTTCAGCCTTTTTTAAATTTTATTTATTTATTTTTGAGCTGTTTTAAGCTGGTGACAATTTTCTGTTGACTATTTTTCCACAAGAGCTTTACTCTATTTTCCAGAAATGAAAAGCAAAAAAACCCCCCAAAAAAACATTTGGGATTTTTTTTTGTTTGTTTGTTTCTGACTCTTTGCCAACGCACAAAAAAGGTTTTTGTGTTTCAACATTTTTAATTTTATTAAAAAATATGGAAAAAACTCAATTAAGCCTGAAAGGGCTCTGGGGAGAGGGTGGGTCCTGAGCTCTCATGACTTCCAGATGTTTTTCTTTGCACTTTATGTCTCCAGATTTGTTGGATTCAAAGGTAGTTGAGGTTTTTTTTTTTTTTTAATGAGAAAAAGCTGAATAAATGTAGTCCAGGTGAAGTACAAATCAGCTGCGTTTTGTTGTGGCAATACTTTCTCATGAAGCTCTTTGAAGACTAAAGTTTTCAAATATAATAATTGAAGCATTCCTTCGCCTGCGGCCTTTCATGCCACAGTTTTAGACTTTTAGTTTGATCTTATTCTGAGAAATCTTGGCCACGTAGCCATTTTGAATGTAACTTGAATATATTTACATAAGCTCATGTGCAATATCTAACGTTACCGTCAGCGCTCTGAGTATAAGAACCCCCAGCTACTACCAGCTCCAAATTTTAGCTCAATACATGTAGATTTCACTGAGTTATAACCAGTTTTGTGTGGACTACGGTTGATCATCCGTGGCAGCCGTCATAAAATGGGTGCAATGATAGCTTTCCGAGAGTTTCATTGAAATCCATGGAGTGGTTCATGAAATATTTTACTAACAGACGAACAGGATCGAGCTCAGCAGTTGATGCCAAAGTTGTCGGGCAGAGTTGGTGTTGAGGACGTTGCTCAGCTTCCACATTATTTAGCTGAATATCTGTGAAAGTAACTGCGTTGCAGCCGCAGGTTGTGTTTGCTAGGATTGCTTTGCAGTGGCAGCCATCTTGAATCCCATTGAGACAAAAACTGAATCTGTAGATGTCTGCCCGCCGTTCTAAAAGTTGCATTTCAATCCGTTCAGTGGTGCACGAGACATTTTGTTAACAGTACTGACAAACAAACGGAGACAAAGTCAAAAACTATCACTTTGGATTTGGCCTGACGAACAAAAATGAAGCATTTTTTATCAGAATTCTGGTGAATTGTAACTTAATGCAGCTGTTTGAGATCATTAACGGCTCATCTTTGTATGGGACGTGATGCAGACTGTGCTACATTGTGGAGATTTGTCAGAAAACACGTCAGATGTTGTTATGGAGGACTTGACAGGATGTGGGGGTGTATTCATCAGCCTGTTACGCTACATCTCACAATACACCACTGTCCTGCTCGTAGTGACTTTCTGGTGTATGAAATCGCCCAACGGGCTGCTTGTAGCAGCTGCGTGGAGCGGGTACCCCACAGTCCTCATGTTTCTCCTCCGTTCTATCTGCATCCAAACAACATTTAAAACAAATACAGTATAACTCAAAACCACTGGTCTATTCCGAATCTTTTGTGCGACCACTGCAATAACAGTGAAAGTTGTCGACGCCACATTTTCAGAATCTTTGTTCAATTTTTCATCATCATTATTTATTTGTCCAAGCTGGAATGTGATCGTCTCATTACAGGGTTTGGACCGAGGGGTGCTGTGGTGGAATGCAGAGCCATAAAGCCCATTTGCACACCAGGCCACACGCTGGGTATTTAAATGGTTTAGTGAGACTAATGAAATTACACCCTGAACCTTTATATGTTCTGTCACACTGTCCTGGGTCCATTACAGATTGGCTTCTCTGAACACTTTAATGGGATAACTTGTTGTTTTTATATTTAAACAATATACATAATCATTCTTGTTTATTATCTATCACTTTAAGGACGCTTTAGGTATTTAAATTGTTGCTAATTGGACCTTTTAAGATTATATAGTTGTTTGTTTTGTAGTTCGTCCAGTGCTTTACCATAAAAAAACCTGTTGAAACTTCAAACTTTTCACTTTAACTTTTGATTTGTCAGCTTCTGAACAAGATAGATTAAGAAGTACTCAAACTTTAGCACAATATTTTTTTTAAATCAGTTCATTTATAGCCATTTATGTGCTTCCTTTGTTGTTTGTGTCAGCCATTTTGAATTTGGTTGACCCCCAAAAGTTAATTATCCAATTCCGTAAGTTTTTGTTAAAATTTGTTTGTGTTTCGTGAAATATTTTGCTAACAGACGGACACGGGCAAAAACACAATCGCCTACATTTTGAGGTAAAATACTTGCTTTCATTGTAAACTAGTAACACTGGATTGTTTTTAAAACTTCCTTATCCTCCTAAGACCCGGACTCTTGCATATGTGGATGCCAGGTCCTAGGAGGTTAAACATTATTTCATATGTGAATAAAGGCCCTGTTTACATGTAAACGATTTTGAGTGAAAATGGAAAAGTTTTGTTGCATTCGTACTGTTCATTTACACGAAAACAGCAAATGTTTTCTCTGACAACGACACAGTTTGAGAATGGGCCCAGAGCGCAAAGGTTCAAAAACGTCCTGGTGTCCGTTGTCGTGTAAACAGGAAAAAAAAAAAAAATTCTGTCAGGGAATCCCTGGCTCATGCGCAGTATGACACAAAACACAACGGCTTTCTACAATCCACAGAAGAAGAAACTATCGACAATGGTGGATACAAGTATTGTTTGTGCTTCTGACTCTTATAAATCTATAAATCTGACTACGGCACTCAAACACAGTGCTCATTTTCTACCTCTTTACTTAAATCATGGAAGACGGAGCTCATACAGCTCCACTCAGTTACGTAACGGACGTATGCAAATATTATTATTATTATTATTATTCTCTGCCATCTCGACCATTGTAGCGGCTTTACTTTTTTTTTTTTTTTACTCAAATTTCAAAGAACATAGCACCAACTAGTGGCGTGGTGAAGGAATTGCACCTTTCCCCACGTCTACCGTTGCTGTGTAAACAAAGACTGTAATTAGAATATTTTTATGTAAATGTGTTAATAGAAATGGGAAAAAATTTCAGTTTTCATCGAATCGTCGTTGTGTAAACGGGGCCTAAGTCGCAACAGATCAGAATAAATGAAATGCACTACTTTTTAAAATTTAATCTTTTTAAAGCTAAATGAGTAATTTATATTGTCACTAATAGTTCTTTGAGCTGATAGACAAGATTGTGCATAAATTGGATTAGTTTTAAGCTTGGGATAACTCAGTATTAATCTCTGCTGATGCAGAAAAGACAACAAGTTAATGCTCCTACTTAACATTGTTGACTAATGAAACTAGTCCTCAGGTTTATCGTGAGCATATGGTTAAATGTGGCTTCTCTAAACCTAAACGGAGTAGCTGATTATCTTCCTGAATATTCGAAGTGATCTCTTTTAATACATTAATGACACAGATGGTCCGTACTGTCCATTAAGTGGTTTAATTGTGATGGGATACTGTGTGTGGATGCTTTCCTGCCCTCGTTTGTTGTTTTTGTGTCTTCATTAACAAATCTTTTCAAATCAGGAAGTAATCGATGAGATCCTTGAGAAGGAACCACTTAACTGCTTCACCGTTTCAGGAAGTTTACTTCAGCTGCAGTGCTGTCCGCTCGGCGCTCGACACATGCTGATGTGATCTTTAAACCCGCACCTTGCTCTGACCGGCCTTTTCTTGTGTCCCACTGCTGTTTGGACTTTGTCGTCCTTTTTTTATTTTCCTCCAAACACTCCCTGCTTCTCTGCCCTGCATCAGTTTTAATCCCCACCTACACAACTGCTCAGGAATTTACTCCCAAATGCTTTTTTTTTTGTGTGTGTGCATTTGGTTTGTATCTTTTTTCCGGCGCAGCTCCTTGCCGCTCAGCCCCACCCTTGCTCAGTTTCCTGTTGGAGGTCAGCACAATGACCAATAGCAGACTGTCGGGTATTTACTCTGCTCCTGTTCCAGGAGAAATGTGAGCCGACCAGCCCCTCCTTTTGGCTTGACTCATGCTACCACCAGACTGCTGAGGCCCTGTTGCCGTCTGCTCTCCTACACCATCGCTTTTTAATGTGAAAAACAGAACTTTGTATTTTTTTTTTTCAAGAGAGCAGGGAGGCATGAACATCCCAGGGGTCGACATAAGTGGTTTCCGTTTGTCCGAGACAACTTGTGTTCGTCTCAACACGATCTCGCCTCGCCTGATGGACAACTAAGTGAAATGGATACGGATTAAAGCTTTCTGTCGCCGTGATGGATTTCCATCATCTGCAAAAATGAAATGGGCGAAAGATGTTTTCAACCATCCTGATTTGGGCGGAGCAGTCTCAGATTTTGCCCTCTTGTCCTGCATCCCGCGGAGGAGACGCGGGACAAATGTCCTGCATTTGACAAGAGCTGACCAGGCTCACCTGTTCATGCAGTCTGTGTGGGAGGAGGGATACAGGGGGGCTGTTTCTTGGGCTTCCTGCAACAGCAGGAGTCAGGTTGCCGTAACAATCCTATATTGGCTGTAAAGTGCAAGTTCTCAGCTGTCAGGAACTGCTGGAGTTTTTCTGATTGCAAAAACCATTCCAGAGTTACAGTAATGCAAAGTGAGCTTATGGATAACACACTCAGAATAAAATAAACATTTTGTTGTTAAAGTTCAGTTAAGTTTATTCATGGATTCAATCAGCAACCATCATTTATTAGATTGGAAATCTTTGCTTATTAGATTAAATATTGCTTGGGGGATTGTTTGTGTTTGTGTGTGTGGTTGTATTTGTGGGTAGTTTAAATGTGTAAAGGTTCACGGCGAAAGCAAATCATCTAATCTTTAGTTGTAGTCATCATTAGGGCTGAACGATTTTGGAAAATATTCTAATTGCGATTTTTTTTTTTACGTCTTATGTATTTTTCAACGAACACAAGCAATAAATCTGTTTCAGTTGCAAAAAAAACTCCACTGTTTTCAGCTCTGCTGCAACTCTGTTTCTACTTTTTTTTTTTTGTGTAGCTCCAAGATAGCAACTTAGCTAAAATATGTGCGCGAGGGCATTCTGTACCACTTGTCCATTGTGTTTACCAAAGCTGTAAACCCAGGCTTGGTCACTATATTAATGGGCATCATGTCTTTCACTATAAACTCTGTTATTGCTCGAGTTATTACTGCGTTCTGTTTCGAATTATGTTCATACGGAGTAATACCTTCGAACAGTTCGGTCAATGATCCCTGTCGGCTGCTACTTTGCCTACTTGAAGTTGAAGCACTGGTCGTTGGCATTCCAGTAATGCAACTATCATAAATGGCTTTGTGGTGTTTTTATAAGTATTGATAAAGATTTGTGTTCTGCACAATACACGTCGTTGCACAGCGTCTTCTTTATTATAGCCAAAATAATTCCAAACAACGGACGTGCTGCCGCTCTTTGGTACCAAACTTTCAAATGTTTCAGCTTCTGTCGAGCCTGACACCATTGTGCAACCAGTTAAAACGCAGTGTTGGCTTCTCCCACTCCCTGCTCTGCTTTGCTCCGCTCACTCGCAAGTCACGTAACCAGATCACGTGACCAGTCAAATTGCAGCCTTCGCAATTAGAAAATCTCATTTCATCAGATCGCGATATTATTACAAATGCAATTAATTGTTCAGCTCTAGTCATCATCAGTGGACAAAAGGTGGACTCATGATCGGTGGACACAGGTGTGTTTGTAGGGAAGCGTGTATTTTCTATTGGTTTGTGTACTTGTTTTATTTTACCTACCTGCTTCAGAGGATATTTGGTGATAAAAGTTCACAAAAAAGCAACTAATATGTTCTGAGTGTCGTCATCATCATACAGACGTGTTCAACTTGCACGTGTGACTAAACTCCAAAGGAGACGGCGCCGCCGTGGGAGCGCACAGCCTGTTTGAGTGTCTCTCAGTGAAACAGGCGGCTTTATTTCTTATGATTAAACAATAATAGCACTAATTTTTATGTCACAGAAAGCTGCATGTCTCCGTTTAGCTTGATTTTCCCCCAAACTCACAAAGTTCTTTCTGTGAGAGAGTCAGTTTCAGGTGTTTGTAGTTTATCAACATTATCTGCAAAATTCAATCTTGTGTAGTGTTTAAATAATAAAAAGGTGTTCTGACTATTTTGATGTGCTAAACTTGACTATATTTACAAGTGAGAGGTAACTACTGTGATAGATGTAATTCAATAAATGATCAAATATGAAAACTACAAAGTAATAAATAAACCATTGCATGAGCTAAAGTCCTGTAAATGTGAATGAAATAGTCACTTTAGTGGAGAAATCTGTCAGTCTGACGAATAAAAAATACATTTTTACATTACCATTTATACTCTGCCAAATAATTCCTGTTCTATATATATTAAAAAAAAAACATCTGACAACTGAAAACGCTGAAATGACATAAAAGTAAATTACAGAAAAGTTGTTTAAAAACAGTTTCTTATCTGTCAGAATAATGTTGGTCTTGACGGTGCAGGTTAACGCTTCATTAGGGGACACTATGCTGTGTACTTTTACATGTCTGCAGTGTACTGTGTACTTATAAGGTCACGCACACAGTATACGCCTCTTTATGTGAAAACTTTTGAGAAGTGGCCTGTATGCAAGAATGAGCTCTTGAATGTGTGGGAATGGGAGTGGGGGCAGATTTGGGTGGTTGTAGAACAAAAGTGTAGGTGTAGAAAAAATGTCAAAATATTTCTTTCTGCTTTAATCCCCGAGCCTTAAATACGCTGCCGAGAGCCTCTCTTGCAAAGTCTGATGAGAACGAGGAAGTTCCACTCGAGAGCTTGAGATTTTTTGTCGTCTTCATTGTAAAAGTTGTGGGCAACCAAAAATGTTGGCGAACAACCAGATTATATAAAGACAACCTGGAAATTTTCCTTTAGGCTACCCCTGCATCCCTTTGGGTTATAGTTTTCCTGTCCTGAATTTAAAACCCATATTAGTCTTAAACCACATTTCCCTTCAGAATGCATTCAAACAGTTAATGTTAATATGAGATCTGGCTTCGCTACAGCTGGCAAAGGACTTGTATTGTAATGTATATGTGTGACGTACTCCATGCTGTCACTTTAACCCTCCTTCTGCCCGTGGGTGAAAAGGACCCTCAGTTTTATTTTGGTCATTTTGACCCATGGGCAGCAGGAGGGTTAAAGCTCAATGGCAGCACAGATTTGACAAACACAAAAACCTCTGAAACCACATCTACTTTTGTGACATTTTCAGTGAATTTAAGTCTCGTAAACATCAATATTGATGATTTTGGTCTTTTGCACCTAGAAGAAAATAAAAGGTCAAAGTGTTTTTTTATTTATTTATTTTTATCTCAACCATTGTGTGCCTTTTCCATCGTCTGTCTATTGGAGGTTTAGAATTAACAAATTATGTGATTTGCAGTGATTAAGTTTATAAACTTTATTTACTCACTTGCACACTTTTTGTTTTTTTTTAGAATTTTAGAATATATTTTTGTCAACTAATACACACCAAATACCTCTGGGCTACAAACAACCCAGTGCTGTGTCAAATTTAGACCGAGCTAACCCTGGGCAGCTTTAACTCTGCAGGATCAGGGTTTTGGTTTGACTGTGTTAAGTGACCCACAAATTGTTAAAATCTGTGTATATTTATTATTTTGTTGGATGGTTTTTTGTGTTTGGGATCAGGTTTCTGTTCCCTTTTGGTTTATTATGTTTTCTGTATTCTGGTACCATGTTGTATCTCGGCTGTTCTTGTTTTTATCATCAGCTCAGGTGTTTCTGGTTCAGTTCACTACTAAAAGGTAAAGTTAGAACTTGGGTTGGTGCTAGTTAGCAGGGACTAAAAGAAAAAGAGCAAGTGCGCTCAATCATCCAGGCAAATAAATCACCAAAAAGCCATTTCCACCGCGGACTGGTTTGAAGCACCTCGATGGGGTGCTGTTTGGTGCGATGGATCCTGTTGGTGGACCTTGGACTGATGAGGTATTTTGAATGAAGGACGAAATGTTTCTTCCTAAAAAGAAACGGTCCAGATGAAATGATTTAACTTCTTTGTGATTTATTTACCTGGATGATTGAGTGCACTTAACTCTGAACTAAACTTTTCACTATTTCCATCGATTCCTTTATGTCCAGGTGACTGAGTTCATCACTTTTTAAGGGTGTGGTACCTCTAATTGCATTGTCCAACAATGAAAGCTGGTGTTTTAGTCGAGATGATGCTAAAAGATCTTGTTCACCAACTATATTTAAACTCTCCTGATGCATGCTCAATAATCCAGGTAGACAAATCTAGAATCTAAAAAAGACTTCTCAGACTGAAGAAGTATTTCGGATAAAAGACGAAACGTTTTAGCAAAGAAGAATCCGTCCAAAGATCTGATTCAGCCTTGTTAGATTTATTTAAAATCCTTGTTTAGGGCCAACTCTCGGTATTTAAAATTCCAGATTTATTTGTATTCCCATAAATTGCTGTAAATTCCCTTGGAATATTTCCAAATTTGAAAAAGTTCGTAAATTTGCAGCCCTGGTGAAGAAAACTATGAGTCATCTCTGATCCAAGCACTGGGTCGGGCCTTTTGACCCAACATTTGGTCAAACCGAACCACCTATGACTCAACAGTTAGTGACTTTTCAAAAATAACCCTAGTTTTAGTGTAGAAGACGATTTAATTTGGTCTCAGCTGCAGGATTTGATGAAGATCCACATCTCTGACACGTTCCTCTCATTTAAAAAGTTTCCATCTTGAAGTCTTGGCAACATTTATTCATATTTCTCCTTTTAATTTTTTTAGTTTTGCCCCCTTTACCTTCACGCGCCCCTACATTTTCTCCCATCTTCCTTCAAGTTGCTCTGTTTAGCTTTCCCACTCTCCTCTCATTTGTGCTTTCCTCCTTGTTACTGTTTCTCCTGGGCTGGGAGGAAGTGACTGGTTTATTTTTGTGTCCTTGGGGAGCACAGAGATGAAAATCCCCTTCCTGTAACCCTTTCTTCAGTAGATCTCAAACCGCTATCTGTTCAGCAACAGAAATGAGCTTGATGACGCCGACATAAACCGAGACCTTTTGACCATTCAAAAAAAATGCATTTTTTCTCATCGGGCTGCAGCTGATGGTTTCTCTAGATAAAGTAAAACCATCTACCACTGGTAACGTTTGTGCCCTCAACTGAATAAATCATGGTAGTAGGTACAGCTGTGTTTGTTGATCTGTGGGAGTCTTCAGGCCTCAGACAGTGTTGACGTGTTGGGGGATCTGTGTGTTTTCATGTGTGGTGTGGGAGGCGATGGGAGTTTGGTTAGGCTCCTCTGTATCCTTAAGTATTTGTCTTGCACAAGTATTTGGTATCCGTGCCAACGCATGGTTTATAAAGTGACTTATCTGCAAAAACTTGCTTGTTTTAGTTCATTCTGTATAGAACTTCTTTTTTTACATTAATGTGATTTATAGGTTTCTGTTGGGTTTGGGATGCGGCTACGTTGAGTTTTCTTCAGCATCTTTCCAAAACAGAGCCACAAATAAACCGTTCTGACAGCTATGGAGCCCCGGTTCATTCTGACAACGGTTCAAATTCTGCTCCTTTTATTTCCACGTTCTTTCAGGGTGCGGGTTCACAAGAGCACTTCATTAAATGTTTGTTTGTTTTGAGGCGGATTTCTTCGCCGCACACTCGTACACTTTATGTTTTTCTCGGTCTCTCTGTCTCTGAGATGCCCCTCCTTGCTTTCTATTAGAACCAGCTGTGGAGCCGGAGCCCGAATGAATGGCTCTTTGTCGAAAGTCTTTTTCTCCCACTGCCCCCCTCCACCCTCAATGGCACCGGCTGACAACACTGTGAAACAATGGACTGGACAACAGCGGGTCCTGTTATGATTTTATGCAAAGGTCACACATGACTGAGAACGTTGCAGACAGAAAAATGTTGACCACGCTTTCCCGCTGCATCCAGAGTCTGAGCTGCTAAAGCCCGAGTCTGAGAGTTAGCAGACGCTGTCACCCAGCTTGTCCAGCAGCTAATGGAGGGAATGCATTAAAACACTCGTGAAATCTCTCGCGCCTGCGTTGGTGATTACTTTTCCCACCGAACTGGAGGGTGTGCTTCTGTGCCACGAGATTTGGGAGCGTTAGTCACAAGTAAACAACCCGCGTTACCCAATCACATGGGAGGGCGCCTCCCGCTCCTAGCCTTGAATTGATTAGAGCGCCCTGAGGTGGAGGAGGAACAGGGTGGGGATGCTTTCAGAAGGCTGTGAGAGGTGGATCATCCATGAGGTCGAGTGAGTGGCATCTCATATGGGTATATTCTTCACATCCGGCTTGTCGGTCAAAACCACTGGAATGTTTGGGAATGCTTTTCCTGGCTTTTCAACTTGTGTTTAAAGTCTCATGGGGGCCACTATTTTGTAACCTGTCATAAGCCTGTTTTTATCTCTGTGTCAACAGCTCTGCACCTTAATGGGGTTTACTGTATGTCTCATGATGACTTAGTCCAGATAGTGCCCTTATTTTATTTAATTTTTAAGGTTTTTAACAGTTGCAGTATAAGCAGTGGCAGGCAAAGTTCAAGTTTCCTTTGCTCGTGTTTCCCCACAGGTGCTGACTGTAAAAGGGCAAGAAGAAGAAAGAAGAGCGAGGAGCCTGGGGAGGAGACGGCACATCCTCACAGCGCAAGCAGCTGGTATGAAGCTGAAGCCGAAGTTAAATCCCTCTTTTCCTGAGTCAAAAACCATTCCTCAGTAGACTTCACCAAAATCAGAAAGGCAGAGGGAAAATCCATAAAGAGCTTCCCTTGGAGTGGGAAAATGTGATTCGTATTGCCTGTCAACAAAAGGCAATGGTGGGCAATAATGTTTTTGCTTCTGCTTCTTACAGAAGATCTCTAATAACCCACTGAACACATTTTTGTAAAACTTACAGGAAGTATTCAGAATGAACATCTTCAACCAATTAAGTTTTGGAGTCAAACCAATTGGCCTCAGATGATTGATTAAAAAAAATATATAAAACGTCTCAATTTTTCCAATATTAAGCCAAAGTTTGGTGTGGTTAGAGCTGAGGAACCTTCACAACACATACACCAAGTGCTACTACATGCATTGCAGGTCATTGTTTAAAATCATAATCAACTGTCAAAGTGGACACCGTTTGTCTGTTAAGAAAATAAATCATGACCAACAGGACACATGTTAACGAAACTCTCAGAAAGTACCGTAATCTTTAGATTTCACATCTACAACTGACAAACTTTGGAAATTACTCCAATTCAGGATGGACGTCACAGCTAATCCATCTTAGGCAACACAAGAATTGAGTAAATTTTACAGATTTTGAGTAAAGTTGGATGTGGTAGTAGCTGAGAGTCATTCACAAGACGTATGTATGCAACACTTTGTAATACGACATGAGATTGCACATAATGCTGTTTTAAGGCAGACAAAAATGCTACACCGTCCTCATTTCTCAGCACAAGATGATCTAAAACTCTTAACATGAAAGGTGGCAGGCGATATGCATTCCTTCAAGGAATGCTTGGCGATCATTATTATTTGGGAGTGCTCAGCTTTAATCTTCTGTAATGGCAATAATCATAAGGAGAGCCGGCAAATGGAAGCAACGAGTCTGATAAACTTAAGGAGAACCGAGTTCAAAATGCATCTCGGCATTTTAAACAACTCCCAGGGGTGGTCTCAATCCTCTGACACACCAAAGAATAAGAATGTTTGTTTGTGCTCTAAATTAAACAGTTTCAAACCTCCAGATGTGACGACATAAATGAAAAGAAACTGAAACAATTTGCACAATATAATGACAAAACCACCGCATGGTGTGTTTAGTTATGTGACATCCTACAGGACATACCACGGACATGTAATTTGTGCTGGATGACCTGCATCTTTCCCCCCTGAGGGCCAGCTTAATCTTAATAGCAGGGAATGGAGGGAGTAGACCAGGCGGTAGTTGCTTCCTTTACTTTGGTATCAAGCTGTAGAAGGTGTATGTGTGTGTGTTTCGGTGAGGATTGTCCTGGTTGAAAATGGCCAGGGTGAGTTGTTTAAACAATTGTAGTATGTTGCAGGTCAAAGGTGAACACTGGTTTCTGTTCAAGTGTCATTTCAAAGGAACTCTGTAGAAGAGCTGAAAGAGGGAAGAAGGTCAGACACTCCTCCTCCTCCTCCTCAGCAGACACTCATGGGAATATGTACACACATGCTAGCACATCTGAAACACCCAGTTAGCCACTGATGGAAAAGCAGATGCGAAAGTCGGGTGGTGTGGGCGTTTTTCGGGGGGGACTGATGTGGGAGGAAAAGCTTCCACAGAAGAGAAATTTGAAGCTGAAACAAATACGACTGTGAAGATATGAATTGAAGGGGATGAAAAAGAAAACCGCGGAATCGAGAGAGACTGAGTGGACGAAGCCTTTGTGTCTGGATTGGATTTTTGGTTACTAAACTACCGACTCTAATTATATCTCATCAACTGTCCTTCTGTCCTCCACCCTCCTGCCCACAGACTCTCACACTCTGTTTCTCTGTCACACATACACACACACTGTCCCTTCCAAACACTCCTCTGTGTCACTTTCTCACACATTTGGCCACACCGACACCACACTACATCATGCAACACGTAATCAGTTTGACACTTAACGCTGAAGGCAGACACTCGGAGTGAAGCGTGATGGCAGGGAGCCAAAATTCCTTAAACATTTCATGGTGTTTAAAATCAGCAATCCATCTTTTTACATCTACAACCTTCTATAGTATGTGCAGAATTTACAGATGTGATAAAGTGTGTTTGCGTAATGAAAGAAAAGTCCACAAAAGGTCAATGAAATAACTCAAAACTGACAAGTAATATTTAATTAAAATCAACTACAGAAAGTCGAGCATTGTTTTAGTATTTTTGTTGATCATGATAAAATAAAAAATAAACCTCGATCTCTTCAATTTGTCATTAATTTTTATCTTGCAGCCTCGTGCAGAGAGGTTGGTTACAGTCCTGTGGTCCTTAAAATTCTGAATAATTTGTGCAGTTGTAGTCACCAAAACATCAAGCTGCTTGGAGATGCTCTTTACCTATAGCACGCTGCTCATTATGTTTGTTGCTACGCTCCTGAGACAACTCTCCCTAGCAATGATGGATTTTCATTATTTTATTTTATTTTAATTTTCTCAACTTCTTGTTCTTCTTTTTTTATTCTTGTTCTTCATCTTGTTCTTCTTCTTAATACAACACGCTCGTCGTGTAAATATTTTATTTTAAGCTTGTCCTGATCACTATTTTTAACTTATTGTGTAAATAGTTTTGTTAAAAATCTAAATCTTCTTCTTGTTCTTTTTTGTTCTTGTTATTTTTTCTTCTTGTTCTTTGTCTTGTTCTTGTTCTTCATCTTGTTCTTCTTCTTGTTCTTTTTTGTTCTTGTTCTTCTTGCTCTTCATCTTGTTGTTGTTGCTCTTAATTCAACAAGCTTCTCATGTAAATATTTTATTTTAAGCTAGTCATGATCACCTTTTTTTAAACTTATTGTGTAAATAAAGTTTTGTTAAAAATCAAAATCTTCTTGTTCTTTTTGTTCTTGTTTTTGTTCTTCTTTTTTATTTTTTCTTCTTCTTACATGTGTCAGTTTCAACTTAGTTCAGTGACCTTTGTGGGTATTTTGTTGGGAGCAATCAAATGTATCCATATCTGTATGTAAGGCTGACTAACAGTTTATATCTGGGTCATTGGATAAATTCCTCATGCTCTGTCTAACTGTGGTTCTTCCCACCATTTGACGGTGATGGCAGTGGTAGTGACAGTGGGGCTTTAAATTTCCTTGTTGAATGGGTATACCGTGTGCATATGCATACAATGTTTCCACTGATGTGCAGCGTGTGGTCACCTCAGTACAGAAAGGGGATGAAAGAGTACAGATGAGGAGAATCACACAGAGAAATTGAACTGAACACAGCAGCACTTCAAAAATACCAAATCAGTTTAGTCAGTGTTTCCAAGTGCCCTACTTTTCACAAACGAGCAAGCACCAGTTATGGTCACAAGACTGAGACGGAGACAGGGGGAGAAGAAGAAACACGAAATGACCTCTTACTCTATCAAAATGAACATGCTTTAAGAAAAAAGGCTGCAGTTGTTTAACTTAAACTTGTGATTCCAGCTTCTTAAAGCTACAGTAAAATAATGATATTCAGCCTAGCTTAAACATTACATCTCCTGTTCCCACAAAGCAATGACCTAGAAAGTTAATATTTTCCAAGACAAACTCTGAGCAAAAAAGGCTTTACGCTGCTGCTGCCAACATGTTGCTTTCTGTGAAAGGAAAAAAGTCAATCATGTATTTTTTTTTTTAGATAAATTGATATTTATTCACTATAATACCTTTTTAGAAAGTGTGTTGATGGGGAGAAAAAAGAGTGATCATCCAAGACCTGCTGATTATCAGCTGATTGAAAAAGGAGAAATGCTCAGAAAACTGAAGAAAAGACTGGCAGAAAGTTAAAAAAAATAATGTAGAAGACAACAATTTTTTAAAAAAATAAAGTGAGGTGGAGAGGGAGCAGAGACTGTCTGCAAAGCTTAAATTGAGGGGCGAAGTAAGTGTGCACGGATGATTCCTAATAAGGCTGCAACTGGCAAACGTCGGTCCTGGAACTAGCTGCCAGGAAACTTTCCCCTGTAACTCCTCTCTGTGCTGCAAACAGAGGCAGATACACAAGCAGCCACCCTTCAGAAAACGAGTGGATAAAATTAGACATGGGGGGAGCAGGGGGCTTAGAAAAAAGGTGAACTTGTTCCTAATCAACTTGCATAAAGAACAATAAAGCCAAAAAATAATTTTTAGGCCCAATCTGAAACAAATGGCAGTGAACCGTCTGGGTTTCATTTTCATACAGGATAGTTTTCTTCCAGCTTAAGTTAATCATAATTAAAGAAAATGTGTTTTAAAGACTGTTTTTATGCTTATTTTGATTTTAAACGTGCATTTCCCAACAGGTGGGAGTTTTTGCATGACTGAGAGGAAGCCACACCCTCATCATGGCTCAAGTGCTGCACATGGACCCCGGTTTCCCAGGTGCGTTTATTTTACTCACAGCAACTGATATAAAGTCGACATACAAATAAGTAGAACAAATAAATAGTGAAATATTAAACATAGGAGCTAAACAAAAACAGATGACATATTTCACATAGTGACTTTTATATATCTCATAAATTTACATATTTTAATATAATTCTGAGATGTATAAAAGTCACCACGTGAAATATGTCATCATACATTTGTCGAGTTTAAATTAAATGTACATAAGCTTCAGTAAATATTTTTCAGTCCTAAAGTGAGATTTCTCCAAAGAGCAACTTTACTGTTTCATTGGATTTTCTATGCAACATTTATTTCCTGGACATTGTTTACTTGTATTTATACATTGTTATACATGTACATATTAATAGAATTCTAACAATGTATAAGTATTGCTCAATACTTTTAGTTAAACCAATACTCAATACAAGATCGCTCCTATGTTCGTATGCTCTTTGTGGACTTCACATCTGCCTTCAACACCATGATCCCCCAAACCCTGATGGACAAACTACTCACGTTAGGACTAAGCCCCTCCATTTGCAACTGGGTACTAGACTTCTTAACTAACAAACCACAGTCAGTGAGGATCCACTACTTCTCCACCACCATAACCCTCAGCACTGGCTCCCCTCAGGGCTGTGTGTTGAGCCCCCTCCTGTTCACTCTAACGTATGACTGTGCACCAACCCATCCAGGCTGTCATATTGTAAAGTTTGCAGATGATACAGCGGTGGTGGGATGCTTCACAAACAACAATGAGTCCAGCTACAGGCAGGAGGTAGAACACCTGGAGAGCTGGTGCAGAAAAAATAACCTTCACATCAATGTGAAGAAGACAAAGGAGATAGTTGTGGACTTCAGGCGGAACAAACACACCTACCCCCCCATCCCGAACATAGGAGGATCTGCGGTGGAAGTGGTCTCCAGCTACAAGTACTTGGGTGTACACATGAATGACAACCTCAGCTGGAGCAACAACACCACCAGCCTGATCAAGAAAGCTCATCAGAGACTCTACTTCCTCAGGCGGCTGAGACGAGCTGGTCTGGGAAGCTCAGTCCTCGCCTCCTTCTACAGGTGTGCAGTGGAGAGCATCCTGTGCTCCAGCATCAACGTGTGGCATGGAGGCTGCACAGCTGCAGAAAGAAAAGCTTTGCAGAGAGTGGTGAAGGCTGCACAGAACTCTGTTGGAGTCCGTCTCCCCACCATCACAAACATCTACACCTTCAGATGCAGGAAGAGAGCCACCTGCATCATGAAGGATCCCACACACCCAGCACACACAATTTTGCCCCACTCTCCTGAGGCAGGAGGTTAAGGAGCATAAAGAGTTGAACCACTAGACTCAGTAACAGCTTTTACCCTGAGGCTGTTAGACTCATGAATCTCTAACCAGAATAACCACTGTGAAAAAAATCACACTATGTTGCTGCTGATCTGTTTCATGTCGCTGCTGATCTGTTTCATGTTGCTGTGCTAATGCGTGCTCATCTGCTCACAGAGACTTATGTTTGTGCTGCTGTTCGGCGTATTGTTTTTATACTACTAGTGCTTAGTGTATTTTAGTTAAAGTTATTCTTAGTTCATATCTTAGATCTTATTACTGTTTTTCTTTTACATTTTAATACTTTGTTGGATGTAACAGGGACTCTGTGTACACAATTTTGTACACAGGGTCACATGTGGTGTGTATGACAAAGAACCTTGAATCCTTGAAGATAAGTAAAAAATATCCAGGAAATAAATGTTGCATAGAAAATCTAATGAATAGGTAAAGTTGCTCTTTGGAGAAATCTCACTTTAGGAATGACAAATGTTTACTAAAGTGTTTTTAGCTTATGTATATTTAATTTATACTTTTAGGATTTTTTTTATTACCACAATCTTTCATTTTATTGTAATTTAACAATTTTATCTCGTCTGTAGGATTTTATATAGTTAACTGATTAAGGTTTTACCTGACACTCATCTAATGTATAAAAATACTCACTTTTTATTTCTTAAGACCAGGTTAGACTCAACTTCAATCCATTTAGTTCTTAATTTGGTTCATCTTTCAGAGTGCATGCATATATAGTCATCAACCCAGAGATTATGTTGTTTTCTAAAGTCTGAAACAAAGATTAGACACAGATTTCCGTTTGTTTAAAGTTGATTTCCTTCCCCTGCAGGGAAACTCAACCCGCCTGCTCCTCCATCACTGCACACCAAAGAACAGGAGGCGCCTTACTCAGTGGAGACCCCCTATGGCTACCGTCTGGACCTAGACTTCCTCAAATATGTTAACGACATAGAAAAGGGGAACACAATCAAGAAGGTGCCTATACAACGTCGGCCACGCTATGGCTCCCTGCCTCGTGGCTACGGCTACGCCGGCTCCTGGTGGACCTCCACAGAGTCTCTGTGCTCTAACGCCAGTGTGGACAGCCGGCATTCCTCGTACTCTTACTGCGCCCCGGGTTACCACACGTCACAGAGGCCCAGTTTTAGTACTGCTCGTGTGGAGAAGACCCTTTTAGATGCTCGCAGGAAGCTGGAGGAAGAGAAAGAAGGGCGAAGATTCTCCAACCTGGGCAGCATGCACAGCAGTGTGGTGGGCTCGAACACCTCCATCAGCAGTGCACACAGCTTCAATCGGGCTCAAGGTGGAGGGGGGTCCTTCACTCCAATAAGCTCTGGCCTGTCCACACCAGTAACTCCAACCCCCGCCCACTTACAACATGTCCGAGAGCAGATGGCTGCAGCTCTCAGGAAGATAAAGGAGCTTGAGGACCAGGTGAAGACCATCCCTGTGCTGCAGGTTAAAATCTCTGTGCTGCAGGAGGAGAAGAGGCAGCTCAGCGTTCAGCTAAAGAGCCAAAAGTTTCTCGGCCACACGCTGGGTTTTAGCCGAGGTCGTACACGTGGGGAGCTCTACATAGACATTCCTGAAGAGGATGTGCGCACTGGAGCTAAGATTATCAACAAAACAGCCGAGCCTATATCTCCATCCACTGCTGAAGCCTCCAAGCAAGACTCGGGTTGTGAAATTGAAGATACGGTGATCGTTGGTGGAGCCCGACCAGATTCAAAGAGGGAAGTACGCACCATTGGTGTGGGGCCAGAGGGCTGTAGGAGCAGTCGTGATGTGGGAGTCTGGGTTCGGGAGAAGGATCTGGGTCTGCTCTCTGAGACGGAAACTCTTAAAGATCATGTAGGTCAGCTTGAGGGCAAGTTGAAGAGGACAATGCAGGAGCTGCAGGCTGCACAGCAGCAGGTCACAGCAGCCCAAATGGCTCCTAAGGCGGAGCATCCAGTAATGGCAACCAGCATGGGGTGGCAGGAGCCACAGGGCAGCAGTCTGCACACGCTGGTCAGCTTTACACAGCAGCCACATCAGAGACGGCAACGAACTGTGGGGATCCAGGTGTACACACTGGAGAAACCTACAGTGGTGGAGGTGGGCACGCTGCTCCAAGCAGAGCCCTGCAGCTCCCCATCACTGCAACCAGCTGGTGGAGCAACAGAGGGACACCACAAAGGACAAACTGAAGGTCTGAGCTTTGCTGGTGAAGTAGGACAAAATACACTAAATTATTTGTTTGAATATTATTATAAAGTTCTCTCTGTTGAGTTTACGTTATACCAAAATGCAAAACCTTAGACATACTTCAAGTCTAATACTAGATGACCACTAATTATAGTCTGAAAAACCTAATGTATAATCCAGGCTTTTTGGATTTCAACAGATTTTATTTTTACCATGGTGTCTATTTAACGGCTTTTCTTCATATATTTGTTGAAGTTCTTTAATTGTTTTTGTTTTTCCCCCATCTTTTTAGAAGGTCCAGTTGAGTTGCCGATTGCAGTTAGCTCTAAGCAGGTACGCGATGTCCTGAAAAGCGGGTTGTCTACCTCTGTACCAGTTGCTAATCCTGCCATTGTTGTAGCTTCTGGTAATCAAATCGGTTTGGTGCACTCAAAAGAAGAGACACAAACGGCTAGTGAGCACAGAAAGTCACAAGCAGGTATGAGGACTGAACTCCTCCACCAGTATCCCATTTTATTCTAATCAGGTTTCAACTTGGTGTTTGATTGATGGTTTCTTTTTTTAGCCTCATCTCCTCAGTCCTCACTAAGATCAATTATGAAGCGGAAAGCACAAGGTGAACCAGGCTCTCCCTCGACAAAGAAAAACCTGCAGTTCATTGGAGTCAATGGAGGGTAAGTGTCCATTATTGCAGACCAGCAATGAGCTATTTCTATTCACTGTGGTACATGTAGGGAAACAAAAATGTGTATTTTATTATTGTCCAGCTTCGCCTTTTGGTGGTGGATGATCACTATTTTCTGCTAAATGCAAAGGAATGCAAAGTTGCTACATTTCTGAAATGTGAAATCATGAAAAGCAAATTGTCTTTCAGTTATGAATCCACGTCATCAGACGACAGCAGCAGTGAGAGTTCAGATGAGGGGAGTGACTCGAGTGAATATCATGAAGCCAGAGAAAAGCTACCAGAGCCTCCCGTCCAGCACCAGCACGCAACCCTCCCTGAGGCTCCCCCGCCCCAAGAAGAACGCACCAGTGTACCTCAGCAACCTGCAGCCAAACCTCCTGACTCGCAGCACGATCATTCCACAACTGTAGACACAAGACAGTCGGGGAAACCTCCTCAGTCACCAGCGACAGACACTACTGTGCAAAAATGTGCCTCAGATTCCCCCTCATCTCCATGTCCAGCTAAGGATTCTGCCTCTAAAGAAACTGTTGAACAGTTATCAGAAAACACCCCGGAGATCACGTCCACGGCACCTACAGCCACGTCCACACCTGGTCAAAACTCCATTAAACCCTCAGCTACTTCTTCTTCAGCAACATCTGTCAATAAAAGCTCTGAAACTGCCAAACAAGAAACACCTGCCCCCTCCAGTCAGCCAGCAGATGCAGCAGCACCTTTCAAACAAGTCAGGTAAGTACGCTCCCAGCTAACCAGTCAGTCTGATGGTGAGGATTAAATTTGTGCGACTGATTGATGTTTTGCTTGTTTTCTGTGTAGATTGGAGCTGAGCGAAAGCTTCATGTCAGCTCTATATTCCCTGCAGAAAGCTTTGGGGGAACCAAATGCCTTCAGCCAACAAGGAGCAGTGAGTAGCCAATCTAATTCAGACTCTTTCTAGGAATTTCCCAATCTACTTGTTGCATTTTCTAAACTTTAGAATATTGCTTTCTTTAAAACTCAGTTTTGAAACCACTTTTCAATGTAAATTTAGCATTTTTACATCTGTGCTGAAAAGTCAAAGAATACTTTTGATGGATTTCAACAAACCCTGCACGCACTTTGATTTGCTTTACCAAGAGTTCAGGTCAGAGCTGTGATTTTCTGTTTGTGTGTTCAGTGTTTATTTGCTTTAAGTGTCCTCACTGTGTCTGATCTCAGAGGACGGCCTACACCACCGTGCTGCAGGAGTGGCTGCGTGTGTCCTGTCACAAAGCAGCCGACACAGCTGTTGTCAAGGCCTACATGGACACGTTCGCCTCCATCTCCCCTCAGCTGCTGGAGTTTGTGATCAACATGGCAGATGGCAATGGGAACACAGCGCTCCACTACACCGTGTCTCATTCCAACTTTCCCGTGGTGAAACTTCTGCTGGACACAGGTGAGCTCAATGTGATTGTTTACTTTGTACAAAACTATCTTAAGAGAAACTAGAGAAAAAACATTTTCTGCAAAAATGCAGAGAGCTGAATGACATAAAACATGGTGTTAAAGCTGGAAATAGCATAACACTAGCTGAAGACTAAAATAAACAAAACACCAGCTTAAAGCTAAGAACAACACCAGCTAAAGACAAAGTAGCAAACTTCTAGTTGAAAACTAAATGTAGCAAAAATCTAGCTAAAATTAGCAAAAGGCTAGTTAAAAGCTGCCCTGTGATGGATTTGCGACCAGTCCGGGGTGTACCCCGCCCCTCGCACAATGATTGTTGGACATGGGCACCGGCGACCCACGTGACCCAAAATGGAAGAAGCGGGTAAAAGATAATGGATGGATGGATAGTTAAAAGCTAAAAGTCACAGAATGTTAGCTTAAAGCTTAAAGTAAGATAAGAACTTTATTGATCCAGCAGGAAATTGTAACACAAGAGAATAAAAATAATTCAAGTACCCTGAAGATTTCAGATAAACTTTTTTTTATTTTTTATGAGGAGCTCTCCATGAGTTTTATAAGGAAAACATTTGTAAATAAAGTTAAAAGTTACTCAAAACAAAATATAATTGTAATGCCCATCACATGATGGTGTAGAGGCTGGTCAGCCGACTCAGGACCCGAAAGTCCCAGGTTTGATCCCCAGTCATTGCACATCTAGTGGTGGCTGAGCAGCACACCTTATCCCCAAAATGCTCAGAGCGTGCTTTCAATAGCTGCCCACCAGCACCACCTGGTGGTGGATGGGTTAAATGCAAAGATCCAATTTTGCCATTGTACAGGAACATACAATGATGATAATACATAACACATTATTATTATTATTATTATTAATTAGCTGAACATTTTGATATATGAATGGCTAAAATACCACAAACTATGCAGAAGTTAGGTTGCTAAAAATACAGAAAATGTAAAAAATCAGGACAACAGTATGAATGCTGAATAAGCATTAGATTAACATTTAATTTTATTCACTCAATAGATTAACAGACACCAGTTTTTTTGTTGTTGTTGGCTGCTGCAAAAATAGATTTTTTTTTTTTTACAGTTTCATATTTATTTAATACGAGAAAGAAGAATTATAAGAAATATTAAATCATGTAAAAATATTATTTTATTATAATAAAGGCTAAAATTAGTGCCTTTTTATATGATTGATTGTATTAATCACAGACTCTTGCATGGCCCTATAATAAATCTGCGTTGCCCGTCATTGGGCGCAGCTGGATCACCTGCCACTGATCGCCCTCTTTTATCCTCGCAGGTTTGTGCAGTGCTGACAAGCAGAACAAGGCGGGCTACACGGCCATCATGCTGACGGCTCTGGCTGCCTTCCACACGGACAGTGACCTTCAGACTGTTCTGCAGCTGCTGCGCACGGGGGATGTCAACGCCAAGGCCAGCCAGGTGCGCACTCTTCTGCACATTAGCTTTTTCTGCATCTCCATCTTACAAACAAGACAAAACATTTTTATTAGAACTCTCTTAGCTCCAGACACAGCACAAGGGTTTAAAATAGATGTTGCAGTTTTAATGGCTGTAGCTTGAATATGTTATAAATCATTAAAACTGGAATGATGTGTGTTTGCAGGCTGGGCAGACGGCTCTGATGCTTGCAGTGAGTCACGGTCGAGGGGACATGGTTCGAGCGCTGCTGTCCTGCGGAGCTCAGGTCAACATCCGTGATGACGACGGCTCCACAGCGCTCATGTGCGCCTGTGAACACGGTCACGTGGATATAGTTCGCCAGCTTCTTTCCGTCCAAGGCTGCGATGCAACTCTCACTGACAACGTAAGCGTTTCTCGCCTGCTTCTCGGTATTATAAATCCAGCTGATACCTGTAATTTCGCCTGAAACGTGTCGCTGTATCGTGCAGGATGGCAGCACAGCTCTGTCCATCGCCCTGGAGGCCAGCCAGAATGACATTGCTGTTCTTCTGTACGCTCATCTCAACTTTGCCAAGCCTCCATCTCCTGTGAGTACACCTGCTATGGAGTAAACTGTAATTCAACAAAAATGGAACCATGACCATGAAAAAAAAAATAGTTTCCCTTTTGTTTGATTAAAAAATGTACATAAATTTATGCAAGCAAATGTATCTTATATCAAATTAATGTTACTATGAATTATTGCAACAAATCTGTATGAGCTAATAAAGCTAATACTTCAACATGATGATTATTTTACATAAAACCGTGTTACCCATTTTCTGATAGGGCTGCTTTATTTGTTAATAATAGACAAGAAATCGACCCTATTGAATATTATTGTATGGACAGAATAAATATAATATGATATAATATATAATATTATAAAATGCTCAAAAATGAATCCTAAAAAGCACTTTGTTCCAAAAAGAAACCAAGTTTTGTTTGTCTTATTGTTGTAAATACACCTGATGTTGTCTCACCTGGACATTTACACTAAATATACTAGGGAATAATTACTAGTACTGCCGATATAGTACAGTAGTCCCTCGCTACTTCGCGGTTCGACTTTTGCGGACTCACTCTTTCACGGTTTTTCAAAGTAAGAGTGGACATGACACACAATTGGCTGATTGATGGATGAGCCACACAAGCGGCACGGATTGTTTATTTAAAATAAATTATTTTAAATGATTTAGCGCCTGTGTGCAGCCCACATGTGCAGGGAGAAGCTCCCTCTGCAGCCTGTCATGATCTCCTTCTCTGCCTCCTGCGGCTTCTCTGCCCCGCCCACATTTCTCTTCCGGCTGCAGCAGCTTCGAGGGTTAACCCTTTGCTGTCCAGATGCAATGACCGACTTTTGTCTTCCAACTTAAAATTCAAAGTATGTCACATCGTAAAATCGTCATAATCACAAAATACAAAAGTGTTAAGAAGTTATTTTTTAATTATTTTAGAACTTCTATGTTCAGTTGTTACAGCGTAATTGATCAAGAAGTACATTTTTGCTCTGTGCTGCATCAGCTGCATGAAGGGTTAACCCTTTGCTGTCCTGCTGCACTTCCCTTCTCTACAATTTAAATTGAAATACTGTAATATTTTAAATAAACAATCCATGCTGCATAGTTTGTTTATTTAAAATATTACAGTATTTGAATTTAAATTGTTTATTTACACAGAAGGTGGGAGATTGGGAGTGAAACTTGTCCTTGGACTACTGTATCCCTACTTCACGGTTTTCCACTTATCGTGGGGGGCGTGTCCCCTAAACCCCGTGATAAACGAGGGACTGCTGTATAAGTACCTGTTCGATCTAATGCATCACTAAATCATTTGCAATGTGACAATTCTCCAAGATATTCTGTAGAGTATAAGATCTAAATCAAGGTTTTCAGCTCGTATTTATTTGATGACATATTTGTTATAACTTTTTTTTTTTAGGTTTCTCCCAAGCCTCCGTTCTTGGGTTCGTCTCCGCCTTCTGGTGACCTGAAATAAACCACACTCCTGCAGCTCTGCACCCATTTCCCCCCATTTCCCCCCCGTGTAATTACAAAAAACATGAGTTTGTTTATAGGGTTGACTAATTTAGGTACATTTTAATGAGATGAATATTACGTGACAGTTTTTAACCATTGTTATACGTTAGTTTTTTAGCGCACAATTGTCATTTTGGAAACTTACTTGTGTTTGAAAGTATATAGTGTGTATGATAAATGAGTGTGTGTGTAATCATCAGCCTGGCATAACAAACTCACGTCTGCACTGTTTGTAGTGGCACTTACAAATCAAAACCACCTGATTTTATTATACTGGTCATTATTATTATTATTATTATTATACACTTGTTGCTTTATTTCACATTGATCTCATGTTGAATTTGATTGGAGCAAAGAGTTTTTATTTAAACACGTGGAGTAGCTGTTCCACTGTAGCATCATTATGTGTGACCATTACTGCCATCTGGAATAAAAGAAGCCAACTCTCGTAGATAAGTGTCCTTGCATCAACTGGCTCATTGATGCTACTAAATAATAACACCACCTCAACAGTTATACTCTAGATTTATTTACACCAGAGTATTTTTATAATGTTCTTTTTATCCAGGACCTCTGAAGTTTATAGTTTTACCTCCCAGGCAGTTAGCTTAATTAAAACACATCAATTAAATGCATGTATTGACCACATTTTGGATGTTAAACCAAAAGTTTTTTTGTTGTTTTTTTCTTTTCCCTGAGCTCTGAGGCTGCACAGTCCAGCGACACCGATCTGGTATCAGTGTGAAGAAGGAAAGAAATTATTTTCTGCAATATTAGAGTTTTTGTATTTATAGTCATGAAGGTATTTTGGTGGCGGAAAGAAAAGATCGGATTGTATTTGTTTTGCTATGTGTGTTTGTAAAATTTTACAAGACAGGGAAGCTAGATTTGTCAGGGAACGAGTAAGTGAGTCTTAAAAGGTTTGTCTCGTGTAAGTTATGAATATTGAAGTAATTTTAAACTCCTAAATACTATGCCTAAAGTCTAACTCCTTGAACAAAAGCGTGGAGGCTATCGATGTCAAAATGTCTGTTTACTTTTTAAAGATTTTTGTCACATTTTTCATATTCACTTTTCAGTGATAAAATTTTGATAAACTTTTGACGGTTTTAATTTAAGTATCTTGTCTTTTTATACATGTAGATTTTTTATTCTCACACCTATTTTATGTAACAGCACAGCTCTGTAGTTTGTTTTCTGATGATTTATGTACAATTCTGGACTGTGTCTCTTCTAATATGTGCATTTCAGAAAACAGTTATTAAATGTTGACCACTCTCGCATTTATTCATTACAGCATAAATTCACAAATCTTTTTGTATGAGAGCTTCTGCTTTAGAAAATCAACACAGACCATTGCATCCCCAGGAGCTTTGAATGTTATCAGCCCATTAAATGACCATTATTAGTTGTTATCATCCCCATAAGTTGTGTTCAGACTGTCCTTCTATAGTTTTAAAGGTATGTTGTTATTGCTGATAATATGCAGCATCGCCCATGTGTAAAACCGGAAGGTTTTTTTGGTTAGCTTCATTTAACCCTTTTCCTAAACTAAACCTTACACCTGACCCGTAGCACTGACCCTAAACTTAACCCCCTGTCCCCTGAGCCTTAACCTAACCCTGACCCTATTATCAACTATAAGAACGCACCTTTAAACCTACTAGGATGATACAGGAGGGACAGTCTGAACGCAACCTATGGAGATGATAACAACTAATAAGGGTAATTTAATGGCTGATAGCATCCCTTTTGAGATAAAGCAACATTTAAACATTTTTAATTGGTAGACTGATAACTCATTTTATAGTCGCTCCTATTCATTTCAATAATTATGAATATTTAGAAAAAGGATCCTGTGGTAATTCATAAAACTGAGTGAAAGTAGTGCCATTTTTAAGGCATCTATTATTCATATATTTCAGACTTAGATTCAAGCATTGTCACCATTTGTAGAGATTGGACCCAGGAGTTAAGAAAAACACGAGGAGCTAGAACAAAAACTTAAAATTTCATGTTTATTAAACAAAAAACAAAAGTCTAACGTGGCCGCAAAAACTACAAAATAACAAAACGGAGGAAGCAAAAACCGAAAGCTCACACAATGCCAGACTGAAGACTAGAGACCATATGGATGAGAAGAGAGGAAAGAGCTGGGCTAATTGACAAAAGGGAACAGGTGTAAGTGGGTGGGATGGGACCAGGGAGTGAAGGCCAACGATGGAAAATGACTGACTGAGGGAAGGGTGGGGACTAAAACGCAGAAAATAAGAAACTATTAACAAAAGAATAATAAGACAACTAGTTTTATGTGTTTTATAAATCACCCAGTTTGCTATAAATACATAAAATGAATTCAACTAGTCAGATAAAACACTTGATAGGCAGCTTTTTCTGTTTAGATTTTAAACGAGAGCCCCTTTTCCACACTGCAACAGGCCTTGACAGAACTAATCGGGAACAAATCCCGGTTATTGGAGTCCATCAATAGGATTCAAACCAATTAGAGCAAATCACACTTGAGTTATCAGACAAAGTCTTGCTGGAAACCCTAACGAGTCAAGATGCTACCAAAATGCTTGGTGAATTAGCAATTGTTATAGCTAAGAGATTGCAAATGACACATGAACTTCTCATTCACGCTGCAAACACTCAAAGAAAAAAAGCAGAAAATAAATCCAGTTAAAAGAAGAGAATGAACTTCTTAAAACCAGTCCTGAGGTAAGTGATCAGAGCAAAGTTGCTACAGAGTTATCTGAGTTAACAGAAAAATTTAAGCTCCTCTATCAAAATCACCTACAGGTGGCGAATGAACTTACAACAACCCAACAAAATCTAAAGCTGGAGAGGGAAGCCTACACAAACGTTCATCATGACCTCCAAAAAGTTTCTCATGAGCTAGATCGTTTGAAGATGAACAACAATACTTATGGTAGACAGTTGCTTCTAAAAGATGTGCAGATCCAATATTTGCAGCACCAGCTGTCTAAGGAACAGCCTAAAAGCATAAACACACAGGAACTTCCTGATACAGGTGTCGACCCAACCAGAAGTGGGGGACCACCTCCTCCGGTAGGTTTGACCCCCCTCTCACACTTGCCCAACACAATTTGGTGATCTGCAACAAGCAAGTAGACCAACAGGTGAGTACGACCGTGGGTCCCTCTCGCCCAAGTTAAACTGGACTGTCCCTCCATTTACACCAATACTTGGTAAGACTGACCCGTCCTCACACCTGAGGAGAGACCAAGTCCAGCATGGTCCATCCGACAGGGAATGGGACAAAATTGCTAAAATCATCAGTCGTTTTGACCCCACACCAGGTGGTCAACATGACATTAGAGCTTATCTTGATGACCTGACGTTCTACCTGAGAAGATTTCCTGAAGCTACCGTTCAGGATTACATATATTTAATTAAATCAACTGCTAGTAGAAAGGTCACTAAGTTCATGGATGGTCAACTTTCCATGTACGAGCAGATCTCGATCATCTATGCCAGGCTCTTGAGAGAGAGTTCTCTGATCACACATTACAATCTGGTCTGACCTCTGCTCTGAACACCAGACAAGGCAGACAAGAGTCACCAAACAACTACTACTACTGAATCTTACATGCTTATTCTGGTTCTGATAATTTCCCGCAGACGGAGGAGGATCCTAACTTTAAAGCTATCTTCATCCAGAGTCTCCATCCTTTGGTTAGCAGTCAACTAGGCATAACGGCTAACCCTCACACAGCCTCAATCCAACAATTACACGAGGGGCAACTTTAACCTTCCAAAAGGTGAAACAGTCCAGGCCCACTGAACCAAATACAGTTTTAGCTGTAAACACAAGTTCTCTTCCCTTGGACCTTGAAGGAGGAAGAGCAAACCC
Source organism: Nematolebias whitei (assembly GCF_014905685.2). Lineage (NCBI taxonomy): Eukaryota > Metazoa > Chordata > Actinopteri > Cyprinodontiformes > Rivulidae > Nematolebias > Nematolebias whitei. The sequence goes on from NC_056512.1 coordinate 35,929,363, forward strand.
TGACTCACAACAAGTTAAATTTGCCCCTCCATCACCCAAGTTCAAGAGGAGGCCACAACATTTTGAGCCTGAAAATCCTCATCAAGTTAAAAGATCTAATCGGTACCCAGATTCTGGGAGGGACCACGATTACCCAAGCTCTGACTACCGAAATCATAACAAAGTTTATCAGGGGGTAGACGCTCTCCCAATTATAATCTCAAATTTTCCGGTAATAACCAATCTCAAAGGCAGACCCGTCAATTTCAGAACCGTCGCTCTCGACCTGAAAGAGAACAACTTTCACCATGTCAGAGACGTTCTGAAAAGATGAAAGAGTCAAAGCCTCAACAGGATGATGACTGTATAGGTCTCACTTCCAAAGAAATGGAAATGATTAAACGTATTTTGGAGGAAATGCATAAACAGGAAGAGTCCAAGAAGGTTGATCTCCTATCTATAGCATCTTTCACACCTGAAAATGAGTCTCTCATTGTTCCCAACTGGCCAATGGAACAACAAGCTAAAGAGTTGAAGCCCCAATCCGCGGCCGCTGATTGTGTCTCCCCCCTCATGTCGCTGATGTAGAGACCACTGATGTTGACATTTCTGGTTCAGAAACAGAAACTGGCCAGTCCAACATACCAAGTGCTGTCTTAACAGTCCAAATGAATAATGAGGATCCTTGGTTTGAGAAAGATGATTCCTGGATCCAAGTGGAACCTCCGGTATCAAAATTTTTGTGTAACCTAACTGAAAAAGGGGTAGCAAGAAAGTTTTACCTTTCAGTGACCTTAGAACAGGTCCTATCTCACGACGCTCTTCTTGATACAGGAGCTGACATAACTTTGATATCAGCTGCCGTGTTCGAAAAACTACGGCAACAAATCCTGCTGGCAAAGATTTGATCCTCCAGATGTGCTCTTTAGAGGTACGACTGTACACTCCTGAAGATGCTTTTATGTCTTTAAGACATGCTTGTAGTCGAAGTGGCTGAATGGATTCATTGTGTTTCATGGACAAATATAAATGTGTATCATCAGCATAACAATGAAAATTTATCACATGCTGTTTAATAACTTTGCCTAATGGAAGCATATATAAAGTAAAGAGTGTCGGTCCAAGCACTGAACCCTGAGGAACTTCGTGACTAACTTTGGTGTATGAAGCAGATTCATTATTTCCAGTTACAAACTGGAACCTATCAGATAGATATGATTCAAACAATTTTAGAGCCGTTCCTGTAATGCCAACATCATATTCAAGTCGCTGTAGTAGAATATTATGATCAGCTGTATCAAATGCAGCACTGAGGTCTAGCAGGACCAGTGTAGACACCTGTCCATTGTCTGAGGCCATGAGAATATCATTCGTAACTTTCACCAGTGCAGTTTCTGTGCTATGATGAGCTCTAAACCCTGACTGAAACTCTTCAAAGTATTTCTTTACAGATGATCACGTAACTGACCTGCAACTATTTTCTCAGGAATTTTTTAGATGAATGTTAGATTAAATATAGGTCTATAATTGGCTAGGATTCCTGAGTCAAGGTTATGTTTCTTAAGTAAAGGTTTAATTACAGCAATCTTAAAACTCTGTGGTACGTAACGATTCATTAGAGACAAACTGAGCAGATCCAAGAAGTGGTTATTAATTAAGGGAAATACGTCTTTAAATAGTCTGGTTTAGATGGGATCTAGAAGACATGTGGACATTTTGGATACCATCAACATATTATCATATTATTATCATCATTATGTCAACAGGGCCCAAAAAGCAGTATCTGCAGGAGCCCACAGCCTGTTTATTCATATCCTGATCACATCTTATTTTTTACTTGTCACAAACATCAATCTACTACATTTATAATTGGGAATCTATTTTAATTATGTAATTAATACCTAATAATATGCATCACTACAACAGATAGTGGTTTTTTTTGTTTGTTTGTTTGTTTTAGTTTTGCACTGTAGAAGACGCTGAGGGGTAAAGTGAAAGCAGAACTACTTAACTAAAAGTTTAAGGTTATACTTATAGGCACTTATTTAACACTTTTAGACAGATACAGTTTTTCTGTAAAAATGTGTTAAATTAGTTGAAAAGCCCCATCAAACATTTTCATTTACACATGTTGCACATTCTAGTTGTATTACTCTTTGAAGTTATTGTTGTTATTTTTTTAAATTTTCATCACTGGTTATGTTATTCATGTATTTCAGAGTGTTTAGCAGCTCAGTAGCGTAACATTTATCATCTGAACTAAAGCCTTATCTGTTCAACACGTGTGGCTCCACCCCACAGCGGCCGGAGTGGATTAGATAAGCCACTGAAACGCAACACGTTTTGGCAGCAAAAGCAAAAAAAAAAAGGACTTAATGAGGCTTATTGGAAGGTTTCCAAATAAATCTAATAATTAAACGTGATTGCAGAGCCTAATCAGTTTGGATTAAACCTGAAGACTCTGTCTGTTTCCATCACTTACAAACACATCCAGGAAACTTTAAACTTTTTTACTTCCTTTTTCAAATAAAAAAAAAGTCAAGAATGAATGTGCTGGAAGATTTTATTTTAAAATGCTTAAAGCGATACGTTTTTTTTTTTTTTTACATTTTACAAAACACCAAAAATCAAATCCGTTCTACTCAACTTATTTTATTTGTATATTTTGTATGATGTCCTACATTTTAGTTGTTTAGTATTTTATTTACATAGAACCAACTGAACATTGTTTCAGTGCATTTTACAGGCAAATCAATCATATTTAGTTACTTAAAATCCCATTAAATCAACATTTATTCCAGTTTAACTCAGAACTAATTGATGTTGGTCTATTCTAATTTGATGGTGGGATTGAATGGTTTAAAATGATCAAACGAGTTTTGCTGTTTAAATATTTTGTTTATCTCTGTTGATCACCTGGTCCCTCCTCTCATCACTTATCTTATGGGAGGTTCTGGGTGTGCCTGTGTTGTGTCGCAGCCATAAAACCGTGTTTCCTCACTGGTTACGGCACCAAACTAACAAGATGACTAGTCTCTCTGCTAAGGACAAGGACACCGTCAAAGCCTTCTGGGCCAAGATCTCTCCCAAGGTGGGAGACCTCGGCAAAGATGCTCTGGGCAGGTAAACACAATTCAAACCTCTGTCTTTGACCTGATTATTGTGTATTGATTCACTCCTTCTCTCTCTTGTTTCCACCAAGGATGCTGGTGGTCTACCCTCAGACCAAGACCTACTTCGCCCACTGGAAGGACCTGAGCCCCGGCTCTGCCCCGGTGGCAAAGCACGGAAAGACCATCATGTCTGGAGTCGGTGAGGCTGTGGGCAAAATCGACAACCTGACTGAAGGTCTCCTGAACCTCAGTGAGCTGCACGCCTTCACCCTGAGGGTGGATCCTGCCAACTTCAAGGTACAGACCGAAACCTTTAACCAGATCAGTGCCTCCTGAGCTCCAGGACTCAAATAGTTTCTTTATTTGTTTCCTCTCCTTGGATGCTGCTTGTCAGGAAACAAACTAATCTGATTTGGTGTTTGTTTGTTTTTTCCCAGATCCTCGCTCACAACATTCTGGTAGTTTTGGCCATCCAGTACCCCAGCGACTTCACCCCTGAGGTGCACGTGTCCATGGACAAGTTCCTGTCCTCTCTGGCTCTGGCTCTGTCTGAGAAATACAGATGAACATCTGGAAGAGGGAGCAACGAGCATGAGGTGTTTCTGCTTATGATCAATAAAAACCTGAATGTGAAAAAAAAAGCACAAAACAACCGACTTGTGTGTTTTTAATATTTAATATGTTTTTTTGTTCTGTTTGAGAACATTTTCAATGTTTCTAAAATCAGAAAAAAAAATTAATTAAAAGCTGCTTTTTATACAGTTTCATTCACTTTTTTTAAAGCTAAAAATGAACTACTTTTTTGCTTGCTAGTGTTCTATTTATTTACACATTTATTTAGTTTATTTGTCTTGGTCAGTTCTTCTCGCTACTGTTGGAAAATTAATGATGAAGGTGAAGCAGTTCAAATGATGTTTCAAGTAAATTACTCCGTACAAACTCTTTGTCTGTACATATTTTTATGATGAGGCTTATCTATTTGCTCATTTATGCTGGTCCTTTTTCCAGCATTAACTAGTTGTAAAGATGCAGCTCAGGCTTTTAGCACTCGCTAAAAACAAATAAATAAAAATAACAAATTGAATTTGGTACATCATGAAACAACTGGGTGCGATCTTTAATCTGTTTTTTTAATAATCATTTTGTTGGATTCCTGATTTTTAGCTATGCTGGATAAACCTTGGACCAAGGAATCAACTATTGCATATAATTATATTTCTTAGAAAGCAAAGAAAAAAGCATGTATTTAGTGATTTACATATTAAAAGTCACCGGCAGGCCTACACTCATATTCATTCTTTGTTCGGTTTTATTTTAAATATGATTAAACAATGCAAAAAAAAAATTTGTGGAACAAACAAAGAATAAAATAAAAAAGAACAATTAATAATTAACTTGTTCAAAACAAAGAAGCATAACTTCTTTAATCCCGCCCCTTCTTTATCATTAACTAATAATTGTTTGTTTACTTCCTATTTTATCATTCTTGCGATTATAGTATAATGTAATTTTGTTGTTAAATAAATTGTTAAAACTGAATAATTTTCAATTTATACTATTTCTATCTTGTCGACCTGCCATTGTGTGTCTGTTCCTCTCAAACCCAGCGGGTCGAAGCAGATGGCCGCTTGTCCTGAGCCTGGTTCTGCTAAAGGTTTCTTCCTCAGGAGGGAGTTTTTCCTTTCCACTGTCGCCTCCATGCTTGCTCAAGATGAGAGTTCTATGACGTTAAATCCAAAACAATCTACTCCTCAGATAAATAATGTTAAATTATTATTTTTATGAATGTGTTTGTTAACTTATTACTTTTAAATATGAATGTTTCTGCTCTGCGTCCTGAAATGACTTTTGTTGTGACTTGGCCCTATAAACTGAATTGAATGGGATTATGCATACCCCCATAGTTACTCTTCAAATAATATTTACAGTTGCATACACATTTACACAACTTATTTTATTGCACAGTGCTTCTGTAAATATGTGAATTATGTGTGTGCTGTCATCATTGCATTGCTGTTACTGTTTGAGTCATTTATTAATTTTGAACCTGTCTGTTTCTGATCAAATGTTCTATTCTATTTTTTTGTTTGTTTGTTTTACAACCTTCTCTGTAAGTAAAATGGGCAACTTTTGTTTTAAGATTTAATAAGAATAATCAATGACATTAATAACAGTTTCTCCTCTGCTGAGTGAAGCCAACATCTGTCTCAGCCTGTGTTTCATACACTGCTGACTTTTGTGTTGCTTTGTGACAGAAACGAGGAAATAATAAAATAAATTAAAAAAATCAAATCCCACTTTTTAAAGAAATAGTTCCATGTAACGATTTGAGAGCTAAAAGAACAAGCTGGAGCGGAAGTCACTTTGAGCTCTTTGTAGTTTTGTGCAGCAGTTTCAGTAAACACACCAACATGTCTGCCTGCAGAGCTTTTATTTTTCAAACGACCCTCTCTAGTGGTACTGCCTGCCCAGGGAGGAGACCACCACAGCCAGGAACTTCTGGAAGGCGGCCTGCACGTCTCCCGTGAACGCGCTCCCCAGCTGAGCTGCCACCACGATGCTCAGGCAGTCCGCCAGCAGCTGCAACACAACAAACACGCGTGAGCAACACCGGCGACGTGGCGCGCGCGCCGGTTCAACGGAGGGCGCATGGCTATACCTTGAAGTTGTCGGGGTCCACGTGCAGCTTCTCGGAGTGCAGCACGCTCAGGTCTTTGTAGGTGTTCTTGATGTCGTCCATGTTCTTCACAGCTGCTTCCAGACCCGACATGACCACCTTCCCGTGCGCCGCCACTTTGGGGTTGGAGGTGATGGCGGCTGCGTTGTAGAGGTTCCCAAAGCTGCCGAAATACCTCTGAGTCCAGGGGTACACAATCAGACACCTGCGGGAACGAGAAGGAACCTTAAAGTGTTGCTTGTAAATAAAGGGTAAGTCAGAGTGGAGTTAGGATGGGGGGTGTCACCTGGAGATAGCTGCTGCGCCCACAGCTCCAGCGTCGATCTTGGAGAAGATGTCCTTGATGGTGGCGCGCTCGAAGTCCGTCCACTCCACCATGATGGCGTTTGCAGTGAGAGGATGCTGTACCCGCTGCTCCAGCACCAGAGGCAACTTTTAAAGCAGAGCCCACCCCCACCCACCCCCCACCCAGCTTGGTGGGACAAGAAGATCTTTTGGAGTAAAGATGAGAGAAGGGCGTTTGTTCCTGAGACCGATAAGACGATTCTAGAAGCATCTACCGCCAGAAGTGATGACTAAAAAGTTCAGCTTCAGGTTTATTCATCTGTTCCAGCTCAGGCTTCTCTGCATTTAGAAAGACACATTTACTCTTGGAAACTGGTTTTAAAAGATCAGATTAAAATATTCAAACAGCTAAACATCTTAAACTGAGCTGTTCGTTTTATTTCATTTCATTTACAAAGGCTTTACTGTATCAGAACTTAATAAATGTTAAAACATTTTATTTTAATTTATTTAGTTAAGTTATTCAGTGTCAAAATTGCATTAATTTGATATATTGATACAAAACTCTGTTCTATTTTTTTACGCAACGTAATTATTATTTTTCTGTTTTCTTAAAGTCAATTTTTTTTAACATTATTTCATTTGAGTATTTTAGCATTATTTTTGTTTTAATACCATTGTTTTTTATGAAATTTGACGACATTTTAACAAAATTTTCAACAGTTCTTGTTTTTTCCGCGTAATTTAGAATGATTTTTATTTTGTTTAGTTTTATTTTAATGCAATTTGTTTGTTTTTTAATTTTGCTTAACAATAACTTTTTTATTTCAACTTTAGTTCTTAATGCTCTTTAATGTAATTCAATTAGATTTAAAAATCAATGTTAAAATAACCTCATTTGACTTACTCTGCTGTTATTTATTATAACTGAACTCATTTTAACTATTTTATTCATAAAATAAATGCAATTTTATTTTGTTTGAATAATTAGTCTTTCAGACTGGATGAAATTCTCAGTAAAGTATTTAAGAAAAATTAAACTAATCAAGATGAAACATTCAGTCAGATCAAAAAACTTTCATGTAAACTTTTATGTAACTCTTATAGTTAAACTGCCATCATAAACTCTAGAGTTTGTATTTATATATTATATGTTATTTTGCCATCTTTATTTAAAAGGGGGCACAAAAAGCCTATAATTATAGATTTGAATGATTTAAATGTTAATTTTATATGTTATAAGTTTGCTAATTGATGGAAGCCTTGACAGATCTCCTGTGGAAAGTGTTTTTCTTTATCCGACAGTTCTCGATCCAGATGTTGCAGGACTTGGACCGCCTTTCTTCTCTTATCTAATGGGAGGTTCTGGGTGTGTCTGTGTTCTGTCGCAGCCATAAAACTCTTTCGGTCTTTACTGACCATGGTGCTAAACGAACAAGGACAAGATGACTAGTCTCTCTGCTAAGGACAAGGACACCGTCAAAGCCTTCTGGGCCAAGATCTCTCCCAGGGTGGGGGACATCGGTAAAGATGCTCTGGGCAGGTAAACACGATTCAGACCTCTGCCTTTGACCTGTTAATGGTTTCTTTATTCACTCCTTCTCTCTCTTGTTCCCACCAAGGATGCTGGTGGTCTACCCTCAGACCAAGACCTACTTCGCCCACTGGAAGGACCTGAGCCCCGGCTCTGCCCCGGTGGCAAAGCACGGAAAGACCATCATGTCTGGAGTCGGTGAGGCTGTGGGCAAAATCGACAACCTGACTGAAGGTCTCCTGAACCTCAGTGAGCTGCACGCCTTCACCCTGAGGGTGGATCCTGCCAACTTCAAGGTAAAATTGAAACCTTGAACCAGATCATTGTCTCCTGAGCTCCAGGACTCAAGTGGTTTCTTTATAGCCCCATCCTCACGTGGATGCTGCTTGTCAGGAAACAAACTAATCTGATTTGGTGTTTGTTTTTTTCAGATCCTCGCCCACAACATTCTGGTAGTTTTGGCCATCCAGTACCCCAGTGACTTCACCCCTGAGGTACACGTGTCCATGGACAAGTTCCTGTCCTCTCTGGCTCTGGCTCTGTCTGAGAAATACAGATGAACATCTGGAAGAGGGAGCAACGAGCATGAGATGATGCTGGTCTTTATAAATAAACCAAAAGGACTAAACTGTTGTTTTCTGTTGGAGTCATTCATTTTTTTAAATGGATTGTAAGAAAGAAAATATTGTATCCCTCCTTTCATTTTACCGCTTCAAAGCAGCAAAACTCTGCTTCTCAGATTAAAACAAAATCAATTATTTCTCAAACCTAATGTTTCAGCCAATAAGAACAAAATGTTTTGGGTCTTTAATCTTTTTAACTAAAGTTTTAGTAAGAAATTGTAATAAAAAAGAAAGTTTATGTCCTGGTGGACAAAATGCACTGGTATTAAATTAATGTTGTAAATGCATTCTGGGGAAAAAAAATAATATATATATAAAAATAACATAAAAGAGAGCGAGAAAAGCTGAAATATACAAACATTTTGAGACTAGCAGTTAACGTTTACCGATTACCTGTAATAAGATATTGAATTTTATTTTCTTTAGTTCTGATTGGCATGAAGTGTTTGTTGTTGCTCTCCAAGGGGCTGACCCCCCGCTGTTTTAATTCACAGATCATTGAAGCGAAAATATCCAGAACTTTGGAGAGCTCCATGATCTAGACAAAAAGGTTGGAAAATCCAAAAATTAAGTATTTTTTACATTTCAGTTTCAAACCTGATCTACTCCTTTGGGGCAAAAATAAAGGGGCTGCATTTAATCACTAATAAAGCCTTTGAGTGTCAAAATGTATTTCAAATTAAAAAAAAAAATACAACAAGGAGCATGAAAATAAGATTAGGACAAAGTGCAAGAATGTATGTGCAGGTAAGTGTGAGTGAGAGAGTGAATGGTTGTTTGTCTCCATGTGTCCCTGGGATGGACTGGAGACCTGTCCAGGGTGTCCCCCACCTTTTGCATATTGATTGCTGAATATGGGCACCAGTGACCCCCGTGACCCAAAAAAAGATGAAGTGTGTAACGATAATGGACGGATGAACAAATAAGCAAAAATTTGACATTTTCCTGCTGTCTTCATGAGCGGCTGTGGCTCAGTGAGAGCAGTTGTCCTCCAATGCGAGAGTTGGGGGTTCAAATCCACCAGCAGTCACATGTCGAAGTGTCCCTGGGCAAGACACTGAACCCCTCATAGCCTCTGATGTGTCAGTGTATGAATGTGATCTAAAAAGCTCTGATTACTCTCTTTAGAATGATTTGTTCAATTAGCTTTGTAGAGGTCTAGAGTGATGTATGAACGGGTAAATGAGGCGCAGATTGTAGTTTAAAGCACTTGGAGTATCTTGAAATAAGACAGAAAGGCGCTGTATAAGTACAGTCCATTTACCATTTTACCATTCATCTTCACAGTTGGACTTTTTTTTTTAACATAATAGATCAAACTCATTGGAAGATGTGATTTTAGGAGCTTTATTATTTCCACTTGTGCCTTTTGTTGCTTCACGCTGTGTGAATATATATCAAATGAAGAAACAATAAAGACAAGTTGTAAAACCTGATAAAACTCTTTAAATAAAGCCTCAGAATGAACAAACATGTCACACTTTCATTACTTTTTGTCATTCATCTTTGTTGTTGTGTCTCACAGAAATGTCAAATGTTTTTAAATTATGGATTGTAAATATACTTTTACTGTCTCTTCTGGCCCTGTGATGGACTTGGACGCACAGTGATTGTTGGACATGGGCACCGGCCACCCCCGTGACCCAAAATGGAAGAAGCGGGTAAAAGATAATGGATGGATGATACTTTTACAACTGTAACTTGAATTATGAGCAACAATGAAGCATTTTACAGCAATAAAATAAACACCCAAAACCACCTGTTGGTCGTGCTGAAGTGCAATTTCAGTCTAACCCTGCATTCTATCAGGTCACCAGCAGGGGTCGCTGCAGGTCTTCTGTTCTTTGGACCGGATGGGGTTCTGCTCAAGTGAAAAACCGGCGCCTGCAGGCTGTGACACAATATCTACTTTTATGGAGTTTAAATGAACAGATCAGCCATAACATTATGACCACAGTTTGTAACTTTTACTGCCAGAGTCACGTCACAAAGAGGCATCTGGACTAACACCAGACCTTCTGGACCCTGTCCAGTATCATTCTCTGAGAACATTTTCACCAAAAAAAAAAAAAAAAAAAAAAAAAAACTAATCAGGAATCAAATCAAAAGGTTATTTATTTATTCATTCATTTATTTATTTATTTTTAAATAAAGTCCTAAAAATCTATTTTTTTCCGTTCTTTTTAAAGTTCAAGATTCTATTCTGGGTGGAAAATGAAAATTTCAGGAAACAAACTCTGTCAACAATAAATTAAACAGAAGTGGGTTAAAAAAATAAACAAACTCAGAAAACACTTGAAGTTCTGGGTCAGAATATATAAAGTCCAGAGTGATCGTGTTCTGGTGCACATTATTAACAGATTCAAATAAATGTGTCTGTATGAAGAAATTGCCAAAGAAGATTTTAAAGTGGTAAAGCTGCCTTTTTGATAAAAGTCTGCTTATTTAAATGCAGTTTTAAATCATTAAAATGTCCCAACAATTGTTTAGTTTAGTTGTTTTTAGTTTATATTGATAAAAGTACAAAATAGAGGGAAAGTAACTAAGCTATAAATCTGTTAGAGCATTCAAATTTTGTACTATTATTGTAAAAATGTGGAATTTTTAATTTATTTAAGTCCTTTCGGTTTACAAAACTTATAAAATGGTATAATGATGTTTAACATTGCTTATGGAAAACTATTATTGCAGATTTGTGTTGACATTTTTCCTTTTGTAAACACTTCTTACAGCACTGTTTGTATATAGAGATCACTTGAATCATTTCTTATTCTTTGGCGAGAACAAAAACAAAAAAAGCACAGCCACTCGGATATCTTTAATTGATTTTATTGAACGAGCCTCCTCACATTTGTAAGGTTGCTCATTGTGGGATGTTTCTGATTCTCAATCAGGGCTTCCAGACTGGTTGGTGTTTAGCGGTACCTCTCAGACAGTCCCAGGGCCACATTTGCAAGGAACTTATCCACAGCGACGTGGACCTCTGGGGTGAACTCTGCAGGGAAGTACATGGCAAAGACCAGGATGATGTTGTGGCCCAGGATCTGTAAAACGAGAAAAGTCATTAAAAACCTTTTTAATGACCTAAACACTCATGTAAAGAAGAAACAAAACAACTCTAAATGATCGATCTGTCAGAAAATGTACCTTGAAGTTGGCAGGATCCACCCGGAGCTTAAAGGCATGCAGCTCACTGAGGGCGCTCAAGTGACCCACAAGGTTATCAATGTTCTTGACAGCTTGTCCCAGAGCTCCCATCACGGTAGCACCGTGCTTCTTCACCTTAGCAGATCCTGGGCTCAGATCTCCCCAGTGAGAGAAGTAGGTCTTGGTCTGGGGGTAGGCAACCAGCATCCTACAAGAGAGAGACGATTAGAAATGAGAACAGGCACAAACAAGACATTTAGGTGTGCACAGCGTTCTGCCTACCTGCTGACGGCCTCAGCACCCAGCTCTGCGGCCTTGCCCTCAGCCTTGGCCCAGATGGCCTTCACCAGGGCCTTGTCTTTGTCAGAGAGACTCATGGCTGCCTCTACGATGTCAGCAAGCAAGTGGAAGAGAAGTTGGTTTAGAATGCTGCTGGGGTGGGTTTGTCCTGCTGTCTTTATATCGAACCAAACCGCGCCACGCCTCAGTATCAAACCCACGCCGAACCACTGATAACGGAGCTGCCTAAAGTCTTTGCCAATTCAGTTTGATAAAAGTCGCCCCTCCTCTGATATCACGTAAATCTTACGTATAATGTTGGGCTGCAGAAAAAGCTGCAGGAAACTTTTACAAATTAGTCAGCATGTTTTTTTTTTTTTTTAGTTTTTGTGCCACCTGAAAATGTGATGAATGTGATGATTTTGGTGAAATGTTCGACATTTTAATAAACTAAACAATGCAACAAAAATGTCCAAACTTTAGGTTATAAAGTGCAAAAACAATAAAAAAAAAAAGCAGGTTATTAATGTATTTATTGCCATTTTTGTTTGCATATCTAACAACAAACACTAAATTGTTTAATGCAAACATAATTTATTATAAAAAATGTTATTTTGAAACAAACAATATTCATAAACTCCAACTGAGTAAAAAAAATAAATAAATAAATAAAGAAAAGCGCATTAAATATCACACGAAAGAGTTATTAAAATAAACTGAAGGCAACAAAACTTTTATTTCTAAAACATTTTTAAACAAACGACCAAAGTGTTTTACAGAACAATAATTAAGACATAACAACATAACATTATAAAACAAATACAATTTATAAAATTAATGTGAAAACTGTCCAAGAATAAAATCAAATATAAGTAAAAGTCGAAAACATTCAAGTGGAGAAGAACAACCTGCTGTTAGATAAGATAATTTATTGGCAATAATCGGTGGCAGGTTGCAGACGCACGGCGCGCGCCGCCACGCGTCACCTTTTTTTTTTTTTTTTGGTCAAATGCGCATCATCCAATCAGAACGCTCCTCGGCTGCGGGCCGGAGCGCGCGCTAATCAATAAATACCGGCTCCATGAAGGCGTTTCACACTCAGATCTTTGATCAGTAAACTTGTTTGAGAGAAGTCACTTTCAAGCCGTCACCATGGTCGAGTGGACAGATGCCGAGCGCAGCGCCATCACCACCTTGTGGTCCAACATCGATGTGGGGGAGATCGGACCCCAGGCCCTGACCAGGTAACACCCCCCCATCCCTCCTCAGCTCACCATCCTACCTTTAGTTTATCACTGTTTGGAGTGACGGCTGTTATTCTTCATCCTCAGGCTTCTGATTGTGTTCCCCTGGACCCAGAGGTACTTCGGAACCTTTGGAGACCTCTCCACCGCCTCCGCTATCGCCGCAAACCCCAAAGTGGCCTCCCATGGAAAAGTAGTGATGGGTGGACTGGAAATCGCCGTGAAGAACCTGGACAACATCAAGAACGCCTACGCCAAGCTGAGTGTCATGCACTCCGAGAAGCTCCATGTGGATCCTGACAACTTTAGGGTAGGTCCCCTCACACACACACACACACACACACATCAGTGGGCTCATTGAATTAAATTAAACTCGACTGATTGTGCATGTGTCATCCCCAGCTTCTGGCTGAGTGCATCTCCGTGTGCGTGGCTGCCAAGTTTGGCCCCAGCGTGTTCACCGCTGGTTTCCAGGAGGCCTGGCAGAAGTTCCTGGCTGTGGTCGTCTCCGCCCTGGGCAGACAGTACCACTAAGGATCTGGAGCTTCAGTTCCCAGCAGGACGCGCAGCAGCCACACGTCATCAAATCAAATGCTGCCTAATACACGAATAAAAAGCCTCTAATTATAAGCATGACTCATGCGTACTTCATTACTCTGCAAGGTTTGGTTCATATTCAATAAAACTTACAATAAAAACCTTTTTTTGTTGCGTGCAGGGCACATTTGAAACAGAGCTGAAACACCTTTAACAGCAACAATAGACAATAAATAACTTGCTATAATTTCTGCTGATATAAATATTTATGTAATTCATTCAACCTTTATTTAAACAGGTTAGAAGACTCATTTACAAGAGACCTGAATTTTAACAAAGAATGATGACAACAATAGTGATGCATACAAATTTAAGTGTTTTTTTTTTTTTTTTTTACAATTGAAAACAAAATGATAATTTAAAAGATAATTAAAAAGAAACATAGCAAAAAAAACAACAACATGTCAACAAAAGTCTTTCAGTCCACTGATCCTCCTCCTCGCACATTGAACAGCTTCTTTTCCAGCCTGACATTCAGATTATTGAGGAGCTTTAAACGTCATATTTTACATTATTTCACATTTTACGAAGATCAATTTAAAATGAAAATAAATTTCTGGAGAGCTGTCCAGTTATATTAGATGTTGTGTTAAGTAACAAGCATATTGTACATAGATGACATAAAACGCCATATTTCTATAAAAGTTCCTGCTTTAATTTGAACATATCTGACCAATTAGATGAGAAAGGTTGCAATATTTATAAATATAATTTAAACATTGTGTCCAGTTATCTTTAAATGTCTCCGGCAGCTTCAGGTAATGAACATGCACCTCGTGTATATGAGCTAACAAACAATTGTGGATATTATCAACTGATTATAGATGAGCAAAATAAATATTTGTTTTTAAGTGTCTCAACTGATCATTCACCCAACATTAAATTAATAGCACTTTATTCCCCAGAAGAAACTTTTCTATTTATTTTAATCTGGTCGATTGATCATGTTTAACTAACTGAAAATATCTTTATTGGTCATGATATGGCAACCTAAAAGGGGAAAATGTTAGGAAATTATAAACACAGTTGTACTTTTATTTATAAAAACTAACAGCTGAGAAAATAAAGAGCTTCAGTCTTTAACCATAAAAGTTTAAAGTCTGGTCTCTTGGCCAAAAGAGACAATAATCAAGATTTATGTCTTAATAAAAATCAGCTTTAAAATGTGACTTCAAAATGTTTTTGCACCGTCATGTTTTCTTCAACCAACAGAAACTGCTTTTGAAATGAGCTAAAATGTTAAAAATGGTGTTTCCTCCTCATCAAGTCAACATGTTGGAGCTGCGTATCATTTATTTGGGCGGGGTGAGTCTGAATATTCAGATAATAAACGTTGATGGTTTAATCTGAGCTCAGCAGCTGCATGCCCCACAAAAAAAGCAGCCAGGGTGAAATGTTCAAGTCTGAAAATATTTTACTAAAATAGCAGCTGATCACTCCTGCGAGGAGGGAGACTTATCAATCAAACTGCCCATTGATCGCATGACGACATGGTGAAATGGACCGAAGAGGAGCGCGAGACCATCAGATCAGTTTGGGAGAAAGTTGACATCGATGAGACTGGGCCACAGCTTATAGCGAGGTAGAAGGATGTTTAAAGGGTTGACCAGTATTTTTTATATAATAATTTGGTTTGTGTTTACTTTCCATTATTTGTTTAATTACAATAATTTACAAATAAACAGCTAAAAACTCTTAACCCGTTGTGTTGCAATGTTTTAAATACAAAAACAATATTAACTTGATTCAGGTCAAATAATGAGCCGCTTATCTGAAGTGTCCATGAATTCTTACTAATTTACAGTTTAATGATCAGTTTGCCTGCAGGTAAAGCACCTGAAGCATTTAAAGGCGTTTTGATAAATGAAGTTATTTTTAAAATTTAGGCTCAAAGAATAAAAGTACAGCTCTTGCTTTAGCCAATGCCTGTTCAGTACTGTGTTTCATAAAAAGTGAAAATGCTGATTCAGCGTTTGGTTTCATCGTGTGACAATTTTGCCGTTAATTTATCAAAATGTTCAGCTCGCTCAGCAGATGGGTTTTGTGACTTTAGATTTTTGTAATACTTAATACTTTGTAATACTTTTACAAATAGATTTCTTTACAAATAAATAAAACATAAATAAATACATTTCCCCACAAATAAATGCATTGATATATTTCTTTAGTTTCTTTAAAAATATTGCATTAAATTGGAATCGGCTTCAGTACACGATTTATTTTTATTTTCTTATGTTACTTAAATTTAACTATCCTTTTAGCTAATATTTTATTTAGCCTTCTTTTACTTTCAGCTAGTCATTTGTTTCTTTTGTCCTTTACATTTAGCCACTAAATTGTAACTTTAAGTTAGCCTTTTGCTACTTTTAACTAGCTTTTGCTACTCTTAACTTTTAGCTAATGTTTTGCTACATTTAGCTGCTGTTTTGCTACTTTTAGCTATCTTTTGTTACATTCAGCCACCATATTAGCC
>NC_056512.1:35945323-35945507 GCF_014905685.2 Nematolebias whitei
TTTAGCTATCTTTTGTTACATTCAGCCACCATATTAGCCTTTTGTTAAATTTAGCTTAGCTTTTGTTACAATTTAGCTAATGTTTTGCTATGTTTAGCTGCTGTGTTGCTACTTTTAGCTATATTATGTTACATTCAGCCACCATATTAGCCTTTTGTTACATTTAGCTTAGCTTTTGTTACAC
>NC_056512.1:35945517-35949911 GCF_014905685.2 Nematolebias whitei
GCCACCATATTAGCCTTTTGTTACATTTAGCTTAGCTTTTGTTACACTTTTAGCTAATTTTTTGCTACATTTAGCTGCTGTGTTGCTACTTTTGCTACCTTTTGTTACATTCAGCCACCATATAAGCCTTTTGTTACATTTAGCTTAGCTTTTGTTACACATTTAGCCCATGTTTTGCTACTTTTATCTACCTTTTGTTACAATCAGCCACTATATTAGCCTTTTGTTACATTTAGCTTAGCTTCTGTTACACTTTTAGCTAATGTTTTGCTATTTTTAGCTACCTTTCATTACATTCAGCCACCATATTAGCTTTTTGTTACATTTAGCTTACCTTTTGTTACACTTTTAGCTCATGTTTTGCTACTTTTAGCTGCTGTTTTGCTACTTTTAGTTAGTTTAACTTTTAGCTAATGTTTTGATGTACTTTCAGCTGCTGTTTTCAGAATCAGAATAAGCTTTATTATCATTGCACCAAGACACAACGACAACATTTGCGTACAGCCGTCCGAAAGACGAACGGAGTGCACGAAGCTGCTGCTATAAGCGCGGCCTTCTGATCCTTTTCAGAATACGTTTTTTTTAGATAGAAAAAGGGACAAAGTCATGAGGAGAGGATAGTGGCATTACAAAAAAGATCACTTTACACCTCTTCAAGGTCGTGCTCATGCTGACGAGTTCCAAATCCGCAGGTGGCCTGCGTTTCAAATCACTTCCAACTTACGGTTTCGCTCGTAAATCAGCTGATTTTGAGTCCTCCAGCACGAACCAGACCTTCACATAGACAGCAGCCTGACGAGGTCCAAATCAGCTGAAGCCGTCTTCTTTGTTGGTTGATAAACCAGTATCCAGACTATTCCAAAAACAGGAAACCCGTTATCCTAAATCCAATTAGATGCAATTTCGGTGTCCTCGATCATGCGTGTTGTCTGAGCAGATGAGGGTTGCTTTGTTGAAAAATAATTGTAACTTACTTCAAAAGTCCAGTTGGTCAGATCCAAAACAAATGTTTTCATTTCAGAAAGATGTGTAAAAATAGGAGCTGCTCTGATACACAGAGAGCAAAAAAGCAGGAGGAGAACAGTAAGCGGGGAGGAATGCGTACGCCTCGTTAGAGAGCTAAAAAAAACAAGAACTTTTAACTAGCTTTTGTTACATTTAGCCACCATATTGTAACTTTAAGTTAGCTTTTTGATACTTTTAACTTTTAGCTATGTTTTACTACTTTTAGCTGCTGTTTTGCTACTTTTAGCTAGTTTGTTACTCTTAATTTTTAACTAACGTTTTGCTAGTTTTTATTGCTTTTAACTTTAACATTTTGCTATTTTCAGCTGTTGTTTTGCTACTTGTAGCTAGTTTTTGTTTCTTTTAACTTTTAGCTAAAGTTTTGTTACTTTCAGTTGCTGTTTTGCTTTTTGTTACTCTTAACTTTTAGCTAATGTTTAACTACTTTTAGATGCTGTTTTTGCTACTTACTTTGAACTTTTATCTGTTTTGCTACTTTTAGCTGCTGTTTTGCTGCTTTTAACTAGCTTCCTTTTTAACTTTTAGCTAATGTTTAGCTCCCTTTAGCTGCTGTTTTGCTACTTTTAGCTAGTTTTTGTTACTTTTAACGTTTAGCTAAAGTTTTACTTTCAGCTGCTGTTTTGCTACTTTTAGCTTATTTTGTTACTCTCAACTTTTAACTTTAACATTTTGCTACTTTCAGCTGATGTTTTGCTACTTTTAGTTGATTTTGTTACTCTCATCTTTTAACTTTAACATTTTGCTAATTTCAGCTTATGTTTTGCTACTTTTAGCTAGTTTATGTTATTTTTAACTTTTAGCTAACGTTTTGCTACTAGCCATTTTCTGCTTTTAACTAGCTTATGTTACTCTTAACTTTTAACTAATGTTTTGCTACTTTTTGCTAGTTTTTATTACTTTTAACTTTAACATTTTGCTACTTTCATCTGATGTTTTGCTACTTGTAGCTAGTTTTTGTTTCTTTTAACTTTTAGATACAGTTTTGCTACTTTCAGCTGCTGTTTTGCTTTTTGTTACTCTTAACTTTTAGCTAATGTTTACTTTTTGCTAGTTTTTATTACTTTTAACTTTAACATTTTGCTACTTTCAGCTGCTGTTTTGCTTTTTGTTACTCTTTACTTTTAGCTAATGTTTAACTATTTTTAGATGCTGTTTTTGCTACTTACTTTTAACTTTTATCTGTTTTGCTACTTTTAGCTGCTGTTTTGCTGCTTTTAACTCTATACTCAACTTTTAGCTAATGCTTTACTACTCCCTTTAGCTGCTGTTTTGATACTTTTAGCTTTTTGTTACTCTTAACTTTTAGCTAACGTTTAACTACTTTTAGATGCTGTTTTTGCTACTTACTATGAACGTTTAGCTGTTTTGCTACTTTTAGCAAACCTTTTGTTACTTTTAGCATCAACTTAGTATTTTGCTTCAAGGCAGTGTTTAATTAGCTTTTAGCTGGTGTTTTAGCTTCTTCTCAGCACTAGTTCACGGGTGATGTCGTCATTGGATGTTTTAAGAAGCAATGAGCGCATGAGCTTTAATAAATGTTTGATGTGAAAGTGAATTAAAGTGAAATGATGATTCAGTGACGGTTCTCTCACTGACAGAGCTCTCATCGTGTATCCCTGGACTGAGAGATATTTCGGCACATTTGGGGACATTTTCACCACCAGTGCTATCCTCAGCAACGCCAAAGTGGCCGCCCATGGGAAGGTGGTTCTGAGAGCTCTGGACCGAGCCGTGAAGAACCTGGACAACATGAACGAGACGTACGCTGCTCTCAGCAGGCTGCACTACGAAAACCTCAACGTGGATCCAGACAACTTCAGAGTAAAAACGCATCTTCACGCGACACAGATGTGTACGGGGAGCCGTTTGTAAAACTGCACAGTCAGAAATTAACGTCAGTGTTTTGGTTTATTTAGCTTTTAATAAGAAAAAAAATAGGGGTTATTATTATTATTATTTTCAAAGCAATATTTTCACCATGTTAACTTGCAAGTTAAGTATTTAGTTTGTAAAATAAATGTTTATTTTGTAAATTGAATATTTAGTTGGGAACTATGACATTTATAAATGTTTGAATAACATGGTGAAAATATGACTTTGAAAAAAAAAAAAAACACTATTTTTTATTATTAAAGCTAAATAAACCAAAACATTGATGTTGATTTTTGACTGTGCAAACGGCACCCCATCACCCCATAGATGCGGGGTGTGTTTATGCGGGACTCATCAGCTGTTTTTCCTCCCCGCAGCTGCTGGCTGATTGCATCACCATCACCATCGCCTGCAAGCTGAAGGCTGCGTTGGACCCGCAGGTCCAGGCGACGTGGCAGAAGTTTCTATCTGCTGTGGTGGACGCCATGAACAGCCAGTACAAATAACGCCATGATGCTGCAAATAAAATTTTAAAAAAGCACAAAAAGAGCTAAAGTCATTGTTCAGCCTTTATTTTGTCTTTGTCTGCTTCCTGAATGACACAATCCTGCAAGTTGTGACTTTAAATTTTCTCTAATCTGATGTGAATTTATTCCACAGTGAGCAAAAAAAAAAAAACATTTTTACACGAGTCTTAATTTGAAACATTGTGACCTCTAGCGGTCAAAATATAGTACTACAATACTACTTCCTGTTCAGACGTAATGGATTACAAACTACAACAGTTTACTGTTTAAACATACACCTTCGCGATTTGTGTCTAAAGGTTGGCAGCAAAAGACAAATTAAAGGTTTACAAGAGAGTAGTGAGACCAGCTGTGCTGTATGGTTGGAGACACTGACAAAAAGACAGGAGACAGCAGGAAGTGGCAGAAATGAAGATCAACAAAGTCCATGCTCAATAATCCAGGTATGATGGGGACTAATCCAGGTATACAATCCAACAAGTTTCAGTCAGGTCATCTGGACAGTGTCTTTTTTTGTGCTGAAACGTTTCACCTTCCATCCAGAAGGCTTCATCAGTCAAGGAAACACACAACACAAAACTGATTCTTCATCTTACTCCAAAGTGGAACAAACCAGTTATGTTGGTGCTAAGATGGTCTCTTCGGCACGCTCCCTCCTCCGGTGCTGGTCCTCTCCTTCGTCAACAGTCATGTCAAACTGGTTCAAAACCAGAACTGAAGATGTTCAGGTTCTCCTTTGTTACAGGGATGGAAAAGATTAGAGCACAAAGTTCAACTTATTTTGTAGCTGTTTGTGACATCTTTTTATAAATATGTAAAATGTTATTTATGTTATGTTAAACTATTAGTAAACAACATTAAACTATAATTCTTAATTAATTAATTATCAGGTCTCTCTTGTAAATGAGTCCCCGAGGCTCAGTGGGATTAACCTGTCTAAATAAAGTTTGAATGAAATTCTATACTTAA
>NC_056512.1:35954911-35998139 GCF_014905685.2 Nematolebias whitei
TATATATATCCAAGTGAAGATCCACTACTTTTCCTCTTCCAGCATAACCCTCAGCACAGGCTCACCCCAGGGCTGTGTGTTGAGCCCCCTCCTGTTCACTCTGCTAATGTATGACTGCGCACCGACCCATCCAGGCTGTCATATGGTAAAGTTTGCAGACGATGGTTGGATGTATAATAATGAAGAGTCCAGCTACAGGCAGAAGGTGGAACACCTGGAGAGCTGGTGCAAAAATAACAACCTTCACATCAATGTGAAGAATACAAAGGAGATGGCCATGGACTTTAGAAGGAATAAACACAACTCCCCCTTAGTGTATTCTTAGTTTTGTGTATTCTTAGTTTAGTGAATGTAGTACATTCTTAGTTCATGTCTTGGATCTTACTACTGTTTTTCTTTACAATTTGTATTTTTGTTGGATGTAACTGGGACTCTGTGTACATAGTTTTGTTCCACCTCATGTACCACATGTAGTGTGAATGACTAAAAATCCTTGAATCCTTGAATATACAGTGAGGAAAATAAGTATTTGAACACCCTGCGACTTTGCAAGTTCTTCCACTTAGATGGAGGGGTCTGAAATTTTCATCTTAGGTGCATGTCCACTGTGAGAGACATAATCAAAATAAAAAAAAATCCGGAAATCACAATGTATGATTTTTAAAATAATATATTTGTGTGTTACTGCTGCAAATAAGTATTTGAACACCTGCCAATCAGCAACAATTCTGGCCCTCAAAGACCTGTTAGTCAACCTCTAAAAAGTCCACCTCCACTCCTCCACTTATTCTAAATTAGAAGCACCTGTTTGAGGTCGGTAGCTGCATAAAGACACCTGCCCACCCACACAATCAGTAAGACCCCAACTAATAACATGGCTAAGACCAAAGATTTGTCCAAAGACACAAGAGACAAAATTGTAGACCTCCACAAAGCTGGAAAGGGCAATGGGGCAACTGGTGAACAAAGATCAACTGTTGGAGCAATTATTAGAAAATGGAAGAAGCTAAACATGACTGTCAATCTCCCTCAGACTGGGGCTCCATACAAGATCTCACCTCGTTGCGTATTAATGATCCTAAGAAAGGTGAGGAATCAGCCCAGAACTACACGGGAGGAGCTGGTCAATGACCTGAAGAGGGCTGGCACCACTGTTTCCAAGGTTACTGTGGGTAATACACTAAGACGTCATAGTTTAAAATCACGCATGGCACGGAAGGTTCCCCTGCTTAAATCAGCACACGTCCAGGCCCGTCTTAAGTTTGACCATGACCATTTGGATGATCCAGAGGAGTCATGGGAGAAAGTTATGTGGTCAGATGAGACCAAAGTAGAACTTTTTGGTCTTAATTCCACTCGCCGTGTTTGGAGGACGAAGAATGATGAGTACCATCCCAAAAACACCATCCCTACTGTGAAGCATGAGGGTGGAAGCATCATGCTTTGGGGTGTTTTTCTGCACATGGGACAGGACAACTGCACTGTATTAAGGAGAGGATGACCGGGGCCATGTATTGCGAGATTTTGGGGAACAACCTCCTTCCCTCAGAGCATTGAAGATGGGTCGTAGCTGGGTCTTCTAACATGACAATGACCTGAAGCACACAGCCAGGGTCACCAAGGAGTGGCCCCATAAGAAGCATATCAAGGTTCTGGAGTGGCCTAGCCAGTCTCCAGACCTAAACCCTATAGAAAATCTTTGGAGGGAGCTCAAACTCTTTTTTTCTCAGTGACAGCCCAGAAACCTGGTTGATCTAGAAAAGATCTGAGGAGGAATGGGCCAAAATCTCTGCTGCAGTGTGTGCACACCTGGTGAAAAACTACAGGAAACGTTTGACCTCTGTCATTGCAAACAAAGGCTACTGTACCAAATATTAACATTGATTTTCACAGGTGTTCAAATACTTATTTGCAGCAGTAACACACAAATAAATTATTTTAAAAATCATACATTGCTATTTCCAGGATTTTTTTTTTAAAGATTATGTCTCTCACAGTGGACATGCACCTAAGATGAACACTTCAGACCCCTCCATGATTTTCAAGTGGGATATATATATATATATATATATAAATATATAAATTTATTCATTTCATATTTATTCCTAAACCTTTTCCGTTCACCCTTTAATGTGAGAAAATCAAAGGTAGGCCAACGTGTCAGTCACAGTGATTCTTATTTAGTTTATTGAAATCCAATGTTTAGCAATGGGGGACACTTTTGTTTTTCTTGCACTGCTGCTTGAATCTGACTGAAAACAACAACAACAACAAATGCAGATGTTGTAACATTAGAAGTGTCTGTTCAAGATTAGTTTTTTAGGATCATAAAAAGGCTATAAAAAATGTTTTAATTATTTTTCAATGCAGAAAATAAAACAAAATTGCCGATTGTTGTTAGGCATTAATTTACATTTCCGGAGATGTCTTAGTTAAAGAAGTTTTAGTTTTCATAATTTCCTCTCATTCCCCTTCAAACTTAAGATGAGAATTATTTATGTCTCTGTCTGTTTTCCTCAGCTCAAATAAACTTTAATAAATTAAACTAATTTGAAAATCTGTCATCGTCTAACATCAAAATTATTTGGTACCACCGTGATAAACCCTTGGGAAAACTCAGCACCTTGTGGTCCAACGTGTCAGGAGAGACGGGCTTCTAAAGTTTATGTTCATTAACTTATTAATTCATTTCACCAAGAATTTACAGGAAGTAATACAGGAAGAAATACAGGAAGGATCTCAGGCTAAGATAATAAAAGACCTGAAAGATCTGGAAAGACTAAAATAAGCTCAGGAAATGATAGATGATAAATCATTGACACAACTTCACAAGCAATAAATAATCAAAATATAAAACAAACAAATACATTATAATATGGCAACATACGAAGACTTAGAGTTTAAAATATACAATGTTGAAGATGCGATTGATACAAATTTTTTCCCTGAAATACAAGACTGTGAATATTATAATGAAGAACAGTTTAATGACATCAATATAACTAATGGAGGTCTCTCTATTATTCACTTTAACAGTAGAAGTTTAAATGCAAATATATCCAAAATAATAGATTATTTAAAACAGCTAAACAGAACCTTTACAATAATAGCACTGTCAGAGACGTGGCTCAACGATGAAAACACAACTTATGTTCACATGGAAGGGTATGAATTATATCATGTGAACAGAAGCAACAAAAGAGGTGGTGGAGTGGCTCTATTCGTTAAAAATGAAATAAAATGTAAATTAATTAATGAAATGTCAATAGTTGTTGATAATATCATGGAAATAATAACAATAGAAATAATAAACAAGAATGATAAAAACATATTAATAAGTTGTGTATATCGATCTCCAGGATCAAATATAGAAATATTCACTGATAAAATGGTACAACTATTGGACAAGAGTTTTAATAAAAACATTTTTTTGTGTGGAGACTTTAATATTGACCTGGGAAATAAAACAGATTCAAATAACATCAGTACATTTACAAATTCATTGTATAGTTTAAATCTTTATCCGTTAATATCAAAACCAACAAGAATTACAACTCATAGTGCTACAATAATCGATAATATTTTCACAAATGTAACAAATGGGGATGTGATGGGAGGTATTTTAATGAGTGATTTGAGTGATCACTTACCAGTTTTCATGATTTATAAAAATGATCAAAGCATTACAAAAGAAATTACAATTAAGGAAAAAACAATAAACACATCAAAAAAAGCAATGGACAAATTAAAAGATGATTTACATAAACAAAGCTGGAAAGACGTGTATGTTGATGATGTGAACAGATCATATGATGAGTTTATGAATATTTTAGGAGCTCTGTATGAAAAGAATTGTGTGCAAAATAATTGTACAAAGAGAAATGTTGTTGACCAACCATGGATGACGAAAGGGTTGAGAAATGCTTGTAAAAAAAAGAATTATTTGTATACATGTTTCTTGAAATTGAGAACACAAGAGGCTGAAGAGAAATATAAGAAGTATAAAAATAAATTAGTAGCGATTATAAGGAAACACAAGAAGGAATATTATAGTGATTTATTAAATAAAAGCAATGGTGATATGAAAGCAACATGGCAAGTAATAAATAGTGTTCTGAAAAGTCATAAAGCAAAAACAGGTATTTCACAATATTTTTTGAAGGATGACAATGAAATCCATGATGAAAATGAAATTGTAAATGGATTTAATCATCATTTTGTGAACGTTGGATCAAGCCTTGCTGCTAAAATACCAAAAGTAGACAATAATGTGAACCATTCAGTTATAAGTTGTGACAACAGTATTTTTCTTAATGGAACTGACAAAGAAGAAATAATGAATGTTGTAAAAAATCTTACAGATAAGAGATCAAAAGACTGGGTGGACATGGATATGATGTTTGTAAAGGACATAATGAGTTATGTTATCGAGCCGTTTACATATATTTGTAATTTATCATTTTCAAAAGGAATATTTCCAGACAATATGAAAGTAGCTAAGGTAGTTCCTCTCTTTAAAAATGGTGATAAATGTGTGTTCAATAATTATAGACCAATATCCTTATTACCACAATTCTCAAAAATTCTAGAAAAACTGTTTGTGACCAGATTAGATAAATTTATTACTAAACAAAACATTCTAAGTAGCAGTCAGTATGGGTTTAGAGCAAAAAACTCTACATCAATGGCTCTCATGGAAATAATAGAACAAATAACTACTGCTGTCGATCAAAAACAGTATTGTGTTAGTATTTTTGTTGATTTAAAAAAAGCATTTGATACTATTGACCACACTATTCTCCTTGAAAAATTAAATAAATATGGTATAAGAGGACCAGCATTACACTGGGTATCTAGCTATTTAAAAGATAGGAAACAGTTTGTACAAATAAATGGTGTAAGATCTGACTTGTGCAATATCACTTGTGGAGTTCCTCAAGGCTCTGTACTTGGACCAAAGTTATTTATTTTATATGTGAATGACTTAGTGAATGTATCAGGACTCCTCAAATGTGTCCTTTTTGCAGATGACACCACATTTTTTTGTTTGGGTAAAGATGTAAAACGGATGTTGGAACTGATGAAGACAGAATTTGATAAAATACAAACTTGGTTTAAAATTAATAAATTATCATTAAATTTAGATAAAACTAAATACATGATATTTAGTAACAAAAAGAAAACTGTTGACGATCCATTTAAAATTGAGGGTGTTGAGATTTGTAGAGTTAATGAGATGAAATTTTTGGGTGTAATCATTGATGAACAGCTCACATGGAAAAATCACATAAATTCTGTAAGAACAAAAATATCTAAATCTATTGCAGTACTATACAAAGTCAGGGAATTATTAAATGATAAAGCTCTGTACATGTTGTATAACACAATCATTGTTCCACATTTAATCTATTGCATTGATGTTTGGGGGAAAGCGTGTAAAACATTTACAAAACCTATTTTTATCTTACAGAAAAGAGCTGTAAGAATCATCACCAGAAAGCATTACAGTCACCCATCAAGCACATTATTTTATCAACTGAAGTTACTGAAGTTTCATGATTTGGTAGATTATAGTATTTTATCAGTTATGTATAGGGCTCAAAATAACACATTACCATTAAATATCCAAAGAAATTTTGTTAAAAGACAAAGTTGTTACAATCTTAAGGGGATAGAAATATTTGTCAAACCAAAATTCAGAACTAGTCTGAAGGGAAGGTCTACCTCAATCCAAGGAGTTGGATTGTGGAATGGTCTAGAGAATGATGTAAAAAATGTCAAGTCAATGTGTACATTTAAGAAAAAGATCAAATCTAGATTGTTAAAAAAGTATATATGAAGTAGCTTAGTGTGTGTTTTTTATTAGAATTAGAAAAATTAGAAAGTTATTCATTTTGTTCTGTTACTTGAAAATTAATATGTCTGAAATAATTGTTTGAAAAAAGGGGCAGATATAATAAGATTTTTTCTTCTTTCTGCTGCCTTTCATTTTAAATTTTTTTGTATCTTTTTATATATTGTTATGGAATTGTTTTGTACTTTTTTTAAAATGAATAAACTTCATACCATACCATACCAATTTCACCTTTAAATTGTAAAATGTTGACACAGCAGGGAGACATTTATCTACAAATACATGAAAAATGACAGAACAGTAAAACTTTCCACTGTATTTAATCCTTTGATAAAAGAAGTCAGACACAGATCGAGGCCATCGTTTGTTCATCTGTATTTCTCAGCCAGAGCCAGAGCCAGAGCTGACAGGAACTTGTCCATGGACACGTGGATCTCAGGGGTGAAGTCTTTGGGAAACATGATGGCCAAGACCACCAGGATGTTGTGGGAGAGAATCTGAAAAAGAAGTCAAAGCTTACAAATGATGAACTCGTGGACGTCGTTTAATTCAGTTTAACGGTGAGGCGTCAGTCTGTTGAAGTACCTTGAAGTTGGCAGGATCCACTCTCAGGGTGAAGGCGTGCAGCTCACTGAGGTTCAGGAGTCCACCTGCTAGATCATCCATTTTGCCCACAGCGTCGACGACTCCAGACATGATGGTCATTCCGTGCTCCCTGACCGGAGCAGAACCGGGGCTCAGGTCCTTCCAGTGGGCGAAGTAGGTCTTAGTTTGAGGGTAGACCAACAGCATCCTAAGGAGAACAGCAAACATATAAAATCTCTTTATAGAAAATTAAAGCATTGTAGTCGGTGTGAGTAGTTATAAATTGTACTTTACCTGGACAAAGCATCTGAACCAATATCCTCCACTTTATCGGCCGCTTTGGCCCAGAAGGCCTTGACTGTGTTCTTGTCTTTAGCGCTCAGACTCATCTCAGCTGGGTTGTGTTTGTCTTGGTTTGGTCTGGTCAGCACCAAGTTGAAGATGGTTTTATAGATGGAGCTGGACAAGGACACACCCTGGTCAACGTCATCGATCGCTGCACTCAGACGTGTTTCCACTGATAACTGATCTCATGAGATAAAACTTAAACGGTCCCCCGAAGATCTCCTGAACGAATTTACAAACAAAACAAAAACCCAAACAACTTTGCTAGATTTCCACTGTCAGTAACAATTTACTTAATTTAATCAGAGTCAATCAAAGGTTCATATTCCTCTGTCAGAGGGAAAGTCCAGTTGGAAAAGTGTTGCAGAAAGTTGTTAAAATTCAGAGAAAATCTTGTCAATGATCATTAAATCTTTTTATTTGATGCAACACTAAACTTCTTGGTATTCATTGAACTTTTAAATGGTAGAAATTCATGATAAAATAGTGACTTTTAATTAAAAACCTAAATGTAACAAGTAAGGAGGAAGACAGCAGGAGGAAAATGTTAATTAATCTCCAAAATTACCAGAAAATAACCAAATAAAACAAAATATAAATATAAAATGCCTATTTGTAAAATCTATTTCTACTATTATTTTTTTAATATTATTTAAAATAATATTTTCTTTTAAACGACACAAAATAATTTAACACTTACTGAAAGTACAAAACATTATTTTTTAATCTAAATGTACAATTCTTTAGCCGCGAGTTCTCCAGCATTCCTCCACCTGCACCAGCTGAGTGAAGCGAGCGGGCACGGGAGGACTCGCTGTTACAGTTCTTCTAAATTTAAAGTGTCAGTCAAAAATTGCGTTATGAATATAGAAAAAAAAAGTATATAAGTCGCTTCGGCATATTAGTCGCAGGCCTGACAAATCTATGCAAAAAGCTGTGACTTATACGCCAGAAAATAAGGAGCTTCCCAACTCGATCTGGTGAGGACATCAACACAACACTGAGTCTGGACATGATATAAAAGCTGATGCATTTGCAGTGTTAGTAAATGTCTTAATCTGATTAATCCTGCTTCGTGAAGGACCCCACTCACCCAGCACACACACTTTTTGCCCCGCTCCCCTCAGGAAGGAGGTTCAGGAGCATTAAGTGCAGAACCACTAGACTGAGGAACAGCTTCTACCCTGAGGCTGTTAGACTCATGAATCTCTAATTAGAATAATCCCTGAAAAATCACATCATGTTGCTGCTGATCGGTTTCATGTTGCTGCTGATCTGTTTCATGTTGATGTGTTCATGCGTGCTCATCTTCGCACACAGACTCATGTTCGTGCTGCTGTTCGGCGTAATGTTTTAATGCTACTAGTGCTTAGTGTATATTTAGTTAATGTTTTTCTTAGTTCATATCTTAGATCTTATTACTGTTTTTCTTTTACGTTTTATTGTTGGATGTAACTGGGACCCTGTGTACATAATTTTGTTCCACCACATGTACCACATGGGGTGCGAATGACAAAGAACCTTGAATCCCTCGAACTAAACATCTCTCAACCAAATTCCAAAGTAAAGAATTTATCAAACTGTTAAACTTTATCTAAATCGTTGCTCGTATGAAGCTAGTTATATTTTGGCCAAATAATATTTTTTTTAGATAAAAGATTAATCCTTATTGCTTAATTAAATCTGTATTCATTCAACAAACACGTCTTTAAATTTGTTATACAAATTCCTATTCTTATTTTTCATGTTTCTAATTTGATTCATTACTTTTAAACTTCAAAGACAAATTTGGTCTCCTCATTTAGATGAATATTCACTTGTTCTGGTAAAGTATATGGATGGTATGATAAACATATGAATTCTCTATGATTAATGGATTCATCGGTTCTGATTATTAAAAGGTGAATACATTAATGAAGCTGTTGCTGGTCAGTAAAATGAGCGGCTGGAGTGCAAAACAAGTAAATAAGTGTAATAAAGTGATGAGAAAGTGTCGCCCTTTCTCCAACCACTCATACACGCTACAGTAAAATCCTGCACATGATGATCACAAAACGTTGAACATAAATCTTTTATTTTTAATAAAAAAAACTTGTGTGCATTTAATAATAAGTTATTGTCAACACAACTTAAAAAAAAAAGACAATTAATGTATTCTATTGACAAAAACTAAACAATTAAAATACTTTTAGTGGTTTTAGTGCTGGCAGCCCAAATTTTTAGATATTCTTTTCACGACTGAAATCTTTTTCCACATGCAGTATTTTGTTTTTTCAAAAAATCGTGCGCTTTAAAAACAATTCAAGCAGCGAACGTGGCCTCTCCTTATCGGGTTTTCAAATCCACAATACTGATAAAGGCCAGCTCCACCCGTCTGATAACTCTGGGAGGAGCAGAACTGCTGGTACATAAAACGGGCCTGCCGGTCCTTCTGACCAGACGAGTGAAACCAACCAAGAATCAGGCAAAATGGTCAAATGGTCTGACTTCGAGCGCGCCACCATCGCGGACATCTTCTCCAAGATTGACACTGGGGCCGTGGGCTGTGCAGCTCTCTCCAGGTTAGATTTATTTTCTCTTCTTCCGTAACATAAATCCAAAATTGCGTGCGTTTCTGGAAGTAACACTTTTTGTGTGTGTTCCCTCAGGTGTCTGACTGTCTACCCCTGGACTCAGAGATATTTTAGTAAATTTGGAAACCTCTCCAGTCCTGATGCGATAGCGTCAAATCCCAAAGTGGCAGCTCATGGAAAAGTTGTCATGGGTGGTTTCGAAAAAGCTGCGAAGAACCTGGATGACATCAAGAACTCATTCAGAGACCTGAGTGTGCTGCACTCCGAGAAGCTGCAAGTAGACCCTGATAACTTCAAGGTAAATCCATGTGCAACGTATGGAAAACCAGTGACTACAACTGTTGTTTCCACTTCCTGATGCACCGTCTTTTTTATTTATTTGCAGCTCCTTGCCGACTGCGTAACCATTGTGGTCGCTGGTCAGCTGGGTAAGGCCTTCACTTCTGAGGTCCATGCAGCATTTGAGAAGTTCCTGGCTGTGGTGGTGTCCTCCCTGAGAAAGCAGTACTACTAGAGAGCTCTCTGCAGTGGACACTCACAATGCTCTGCTTTAAAAAAAAAAAAAAAAAAAGGCAAAGAGTTAATAAAATATGAGCTTTTTCAAGACGTTGTTTGGCTGTTTTTGTTTCTATTTTGGCACAATTTTAAATGGCAAAGAAAATCTTTGACGTGTAAAATAATAAAGCTCTGAATTGATCTTATAACAAATATGTTGGAGAAAATCTTTCTCACTTACGTTGTTTACCCAAAAGAACCACACTCAATACAAGAAAAAATTTTTTAACATGCATTTTACTTGCAAGGACCCATTCAAGACAGATTACATGCATAAATATGTCACAGGATGAGCGTCGAATAGTCATCTGCAAACTTTTGTTACAGTAGCAGAGTCCAGTGGGCGTTCCCTCATGGCCAGCCACAGTCAAACGCCTACACATGATCAATGGCCGTCGGCGAGTCGGCCTCCAGATGGAGATAAGAGAACGTTTTGAGCATGGTCTCATGGCGACAACACTAAGGAGGCAACAAATCAGCCTCCAGGTTGAGATAAGAGAGGGTTTCAGGAGACAATTTGGTTGTTTGTTCTCAGAGGACGAATGCACATTTACAACATTTGACCAAAAATTCTCTGACAGTACACAGCCTGCTAGTCGGCGTGGCTAACTAGGTTTAAGATGATGATTGTTTAACCTCATCAACATCAAACAGAAAGACAAATTACGCAGAATAATTAAACAATCAAGTGTAATAATTGGCTCACCTCAGTGCCCTCTATCAGACATCTACAGCTGCTCAGTGAGCAAGAAAGCCACCCTGATCACCGAGGACGCCTCACATCCACTACACAACTGCTTCCAGATGCTTCCATCAGGCATTGTACCGAGTCCTGCTGGTCAGGAAGAATATGTATAAGAAATAATTTGTACCATCTGCAGTAATGTCCTTTAAACAAAGCTAAATAGACACATATGTGAACTAATGGTGATAATGTGGTTTTTATTACCGGTATGTTTTATTGTTGGTACGTGTGTATGTATGATAAATGTAGAGCGTGTCAAAGGAGAATAATATTGCACGTCCCACTTTTCAGTTTTTTATTTGTTCAAAAAGTTCGACACATCCAGTAAATTTCATTCCACTTCACGATTGTGTCCCACTTGTTGTGGATTCTTCACAAAAAAAATTAAAATTTTATATCTTTATGTTTGAAGCCTGAAATGTGGCAAAAGGTTGAAAAGTTCAAGGGGGCCGAATACTTTCGCAAGGCACTGTATAACAACTATTAAAAGTGGCATTTCTGATTTCCATTTTGGATGCAAAAGACTGAAGGACAAGGACTCAAAGGAATCATAACTGGTTTAGAATCAATCAATAATCCTTGAAAGATAACAGCTACTTCTCCACCTCGACCGGTTGTTCACGGAACATGGAAACTTTAATAATTAGGTGGAGTGGATTCATTCATACTAACAAATCCTCCTGTTGCAGCCAGGTTTCTGTCAGACAAAATAAATCAGTATATGATGATATCAGCTATCAGATCATTAACTAACAGGGACTTAGAGGAAAGAAATCAATTAGCCACATTTAATGATTTTATTCTTTTGTTCTGGTAAAGTAACTGCATCTATTTTAATACGACTTTTATGAGTTATATTTTTAGAGCTGATATTGGGTATATTTAATTTGGGCCATGGGCGAGCTGGCACTGTTTCAATAGGGTTTGGGTGGTAACAGAACCAACGGTAACAGGCTGTGGTAACCTGTGATTTCTAATTGGGACAAGGCTTAAACAATCACACACGCCCATAAATAGCTGAGTAAAGTTGTGGGTAATTGTGGTACAGTGTCAGCTCTGGAGCTGTTGAAGGACATCACAGTTCCCGCACTAGTACTGAAGTTAAAGTTAGTATACTGCTGCTGTGGCTGAGTGGTTAGATCTTTCATCCTCCAAAAGGAGTGTTAGGTGTTCGATTCCACCAGCAGTCACCTGTTGAAGTGTCCCTGGGCAAGACACCAAACCCCTCTGATGCTTGTCCCATCAGTGTTTGAATGTGATCTAAAAGCACCGATTAGTTTTTACAGATTCAGATTAACTTTGCAGAGATCTAGTAGAGTGGTGTATGAATGTGTGTGTGGAGGTAAAAGAGGGCACAGATTGTGGTGTAAAGCACTTTGAGCATCTATAGAAGTACAGTCCATTCACCATTTATTCTCATGTCAGCTTAAACTCCTCCTGGTGTCCAACCATTGCAGTTTCTGTTTCAACTCAATTATTTGACAAGAAAAATAAAGTTGGAATTGGAAACATTTTACTTGCAGTTAATAATTTATTATCATGGGGTAACTCAAGTTAGCGGAAAAATGAAACAGACTAATGACATGAGTGATCTGCTTCACAGAAAAAAGACTGACATGAAATTTATTCACACCAAAGAGAAAACCCTACCTAACCCTAACCTATGGTGTTTTTATGTGCATTCAGTTACAACACTTTATGCATTTTAACAAATAAATACATGATTGTTTAAAAATGTATTCAGATCAAACTTGTTTTAAATATTTCAACTCTTCAAGCAGTAAACTGGATATTGGATGTTTGAGCCTTAACTTTACTTCAGTTCAGTTATGACTAATCCACCCATCCATTATCTTTACCCACTTCTTCCTTTTCAGGTCATGTGGGTCACTGGTGCCCATATCCAGCAGTCACTGTACAGGCGGGGGACACCCTGGACAGGTCACAAGTCCATCACAGGGACACATAGAGACAAACGAGACAAACAACCATTCAGTCTCTCGTGCACACCTAGGGACAATTTAGAGTTACCAATCAGCCTAACATGCATGTTTTTGGTCTGTGGGAGGAAACCGGAGCACCCGGAGAAAACCCACGCATGCACGGAGAGAACATGCTAACTCCACCCAGAAAGGCTCCGAGTTGGGATTTGAACCCGGGGTGACCTGCTTGCTCAGAGGCAGCAGCTCTACCAACTGCGCCACAGTGCTGCCTCTTTTTAATTTTTTTATTATTTATTTATCGGAGACTTTGCTTTTTTTGTTTTTTGTTGGTCCTTTTAAATTATTAAAATGTTTTTTTTTTAATGTACTTGTGGTTTTATTTGCAGTTTGAAATAAAGTATCCATGTCTCTCCTTTTAATTGGTCAAACCCTCCTCAAAAAAACTTTCTTTATCTCATCTTTGAAAAAACTTTCAACTTAATTTTACACCTAGTTTGGTCACATTCTAAAAATTAAAAAAAAAGTTTTAATAATGTTTAATCATGACTCTTAAGTATTTTTTTTTAAACAAAAATAAGGGATTTTTTTGTTGTATCAAAACAATAATGTGAGACACTAAAGCAAATACTGCTAAATAAATCCAACTTGTCCTTGGGCTGAATTAAGACTTTCCTTATTTAAAATGTGTATTAGGACATAAGAGCTGTTTTAATCCAAGTTGTTAAATAAATAGAAATAAATGCAATTTAAAAAGCTACTTTGCCTCTTTAAGCCACTGAATTCATAATGAACCAGGTGAGGACAAAGCTTCAATTAATTATACTTTCATTATTTAAAGTTACTTTTTAAATTTAATCAACCAATTTTAGTGGAACCAGTTGATGAAATAAAGCCAACATTTCATTTCTTAAAGCATTTTTAGATTATTACACAATGTTGCCTTCTTTAACATCAGCTCAGAACATGTTGTCATTTCTTATTAATATATTAGTTATTTTTGTTTCATTCTATTTAGATTTTTTTTTAATGTTGTTGCATTTTGTTTTTTTTCTAGTGAGTTGCTGTTGTCTTCTTTTGACCATTTACATAATTTTCTTAGTGTTTTTATTTTATTTTTATTATATTCTATAATATTGAAGACCTGTTTACGTGCAAAAAGGCTTTGAACAGAAAGTAAGGTTTCATTATTGACCACGAGAAGATGAAGGCAAAGAAGAAGAAACACACATTTATTGGACATTTAATATTTATTGGCTTTATTCACCAAACCCTCTGGTTTAAAGGTGGTGCTGAAATGAATTTGGGACGACACTCAGAGTGGTATGCAGTCGATCCTCCATCAAGTCTGGGTCTGTTTAGCGGTATCTCTCAGCCAGAGCCTGGGCCAGGTTCTGCAGGAACTTGTCAACGGAGACGTGGACCTCAGGGGTGAAGTCAGCAGGGAAGTACATGGCCATAACCAGGATGAGGTTATGGGCGAGGATCTGTCATGGGACACATCAAAATTAAAAAAAACTTGCATGTATAGCCTTAAATATATTATTATTATTATTACTATTATTACTGATAAAATGAGGGTTAATCTGTCTTACCCTGAAGTTAGCAGGGTCCACTCGGAGCTTGAAGGCATGCAGTTCACTCAGTTTGGACAAGGCACCAGTGAGGTCATCGATACTTGCCACAGCATCTCCAACAGCAGCCATGATGGTGGCTCCATGCTTCTTCACCTGAGGAGAGCTGGGGCTCAGATCGGACCAGTGAGAAAAGTAGGTCTTGGTTTGAGGGTATGCAGTCAGCATCCTGGAAAGCACAGATATGAAGAAGTCATTACACATAAACAAGTTGGATTGCTGTTATTTGTTTTTACGTATTATTAAAATAATAAGTGATCATTGAACATACCTGCCCAGAGCTTCACCTCCAATGTCAGCAGATTTTGGGGCGACTTTGTCCCAGAAAGCCTTCACCACACTCTTGTCCTTTCCAGAGAGACTCATGTTTGCCTTTTCTTCAAGTTTCCTCAAACTATGAAAGATCTTGTGAGGAGGATTTATAACTGACTTTGTTTTATATGGAGCCAAACTGCACCACACCCAGCATTACATCTAAGCCCCGCCTCCTTTGATAGAAATTTCCAGAAGCTTTCTTTAATTCTTGAGATAAAAGTAGCCCCTCCCTGCCCTCAAGACTTTTTAAAAAAATCATTAATGTAACTTTAATAAAAACCTTAGCTCTTACTTTTTTAATGGAAGTGATATTTATTACTAAAACGGCCCATTTTAGCATGTGTGACATGCTCTGCTGGATGATTATTATAAATATTATTAATGGAGAAAATATAGATGGGTTTACATGGGCTGGCTTATAATCTCACAAACCCAATATTTTATCAATTAAATTATTAAAAATGAAGTCACACGCACAGATAAACAAATACAGAAGGTTTTTGATTAAATAATGGCAAATAGAGTGTCAAAATCCAATTACTATCATATGTTTCAGACAAACAATGCTTGCAGCTGAAATTATAATATATATCAAAATAATAAGTTGCAGATATGGTCAGTGTTGCATCGTTTGGACACAGTTACAGGGCTTATGTGCTATTATAAATTGACAAACTGTCAAGAAATACCAATTTTATAAAGATTTTGCAGTTTTTTATTATTTTTATTTTATCCCAATCACTGTAGAGTTCAATTATTAGATAGACAACAGGTGAGTCATTGAGACTACCTTTATAAATAAAGGTTACATTAAATGTGAACAATTAAACGGACTACAACTTTATATTAACAGACCAGTATTGCATAATTGAGACAACACTGTTTCCTCTACAGACAGGATGTTTTTTGTTGTTGTTGTGTGTTTTCATCTTTTGAGATGAACGACCTCTTACTGATGCGATAAATAAAAATAAGTTACTAAAGACATTAAACACTTTCACTGAACATTACAACGACTCTTACAAAATGTGCATTTAGATATAAAAGGGTGTGGCCATCTGAAAATAATGATAACTCTGAATAAAAAGAAATTGAGGCAGCTTGCAGGGCGATGGCTCCTTATCGCTTTTATTAGAGCAGCTTCTTTTTTTGATAAACCTCGAACGTTTCTCGGCCTGCACCTCGTTACATTTTAAAGTGTTTAAACAACTTTCCAGACATTGTCCCAAACTGTTTCACATCAAGCTGATAGAGAATTTGGCATTTTCCACATGGCTTGAATTTGCTTTAAATTAAATAAAATACAATTTATTCGCACTTTTTTCTCCAATTTTGGCTAAAACTTTATCTGCAGAGTGATTTTGACTTTTTGGCAAAACATCTGCCATGAAAAATAAATCAGTATGAGCTTTTTTTTTTAAATTTTGCATTGTTTTCATTTTAATGTCTAAAAATACATTTTATTGGTTGTTTTTGCTGTGAGATTTTTGTTAAACATTTCTAAACAAGTAAGGCTGATTGAGACAACATAAACTCTAATACACAATTATTTAGTTTCTGTATTTTAAACAATCTTTACAATATTGTTACACAAGAAACTGATTAAACGCACATCAGATTGTGTTTATCATCTCAAAACTGACAAACTTCCTTGTAATATTTTA
This sequence comes from Nematolebias whitei, assembly GCF_014905685.2. Lineage (NCBI taxonomy): Eukaryota > Metazoa > Chordata > Actinopteri > Cyprinodontiformes > Rivulidae > Nematolebias > Nematolebias whitei. The sequence goes on from NC_056512.1 coordinate 35,971,122, forward strand.
GCACATTTTGTACACCTGATTCCTCCATACTTTGATCATTGCTGTTATGCTTGGGCATATTTTATGCTTTAGCATATTTTGCACATTGATTCAGTTGTGTGTACATAACTCGGTTTTGTGTGTTTGTTTTGTTGTGAACCTCCTGCACCGAGTAGTTTTTGTGTAAACTTCTCCATAAACGTGTTTATGATTCTAAGTGTTCTTTATCTTTAAATAGTCACCTGTGCTGTGACTATAAGTTTACATCCAATACGAAGTCTACTTTTTGTCATTTTGAAATCATTTTTATCGTCAAAGTGCTCCGTAGCCAATTTTGAAAAATAACAAGATGCTTTTTAAAATGTTTCATCCCTTTCCTGTTGTACGTTTGTCCTAATGAGCTGTTTTCTTCAGTGCTCAGGTCAACTGTTATATTATTATTATCTTATCGTGCTCCAAAATCCATACTTGAGTTTATTTGTTATAGACATACGTTAAACATTCCCCTGATAAACCCTTAAATCAAACGTTTTAATCCAATCCAACTTTATTTATAAAGCACTTTAAAAAACAAACAGGACCAAAGTGCTGTACAGACAAGTTAAAAAGCACAAAAGGAATAAAATACAATTTTTTTTTTTTTATTAAAATGACATGAACAGCTATGCAATTCTAAAACAAAACAATTAAAGTAGAATCAAATAAATAACTGCAATGACTTCAACATCTCACATGGTGTCAAATGTCTGGGACAAAAGATGAGTTTTAAGATGGGATTTAAAAGCAGACAGCGATGAGGCCTGACTGATGTGGAGAGGCAGACTTTCCATAGTTTAGGAGCTGATACAGCGAAGGCATGACTTTAATTCTTTAATGACTTAAATCAGTATCTGACCACCTTTAAACAACTGAAAATTAAATATAGTGTTCACTTTGTGTTTACTGTTGTGTCCTTGAACTCCGAGAGCCGCCAGTCGACTCACTTTGACGACCATTAAGACCATCAACCTCTGTGTTGTCTCCACAGCTGCGATAATGTTGGTTTTCTGCGTTTTTACCCATAAGCACAAAAAATAAAAATCAGTTTTTTTTCTGCTAACTTTCTGCTCTTTTAAATTGGAACATCATCAACTTGCGGCACTTTCAAAACCTGCTAAACAAAAATCTAATTTTTATTCCATAACATTCAAACTGGACATCTTTTATTTTCTTTTTAGCCTGAACTGCCTTTTAGTTTAACTGTATTTTATTATTGTGCTGCTTTTTTCTTTGTTTTTAATTAATTTTTAATTTATTTGCTTATTTCTGAACATTTTTTTTTGTGGACGGAAAATCGGTCAACTCCTGTTGTTTTTAAATAAATTTGACCAGTTTGGCTTGTGGTCGGCATCGCAGCAGGTCATAGTAAATAAATGGGATTAAACCCTTTCCCCATCTGGTGCTACATATCAAATCTACACTACATCCTTGGCTAAATGTCCTATTTTTTAAATGAAAACAGCTACACCTAAACAGTGGCACGTGTCAGTTTTACATAGAATAAAGATGCATTCTTTTTTTATACATAAAATAATACATTGTTAGATGCTCAATAGACAAAACCAATAACAGAACATGTCTAAGAACAGAACTGTAGACTGTGAATAACAGTGCTGATGAGTTTATTAGCTTTAATAAAACCTTTTTTATAGGGTGAACAGTTTGAAATCCATTGGTTTTCATCAAAAAGCTCTGAGAATTTATACATTTCAATATTATATATAGCTCTTGAAAATATTTTAATAATATTTTTGCCTTTAATATGATTTTGAAAAGAGGTAAAACGGTGAATATAAACAATGGACTTATGTCTTTCTGCAATATATAAAGCAAAAATATGTGTCCTAATTTTTATGTTTGACCTTTCGATCCAATAAGATCACATAGGTTTGTCAACCTTGATATATAAAGGCTATAAAACTATATATTTATTAATTTTTTCTTATCAGCCTTTTCCAGACGGTAATGATAATCATTCTGGGTATAACCCAACATTGCGCTGACTCTCCTCCAATCAGACGCCTCCTGGGCAGGGAGGAGTGGCGTTGTGAAATTAATAAAAAGCTCCCAGATTAGCCTTCTATAAAGTGTGCCATCAGAGACTCTTGAAAATCTTCTCTGTAGAATAAAAACCAACCCTAACACCGTCACCATGGTCGAGTGGACAGATGCTGAGCGCAGCGCCATCACCAGCCTGTGGGGAAAGATTGATGTGGGTGAGATTGGACCCCAGGCCCTTTCCAGGTGACCCTTACACAGATTTTAACTCGTGCATTTACTTTTCTCTTAAACACTTTTTATTTTTGCACGTTCACCATGCTCTTTTGAGAAAATAATTTAAAACGTTGTATTTTTTCTCCCACATCAGGCTTTTGGTTGTGTACCCCTGGACACAGAGGCACTTTGGATCATTCGGAAACCTCTCCACCTATGCTGCCATTACCGGAAACCCCAAAGTGGCCGCTCATGGAAAAGTAGTGATGGGTGGACTGGAAACCGCCGTGAAGAACCTGGACAACATCAAGAACGCCTACGCCAAGCTGAGCGTGATGCACTCCGAGAAGATCCATGTGGACCCCGACAACTTCAGGGTAGGTTTTATCATTTCTGGAGGATGAGGTTGCATCTTAATGTTTTAAACTCCCATTTAAAACCTTCATTGTCACATTCTTCTTATTTTAGGCTCTTGCTGAATGCATCACTGTGTGCGTGGCCGCCAAGTTTGGCCCCAGCGTCTTCACCGCTGGAGCTCAGGAGGCCTGGCAGAAGTTCCTGGCTGTGGTTGTCTCCGCCCTGGGCAGACAGTACCACTAAGTGTCTTTGCTGCACCATTTGCTGTCTTGAGGCTGTTGCAAACTAAAAATAAAACCTTTAAACATGATACATCTCTGTTTGTTGCTGTTTGGTTATTGGTGACCTTAAATTTATTTGCTTATAACAAACATCTCTGCGGTGATGATTTACTGATTATTAGTTTAGAAATAAAACTATTAGAAGACGTAAAACCCTAACACGACCACAGAAACAGCATGAACCCATGTTCAAAACGAGAGGTGGGAGAGGGTTTTTGAAAGTCTACAAAAACAAAAGTTTCCCTCATGAAACAAGTTTATTTATATACAATTTTACATGAGGAAAAAAATAAAATAAAATATACCACAACCCGCTCGTTTAGTTATGTACTTTGCATTTTCAGAGAATAAACATGGTTGGTCATTTGACTAATCTAAAATGGTTATTTTGAAATAATCAACGTGGCAATATAAATTTAATAACAAAACATTGAGAAAAAAAAATAGCAGGATCTCATGTGTAGTACACATGAGATCCCATTGTCTAACTGGTGTACCGAGTCTCCTGTCCCTTTTTACTTAATCAGATAATCATCAAATTTTTAATTTAATTTTGTCATATTCTATGTCATAAGCTAAAAGCCACAATAACCACAATTCAAAAGTCTAAATAACAAAAAAGAATTGACTGCACTGTTTAAGCAGAGCAGTAGAGCACATGTACACACATACCCATCAAAGTAGCATCTTTGTATGAAGCCTATTCCAAACATAATAAAGAAAATCATGTCTCTCTTGTAAATGAGTCCCCGAGGCTCAATGGGATTAACCTGTATAAATAAAGGTTGAATGAATGAATGAATATAAATATTCCGGTTTATTTTATTTGGCTCATAATTTGCAAGACGGCCAAAAGCGCCATTCATCGGTTAAATCCTGCAAAAAGACTAAACTCTTAACCTCTAAAACACAAAATATTTATTAGAAGTTTTACATTTTCAAATTGTCTTTTAGATTATTTATTTATGGGGGGGGGGGGGGGGGGGGCAATAATGAGAATGTGAACTTCAAGGACAATACAGGTAAAAACTACACATTGACCTAACTTGAAAACCACTCTATCAGCTCAAATTACTACTTTGTTTTTATGATTATTATTATTCAACATTCATTATTGGGTTATATTTACAGAAGCAGGAGGAACGTACAACTTACTTCCTGTTTCCAGCCGAACGCTTTTTAAAGTGGCGCATAACAATGTGAACAAAATAGAAGATGGGTGTGCGGCTAAATTTGTAGGCTGCAACTGTTTTATGTATTTTTACGGTCAGTGTCTTCGTCCTATTATCATTAATATGAAATAATATAAAGTTCAGATGAAATAAACGAGCAGCTGCTGTTTTTAGACAACTATCTCGACTAACGGAACGTTAGCTAGAATGCTAACATGATGCTTAACCCATCAGCCGGTTCACCAGATGACAGAAAACCCATGTACTCTCAGTCACAAAATAACTTTTACAAAAGTGGGGATAAAACCAGCCCTATTAGCGTCATACTGGTTAGCTCTGGCAGCCGAGGGAACAAACTTCTTTTTCGGTATCCCTTCCAAAGAGTCGATGAATGTCCGTCATCTCTCTCAGGTAGGAGCAGCGTCTTCACCATTACTCCAATCATCGAGAACCAGTTTATGTAGGAAAACCATATTTTTCCACCTTATTATGTAACCTACATTTATAAGAGTAGGTCATTTGTTTATTTTTCAAACAAGCTTCGTTTCTTTTAAATGTTTTGTTGCGACTGTCGAGATTATGTAAGCTCCTCAAAAACTACATGATACTGTAATAAAGTGCACATCACAATACCTTGAATAAGTAAGAAGACATGAAGTAACTTAGAAGTACATGGATCATGATTGTCATTAGCAATTAAGATCAAGAAGTCTGTTTTGGCTCCTGGTTATTAATCTGATGTAAAGTTTAGATTTGTTTAAATACTTGAAACAGCATTCAAAAACAGTCACGGTAGCTTTTATATTTACTAACTGATATTAATTTCTGTCCTCAAGCAAAGCAACGAAACCCATATGCACTGAATGTAACGGGCGATGTTCTTGAAGATCAAGATGGAGATTCAAGGTATGCAATTATTGTATTAATTTGAAAATGATTTATGAATTAGTTTCAACAAACAAAGTCAATTCTGTTATAGCATTTTAGTTTATTGGGCTTCTTTTCTTTTCTTTTGAGCTTTTTTCTCTCTTCAAATTGAGGCTTTGCATCCAAAACTTTGATTAAAGTTTACGGTTAAGCACTTTTTTTTAAATGTTGTGTAAATATTTCCTTAATTTTTTTTCCATATGCTTTAAGTAAACAATTTTCCAGTGCCTTGTTAAAGTTATGTGTGAGTGAGAAAAACTTCCTGAGAAATATAGCACATATGTCATGTTTTAGAACATGTTTGAAAACAAAAATGAGCCTGTCAGCATTTATGTTGCCATTTTGTTGCCTGCAATTTGTTGAATTTGATATTTTGTGACAAAAGGCTGCAGGAGCTGCTGAAAAGTCAAGAAAACCTGAACAAAATGCACCTTAATTTTTCATCATGTTGAAACAAGGTTGTGAATCTCTGTGTCCCAAAAGGAAAACCCAAGAACCAAAGCAAGGAACCCTTTAATGTCTGTTTTTGTATCATTTTTATTTGGTCGCCACTTCACAGATGGTGTTGCTGGTTGGTTCTTTGCTTAAGTTGCCTTTAACTTTATATAGACCAGTGTAAAATGACTGGCATTTTAGATAAACTTTTGTCATTTTATCTAACTAATTTAGATTGAAATATATTTTTCTTCACAACACATTAAAGGTGATATTATTATTATTATTTTTTTTGGCTTACATTCATGGAAATAGCTTAAATAAAGCAATGTGCTATTATTATTGATACATAATCATAAACTGTATATATGAGATAACTTAACTCTTTCCTGCTGCTATAGTGGGTCACCATCTGATTTATTAGACAGGTGGAAGTGGCAATTAATGTCCACAAGTCAACATACAAACCAGCTTTTTCACATCACAGGATCACATGTTTGTTTGGGTTGCTTTAATGTCCATATTACAGTATACATTTAGCCCAACTCTGTGTGTTGCATTTTCCCTTTTGTTTGCTTTTTTTCTTCTTTTTTGTGGCCCAATCCACATTTCAGGGAGCAATCTCCACTAACTGACGAACAGTTGGTAGCAGGGTAAGACCAAATCATTCTGAAGCACTTTTCCTTTGCCTAGACCGCCCCTGTCTTTTTTACCTCTTCTTTTCTGTTTTGTGCCCTGTATGGATCTCCGGCCCTGTTCTCAGTTATATTCCTGTAAATAATCAATGGACAAAATGTCAAATGCAAGCTACAGTTCAGCCAATACTGCTCATTTTTGTTTTTTAAATAATGGTGGTGGAGTAAGTCCTTAGTTTGCTTAATTTTTTCTGGAAGTTAATATTTTAATTTTATACCTCTTTGATTGCAGCATGAGTTTACTTCAGTCAAACCAGCATGAGTTTTTCACATTCCTCATTCGTAAACCATTCAAATCTCACTTTTTCTGCCAGGAAGTTTCTTCCTCCTCTTTTTTCCAATAGCCACAGTCATTTTAATTTTTTAATGTTTAATGTAATTTTTAAAATCCCATTACAGTCAGCTACGTCTAATTAATGCAACCTCTTTTATAAACTTGAATGCGAAAACTGGGAGCAAACCGATAATTTATACTTTCTCACTTGCATCAACTTCCCTTGTTCCGTCTCTGTTCCCACTCCACACAGTTTCTCACGGAGTCTGCTGTATATTTTTTTTTACTTTGAGGTTTTCTGACATCATCCTGGCCACCATCCTGGCCACTAAGTCTGATATGAGTGGAAAGAAGTTTGAACTGAAGATTGACAATGTTCGATTTGTGGGGCACCCTACCCTCCTTCAGCATTCTCCTATCATACAGGTAAAAATATGTTTTTTGGTATTTACTCCTGCAGAGGCAAAAAAAAAAAAAAAAAAAAAACTCACCAGAAAGGAAATGTTTTTAGAGAATACAGTCTAGTTAATATTATCAACAGGTTTCCCTTGAGTAATAAAGCAGTATTTCAGAGTCAGAGTCAGAGTTTCTTTATTGTCATTCGCACCTCATGTGGTACATGTGGTGGAGCGAAATTATGTACATAGGGTCCCAGTTACATCCAACAATAAAATGTATAAGAAAAACAGTAACATCTAAGATATGAACTAAGAAAAACACCAACTAAATATACACTAAGCACTCATAACATAAAACATTGAACATCACCACAAACATGAACATGAGTCTGTGAGCAGATGTGCACGCATGAACACATCAACATTGAAACAGATCAGCAGCAACATGAAACAGATCAGCAGCAACATGATATGGTTTTTCACAGTGATTATTCTAGTTAGAGATTCATGAGTCTAACAGCCTCAGGGTAGAAGCTGTTCCTCAGTCTAGTGGTTCGCAAATAAGATTTCATCTTTTTCTTGCCTGTGATGCTTTAATGTTTAGTAGTCACAACAGCTACATGGGCATTTTAACACTGACAGTATTCAAATAGCTCAACAGCAAAAACACAAAACGAAATACAGTTTAGTGATTGAAAATCGAAATTGCTGCTTCCGTTGCCTCTGTTCGTAGATCCTGTGGCCCATCTGAAAAATGCTGCTGATAATCACTGTAATTACTTAAAGTGTAGTTATTCAGAATTAGATCCACTGTATTTATTCATTGTTGTTTAATCGCTCTGTGTTCACTCAAACATCCAGATGTTCAGGCTGGACAACACGAATGATATAAACTGTCATTTAAGGAGGTCCACAATGTTTCTTAAAGACTGGAACAAGTCAAATCGTCAACTAAAAAAAATCGAGTTCTGTCTGATCTGATCTGTATTTTTATTTTTATTTTCCTTTTAACAAATTATCACTATTGTCAAAAGTTTAGAAACAACTCGTTCAAACTAAACATGTCCAGAATGTAACTATTTTATTCACCACAGGATCTACTTTTCAATCACAGCATCTCATCAGCGTATTGTTTAGCATTCGTTTAGCGTATATCTTAGTTTATATCAGATCCTTATATACCGTTTCTTTTATACTTTATATTTGTGCTATAGTTGGATGTAACTGGGACCCCGAGTGCACAATTGCGTTCCATCTCTTGTACCACATGTGATACGAATAACAATAAGGATACTTGAACTTGATGTTCTCTGTTCAAGTCAGCTGTTGATCAAAATATATCTTTAAAAAACTAAAGTACTCTCTTATCTCACAAAATGGTATCTTGGTATTATGGTATCTAAGGGTTTTTATATTTGTGAAAAACTATTTTTTTATGCAGTAAAACGTTTTATTTTAGTGACAGTTTACAAAGGTTTCCATGTCACTCTCTATACTCTACTTTTATTTTTAATTAAAGACTGAGTTGTATTGTAGCCGTTAGACTTCTTTGACTATTTAGGAAACTTGTAGGCTTTATCAGTTAAATGGGAGCAGTTACATCCTAAAATGCCCCCTAGAGTTCGACTACAACTTTGTCTTAACGTTGTTTTTTGTCAACCGTTTCGTTTGTGCTGTTGAGGTATTTTACTGGCTGTAGAGATGATATGGATGTTGCAAACATAAAGCATTTTAGTATTTATTTTTTTATCATTGTCATGTGAAAATAAACTTATTACTGTACTGTAATGAAATGTAAAAACACACAGTTTAAAAGAAAATGGCCAAAGAGTCTGAGTTTAGAATTTAAATTGAACTATTTACCATTTTTATTAGATTCTGTGTTTTTGTGCCAAGTTACTAAACACTGCATGGAAACAATTTCTTCTTTATTTAAGCTCTTTTCTAATTCCGTAATTAGCATTTTAATAGCTAGACTAATAATAAAAAAGATTTGTTATTTAAATTTTTATATTTGTAAACAGACTGTAATTTTTGCCTAGCTTGAAAAATAAGATTTGAAATTCATTTCTTTCGTTTAGACAAAGTATTTTAGTAAATCTAAAGCTGTGAGGGGGCTTTTATAAAATAAATATTTGTTCCATCACAGTTAACATTTTTAAAAATATGTTTGTCTACAGCTTTCAACACTTAACATTGACCGTGTTGTAAATAAGACGACAGACTGTTTCACTTTCTCTCCGTAAAACGTGTTTATTTTTGCAGCGTACCAACTTTTTGTTTTTTATTGTTACAGGTTTCCAAAATCGATCCTTCGCCTAAGAGAGAAATGCCTACAATGATTCTGTTTAATGTGGTGTTTGCGCTGAGGGTAAGACACTTTATATGATTTATATTTTAAATCGTCATATTTGTGCACATAAAGTACCAACTTTGGTATAAATGTACACAACAAAGCCTTGTTATTTTAATATAAACATTTGTACATATTTGAGCTGACTGTGGGTGGGACGCTTCAAGTTTGTGTTCTGGTAATCGGTATTCTTTGAATGGGAGGGGCGCTTCAGATGATAACGCTTCACTATCTGTGACAACATGGGAACTGAAGCAGGAGGGGGCGTTTTGTTTATTTTTAATCATGCAGCCCAATAAGGCACAGCCCCGTCCTGCCCACGCTGAGTCATGCTTCTCTGCAAGTCCAAGTGTAGCTCAGATGAAGCTGAAAGTGCTTTGTCATGTTTTGTGCATATGTCCATGAACTACATTAGTTGTACTTGAAACACCTTCACAACCTTCTAAACGTTAATAACACGCGGTTAAACAATTTTAGTCATTTTTTCATTAATATTGTATGTGTTTATTATTCGTTTCATTTGAGTCTGAAAAGGCACACAGGCTTTAATTGGACGCGCAGAACATTTGGTTACGCTGTTTTCATTGTTTGCCACTTCAGGCAAACGCTGACCCGTCCGTGATCAACTGCATGCACAACCTGTCTCGGCGCATCGCTATAGCCCTGCAGCACGAGGAGCGCCGCTGCCAGTACCTGACCAGAGAAGCCAAAGTCATGCTGGCTGTCCAGGATGAGATTACCACCATGACTGAAAGTGAGAAACCCACTCAGAGTCCACAGCAGAGTCGAAGCTCTGTCTCTGTCCAGCTGGGCGATTGATGTGTTTTTAATCTTTAAGTATTTTAACGGTGTGCTAACTTTGAGGCATGTTGTTTCATACAGGAGCATGTTTTAACTGTGGTTTCTCCCTCCTGATGTCAGCAGATGGAAGCCCCCAGTCCCCGTTTAGACAAATTCTGCCCAAATGTAAACTAGCCAGGGACTTGAAGGAGGCTTACGACAGGTCTGTGCTTAAACACGCCGTCATTTATTGAATAATTTATTCTGACATTAAACAAGTTATATATTTCATAAAGCTGATGAAGCTAATAATCATTTTTCAGCCTTTGTACAACGGGTGTGGTGAGAATTCATTTAAACAACTGGCTGGAAGTAAGCTTCTGTTTACCACATAAGATCCACAGAATAGGTGGTAACCATATACCCCCAGAGGCACTGGAGCGCAGCCTAAAGGCTATAAGGTACATTTAATTTTATATTGAACTGTATATTTCTCTGGGATATCAAATGCATCGTTTTGTTTCACCACGAGTTTAACAGAAGCAACATATTTGCAACAAATCGTGCAGGAGCAAATGCTATTTTCAGAACTGTTCTATGTGCATTTTAAAGTGAAATATTTTTTTCTGGTACTTTTGAAGAACCACACACACACATATCATAAAGTCAAACTTCTGATTTGTCATTTGCACCACATGTGGTGGAACGAAATTGTGTACAGGGTCCCAGTTACATCCAATAAAAGGATAAATTGTAAAGAAAACCAGTAATAAGATCTAAGATGTGAACTAAGAAATATGCTAAACTAAGAATAAACTAAGCACTAGTAGTACAAGAGACACGTACTTCACCCCATAAACCTCTTCTGTTACCTTAATACAGTTCAAGATTTATGATGAGAATGACCACTTTGATAATATGAACATTGTAGGATTTATTTTTATTTTTTGTATCACACTAAATATGCACCAGACTATATCTTTATATGCAATAAAGTTATAAGTGAAGCCCACATAAACTCAAAACATGCAGAAAAATGACCCGTCACGTTTAAAAGTTTCCCTTTGATCCATGTTGTTGAGTGAATGCTAATATTTATAATAATAATAATAATAATGTGTTAAATTTGTATAGCACTGTTCACGAAACCCAAAGATGCTGTATAAAGGAGATCACACTAAGGAACACAAGACTTAAGAAATTAACCAACAGTTAATTGAGCAACATCGTTCAGGGAACTGTGAAATGTTAAATTGTATGCTTCAGATATTTTGGATGTTTTTTTTATATATTTCTAGAAATGAAGCATGTCTGCATGGAAAGCATTTCAGAGAGATGGGGTTGTAATTCTGCTGCTCTGTCACTGAACGTTTAGGGTGAAGGACTGAGAGCAGCCCATCGGTTTGGACAGCCTGTTAAAACACCTCTGAGCCTTGAATCTATAGTGTCTAATCAGTTTGTGTCATAAAAGTGCTGTGTCATTCTTAGCTGAGGTCAGATTTTTATTTATTTTTTTGTTATGTGCAATTAAGAGCAACTTGATTCATACAAAGTAATTATGTGCTATACTGCCTTTGGTCTGTACTTTGAAGCGCACTATGGTCCGCTTTGTTTCTTTTAGTTGTTTCAAGTTTTAAAATAAAACACAAAGGTGACTTGACCTTTTACAGTAGCAGCACAGATTTTCTCCTTAGGGCTCATCCTTTTATGTTTAACTTTCAATTTAGTCCTTTATTTTGATTTATATTTGAACATTGCACTCGATAATTGATAAATCTTTGACCCCCGCAGGCCTTATCATGCCCTGCTGCTGCTGGAAAGTGACAAGGCGCTGCTCAGCCAACTTCCACTGGACTGCTCACCCGCGATGGTTCGCCTCATAAAAATCTGCTCGGCGGTGAAAAACCTGCAGCAGCTTGCACAGGATGCTGACCTGGCTTTACTGCAGGTGCCAAACACAGAAACTGCTTACATATTCTCTGCATCACTCTCTACGAGAGATATAATACATTTTTAATTAGTTATAGTTACTTTTTCTTAGCACTTTTATTTAAAATGATCCAAATACAAAGAGAAATCTGGGCTTGTTGTATTGTTACATTACTGCCCTCTAGTGGTCAATCTGTAGTATTTGAATTGTAGTGAAGACCTGTTTGTAAAACCATAACCAACATTTTCTTGCATTATCATTCATGATATATATATTTTTTTATTTGGATCCTGCTGTTTCACATTACATATAGTAAATAACTTTATATTTCTTTTTCCAGGTCTTTCAAATTGCTGCTCACTTAGTTTATTGGGGCAAGGCGATCATCATCTTCCCACTATGTGAGAATAACGTCTACATGCTGTCACCTCATGCCAACATCTCCCTGTAAGTTTGATGTAGTATCAGTCTTCAGAGTTAAAGAACCACTTTAATATGTTTTAAAGATATTCAGTATTAAACTTTGAACACATTAATTTATAAGCTCTATCATGAATATTATGTGCTATTTGTTTTTGAATAGATACTCCCCACTGGCCGAGCAGTTTGCCCAGCAGTTTTCTGGCCATGACCTGCCCTCCATGTTAGCGAAATTTTCATTACCTGTCTCACTGGCTGAGTTCAGAAACCCCCTGGAGGCTCCTGCGCAGGAGGTGAGATTATTGTAACTGTTGAAAGACAATAAATGTACGACCATTTATTTATAAAAAGAAACGGTGATGACAGTAGAAGTGGAATTCAACGATATCACAGACATCTATCCGAGACATTTTAAATCACCGTTATTTTTTTTTATTTAAGTGAAATTATCTGTGCACCTGCTTTTTTAATTCAAAAATAAATAAATAAAAATTAATAGAAGTGTTTGTGTAAATTAGTGTGGACCGATGTTCTGTGGTTCTGTGTTTTAGTTTTTGGTCCATATTTTTGAAACTGAAAGTTATGATCAAATGGGATATTTGACTAATACGATGAAAATGTTTCACAATTGACCAAACTGGACGTCTTTTCAGTTTTTCCCTCTTCAGGAGTCGACACACAGAGTCATCCTCACTCCAACTGCCTCCATGTCCTCTAACTGCATCCATATATCTCCTATTTGTCTTATTCCTGGCAGCTGCATTTCTAACATCCTTCTACCAGTATACCCACTGTCCCTCCTCTGGACATGTCCAAACCATCTCAGTCTCTAACTTTATCTCCCAGTTGTTCACCCTGCGCTGTACCTCTCCTCTGATCATCTCATTCCTGATCTTATCCATCCTTGTCACTCCCAAGGAGAACCTTAACATCTTCATTTCCACCACGTCCAGTTCTGTCTCCTGTCTTTTTGTCCATGTCTCTGTCTCCAGATCAGACAACGTAGCTGCTCTCATCACTGTCTTGTAAACTTTTCCTTTGAACTTTGCTGACACCCTTTTGTCACAAATCACTCCTGAAACTTTTCTCCATCCTACCTGGACTCTTTTTTTCACCTCTTTACCACATTCCCTATTTTCCTGGACAGTTGACCCTAAGTGGACATCATGGTATCTTAAAACAGGCACGAGACTTTTGCTCAAACCTTGTGAAAAATGTTTTTTGAGGTTTTAAATCAAGTCATCTTATCTTACATTGTCTTCTGTTCAGACTCATTTGCAATCACAAGAAGTGCTCCCTGCTGGTCATCAGATTTTTTTTGCACTAATACTTAAGTTGAACTATAAAGGACAAACACATATGAGCTCCAGCACATGCACATCTCTCTTTTTTAATGTGAACTAGACTAGTGTCATGGCTCTTTCCTGCTGCTGTCATTTGAGCTTGTGCGTTGCTCACAAGATTTAAAAGGTGTTTAATTTGGCACGTGAATACGCAGCCTCTCTTAAATTATAATTCAGTTTGTTGATCTGTTTCTGAACAGGCCCAGTTGATTCAGATGGTGGTGTGGATGCTCCAGCACCGCCTGCTTATCCAGCTGCACACTTATGTTTGCCTTCTGGTACCGCCCAGTGAAGATGAGCCTGGACTGAGGGATGAAGAGCTTCCTCTGGCCACCCGAGTGGGAGGCCGGAGTCTCAGCACCCCGAGCGTTCTTAGTTTTGGTTCACCAAGTAGGTCCTCCCTCATTTCTGTCCTCTCAGAGGTAAAACAGATTGTAGTGAGTCTTTGACCGTTTGTCCTCTCTGTGTGTGCAGCGAGCAGCGATGACATGACGTTAACCAGTCCCAGTATGGAAAATTCCAGTGCAGAGCTGCTGCCTGGTGGAGACTCTCCACTCAACAAAAGGATGACAGAAACACAACTCACAAGTCTGTCCGAGCACGAGAGGCAGGTCTTACTTAACATCCCAGCTGCACAAAACCCAGAGGATCTGCGCATGTTTGCCAGGTAATTATTCAGTTGCTTTCAGCGCACAAGAAGTGCACGTGTTTTTGTGTTTCAGGATGAGCGATGACTCTCATTGTTTCGTTTAATTTTCAAAGATGAGAACTGACCACGTGTTGATCTTTTTGTACTTTTTCTGTGTACATACGAATATTATAAATACAGAGCGCACCATACAACTTTATTTATAAAGCACTTAAAACAGCAGCCAGCCAAAGTGCTGAACAGCAAAAATAACACAAGCAAAGGACACAGGATAAAATGCATAGATCCAAATAGGTAAATATAATAACTAAATGACTAATGTTATTGAACACAGACAAGTTAAAATCAGTTCACACAGTGTCAAAAGCCAGGGAATAAAAGTGAGTTTTTAAACAAGACTTAAAAACAGTGAGAGAGGGAGCCTGCCTGACATGTAGTGGTAACTCATTCCACAGTCTTGGACCTGCAACAGAGAAGGCCCTGTCACCTGTGAGCTTCAAACAAGTGCCTGGAACCAATAAAAGCATCTGATCTGCTGACCTCAGAGAGCACTGTGGGACATATGGCTGCAGCAGATCAGCGAGATAAGAGGAGGCAGAACTGTTCAGAGATTTAAAAACTTACAGAAGGATTACTACATCTTAGTTCCCTCAAGTCCACGTCACAAAACACTAAGATTATAAAAGGAACATAAATGCTGTTCTCATCTGGTCATTCAAGACTCAAACTGTAAGCGTAGGTACAGCAGTCCCTCGCTCTATTGCGGTTCTCGTGGACTCGCTCCATCGCGGTTTTTCAAAATAAGATTGGACATGACACACAAATGGCTGATTGATGGATGAGCCGCATGATCGGCATGACATATTTATTTAAAATTAATTATTTTAAATTATTTAGCACCTGCTGCATCTGTGTGCAGCCCACAGCTGCAGGAGAAGCTCCCTCCTGCACTGTGTCATACAGTATCTCTGCTCTGCAGCGGAGAAGTGGGCGTGGCCGAGAGCACTGGCAGAGAGCTGATTTCATAACGTTCTGTGCTTTTTTAGAGCGTTTAAAGTTTAGACAATGTTTAGAATATTGAATAATTTTTTTGCAGAGATAAACAACTTTTTACACGAAGGCACAGGTTTCAACCGTGAATGTTGTAGCTTCGACAAGACGGAGGTTTTTTCCCCGAGGTCGGCCTGTTAGCTTAGCTCGTAGCTTAGCTTCTCAGCTTAGCTGCTTTTAACAATCCAAAAATGCAATTTTGGACGGTGAAAACAGATTTAAAAAAAAAAAGAGGAGAAAGGGAGGGGTCCATGAAGGGCACCGGAGTTGAACCCTTTGTCATCCAGTGTCTTCAGTAGAAAGAGAGACACGAAGAAACTATAAAGCCGATAAATGAAAATGAGGTCGGTAATTTTCATTTATCATGCGATTAAACGATTTATTGTTTATCACGACAGGCCTAACTTCAGCTCTTTGCAACCTGCAAGCGCTCTCGGCCACGCCCACTTCTCCACTCTGCACTGAGAACAGCTGATCAGCTGCAGGAGAAAGCTGTGGGCTGCACAAAGGTGCAGCAGGTGCTAAATAATTTATTTCAAATAAAAATTCCATGCTGATCGTGCAGCTCATCCATCAATCAGCCAGTTGTGCGTCATGTCCAATCTTATTTTGAAAAACTGCGATAGAGTGAGTCCACAATAAACGAACCGCGAAGTAGCGAGGGACTACTGTATTCAAATACTTGGGGTTACAGTTAATTTTCTCGTGTTAGATTTTGAAAACAGCACAGTAACTAGGAATCATTTCTTCGTGTTGTCCACATCACATGAATTAAAAATCGCATCAAAGCTTCAAAAGTTTTTAACAGAGTCTGATTCCATTTTTTATTTATTTTTTTATTTTTTTTATCCATTATGTTGACTACTTCCAGACTGCTGCATTATTTCCGGGGACATCACCACCTGGAAGAAATGATGTACAACGAGAACATGAGACGCTCGCAGCTCAAGACTCTGTTCGACAAGTTTCGCAGCGTCCTCGTGGTGACCAACCACGAGGACCCCATCATTTCCATCTTCCAGTCCCCCATGGATTAGTGGCGCCGAGGCCGTAACGGCACTTGAAAATACGTCAGAGATCAGTTGAATCTCCTCACAGCGAAGTGCTCTTCAAAGACGGTCTTTACAGACTGATTTGCATTAATGTGTAAAGATTTAAAACGTGTAGAACGGGTTTTTCTCTTTGAGCCAAATGTTTGTTTACAATATTAAATTATTTTTTTCGTCCCAGACATGCCTTAAGGGTCCTCTGTGGAGAAGGAGTTTTGATAATATCTCCCCACCTCACAATCTGTTAGAGAATGATCTGTGCCGGCTTCACGGGGGTGTCACGGTGATCGTTCCAGATCTTCAGCTACCTCTTTTTTTTAGGAATCCCAAAGGTAATGATGGAAAAACTGCAGCCAAAAAAAAAAGTAAAAAGTCAAACAGGCTGTTTTTGCTCGGGCTGTTTAAGGGAAACGTTCCTAACATCTGTAAAATCACTGAAAGGAACATTTACCCACGTGTGAATAAGAAGCACTGGAGCTAAATGAAAGACTACTCACAGTGATTCAGTGTTTTTTTTTTTTTTTTAAACCAGAACTAGTTAACTGATTCTGACTTGTCTGTTTTTGTTGCTTTTTGTACATCTTCGCATTAATAAAGCATTTCCAGTTTTTTTTACTTTTGAAATGTTAATTTTTTTTCATTAATAGAACATCTAAAAAATGAAAAACTTAAAGGGTAGCTTCTTTTTTTTAATCTAATTTTATTCTCTCAATGTGTTTAAGAAGTGAGCAGATGGAAAAAGAGTTCTTCAGTTCTTTTTGTCCTGGTGCAGCCTGCATGTCTCAGGGACCTAAACTGTTCATTGCATTTCCAGACGGAGACCGTCTTTCTGCCTCTTTATTCACAACGCTAACGCAGGGGTGCCCACGGAGATAAAACCGCCACGGTTTCTTGGCCCACTCCCCGTGGGACTCGATTCCAATACGTGGAGCTGATACTATGTCCTGGGGGTTTGTTGGACTTGTGTTTGGATCTGTCTCCAGCCACACCTCTGGGTCTGAAGCCAAGTCTCTACGATCAAAACAGCGAGGTATGTTCAGGGCCTGGCACAGCTTTGATGGCCCGTTGCAGAGCTCTTTGTCCTTTAGTTGGCGGGCTCCTTCTTTGCGTCTAGCTGCCCTCAGCTCCTTCATGACAGACTGACCCTGGAGGGGCTCCAGAGAGCGCAGCAGCACAGCAGCACCCTCCCCTGAGGGATATATACATCAATCAGCAAGACTCCCAATATGTCTCCTTTCCTTCTAAAAGTTAAAACTAAACACTGACCAGCTTTGATGGTAAACAAGTGACATAAACAAGCTTTACAAAATATATTCAAGCACGTTAAAAATATATATTGATGCATGTTCAATAATCCAGGTAGATAAATCTAACAAGGTTAAGTCAGGTTCTCTGGACGGATTCTTCTTTTTGAAACATTTTGTCTTTTATCCAAAAGACTTCTTCAGTCTGAGGAGCTGCACTAAACTCAGTCTTATAAATAGCACCTACTCATAGTGGATCAACCAGTTTGCTGGTGACAAAACTAATTGTTCACATAAAGGAGGACCATCAGCCTGTTAGTGGGGCTGCTGTGGTGTACGGCAGCCGACTTGGGACCAGAAAGTCACAGGTTCAGCTCCCTGCCATGCCCACATGCTGTGGTGTCCTTGAGCAAGACACCCAATCCCTAACTGCTCCCTGGGTGCTTACATAGCTGCTCGCTGCTCCACCTGGGTTTATCTCACATGTGATGGGTTAAATGCAGAGAACTAATTTCATCATTATATAGAAACATTCCTTGATGACAACACTTGGCACTTTTTTTAGTGCCCTGATGGCCGCTTGCTATTCACAGAGGGCTGAGTGATGCAATAACAGTATTGAAAGAGGGAGACAGTTGGACACGGAGACCTCCGCTCCTGTTTAACGACGGGACTTATTTCAGGAGCCATGGAGAAGGAGAAATCCCACACACGACAGGCCCTGGAGCAACGTGGACATCCTAACTGGGCCTTCCTGAAAGAGAGAAGAAACCCAAACAGGACTCCAGCCAACCATCGGGTGAAAAAAAGAGGAACCCAGACCAGTGATCTTTCCATATGTTTAGAGAAACACGTTTATTTTCTCAGCGACATCTCAGTAGCTTTCAAACCCCAAAATACATTACGGCAAAGACTGGTTCATCCCAAAGATCCAGTCCCCCGACACAAATATTGTGTATGCTGTTCAGTGTCAGGAGGGTGATCAGTCTTACATCGAGGAAACTAAACAGCCACTGGCCAAAAGGATGGACCAGCACAGAAGAGCAACACCATCAGGCCAGGACTCTGGTCTACACTCATCTCCAGGCCAGTGGTCACTCTTTCAGGGATGAAGATGTTCACATCCTGGATAGATGGTTTGAGGAGGCCATCTTTGTTCAGAGAAACCGTCCATCATTAAACAGGAGCGGAAACCTTGTCCAACTCTCCCCCTCTTACAACGCTGTTATTGCATCACTCAGGCCTCTGTGAATAGCAAGCGGCCATCAGGGCACTAACGACCAATTGTTAGGGCACTAACAATCTATTATTAGGCTGATGGTCCTCCCTTTACATGTGAACAGCTAATTTTGTATGTCACCAGAAAACTGGTTGATCGACGAGACGGTGCTGCTTATAAGACTGTTTGTTGCAGCTCCCCAGACTGAAGAAGTCTTTTGGATAAAAGACGAAAGGTTTCAACAAAGACGAACCTGTCCAGAGGACCTGACTCGACCTTAGACATGTTAAAAATACACGTTTGAACCTAAATGCACAACAAAGAGGCATCGCTGGTGTGTCTTGGTTGTACCTTCACTGGACACGTTCATGCAGAGGTAGATCCCATATATGGGGTACACATAGATTGTGCCTGGCTTCATAAACATGGCGGTGTTTCTCCCCGTGCGTTTGCCTCCAGCTGAGTGTGAAGCTTTATCCTCCCCACCAAGATACGCCTCGGTCTCCACTATTCTCCCCCGCAGCTCCGCTCCGTCTGCACACCTGCGCACCAGCACCTGACAGGAAAGACCACACGTTGTTTCCGTAGTGAATTATTCAACAAGCAGGGAGTTGACTTTCAATAATGATGAATATATATATATATTTTTTTTTTTTTTTTTTTGAAACACATTCTATTTTATGTTTCTGACTTGAGTTTCTGCCCCCTCACTTATCTCAAATATTTGATTCAGTTTTAAAATCAGAAGTTGCAAAATTAACAAGTAATTATGTCAATATTTCCAATCCAATTAGTAACTAACATGAATTTGTTGGCTACAGACACTTATTATTAACAGAAACAGTCCTATAAAATCTCATTAAGTAAATAAATACATATGTTGTGATCATTAGGGGAAGCAGAACAAATAATACATCTATATCAGTGGTATGTAAGATCACAAGATATAAAGACTGGTGATCAGTTTAGTGAACCAAACAACTTAAAAGCACAAAAACAGGATCAAAGCAGATATAGTTTCATAAATAAAATAAAAAAAATTATATTTTATTTAAGAAAGTACCTTGCCAAGGAAAGTTTTAGCCAAACTGATGCACGGCTGATTGAAAAAGTCCTGCCCCAGTTTGTGCTTGTTGAAATAATGGCTTTGCACAGGCAGGCTGTGAGTCATGTCACATTTATTTGGACCGTCAGGTGAAACTGTCCACGGCAGCTTTCTTTTCCTTCCTGCCATATTTGACTCCGTGGAGCTCTAAAGTCAAATGTCCCCACGACAAAAACCCACTCTGCGGTAGCTCAACACCTTTATTCTATTATACTCGAGCAAAATCTGCAAATAAAGACAAAATCGAGCGCGCTCCAGCACACCGGTGTCGAGCCTAAAAAAGTGTCAACAATCACCGCGGGAGCGCGCACAGCCTGTTAGCGTTTGTCACCGGAAGAGTCGCTGTTTCTTCAAATTTAACAATAACACGGTTATTTTTATTATTTCTTTTGGATTCCATTGATTAAACCCAGGATGTATGTATATGTGTCATCAAAGTGTCAACAAGCTGTTTTAAAGCAACTTATACTAAATATTTAAATGGACCGTCATAAATTAAATACATTATTTATTGACTGCTGCCAAAAGGAAAAAAAAATAGTGTGATTCTTTTTCAAACAAATATTGTTTACCACTGTCAGAAAATGACCAGTGATCATGCTTAGGGTGGAGGAAATTCATTTATTGACAATATAATGGAGTTTTTTTTTTTTTTTAGTTAATATGGATGAGCTTGAGTCTTCATTGTTAATGAAAAGGGATGTTCTAAGGCAAAAAAAAAGAATCCTGTTTTATAGTTAGAAAATGAGCCAAAATTTTGGCTACAAAAATTGCAATTTTAAGGTAATTTGTGTTGTGCAAAGGTCATCCCGTGTTATAATTTATTATAAGAATTTAAAAAAAAAAAGTAAAAACTGTTCAGTGATAAGCTTCAAGAGTCAATTTCCTCAGTTGATGTGTTTGAAACTTTCTATTTGTGACCTTTTTGGTCACTGGGACAATAATCTCTTCTGTGGTCCACACTGCGCTCACCCACCTGGAGCAGGACTCATACGTCCGTATGCTCTTTGTGGACTTCATGTCTGTCTTCAACAGCATGATCCCCCAAACCCTGATGGACAAACTACTCACGCTAGGACTAAGCCCCTCCATTTGCAACTGGGTATTAGACTTCCTAGCTAACAAACCACAGTCAGTGAGGATCCACAACTTCTCCTCCTCCACCATAACCCTCAGCACTGGCTCTCCTCAGGGATGTGTGCTGAGCCCTCTCCTGTTCCTCTGCTCACATATGATTGTACACCAACCTACCCAGGCTGTCATATTGTAAAGTTTGCAGATGATATAGTGGTGGTGGGATGCATCACAAACAATGATGAGTCCAGCTACAGGCAAGAGGTGGAACACCTGGAGAGCTGGTGCAGGAAGAACAACATTCACATCAATGTGAAGAAGACAAAGGAGATGAGTGTTGACTTCAGAAGGAACAAACACACTTACACCCTCCTGAACATAAGAGGATCTGCGGTGGAAGTGGTCTCCAGCTACAAGTATTTGGGTGTGCATCTGAATGACAACCTCAACTGGGGCAACAACACCACCAGCCTGATCAAGAAGCTCATCAGAGACTCTACTTCCTCAGACGGCTGAGGCGAGCTGGTCTGGGAAGCTCAATCTTCACCTCCTTCTACAGGTGTGCAGTGGAGAGCATCCTGTGCTCCAGCATCAACGTGTGGCATGGAGGCTGCACAGCTGCAGAAAGAAAAGCTTTGCAGAGAGTGGTGAAGGCTGCACAGAAATCTGTTGGAGTCAGACTCCCCACCATCACAGACATCTACACCTCTAGATGCAAGAAGAGGGCCACCTGCATCATGAAGGACCCCACTCACCCAGCACACACACCTTTTGCCCTGCTCCCCTCAAGAAGGAGGTTAAGGAGCATTAATTGTAGAACCACTAGACTGAGGAACAGCTTCTACCCTGAGGCTGCTAGACTCGTGAATCTCTAACCAGGATAATCACTGTGGAAAAAAATCACATCATGTTGCTGCTGATCTGTTTCATCTGCTCACACAGACTCATGTTCATGCTGCTGTTCGACGTGATGTTTTTCTTAGTTCATATCTTAGATCTTATTACTGTTTTTCTTTTACATTTTATTGTTGGATGTAACTGGGACCCTGTGTAAATAATTTTGTTCCACCACATGTACCACATGTGGTGCGAATGACAAATAAAGATCTTTGAATCCTTGAAAACCCTCATGTCTGGTAAACTATAATCGACAGCCTTGATGCAGAAATCGTAATTTTCATATTTGAGCATTAATTACATTTATCACATCACCGTGACGTCATGGTATATTTCCAAATAAAAGCAATTACAAACCACCAGAACTTTGGCCATACACGACATAAGGAGTTTTTGGAAAAAATAAATAAATGTAAACGGAGGCACGTCTTTGCTTTAATCTTGAGCTCCAAATAACCATCTTTAGGTGTTTATATTGTTAAATTTGAAGAAGTAAAACAGCGACACCTCCCTTGACAAAAACACTAACAGGCTGTGCGCGCTCCCGCGGAGGTTGGTCACTTTTTGGCACGACACCGGAAGTAAATGTTTGTTTTGAAATTTCTTAAAGGGACCGTGCACCAATTTAGCAAAACATTAAAAAAAAAAAATAATCACTACTCAACCTTATTAGTTATTGCTTTTTTAATTTTTTTTCCAAATAAAACTCAAGGTTTTTTTTTTTTTTACCTTTTCTTATTTTTCATCTAGTTTCTTCCTGAGCGTGACATTTTATTAATTTTTTTTCCAGCTGTCGTATTAGTTTTAATGTATTTTGGAAAACGATGAGTATAAATAGAGTCAGTGTGCTCTCCACTGCCTGAGCCCAGAAACTGGAAGGCGCCAGTTTGGCCCCAAGCACTGTGTCTGCATACGGGTCCATGTGGAGGACTAATTGTATATGACAAGACACGCTGAGCCACAGACTGCAGCTCCATGAGGAAAGTACAACTGTCCTATTGTTGAGTGTAGGCAAAGTGCTGAGAGAGGATGGCATAGCTGTGTGTGGATGTATGGCATTTACTGTGTGACTAAAATTAATCAGCCAGAGATATAGAAGATGTGCTATGGGTTATGGACCCCCTTTTTTAATAGGGGATACTTGTAATTAAAACTGAGCTGAGATTTTTAAAGATAACATGTGAAGAACATACACAAAGAATTCAAATAGTTACTTTTTCTTTGTTTTGCTCTTAATCACTGGACATTTTAAGTATTTCAAGCTTTTGTTTCTGATAAAAGCAGCAGCTTCTCTCCACAGTGTCATTCTTCAAGCCTCCCTGTGATTCTGATGTTCTTCCGCCCGCTGGGTTTAACGCTGACAGTGTTCTGCTGCAAACCCCTTTGAACAGAATTATCTCCGAAATATGCACATATTTTGATGGAAGCTGCTCTGAATGTTCACGCTGGAGCTCAGTTGGTTAGGCTTTGTTGTTCCTCTTGTGTTTGAATAATTTCCAGACACCGAATTTGATGGAAGCACATTTAAACAAAAATGTTGCACAAAGACAAAAAGCAGTTGGGTTTTCAGTTCTCCAGTGACATTTAAAGCAGTGATTCCCAAAGCTGGGGCCAGGTCGCCAAGCAGGGGGTCCTTAGATAATTTCCTCATATCAATTTGCATTTCAAAATTATTTTTAATTAGCAGATTTTCACCATAATTGTGTAAAGCAGTAGTCATGAATTTATGAAAAATATATTGTGGCAGTTAAGACTGATTATATTGTCTTTATGCCAATGTTTATTAAATTATTAACCATTTCTATATATTGAAACTTCAGTTGATCAAATTAAGCCTTTATCACAATTATTTTGTTGCTTAAGAGCTAAATTGTTTGCGAACCTCTGATTTAAATAACAGCTCCAAACATTTTAGTGTTTTTTCCAAATGATCGCATCATAACCATGTTTCAAGGATTATAGGTCAAATGCACTTTCAAAAATTTAATAACGGATTCAGTAAAAAAGAAGAAATAAATCTTATTTACCCACTTATGCACGAAATAACCTATAAAATACATAAATAAATTTAATGGTATGCAGTATATTCCATGTTATATTATTATTAGATATGTTGTTAATCTCACTACATTATTATGATGTCTCAAGTTTCATTTTATTTGTTGCCAGACAAATTCTGACTTTTAATCATCAATCTCATGATAAAAATGATCAAAATAAATAAATAAAGATTAGTTATGTCGGTATGGCAATACAGACTGTTAATGTGATCAAACTAAATAAAAATTCCTTTGAAATACATAAAAATGTCAAAAACATTTCCAGATAAAATGGTCTTATTGTTCACATTAGGAACTGGCTCATTTAATTCCTATTGTCTTTATATATAGACAAGTGTGGGTGAAATTACCGGCTTTTTTGATATTTTTTGTTTGTTTATCATAAACATGTGAACCAATAATATAATTCTGTGGTGTGAGAATGGCTGTATTTATCAGGAAAACATCATAAAAACAATTAGTGCTATAAATCTAAAGCCCTATATCGGTTTAACAAGTTTAAATTCTAGGGGAAATTTTGCTGAGCAGGTTCTGCACAAGTCTTTTGACGTGGACTGTTGATTTTGTGAAGGCTGGTGGACTAGCAGAGGCCATTGTCTGTGACGGCTGGGTTCCCCCAGCTTGTCATCGTTTCTGTCTCTGATAATCTCAGCAGACACGTTTTGGCATTCTGGTTCACTTTTATCTCCGGCAGGCATCTCACCGGTTGTGACGTTGGACAGAAGCACCAGAGACTCATCTGTTTGTGCAGATGGACGAGCAGAATGCTGCCTGACTAAAAATAACTGACTAATTTATGAGTCAGAGAAACCACAAATATCTGCAGGGTTGTGCACGCTCTTGTTTTGCAGAGCTTTATGAAGACTAGGCTTTTGTTTTTGGTTGAGGTTCACAATTTGCAATTGGGTTTTTGCTGATAAATATGTAAATTATTCAACTGTTCAAACATTGCATCAAATAAAATAAAATTTAGCATCAGAGCAGATATTACATCATCAGATATTGCAATAAATCATTGATTAAAATTAAGTAAATAAATATAGTGAGCATTGGTTTGGGATGTCACTACCATCATTGTTAAAATCGCACAATTAGTTTTGTAATAAAACCGTAAAACATGTTATCTGCATGAGTTAGATTGCTTCAAGATAAAAGCTTTGATCTAAAAATAGACGTCCATGATGGCTTTTGTAGCAATGCAGAAGACAATCTTTGAGATGCAAAAATACAGTTTTCTTAAGTTTGTTTTAATCTTTTTTGTTGCTTAGTGACATCAAATGTTAAATTTTGAAAGAGGTTTTAAGGGTGGGCTGATATGGCATCATTTCAAGAATTGCGCCGTTCAAGGTGGCTGCATGTTGGAGTAGCTGTTACTTTCATTCTGGGATATTGCTTTTGAAAACTTAATTTCCTCTTTTTTCTGGATGTAAATGGGTTTTTTCGGATGATTACTTCCTCTGGTATCAGAGACTGTACAACTGGAAGGATTTTTAATGAAACCTTTTACTTTTGGACATTTGTTATGAAGCGTAACCATGACAACAAGTTGGTTTTTACAACCGGGAGCAGCTGATTAACATCTCAAAGCTCAAATAATACCTCAAATACAGCCCCAAATCCAAAAGAATTGTAAAGGAGGTGCCGTGGATGCATCTCCGTCTACCTGGCGTAGGTACTTGAGTGACTGACTTCCGAGATTCTGGAGCTGGCAGGAAACGTGGCTCATGACAACAAGAAGACCAGGATCATCCCCTGACACCTCCATCTGGCTGTCTGCAATGATGAGAAGCTCAACAAGCTGCTGAGAGGAGTGACCATCGCTCAGGGAGGAGTTCTGCCCAACATTCAGGTGGTCCTGCCCAGAAGGACCGAGAGGCCTGCTGGGTCTGGGTGGACAGATCGGCATCTGCAGCCAGTTTCTTCAGATCTGTTGTGGGACAGACTGCTGCGGGACGGACTGATGCAGGAGATCCTTCCTGCCCACAGCCATCAGGATCTATAACAACAATTAATGAAACCAGGATGATGAGCTACAACAACATTTAATTTCCCTTTGGGATTAAGAAAGTATTTTTGAATTGAATTGTCAAAACCAGAGGAAAATCTTTCTCATATGTACGTTGTCCTATCTAAAAATTTCTATATTTATATTTAGACATGAAAAATAAAAAGACAAATGATTAAAAGGGGAAACAAATCAACTAATAATTTACTTTTATTAGGGTATGTTCAATAATAACCAAACACATTTAACCCTGTTCATTTTCTTAAGTATAATTCCAGAAAATGGAAAACCTAATCGTGATGGACTCTTTTACCAAGATGTGGTGAAGCCCAGGAGCCATTTACATGTGATGGGATCAATAATTGATGATTATTAATGATTTAAGAACGTTTTTCCTTGTTTACAGCAGCAGTGTTGTGTCTGCTGCAGCTCTCACTAGCAGATGGGACTATTCCTCCATTTGTGACCCAGTTCACACACCGGCTCAACAAAGACAAGCCTATGAAGAAACAAGCTCTCCTGACCACAAACTTTAACCCACCCACTGGTATGCACATAATTTGGACCATGTGTATGGAGCGATTGCATATCTGGGACACATGTGTTTGTTGTGCAATGCACAATTTAAGCTGAGCTTCATACAGCTGAACAAATAACCATATTTTCGCCTCATGAATAGAAGTTATATTCTAGGCCCGGTTTAGTAGACCATTAAGAGACTAAAACTTTCAGTCATTTTTTTACAGATTTAACCTGCTGTACAAACTCTGACCTTTCTCGACCTTCTCTGATAACAGTTCCACGTGTCGCTCTCGTATGCAGCAGCCGGTGAGTCAGGCAGGGAGTGAGCATTCCGTCTCAGATCAAGTTGGTCTTATCTCAGTAACCAAGGGAGGATAAATCTACACAACATGACCACACTGAAACATTTCTGTCATTCTGGGTTTCTTTAACATCCTCCTTTTATTTGCAATAAGTTGCCTTTTGCCATTAATATATATAGAATGTTTTTTTTGTTTTTTTCACTTTTCAAAAATTAATCCATTTCAACAAAACCTAATTTCTGCTG
>NC_056512.1:36008139-36040143 GCF_014905685.2 Nematolebias whitei
TTTCTAATCATTTAGCCCTAATAGAAGTAAATAGCCTATAGTCTATGTTAAGAACTGATATTGGTCTATAATATGAAACAGTCTAGTTTGTTTTTATTTTCTACAGGGATGGCAGAGATTACTGCTTCTTGCCAACTGGGCGGTGTTTCTGAGTTCTTTAAAACCCAATTCAATGTAGGAAGCATCACTGGTATTACCGGCAACTCTTCTTTTAGCTCTTTGTAGTCTGCCATGTAGTGTGGTGATTTATTTAATTTGAGTCAACTTATTGCGTCTTTTAACTCCTTTTCTGTTATATGTTCAATCATTTCTTTAAATTTTGTTTTTCATGCTGCCTGTTGCCCTGTTGGAGTAAGAGTCTTAAATAAAGTCTAGTTGTGGCTGTATGTATATATTCAGATCTCCCCCACAGAATAGGAAACCTTCTTTCTCAGTTATCATCATATCAACAACTTCCTTAAAGAAATGGGTGTCACTTCCAGACGGTGCATAGAAATTTAACGTTTCCTCTAACTAATACAAAATGCCCCACTCTGTCATTTTTCTCATGCGTTCTTTTGATGTGTAATTTATCTGACAGAAGGATGGCGACTCCTCTCCTTCCAAATTTATAATAGAAAATCACCTTTGTAAAACCCATTCTGTTCTATTTCTCGTGTTCCTTTGTGTCTGAGTGCGTTTCCTGTACTATTTGTGCTCGTTCCTTTCTCATTTGGACTTGGTGCTTCTTTTCAGCACCTCCGAACCTTTCAGCTTCTCATCATCCCATCTCACCCCCTGAAGAATATTCCCAGGTGAACCTGAGCTTTCAATGAAGGAATGAGTTGTAATGGTCTTTTTAATAAATGGAGCAGTGAGAAGGCTTGCTCTCTCCTAAATTTAATTTTCACTCTTGAAATGCTAAGGAAAGTGATTTGGATTAAGACAACAGCCTGAAGATGTTGGTTTAACGCACTTGCACAAGACTTTCTGTGTCCATCCTTCTGTTATATATAGTAAACATTTTACTAATATCGACAAGAAAAGGCAATTATATCACACTTATTCACAGACAGTTCTGAGGTTCAGTTTAGTTTAGCTCTGACATCAGCAGACTCCATGTGACTCTTGTACAATGTAAAAATAGAAATTTCTCAATCTCTTTTTAGAGTATTGATGCAGGATTAAACTGAAATATATTGAGCACAAGCCTCATGGGCATATGATGTTTGGATCATCATTGTGTCATATGGTAATATTACATGATTTGTCCAAAAATAGGTTAAGTTTTGTGTAATAAATCTGTCATGTCATAACTTGTTAAAAATAATAAAATGAGCAAATTATTTGAATGAGTGAACTTTATTTAAAAAGGAACAATGTACAACTCAAACACAAATGTCACCATTTGATGCGCTGTACCTTATAGCAAAAGCTAATTTGCATCTGCATCTACAACAGTAGGCTTTCTGAAATAAGACATTCAGATTATGAGTGGTTGTTAGAGATGTACAAGTGTACAAAATATTAGGCCTTCAACGCCACATTAGCATGTCGAGGGGAAGGAAATGTAAAATCTCTAAAAAAACCAGGGATTGTCTTAAATGTATGTAGTGCAAATAAACTGATAAATCTACTTAGGTTTGTTGTGTTGAAGAAATAGTCAATCCAAACCACAGAGGGACCAAGACCCTTGCAGACTCGTATAGGTGTCAAAAACTGTAACCCCTTTCACACAGTGGCTCTTGGATGTGTTCACTAAATACTGCAGATTGATCATTCACAGATGAAGCCCTTAAACTGACCGCATCCTGCAAACGTCTGCACTTAAACACATGAAGTCAATATTGCAGAACCAGCAAACAGTAGCGCTACTGGTTACAAAGGAGTCCCTCACATAAGCTTACTCACCAACTTGACTCTAACTCAGCTGAGAGGAGTAACAGCAGCAGATTTGCACCCCCACCTCTCCGCCTGGGTCTTTCCACACACAACATGGAGGAGATAAGAAGGTGTCTCAGCCTCAACTTGTAAATGGTAAATGGACTGTACTTATATGGGGGCGGCTGTGGCTGGTGGTTAGAGCAGTCGTCCTCCAATGCGAGAGTTGGGGGGTTCAAATCCACCAGCAGTCACATGCCAAAGTGTCCCTGGGCAAGACGCTAAACCCCTAGTTGCCTCCGACGTGTGTCCCATTGGTGTATGAATGTGATAAAGCTCTGATTAGTCTCTTTAGAATGATTTGTTCAATTTTTGTATAGATCTAGTAGAGTGCTGTATGAATAGGTAAATGAAGGCATAGATTGTAATGTAAAGCGCTTTGAGTATTTCAATAAGATAGAAAGGCGCTATATAAGTACAGTCCATTTACCATTTATATAGCACCTTTCTATCTAATAAAGATACTCAAAGCGTTTTACAGTACAACACAATCTGTGTCCTCATTTACCCATTCATACTGCACGCTACTATATCTATACAGAGAATAATCAGTGCTTTAGATCACATTCATACACCGATGGGACACACATAGGAGACAGTGTCTGTCCAGGGACACTTCAGCATGTGACTGCTGGTGGAATCGAACCCCCAACTCTCGCATTGGAGGACGACTGCTCTAACCACTCAGTCAAAGCCACCCCTTGTACGTTATGTGTGAAACGAGCTTCATAGCTCATTGAACAGTTAGATTCACTGGATGGAGAGATGGAGAAGAAAAAAAACTGTTTATATCTCCATCCACATTTTTCATTAAAGGGCAACATCCAATTGATATTTTAATTAAGATATATTTGATGTTTCAGAAAAATATATTTCACCTAAATTTTCTGCCTTAAACACCACCACTACATTTTCATGTAGAGAACCAAAGCAATGATGTCATAGCCCCGCCTCTCATCTAACCAATAATCCAAGGGTGCCCTTTTCTTCTCGTAGGAGTTACATTTTGTCCCCACCGTGCACGCTTTCTGCACGTTTCACACCTTGTTTCCTGATTTTGGTGAATTTGTGTGGCAGCATTATGGTGCTACATACAGGCCTGTAGTTACAAGGTTTTGTGTCACGTTTGTGTAAGACATTTCTAGAAGTGCTTACAGGTAGACATTTTCTTAAATTCTTGAAAATCTGTTGTGGCAACTTCATTTCCCCCTGGATTAAATAAAGCTTCATAATCAAGTTGATTTTGTGAATCGTTACTGGCACTTTGATGGTTGGGCGGTCTTGAAACAGTCTAGTGGTGAAATTTCTAGGTCCGGTTAGTACCACTTTAAAATTCACATGGAGTATGTGTAACATAGTTAATATTGTATAGAATTCCACTTGTCATTACTTCCAAGTTTGGGTTCATGGGTAATGGGTGAAATAGCACCCCCTCTGGGAGGTTGGCAGTAACAAATATTGTGAACACAGACATCTCGTTGCCAGTTCATAAGAGATGGGCGCGAGGTAGGTTCACTGAGCTTAACGCTCCGGTAAAATATTATGTTAGCTTGATGCTAACTTGAAATGCTGTTCCCCGTAAGGTGCTGTACCCGCTGTGATGAACCTTATTCCTGATCAGTCCATATTCTGTTCCGTACAGGTACATATTGTTGTATTTCTGTCTACTATTAATGTATTAAATACTGCTGTTGGCCAGTTCATAAGAGATGGGCGCGAGGTGCTGTACCCGCTGTGATGAACCTTATTCCTGATCAGTCCATATTCTGTTCCGTACAGATAAACAACGTTTCATCTCACCCTGTCTCCTGGCGCTTATTTACACAACGCAGACCGGAATTATTCTGAACGATCACGATCATTAGAGGTTACATATGCACAAATTTTAAACCATAATTTTATTATTATTATTATTATTAATAGTTTATTTGACAGGGACAATGCACAAACATAAAACAGAACAAGTCTGTGACTGATGCATCCCACATAGAGTATATAGCTATAGCTAATTTGCGACTCCAGTCCCTGGTTGGGCATTTCTACGCATTAAAATACATACAATTTATCAATCAAAATACAGTAAGAATACATGCATATTCCTGTCTACATATTCATGTCGTCAACTTTACAACCTCCAAATTCATATAATAAAAACTACATTAAAATACTCATTTGCTCTGGAACAAGGCTCACGCAATCTCTTCCCTCTCCCTGATTTCCTCCTGCCTTTTTTGTTCTTTGTCTGTGTATCGGAGCAGCTCCTATTTTTTACACATCTTCCAAAATGAAAACTACAGTTATGGATCTGACCAACTGAACTTTCGACGCAAACGACAAAAGCTTTTCAACAAAGCGACAGGGTCCTGGAGAACCCTCATCTGCTCGGTCGACATGTATGCAGCTGGATATGTCTCTGGGGAAATGGAATGTGATGTGTCTATCTCTGCTGTCGATCGAGGACACCGAAATTGCATATATATAGATTTATGATAAGTTTCCTGTTTTGGGAATAGTCTGGTTCCTGCTTTATCAGCATACAAAGAAGACGGCCACAGCTAATCTGGCCTGGTCAGGCTGCTGCCTATGTGAAGGTTTGGTTCATACTTTGAGGACTCAAAATCAGCTGCTTTACAAGCTAAACCATAAGATGGAAGTGATTTGAATTGCAGACCACCTGCGGCTTTGGGACTCGCCAGCATGTTGGAACAACCTTGGAGGGGCTCGTAAGCACAAACCAGTAGAAAGCACCTTAATCTGGACATTTCGGATCTTGAAAGTACCAGTAAAACTCAAAGTTGACAAGAAAAATAGTCTGCCTGTAAAAATCGACAATTGTGGCTTATCTGAATCTGACTCCCCCAGTTAGCCTCGAAAACAGGCAAACATATCAATTTCTCCTGAGAAATGTGTAAACTAAGGAAAAGCTTTGTCCCCTGAACTTCTAGGCTTATCAGAACTGTGCCGGCTGACCATTATCTTATCAGGACAATCTGTTAGTGCTTCATGGACCGCCTCACTATCAAATGCATATGTAACATGTTCATAAAAGTGCTTGCTGGCAGTTTTTTTGATGTCTTAAATCGTGTCCTGTCAGGACAAGGTGTGAAGAGATCTTTTTTTGTAATGCCACTATCCTCTCCTCATGGCTTTGTCCTTTTTTTCTGTCTAAAAAATGTATTCTGAAAAGGACAAGAGGCCGCGCTCTTAAAGAGCAGCAACTATACGTGCACTCCGCCCATCTTTAGGACGACTGCATGGACATATTCTCACTGTATCTCGGTACAATGATAATAAAGCTTATTCTGATTCTGAACAATTTAAAAATCTAGGTATAATAAAAATACAAAACATTTTCCTCTCTAAGCCTATAGGGAGGTATGGGGGGTAGCAGAATTTCTAAGGAGACTATTCAAATTTGAGGTAGACAGGTGCTCTTTTTGTAACTCAGTATGTGAAACAACACAGCATTTGTTTTTTTCATGTCCTATATCAGTAAATTTCTGGTCGCAGATACACAGTTGGTTATCACTAAAAATCAGTAATGTCCCACATTTTGAATTATCACATATATTGTTTTATAAGGACAACCTTCAATCTTCTCTATCTGACATGATCAACATTGTTATTCTTCTGGGGGAAATATCATATACATTGTAGTAAGTGGAGGAATTTATTACCATCATTCACAAGGTTTATCAATGACTTTAAACAATACTTTATTTCTCTCAAGAGGCAGAAATCTAACATTTCTGTAAGGGTCTATGAAGACATTTCCAGGTTTTTACTTTTTTGATTTGTTCCTCGTGTAGTCTACGCTCTCATGATGGTACTCTGTCTTTACTGTTTAAATTACAAAGATTGTGAGATTTATGTAATGCCCCTTCTTCTTTGTGTTTGTTTTTCCTTCTTTCTGGTTGTTGATATGTACCCTCTATGAGAGTTTTGTATTGTGCAATTTGTTAATAAAAAAAAATAAAAAAAAGTGGTATGGGGGGGAAAGTTTTTTTTTTTTTTCAGGGGCAACTGCCACTCAGTGCCACCCTCTTGGAACCGCCACTGTCAGTGAAACTAACACGGCCGAATAAACTCCAAAATAAACATCTGGCGCAGTGAGGGTTAAAATTTCGTTCCTTGGACCCAAGTTTTGATCATATCGCTTAGTCACCGCCGTTAACCGGGGAGAAGCAGCGCCTCCCGGAGTCCTCACCGATTGGTTGCAGAGCTTCTCGGGGCTCGCCTTCCACAGACCGTCCTCAGCCCAGGGCGGGGCTGAATCCACGAAACTGAATTCTACAACCGGGCACGGCAGAAGGGGAACTCAACCCCGTCCTGTCGCTTCCATGGAGCAGCGTGGAAAAGCTCTGCGCGCGTAGCACCGGACCGGACAGCGGCTGTGGTCAGGATTTATCCATTTGGACCCAAAAGGAGAGAAACGCGTTTCTGTTAGTGGTGCGCAGCAGTTAAAGATGATGTGACAAACCCAGATCTTGCTGCCCGCAGTGGAAGTGGGGGGGAAAAAAAGAGGAGACACCCTATAAAAATCACTCCTGGAGATCAACCGAGCTGCTCGTTCTGAGGGTAAGTGGTTTCATCTCGGCTGTCTCCAATGGTCGCTCACGCGGAAGAGGCGCCTGAACGCGTCGTGACCGAGGAGGAAACGAGCTGCACGAGACGAATGAATTAACCGGTCAGCACGCGAGTGCGTGGGGTTCAGGTGGCACCTTGTGGACACGGAGTTCTGGGGCATGTGTCTGTCTGCAGAGCTGTCATCGTGACAGTGGCTCATTTAAAGTGCCCACGCGCCGCGGTGACTAATTATGGGTCCACCTTAAGGCCCAGTTTATTAAAAAAAGTGTCAAGATAGAGATGTTCCCGTGGAGTTAGTAGGATGTGAAATGCCATAAAAAAAAATAATAATAATTGGGGATTATGTTTTTTATACTCACATTTGGTCAAAAATCAGTTTCTCTCATCATGATCCCAAAGTCTGATGTTCAATCCAAACTGATAAGAAAGTTTTCGCTTCAGTCTGAGTTTGAGGGGGGAAATAAGAATATATTTGTGTCGAGTAACCGCACAAAACCTTTTACAGTTTCAGTATGACCTCACTTATCTTTGTCATTTCCTCCCACCCCTGCTCTTCTGGTTTTTGCTCGTCAGGAGCATCCTTCGCTGGAAGTGAGTCAGTATCAGCATCTCATTCTGGACTCATCTAAACTTCAACAACAGTAAAGTTACTTATTTATTCTGACATAAATACACAAGAGGAAGAACATTTGCCAAGTCCCTTCTCGTCTCGAAACAAGAGGTCGTTTGTCTGTGTGTTTCTGGAGATTTTAATAAAACTTGCAGAAAATAATCACTGGATGCAGTCGATTTGACAGATAATGTCCTAAAGATAGATCTACAAGCACTAACAGTCTGTACAAAATCTTTGTTTTAAATGTCATTCACTATTTGGAGTCAACTGTCTGTTAGCGAAATATCCCATCAGCCATTGGATGGATTTTAATGAAACTTTCAGGAAACCGTCATATATCGTGCTTCTACAACTGTTTACATTTTGGGAGCAGCACAGTTCAAGATGGCCACCACAGCTAATCAACATTTGCAAACACAAAAACAGCTGTACCTCGGTTGGTTTTCTAGATGTTGGGTTAAGAGTTAAAGTGGTAGCGGCTGAGAGTCGTTCCCAACACGTACTCTGATCGTGACGTCATGAGTGTGCGTAATTTTCAAATTTCAACCAAAACGGCTACAACTCTTTCAATTTCAACACGAGATGATCTTAGTCTAGGTCAGGACTTTGATTTGCCCTTTGATTTTTTGTATTAATATTGTTTTTTTTTGTTGTTGTTTTGCGCTAACGCATACTGTGAGTCAAACTGAGTCATGGTAGAAAATCACGATTGTCTAAAATGGACTCACCAGAGGTCAAATGTTTCACGATGACAGCACAAGCCGGCCTGCATATTAACAAACGGCTCCCTTGTTGACAAGTTAAACGCATCACCGCCCTGCGATACCTGGGCAGACTGAAGTGAAACTGTAGACGTACTGTATTGGAAACTGCTGACTTATGTTGGCAGACAGAACGCAGGAGCACATGGCCCAGTTTGTGTGCCCAGTGTTCCTGAAACATTATCACATGGAGGGATCATAGCTTGGGGTGATGTAATCGCACCAATAAAGCAAGGCCCCCCGACGTGTGATGGCGACACTCGTGCTCATTTTCTGTATCGGCTCCAACTGGACTCCAGAGAGAATATTGCCAAAGCTCATGCTTAACGTTTGGACTCATCTATAATGTCGTGAGGCATGGAGGGACCCAGGAGTCGGTTCGCTAAAGAAGGTTTATAACCTTTATTGATTTATTTGAGCTTTTCAGAGCGCTGTTGAGCAGACCACGCTGTAGTCATGCCTGCGTGACTCGTCTGTCTCAGTCTGGCCAAGTCCTGCGAATTCTTCATGGTGCTGCCTTCAATAGCCACAGTGCTCAGCGTTGTCACCTTTCATTTGTTGCCCTTCATTCAGAACCATCCGCCGCTATGAAAGAGCACTACACATTATTTAGTTCACAGCTGGGATGCTTGATCAGGCAGTGCAGTTTTCAGTGGGACTGAAAAGCAAATATGGATTGAACAATAAGCCTTCACAGACCTGTTCTCGAACTTGGGCGTACCCTCTCAGATTCTTGGTCGTTTTCTTCAGTTTGCCAGGCCAGAGCTCTGTCTTGAGTTCATAAGTGAGCGTCTCTGGGCTTGAACAGTTCCATGTGTGCAGAGCACATGACCCTCTTTGTAACTTCAGGCTGTTTTGCCCCCAAACACATCTGCATCACGGGTTCATAACTTGCTCGCTCGAGACTTTA
Source organism: Nematolebias whitei (assembly GCF_014905685.2). Classification (NCBI taxonomy): domain Eukaryota; kingdom Metazoa; phylum Chordata; class Actinopteri; order Cyprinodontiformes; family Rivulidae; genus Nematolebias; species Nematolebias whitei. Next base: position 36,016,931 of record NC_056512.1, read on the forward strand.
TTTTAGCAGGCAAGCTGAAGCTTAAATTTATTTCTGACCTGCTGAAATTGATTCTTAGAATTCGCTTCAAGAATACATGGACAGCACATGACGTGTTTACTATCATTGAAATGGGTGTGTATATTTAGCGAGTTCACTATTGATGAGGTCTTTTCTTCTTTCGGCTGCTCCCTTCCTAAGGGATTGCCACAGCGAGCGAATTCATACAAAGACTTGGCAATTGTTTTTACTCCAGATGTCCTTCCTGATGTAACCACAGATCACAGAGCTACCACAGCCCACATGTGTGGAACAGAGGGCTGCCATTCAAGGCATGCGGGGAGAAGCTGGGATGTATGAAGGGCTTTGCTCAATGGTCCAGACTGGGGCGAGTAAGGATGAAGGCAGGTGCGCTTCAACTTTCCTGCCCACATTTGTGTTGCCAAATCAGGGATTTGGACCGGTGACCTTCCAGTCACAGGCTCGCCCTCTCTTTACGTGCTTTTTGTTTGCATTTGTCAGCATTCCTCCAAGGAACGCTAGACTAAGCCTGTCGGGATAAACCACAAATCAGTTAATCGCATGATAAATGAAAATGATCAACCTCGTTTTCATTTATCGGCTTTGTTTCTTCGTGTCTCTCTCTTTCTACTGAAGACATTGGATGATAAAAAGCTCAACTCCGGTGCTCTTCACTGACCCCTCCCTTTCTCTTCTCTTTAAAATCCGTTTTAACCGTCCAAAATCACGTTTTTGGATCGTTAAAAGCAGCTAAGCTGAGAAGCTAAGCTAACAGGCCGACCTCTGGGAAAAAAAAACTCCGTCTTGTCAAAGCTCCAAAATTCACAGTTGAAACCCATGTCTTCATGCAAAAAGTTGTTTTTCTCTGCAAAAAGAAACCGAGAACTTGTTTACTGATTTTTTTTTTTTTTTTATTTATTTTTTTTTATTTTTTATTAGAAGCTTTGTGTGAGAAATGCTATGCTAAAGAGCTCAAAACACACCGAGCGTCCACCATTTTGAGAACCGCAAAAAAGGAAAGCGAGACAGCCCATGTCACGTCATGGGGCCTCCATACCATTTTTCTTAAAGAGACACTGCTCGCTCCCTCACTATCCATCCTTCGGTTCAAACAGTCTTATACTGCCATCCGGTGGTCAAAAAAGGTACTACGCTCAAAATAAAATTAACCAATCATCTTAAATTTGACAGTAATTACTAATTATTGTCAAGTTTCAAACAATATTATCGTTTATCGCAATAATTTCTGAGACAATGAATCGCCCAGCAATATTTGTTATCGTGTCAGGCCTACGCTAGAGCTTAATATAATTTATTTAAGACGCTGTCTTATTAGTTAAATTAATAAGACTGTATATTATTTCTGTTTTGCATCTTATTTTTTACTCCCTTAAAATAAAAAAAAATCCAAGCATGCCAGCGATAATTGACCCTGTGACTGAATAGCATTGATCAAAACTGTAAAAGGTTTAGACAGTGTCTGCTTTGTGTTGAAACAGCTACAGTTAATATTTGTCTCCGGGGCGGACTTGCAAACGCCTGGCATGGCGACACTACCTGCAGCAGTTAAACATGAAAACCAACCCGTTCTTCCACTTGAGAAACAATTTTGAATGCATTCCTGCATGGTAGATTAGTTACAAATGATCTTAACAATGGCGCTCCAACAGACACATCAGGTATGTCTAATGGAGAGAAGCCCCAACGGCAGCGTTTGATCGAGCTCTCGCTGCTACTCGCTCGGCTTGTTTGCCTTTGATGTGGTCACAATTTTGACAAAGCTGTCAAAAAAAAAAAAAAAAAGAACAGATTTCTTTTTTAATTCCATGTCAAAATTTAAGGTTTGTGGAAGAGAAAAGGAAATGGGTTGTCTCCTGTGTCTGTTGTGTACTTTTAAAGAGAGAATGTGAGCAGATTCTTTTTAACTTGTTTGTAGAATATAGAAAACACTAAAAATACAGTATATTGCTTAATGCAAATTAATACACAATAAGATACTTGTACAGTAGTTAATACAGTAGCAAGAAACTGAATAAAGTTGACATGTTGCATCCAGTCGTACCGATTCGGTAACACCTTTATGGTTGCAGCAGTAACTATGACAATGATGTCACTTGTGATGTAATGCAACAGCAAGACTATTTCAGGTCTACCTCTAAGCCTCCATCTGCCGGTGTGCCACACTGCCCTTCTCTCAGCACCTCATCTGTCGTGAGCTGGACAGCCATACGTGAACCAGCATTCACAGAATCACTGGAAACCTTTCATGCACAGGTTCGAAAGGAAAGTTGTAGATGGAAAATTCATGTTGGTGTTTAAACCAAGCCAACATTTAGCTATATATATATGAACAGATTTAATTTGGGATTGGTTGTGCTCTCACTGACATGGTGTCTAGTTTTTAACTCTCCTGGTAAAGCTCATTTTCAGAGCTGTGGGAATACAGAGTTTATTTTCCCAGCAGGCCAGAGAACTGGCATGGACATTCAGCAGTGGTTTTGTGAACTTTGACCTTCTTTTGAGTGGAAAGACCTCAAGAGTTGCATACTACAACTAAATCAATCTATACCTGATGCTTTGAGACAGAAATATACACCAGGTATGACACAAATCCACAAAAGAGACAAAAGTTAATAGTTTTAACAATTCAAAGCTCAATTGTTATGAGAAACAAGTGCAGTTTTATTTTTTAGATTTGGGCTTTTTTTGCATAGAATAATGTAGAAAAGAAAATTAGTCATGGCATAAGGCCTGTCACAACAAACAATAAATCAGTTAATCGCATGATAAATGAAAATTATCAACCTCATTTTCATTTAATGGCCTTATCATTTATTCATGTCTCTTTCTTTCTACTGAAAACACGGCTCAACTCCGGTGCTCTTCACTGACCCTTCCCTTTCTCGTTTCACTTTAAAATCTATTTTAACCATTTAAAATTGCGCCTTTGTATCGGTAAAAGCAGCTAAGCTGAGAAACTAAGCTACGAGCTAAGCTAACAGGCCGACCTCAGGGAAAAAACCTCTGTCTCGTTAAAGCTCCAAAATTCACGGTTGAAACCCGTGCCTTTGCGTAAAAAGTTGTTTTTCTCTGCAAAAAGAAGCTGAGAACTTGTTTACTGATTTTTTTTATTTTTATTAAAAGCTTTCTGTGAAAAATGCTATGCTAAAGAGCTCAATCCACACCGAGCGTCCACCATTTTGAGAAATGAATAAAAGGAAAGCGAGACAGCCCATGTCACGTCAGGGGGCCTACATACCATTTTTCTTAAAGAGAAACGCCGCTCGCTCCCTCACTATCCATCCTTCGGTTCAAACAGTCTTATACTGCCATCCGGTGGTCAAAAAAGGTACTACTCACAAAAATTAACCAACATTTCTTCTTAGGGCAGCTGTGGCTGAGTGGTTAGAGCAGTCGTTCTCCAATGCAAGAGTTGGGGGGTTTGTATCCACCAGCTGTCACATGCCAAAGTGTCCCACTGAACCCCTCATTGCCTCCGATGTGTGTCCCATCGGTGTAGGAATGTGATAACGCACTGATTAGTCTCTTTAGAATGATTTGTTCAATTAGCTTTGTAGAGATCTAGTAGAGTGCTGTATGAATGGGTAAACGAGGACACAGCTTGTAGCTTAAAGCGCTTTGAGTATCTTGATCAGATAGAAAGGCGCTATACAAGTACAGTCCATTTACCATTTACCATTCTTAAATTTGACAATAATTATTATTAGAATTATTGTCAAATTTCAAACAATATTATCATTTATCACAATAATTTCTGAGACAATTAATCGCCCAGCAAAATTTTGTTATCGTAACAGGCCTACTAAGACCACTTTGCTCTGGTGGCCATTTTAAACCAGATCATCTACAAAAGTTAATGGGTTGTATAGTTGCTCATCCAGTGCTTACTTTCTGAGTTTCATGAAAATATGTTCAGTGATACATTTCACTATCAGTAAAGACAAATTAACACATCAATGGACAAAACCATGATCGCGCCACCCTTGCCTTCAGTTGCAGACAATAAGTAAATTAATTCAGAACTTGTTTATTCCTCTGGTTGTTGCATTTCTCTCTTGTTGCAGTAGAAGTTTGTGCTTACTATCCCTTGTCAGTCCCGAAGGCCAGCTCAAGCTAACATACCCCAGCTTTGATACAACGGCAACAAGAGGGCTGTTTTAAATAGGATAGCCCTCCCTTCTGTAAGCACTCCCCCAGCACCCCTTCCTTCTCTCCCAGCCCTCTATCTTTGGAACAGTCAGTTGTCATACCCAGAGGCTCAGTCTGGATCCTCATTGTGTACCAGACTGCTAAACTTAAGTGGGCTGTTCTCTGAATGGAAGTTCAAATATAGTTATAAAGGGAGAGTTTCATCAGTCCCATTGACGTCCACCATAACTTACTCCAGCTGCTTTTCCAGAAATAAGGGCATGTTTTGGGCTCTTGTGACTTTTCTTTTATATATGTATTTTAGCAGAAGCAGATCTAGCTGTAAATGCTCATTACTTTTCACTTAAACTTGCATCTAGGAAAAAAGAAACTGGCTGGGAATCACCAAAATGTGCTCGAGGTGCATTTTCCCCCCATGTTCTTTTACACAAGTATGTAGGAATGTTTTTATTGTAGCCGTCAGAGGAAGTGTAAGGCATCCAGCCAAACACAATCGACACGTTTGGATGCACCTCACCATCCAATCCTCTGCTTGCTTTGTCTCCGACTACTCCGCTTCCTAGCGTTTCCAAATTTTCCCTACTTGTGCCAGCTGAAGGAGCTCGTAATCCTGTGAGCTAGGGGAAAGGAAATAAAGCTCGTCGTTTATGGGGCACAAATGATCACGCCCAGTTATAACAAATTCATGTCTGTGTAAGCCCATTGTGATGGAACGTGCGCTCAGAAAAAAAAGGCCAAAATAAAGTTGAACACTTTATAAATCAAAATTAATCATCCTTGTAACAATTAAGAGTTTAAACAAGCTCTAAGGATTTTTTTCCCTTCTGGTTTTAAAGACGTCATCCTTTTTAGTCAGAGTAAAAGGAAGTGCACTTGACGTTGATTCAGTAGTTTTAGAAATACTATAGATGATTGAGAATCCATACTTGGGCATTTTATTCACTTTGCTAATTTTGTCTGCTAGCCAACATTTAACGAAGGTATTCGTTAGGGTTGTCAAGCCATAAACAAGCGTTCCTACATGTGTGCACTTTGGCCTTAGGGGAAAAAATTACTCCAGTTCCTTGGGAAAAAGAGTGTGTATGTGATTTTTCTTCTGTTACATCAGTTTTGAGTGGGCCTTCCTCTTACTGGGACAGTGACTGTCCCAATGGACCTGCCCCTGTCTTCCTTGTTTTCCGGTTCTTTTGTCAGGAGTTTTCCACAGATCTGTTGTCTCTGGTGTATGGCTTCAGTCTTCCTTCTTCCCCAACCTTCAGTAAGGGGTTTTAAAGGCTCTGAGCACAAACCAAACAAACAACAACTTTACCACAACCCCTAAATTTCTTTAAACATAACCATGTTGATAACTTATCAAGATTTTTGACAAAATGCAAAGAATTGGCTAATTTTAAATTGAAAGAATAGTTTAAAGCATTGGTTCTCAAATTGTGGCCATCTGACCGTCATCATTTGATTGTTATACAAGGTGATTGATTGTTTTGGACAGGTGGGCTCTGGTTGCATGTGCTAATAGCCTGCTTCTGAGATTTCAACAGGAGGTTGGCTTGAAACACAACAATGAAAGCTACCTATGGGACAGATCTGATTGGTTGGTCGCATGCATGACGAAGTCTTCCGGATGGGAGACGAAACGTTTCTCACTTAAAGAAACTGGTCCAGATGACGTGATTTAACCTTTTTGTTCCAATGTAGACTTTTTTTAAACCCTTGTCTTCTGAAAAATGGAGTGGATCATGATTAATCCACATTCAAGTGACTTCCTTTAAGGCCCAGCGTATAGTCTCTTTAGGGGCTGCGCTAAAGTTGCAAAACGGCAAATCTATTTCATTCAAGTTATCTCAAATGTGTATGTTTATTGCGGAGCAGAGGAAGAACCAAGACCACTGTGTTTTTGGTGCTGTCTTCATTACTAAATGCACGCACTCATTTTATCTTAAACCGCACCGTTCAAGCAGGTTAAATGTGGGGGTTTGTTTTAACTTCACTGATTGAAGCAGTTTGGCGTAGGGAGTCAAAGACAAGGCACAGGTTGATGGATGTCAACAAAGATCCCCTCTTTGTTCAGCCCAGAAGTCCAACTGTGAAAATTAATACATGTATTAAGTTTATTTACCAGTCAAAGCATCTTAAGGGTTGTGAATAATATCCCTAGTATTGGACCTTGGGTTTGTCAGGTGTTTTTACTTTTATCATTGCACAGTATTACCCTTAGAGTGACTTTGTTGAAGAATTAAGATAAAGATGAAGAAGTGAGTTTGGTTTTGAGGTTATGTGTTCATGCATGAAGCCATCTCACCTTTGCTTGTTTATGTCACTTACTCGATATGAGGTTTTAATACAAAATGTCATGGTGGTACTTGGAGAGCTTAGTAGTTTCTGTGGTGGTACTTTAAACATGTGGTACTAAGGTCAAGGTTTCTTTATTGTCATTCGCATCATATGTGGTACATGTGATCTAATGAAATTGTGTACACAGGGTCAAAAAATACAATAAACATATAAATTGTAAAAGAAAAACAGTAATAAGATCCAAGATATGAACTAAGAAACATGCTAATACACTAAGCACTAACAGTACCAAAACAATACGCCAAACAACAGCAGCACGAACATGAGTCTGTGTGAGCAGATGAGTACAAATGAATATTACTACTAAACCACCGGTTTAAAGTATTTGTTCCCAGGACAGTAATCAGTGCTTGTGTACTGTCTCGATTTGGCACCAAAGCCCAGACGCCACCTCACATGTTCCTCCATCATTGCTTCTCCAGTTTAAGTTCAAGTTTTCTGCCAAAAAGCTTTGTGGCATTTGCTTCACACCCAGAACTTTTATTTTCCTGTGAACTGAAAATGTTGGGAACTACATCAGAGGCGCGTTGAATAGTTCTATCTGTTCATTTTTCATTTAACAGTCGACGCAGACGGCATACAGTGGTTGATTTGCATGTGACGGATTTGTGCGATCCCAACACACACAGCTGGTGAAAACGGAGCACACACTTTGAATATGGACTTATCTGTCGCTGAAATCATGCCCCTGCCAGACACAACTTTGCAAGACTTAATTTAATGATAGCTTGGTGCTTCTCTTGCTTTTCTTTTACCCACACATTTCCCTGTACTGATAAGAGCTTTACATAAGGAGCTTATTAAACCTGCTGGATGTGGACGAAGAATTATTTTCCCTCCTATTCCAAAGGGGTGGTCTGAAGATTAAATATGTCTTGGCTACTGTTATCACTATAAAATAAAATATAATCTTCCTATCTGCAAAGAATTAAGTTTGTGCTTTGTATACTTACGAACGCCCAATGTCGGTTATAAATTATCAGAAATGTGTTTGGTGACAGTAACAGTTTGTTATGCTATGTAACTTAAATTGTGCGTAAATGAAAGCTCATTCAGGAAATCGTGGATGCGTATGTTCACACCCCACTCCAGTAAATGTCCGAGGATGTCTTTTCACCCTGCAGTGGTAATAATCAATGCAGCCAAGCACTACAACCTGTTTGTAAAATGCTGAAGAAAGCATTTTCCTAAATTAAATTGAATGCATCCGTTTTAAGTGCTTGTTTTTGCAAGTTTATAAAGATTGCATTGTTTAAAAGATCGACAGAGCAAAAAAATTATTAAATATTTATGAAAATTTGGAGTTAATCTTTAAAATCTATACTGAATAAATGGATTAGAGTGCCAGAAGTGTCAGTCCCATACAAGATGGCCGACATAGCTAAGCAACCTTAGCAAGTAGCTTTGACTCTGCCAATTTTTTACAGAAACTAAACAAAAATGTGTTGTGGCAGTAGCAGATATTCATTCCCACAATGCACCCTGAACATTAACGCATCTCACTAGATCTCACAGCACTGCAGGAGAGAGTGCATGCGATCATTTAAGACGTTTGCAGAGCAATAATTTTAAGAGAAAGCAAAATATCTTTGTGTTTTTGAGGTCCTGTGGCTTTAATGCAGAGGTTCTCTTTTAGAAAAGCTGGATCTTGGCTGAGTGTGATCTTTTAATTTTTTAATGAACTCTCTTTTCTGCTTCCCTTTGAAGAGTCCCTCACAACACTATTTGACTTTCAAAAGTTTTGTGTCACCTGGGATAAGAACTAATTTCTCCTGCCTCCATCCATTGCTAATTCCCATTCTTTCTCTGCTACAGGCCACACTTCATCACCTCTTTTTAATAGACAGCTTGACTGTTACATTGAAAGCTCCACTTGCTTTTTACAGGTGAAGACTGAGCCGGCTTGCCTCAGAGAAGGCCTAGTACTTTTGCACAGCAGTCACGTAGACAGTATCATGGCCAAGGATGGGATGTGTATGTTTACTCGTGCTGTGTGGATGTGTTCCTGTTCATGTGAGCAAATGCATGTTGTTTCCGTGGTTGTGATGACCGGACACCAAGAAATGCACCCGGTCTGCAGCATGTTTCCTGCCTTCATTTACACATCGCCCCACCTCTGCTCTGCATTTCCTTCCTTCCAGGGCTCCCCAGTAAAACAAGCAGTAACTTGACCTCTTCATGCTGGTGGTCTCCCACACAGGATATGACATGGTCTGATAGGGGTCCTTTGTAAGCTATTTTTAATCCTATTGATTGATTAGGTAGTAGACATGCTTTTGATAAACGTGCAGACGGTGTACCTTTCAGCAGCATCCACACCCGCATAATGTTTCTGCTAAACCATAATTAAACAAACTTATCCAGAGGAATTTTCTCAGCTGGCAATTTGCTTAGTCCACCATTTTCATTGATGGAGGAAGAAAAACTTGAGTCTGCTCTTGCTTTTTTTTTTACTATGATCAGGCTGCACAATGACCCTTTTTCAGGCCGGACCACACCAGTCAAAACAATGAAGCCTATTGTAGGCTTGATTCAGGCTGATATCATGCTGGAAACTATTTAGATGGGGATCACATGTAGTCAAGACATGCTCTTTAAAAGACTCTCCACTTACTCATTTAACAAGAGAATGGCAAGCCTTGTATAGACAAATGCTTATATAAGTCTATGGACACATTTTGGAGAAATGAAACTTGCAAATTACATGACTTTCATCCCTTTGCTGTTCAAAACAGCTGATCTGTCTATTGAAGATGGAGCAACAACCAGGGTCATGTGGGTTTAAGGAATTGGATTGACGATATTAGTATTTAACCACTGATGTTAACCCATTTTGTTTGTTAACAAAATATCTCATGAATTAAATTTTGTTTGCATACTGTACAACTAATTAACTTTTGCATTCAACCCAGTTCAAGTTGACCTCCACAGCTAATTGACCTTAACCAACACAAAACTGTCTATACCTCAGTGAGTTTTACAGATACTGAGCTAAAATCTGATGTTTCAGTAATTCCATTCAAAAAGTGAAACTTGTATATTATATTCATTCATTACACACAGACTGATATATTTCAACTGTTTATTTTTTTTATGTTGGTAATTATAACTAACAACTAATGAAAACCCCAAATTCAGTATCTCAGAAAATTAGAATATTACTTAAGACCAATAAAAAAGGATTTTTAGAAATGTTGGCCAACTGAAAAGTATGAACATGAAAAGTATGAGCATGTGCAGCACTCAATACTTAGTTGGGGCTCCTTTTGCCTGGATTACTGCAGCAATGTAGTGGAGCGGTGGCGCAGAGGTTAGAAGATGGGCTTGTGATTGGAAAGTCGCAGGTTCGCCTCCCGGTACCGTCAACATCAAAATGTGGGTGGAAAAGGGGAAACACTCACACCTCCCTCCACCCTCATTCGCCCCGCCCCGGGCCCCTGAGCAAGGCCCTTAACCCCCACCATCTGCTCCCTAAACAGGTCTCTCTTGAAAATGAGTTATCATAGCTCAGTGAGACTACCTGTATAAATAAAGGGTAAATGGAAGGAAAAAAAAGTGGTGTGGCATGGATTCAATCAGTCTGAGCCCAGGTTGATCTGATAGTGGCCTTCAGCTCTTCTGAATTGTTGGGTCTGGTGTATCACATCTTCCTCTTCGCAATACCTCATAGATTTTCTATGGGGTTAAGGTCAGGCGAGTTTGCTGGCCAATTAAGAACAGGGACACCATGGTCCTTAAAACCGGTACTGGTAGCTTTGACACTGTGTGCAGGTACCAAGTCCTGTTGGAAAAGGACATTTGAATCTCCATAAAGTTGGTCAGCAGCAGGAAGCAGGAAGTGCTCTAAAACTTCCTGGCAGACGGCTGTGTTGACCTTGGACCTCAGAAAACACAGTGGATCAACACCAGCAGATGACATGGCACCCCAAATCATCACCAACTGTGGAAACTTGACACTGGACCTCAAGCAACATGGATTCTGTGCCTCTTCTCTCTTCCTTCAGACTCTGGGACCTTGAGTTCCAAAGGAAATGCAAAATTAATTTTTATCAGAGAACAGAACTTTGGACCACTCAGCAGCAGTCCCAGGTGAGACACTTCTGATGCTGTCTCTTGTTCAAGAGTGGCTTGACACAAGGACTATGACAACTGAAACCCATGTCTTGCATATGTCTGTGCGTGGTGATTCTTGAAGCACCGACTTCAGCAGCAGTCCACTCTTTGTGAATCGCCCCCACATTTTGGAATGGATTTAGTTTCACAATCCTCTCCAGGGTGCGGTTATCCCTATTGCTTGTACATTTTTTTTCTACCACATCTTTTCCTTCCCTTCACCTCTCTATTAATGTACTTGGACACAGAGCTCTGTGAACAGCCAGCCTCTTTAGCAATGACCTTTTGTCTCTTACCCTCCTTGTGTAAGGTGTCATTGGTCATCTTTTGGACAACTGTCAAGTCAGCCTACAGAACCAGACTGAGAGACCATTTAAAGGCCTTTGCAGGTGTTTTGAGTTAATTCGCTGATAAGAGTGTGGCACCAGGTGTCTTCAATATTGAACCTTTTCCCAATATTCTAATTTTCTGAGTTACTGAAATTGGGGTTCTCATTAGTTGTCAGTTATAATCATCAACATTAAAAGAAATAAACATTTGAAATATATCAGTCTGTGTGTAATTAATATACAAGTGTCACTTTTTGAATGGAATTACTGATATAAATCAACTTTTTTACGACATTCTAATTTTATGACCAGCACCTGTACTTCAAAAACTAACAGATCATGTGAAATATTGCACAAGATTGCACATATTACTATTCTGAAGGTTTGATCACAATGGCTACAACTTTGTAATTTCTCAACATAAGATGAGCTGAGCTTAAAACTCTGGCATGAAAAGCAGCGGGCGATATGCATTCATTCCTTCAAGGAACACTTTGCTTTTAATGATGATGTAGTTCTGCTTTGTTTAATTAAAAAGTAGCATGGCAGTGATAGTACTTTTATAGATGGGAGAAGTGGTTTTCAGTTTTATACAACAGCTATTGTAAAACTGCTTTAAAAACAAATTGAATGCAATTCAGTCATAATTTGAAATAAAAGGACATTACCTCATGCCTGTTTTGTTAAATCTTTGACATTTTTTTGACCTTATGAGCTGAATGAGCTTATGGGAAATTAAACTGGACATTCCTCTGTTTTAAACATCTCCCCATGGACAGTTGAGGTCTTCAACAGTATCACGGTCTCGTTGAATTTCATTAAGTGCTCTCACTACATAATTTGTCCATACTGGCTTTGTGATAAAGTGTGAAGTTATGCAGTTAATGGTAGCAGCTGCTTGCAGGCTACAGCTGGAGATTTGGTAAGTTGATGATAAGCGTCTATACTGTAAACAAATAAGTTTCGCTTTTAGCGTCTGACATGTAAGTAATACTAACCAGTTATCAACCATTTAAACCCAGACTGTTTCTGTGTGCTGATTTATCTGGGTGGTACCAGATCTAACTGAAACGGTCTCAAAAAGTGCACACAGCCATTATTTTTGTTGTAACGTACCATATCTTGACCAGCGTGGTGTGCGTATATATAGCCCACCCACGGTGAGGGAGTCTTTGCTGTCATCTGCTTCCTGAAGATTAGAAACACCAACACAGTTCTGCAACGAGACGTTATTCAGATATACCCAGTGAGTCTGACTTTTCCACTTAAAGTCTTTGCTATCTTGTGAAGTGAGCCGAAACAGGCTTGTTGTGGTACAAAAGGAATGCCTTAGCTAAATACCACGTGCGGCTATCTGTATAGCTCCAGTAAGATGGGAGCTGTAAATAATTTACCTGTGCAGAATGATTAAAAAATTTAAAAGCTGAATTAGCTGCATACAGTATGTAAAAATTCTTCTTTACAGGAAAAAAGAAGAACCTTGTACTAAGCAGAGGTAAAGGAGCGCGCGGGGATATCTGTTGGTAAACATATTGAAGTAATTACGTTTTCTATCTGGGTTTCTGTGCAGTGCCACATACATTGCCACTCCTTCATATTGATTTCCTGTGCAGGATATTACTGCACAGTGAAAGGCTGGGTCTTAAGCTGATAAAATAATGGAGCCTGATTTTCTGGCTCCTGCTCTTTTTTTTGGGGCCTGGCAATGCGTACAGCAGAGAAGGGAAGGGGTGCACGCGGTGCGATGGCAAATACAGATGGTGTTCGCTTCTTTCACAGAGATCAGTAAACACATCTACTTCTATAATGCTGGCTTCATAAGTGCAGCTTTTGAGAAGCGTAGTCTTGTTTTTGTCTGAGAACGGCTCACCACACGGATATAACACACGAGGATGTTTTTTATGGTGGGTTCACTTTCATCTAAATGTGCATTAGCTTCTCAGTTCTATAAATAAAGCCCAAGCATGCAGACTGCTGTTAAGAAGCCATTTATACTTTTATAACCTATTTATATTTTTGGCTCATAGTAAACAGTTATGATTGTGAGGGAGCCTGGTATTTGCCTGGTTTCAAATATGTCACTCAACACTGGAACCACTGCTGCCTATACGGTTACATTTGCATTGTTAAAATAATCAAGACTAAGGGCTGCAAGCCAGAGCTGTAAAAACTGCCATGAGAAAATCCATAAGCTGCTCCACCCTTCTGGGTCGGGCATGTTTTCAGTGCCCACCATCCACATCGCCAGTTGCAGCAGCTTCGCCCGCCCACCCTGCATGCCCCTTGGTGAGCTGTGACACTTGATCTTGGGGTCAGCTGCGATGGATATTTCTGCCGTCTCTGTGTATTTTTTTGATGTTGTAAGGGCTGGTTTGGTGTGACAGACTGTCACATGTCACAAGGGTCAGTTTAGATGACTGCTGCTTTCACTGACACACAGTTTCATTTCAGTTTGTGGCTTATGGCTGTGTTTTGCAACATTTTCTTTTATTTGTCATAAAATGAAAGAGGGTATGCTTATTTTTTAGGCGTATTTTTCATATTTAAAGTTTCATATATGTGTGCGGCTATGTGTTATATATGCTATATATGCTACATATGATATACATATATATATAAAAAAAAAAATATATATATATATACTATGTGTGCTGCTGTTCGGTGTATTGTTTTAATGCTATTTTATGCTGCTAGTGCTTAGTGTATTTTTATTAATGTTTTTCTTAGTTCATATCTTACATCTTATTACCGTTTTTCTTTTACATTTTAATACTTTTGTTGGATGTAACTGGGACCCTGTATACATAATTTTGTTCCACCACATGGGGTACATGTGGTGGAATGACAAATAAAGAACCTTGAATCATATGTTAAGTATTTACTAAAGAGGTGAAACAATAATGGCGAGCTCTATTTTAAATTATATCATATTTTAGAATTATGTGTGTAAGTCGGCAATAATATTTGTGGAAGTTCCTGGCTTCTGGTTATGCTTTTAAACACATTTAGGTTTTAGTTCTTGTCTATGTTCTATGTTTCTGTTCCACTTACTGACATGAAATATCTGTAGCTTTGTAGATTCATCAGTTTTTTACCATTGTTGGAAAAACGATGTGCTAAATAAAGATCAAAAGCTTTCTGCTGTAGCTAATGTGCACATGGACCTCAAAGGTAGAAACCATGGCTGCAGTTTTGTAGTAATTTACTTCCAGCTATTCATTTATAAGATGTAATCAAAAGTTTCTGCTTATCAATATGATTAAAGGTTGACTGCTATTAACTTTAAGCTGATTCAGTTCAATTCAGTTTGTTTATATAGTGTCAATTCATAGCAAAACTCATCTCAAGGCACTATACTATTAAAAAAACCAAAGTCCAAATCCTAAGTCCAGTTCAGATCCAGATTCAAATCCAATCAGACAATTCTGTTCCTATTATACAACAGTACATTATGAAATGCCCATTAGTAAAAAGTTGTCTCACCAGCCATACGGAGCTAGCACAGAGGCTCTTTTAACAGGACGAAACCTTTAGCAGAACCAGACTCAAAATTGAGTTTGAGGACAGAAAAAGAGAATCGGATAAAAACAGAAGGGTTGGTTCAGGTGTAGTTTCTATGGTAAGAAAAATAAGAAAAACGATAATGACAGCAATCATTGCAAATACAAACAATGGGAGTCGAGGCTGTAAAGACAGGGGCAGAGTGAGGAAATGTGGTCAGCATGTGCTCCAGCAGTCTTTGCCTATATCTTCTCAGGGATAGCTCAGGAAACCCAAATCAACCCTGACTATAGGATTTTATTTTATTTTTTTACAAAAAAAAGTCTTAAGCCCAATAAAACAATGTCGGCCTCATGAACAGTAACTAGAAATTGGTTCCACACAAGTGGAGCCTGAGCTCTGTTCCCATTCTGCTTAGAAGCTCTAAAGGAACCACAAGTAAACCTGAAGTGCTCTGTTAGAAAAAATATGGAACAATAAGATCATATTGTTCCATATTTTCATTGAATCGAGATCACTGTCATTTGTGACAGATAACTGGTTCCGCCTTGTTTAGATGTCAGTTTACCATCATTACCAGGATCCGTTGTGGGTCTTGGAAGCGTGCTTCAACTTCCCTTAAAGAAATCTTTGCTTCTCATTTGAGGTCTGAGATTCGATGAGCTCAGAGCCTTCCTTTTTTATTTGCTGTATTGTCTCTGCTCCTCTCACAGCTGACCTACAAGGACCTGTGTCTCTCAACGATGAGACACAAGAGACATTCAGTTTTTTAAGACATGGATTGACTATTTGTGTGTTACTGGTCAAAGGTAGGAAAAGAGGATCTTTTAGCAGATGATGATGATGATGATGATGGTCTTTGGCTTCTGAACCCCTTTGGTACTATAGCCACTATGATTTAAGTAGCTCTGCAGCTTCTTCTTCTTTGCTCCTTAGCTGAAGTGTTTTGCCGTCACTCTCTGATCAATAGCCCAAATCAAAGCACATCCAAATGATTTGTCCCGTCTGTTGCCCCCCCGAGTTGTTGCTTCTAGGCGTTGAGTGACAGTTATTTTTATTCTTGTGGCAGCTTTAAGGCTTTAATTCCAATTTATGGAGATTTTCTTTTACTTTTTCTTTTTTTAATGTTTGGACAACTTAAAGCCTTTGTGAAACCACCACTTGGACAATATCAAGGATTTCATATTATTATTACAACAACTATCCCCACAAAATATAATAAAAAAACAAAAAAATTAAACGGTCTTTCAAAAATGTTAGTAATATTTTATAGACTTTTTTTTTTTTTTTTGTAAGTTGGAAGAACTATTTTATTGCTTAAAGGAACAAAGTTCATATGCGCAATAATTTTTAGTTTGATTTGAAAAATACAAAAAGTAATAAATGTTGGGATCCCGGTTTCCCTCCATTGTTTTCACTGTGAAGCCTTGCCTCCAGCTTGGAGTGCAGCATAAAAGACAGCAGAACATTCTGAAGAATGACTAACTATTAAAGTATGTGGACAACCTACGGTGGCCTGTTTGCACCATTTAAGTTTTGTGTCTTAATCTATTTGTCAGTCTGAACTGTGGATATATTACACAACTGTTAAAACACAACTTTAAATAGGTCGGTGTGTAGGCAACAAGAAGGGAAAAAGAAATGGCAGCAACACAAGAAAACCGAAAATGAAAAACAGGAACAGGGGCCTAACGCCAGGAAGTACTGCATCTCCGAAGAATAATGTCTCGCTACATATATTAACAAGTCATCCATCCAGAGTTTGCATGCTAATCAGGCTTTCTTTCTTTCTTTTGGCCATCTTGGCTCAACGATTGCCTCTGCAAGCAAACAGTGCCCTACTTGGCTAGCTACCATGAGCTCTGTCAACCTTGATGATGCAGCTCTCTCAGCAAGCATTCCCTGCACTGAGCCTGCCTCCGGTGGAGTAACACACAGCAGCAGCGCACGCACCCAGCAACCAGCAACCAGCAACCAGCCAGCTCCTGTCCATAACAGCTTGGCTGCATGTGGTTTCCAGCGCTGCCATTTTAGCGTAGTTCTGTTGCAGCTGGAGATGCTGTGGAATGTGGAAATGACAGGCGCTGAGATTATAAATGGCCTTGATAAAGATTTGAAAAATGCAGAAATATTTCTCAAGACTATCTTCATCAGATTTTATTTGTTAATATTTTATTATTCTGATAAAATGGCTCCGTCCTCATCAGCACCAAGCTTATTCTTTTCAGCTTTTCAGTGTGTTAAATGTCACGCTTTGAACTGTATTCATGAAGATTGACTTCAATTTCAGTGGCAACATAGACCTCTGGTAACATAATCTAACATCTTTTCCTTGACTGAAGCATTTGCTAAGTACTAACATGAAAGAATGGCACAGAAAACTTCATTATCTCCTGAAGGTGAAGGTGGAGCGACAGCGTTTGTCTGTCTGTACCATCATCAAAATATGTTATGAATTTTTTTTTTTCCCCCTCCTTTCGGCTGCTCCATTCTTTAGGGGTCGCCACAGTGAGCAAACTCGCACAAGAATTTGTTTTGCACTGAATACCCTTCCTGATGCTACCACAGCCCTCTGTGTGGAGCAGGCGGCTCCCATTTAGGTGGGGTAATGCCTTGCTCAAGAGCCCAGAGTGGGACAAACGGGAGTGGAAGCAGGTGTGGGTGCTTCACCTTCTCCACTCACATTTTGATGTTAAAGTCAGCAAAGGGATTTGAACTGGTGACCTTCCAGTCACAAGTTTTTGTCACTAACCTCTGCGCAACCACATCCCTGTGTCATGAATTATTTAAAATAAAATAAGATAGGACTTTATTGATCCCACAGGATAAGGGATTTTATTGAAACTCTCTGATTATTAGCTATTCATCCACAACTGTTAAACTTTTGGAGTCAACCCAATTCAAGTTGGTCACCACAGCTAACCAACATTAGCTTACATACATGTATTAATGGCTATACCTCAGTGATTTTTACTGATATTGATCTAAAACTTTTTTTGTGGTAGTAGCTGACAGTCAGTCATTCACAACACATTGCCAAGCACAGGTCATGCAAGCTCTTGCTAGATATTGCAATATTTCATGAGATTACACGTATTGTTTTCAAGGTTAGCTCAAAATAGCTTTGTCATTTTGCATCATATGATGGTCTTAGTTTAAAACTCTGTCAGAAAAGACAACAGGCGATATGCATTCAATCAAGGAATTGTATGACGAATAAAATGTAATAGGCTGTGGCTCCGCAGACAGAATTAAAGTACTGGTAAAGCCTGTCAGCTCCAGTCACTGTGTCCCATTTGCTATTCCTGCACCTGCAGAGATGTCGGCGTGTCTTTTGTTTTCATGTCTTTCCTGCCTAGTGTGTCCTGGAGAGGCCCCAGAACGAAAAGCAATACAAGCAGGGGTAGTCATGGGTCTCGTGATCTAGTGGGAGGTGTTCGCTTCTTACACAGAGCAGGAAGCCAGTCTTGAAAGACTTGACGCTTTGCTACGGATGTGGGTGGTTTCCACTTTTCATGTGAATCCTAATGTAAAACAAACCTTCTTGAGAAAATAGATGAAGACGAGGTATTTGTTTGAGGCCTCGCATCAGCACAGGGAATGTGAACAATGTGGGAAACTATTGCACACATCAAATTGTTGCCATAACACCCAAAGGACAAACACCTTGAGAGTAAGATAAGACATTGAGAATTCACTAAGCAACAAATATGTATAATTATACGACTTGTGTGCTATGTCTCACCAAGCCACTTCTATTATTTTGTCTTTTATTCTAACATAAAGCTAGATAACACGCTGCATCAGGAAAGAGCTAATCCTTCAGTCTGGATATTTGCCAAAGGCTAGATTCACGGCTTCTTCCCCAAGGGTATCTGCTTCTGAAGGACTTCCTGCCCATAATAGTGAGGTTTTCTCAGACAGGGACCAGCCTTGAGTCCAACACTCTCAAAGCTGTGATTTGCAGCATTCAAAGAGAGAAGCGTGGAAAGCGCTCAGAGCCGTGCTCACGTTTTGAGTGATGGCTGCATCGACTGTTCCAGCTAAACTCCTCCTCAGACACGAGTTTCAGGAAAATGCCAGTTTTATTGCCGTGTTGACTTTGGATCAGAACAAGAGAGAAAGAAAAGAGAGCGACTTCCAAGGCACTTGGCACTGCTGTCTGTTGAACGTGGGAGGTTTACCTTGGGCTGTCACCAAATGCTCTTACTGGCCAGCAGTGGAACCATAACAATAGCTGCATGGTTATAATAATGCTTCGATGTCAGGCTTTACTGGCATTTTTTTTTTCATTTGCAATGTTGAGAATGCACTACTATACTAGGTTTGCAATACTTGTTAAGTCACTTTTAGTTAAGGGGTGTATCCTGCTACTTTACATACTTGGTGTCAAATGTTTTTAAAAGAATTTGTGTGGGTTTAGTTTCTCTTGCTAGTTAACAGCAGATATTTCTGTCAGACTGTACTTATCCGCAAATAAAAGAGCAACAATGACATGTGAGACTGGGGCCAGAAAAAAAGCCTAAAGCACTAAGAGAACCTCAATGAAAGAGCGGTTTACTTCCACCAAACCATCTACATTATCTGGAGGGAAAATCCACAAGCACAATATTCAGAGTTGAAACAGGAGAAGCTTGGTGTGCGTTTGCGACTTGAGTCTCATCCTGTTTCATTTTTCAAATTTCAATTTGATTCAATTCGATGCTCTCTCCCCTCCTACAAAATCTGCTCTATTATCAGAGGTCCTGCTGTTTGAACTCATGGCAAAAGTAATTAAATGTTGCCTGAAGCAAGATGGAGTTGTTGCAACAATAAATCACGTTGAAGATGTGATACTGGGGACACATTTACGTTTCCTTAATGTTGCTAACTGATCACTGTGAGACACGATATCTTTGATGTTTCTTCTTAGAAAAAAAAATGGTTATGAATAAACTTATTTATTTCATTTAGGCATTAATAACCACAAATCCCACTGAGTATGCAGTATAGAGCAAAGGGAGAAAGAATAAAGAATGAAACTGCATGACGCTTGCCTCATCATGGTTGGTTATTTTATTGACATCTCATTCATTTTTAAAAATCTTTTTAACAGTTTGTAAAACTTTCCCTTTGTCATAATATAACAGCTATCCCAGTGTTATTTACCTCAGTAGGCTTGTAACCGAGAAGTACCTGTCAGGGTGACTTAGACCATTTTCAATCGTTACCACAGTGGTTATGACGCCTGCTGACCTCTGTGTGAGGTTTTTCTTCCGCCTCTGCTGAGATCCACTGACAACACTTCCCGTCATCACATGGACTAAAACAGAAGCCTGTGGTGCGTTGAAATGCCAATGTGAAACAGATGTTGTCACTAAATGCCTTGGATTTATTTATTTTTTTACAAAGAGCTTGAGCTGTAGCAAGAGAAGTGAGGCGGTGACTTGGTGAAAATTGCTGGTGTTACGATGTTTGTGACAATATTCCTGTAAGACCTTTAAATTTATTGGTATTTTGGTATGTAAAACATATGCTAATCATTTGGTTTTAAAGACAAACCTGTCAGGAAGCAACCCTAAAGAAGCGAAGTTGTTGGCACAACAAACTACAGGGCTGTGGTTACAGGCAGACTGTTTGATGCTGAGGCTTACGTGCACCTTCTGTGGTCCACGGGCCTCATCATGGGAATGCACACACACTGTCTGATAGATGTCTGCTAAAAGCAGAGCTACGTTAAACCACCAACAGGAATTAAGAATGATTTGAAATAAGAATTAAGGGATTATGGTTAAGACTGCAAACTTCCTCTCTCTCCAATGCAACTACAAATAGCTTTAAAAAACTCTACTATTTCTGGGAGGTAGTTAACAGCTGTAGATTATTCTCATCCGTTTGCTAACTAGTGAGCAGAAATCTGTGTATGTTTAATTCAAATAGGGGCCTTAGCACTGACTTGTGAAACAGTTTTGCACCACAAAGCCAGCTCTAAGTCTGATTGTGCTTTTATTGTTTCCTAACATTGCACTTTATTAATAGAACATATTTATTCATCTGTATCTGTGCAGCTGGAAGGCCTGGGGTGAGACAGAGACGATGGCTGAACCACGGCGGGAAAGCACCAGCAGCCTACAGAGGAAGAAGCCTCCCTGGCTCCGACTGGACATTCCCACGGCTCAGATGTCACTAGACGAGCCTCCTACTTTTGTTCAGGTGCTCTCTCTTACCGAGTGCTTTTCCTCAAATTTATCACCCTTGTCATTTACTGTATGGCATGATTTGTGTTCACGTATAATGCATCTTTTTCTGTGTAGCCGGTGAAAAGGCAAGGGTTCCTTCGCAGTATCAGTATGCCAGTAGAGACTTCATATCTCCAGTCTCCACCGCGAGAGGTGTTTGACACCCGGCGGCCTGCCTTTCATCGTCAGTCATCCATTACACAGACGATAAAGAGGTAAGAGGCAATAATAAGACACTTGAGGTATTAAATAACAAGTCACATACTCACTGTAAGGTTAAGTTCTGCTCGATGTCATTAATCAATAAAGATACACACAGATTACCATGCAAATGTTGTTGAGAGCAGGTACCATACCATACCATGCCACTTTATTTATAAAGGTAGGAGTAGACCTGTCGCGATAAATCAATTAATCGCATGATAACTGAAAATTATCAACCTCATTTTCATTTATCGTCTTTATCGTTTCTTCGTGTCTCTCTCTTTCTACTGAAGACACTGGATGACAAAAGGCTCAACTCTGGTGCTCTTCACTGACCCCTCCCTTTCTCTTTTCTCTTTAAAATCTGTTTTAACTGTCCCAAATCGCATTTTTGTATTGTTAAAAGCAGCTAAGCTGAGAAGCTAAGCTACGAGCTAAGCTAACAGGCTGACCTCGGGGGGGAGGAACACCCCCGTCTTGTCGAAGCTCCAAAATTCACGGTTGAAACCCGTGCCTTTGTGTAAAAAGTTGTTTTCCTCTGCAAAAAGAAGCTGAGAACTTGTTTACTGATTTTTAATTTTTTTAATGAAAAGCTTTGTGTGAAAAATGCTATGTTAAAGAGCTCAACCCACACTGAGCGTCCGCCATTTGAGATCCGAATAAAAGGAAAGAGAGACAGCCCATGTCACGTCAAGGGGCCTCCCTCCCATTTTACTTAAAGAGACACACTGCTCGCTCCCTCACTATCTGTCCTTCGGTTCAAATGGTCTTATACTGCCATTCAGTGGTCAAAAAAGGTACTACACTCTAACCAAATTTACCAATAATTAATAATAACCAAAAATTCAAACAATATTATCATTTATCGCAATAATTTCTGAGACAATTAATTGCCCAGCAAAATTTGTTATCGTGACAGGCCTAGGTAGGAGCAAAATTTGAAAATTGTGTTAAATCATCAATAAATCTTCGAGATTCATGAGTTAAGCCAACAGTGCTTGCAACATGTCCTTAAGCATATAAAAATAACTCTTCAACTACTGCAGTGTTGTCTTTCTTACCTTTTTCCAAATTTCACACTTTGCAATTAACATTTTTTTCTGCAATCTAAGTAGTTTTTTTGGGCCTAAATAAACACAAAAAGCTTAACTATCTGCTTTGCTCTTTCTGCATGAAGATGGCTACAACACTGTCCTGCTGCATTTTTCTTGGTCACTTCCTGTTTTTTGTCTTTTGTTTTTTCCCTTCTTCTTTCCTCTGTCCCTTCTTGCCACCTTCCTGCCCTGTCCTGCCTGGGTCACAGCAGCAGGAGAGTGCACTTTGAAAGGATTAACACTGTGCCTGTTAAGGGGCACCGAGCTGCCCGCCGCAGCATCAGGAAACACCATTCTCTCTCCAGAACTCTGCTCAGGTATGATAGGAAGTGCCGTACACCACGAGTAAATAGGAACCTGTTCTTTTCTCATTTACTGGATGCTGATTCTCTTGCTACTACATATATTTTCTTCTTTTTAAATGAGTCATAAAGGTCTGAAGCACATTCATTCAGAGTTACTATAATGAGTCATCCTGTAGTTGGAGGGGCCACTGAGTTTTCCACAACTTTGTACAACAGAACCCACCACAGCTGCTTTGTAATGATGCTTCTGTGAACCAGCCTTTGAAGGACCGTGCACCAGATCTATTAGATAAGGTTAGGCATGATGGCTAATCGAACTCACTGGAACAAGTCATATCTCTGCAAGAAAAGACACAAAGTCCTATGTTAGCTTCTTGGTTATGGCGCTGATGGATATTTTCAAAGCTGAGAGGCTTGTACCATTCATTGTGCAGCTTGTAATTAGTGAAGAAATGGCTAGCTTGCCTGAGTTTTCCTTTGAAGAATGTTTCAACTTCCACTTCCTGGCCTTGGGGAGCAGTAACTTTGTTTGCTCTGGTGCTCATTAGGCCTCCACTTCAACAGAGTTATGGTGCGCACATACATGACGGTTTTATTTATTTTTTTTAGAATGTACTATAAAGTGCAAAAGGACACAAATAAAAAGTTAATTGGATTTTCTGTCTGCTGGTGCCAGCTGAGAACAGGGGAAACTGGTATTTATTTGCAGCAACAGAAATTTACTAATCCCTCTTTTATTCTTATTTCTTTCTATAAGCAGGAATTCACTGTGTGTGAATGTGCTTGGACTTAAACATGCCTAGACTTGTTTCCCTCACTCTGCCCACCACTTGGACCACAGTACAGAGCTTTTTTTACAGCTTGGGGAGTGTGGTTTTATTTGTAACCCTTCTCTCTCTCTCACTCTCTTACACGCTCTGTCTCTCT
>NC_056512.1:36050143-36069800 GCF_014905685.2 Nematolebias whitei
GTCTATTTATGTTGCTTTGCTGTGGTTGGTTTTTATGATGCCTCAATCGGTGCCCTATCTAGGACAAGGTGTGAGAGATCTTTTTTAATATCTTCTCGCCTCATGCTTTCTTCCCTTTTCTCCTCTAAGCAAAAATATTATTCTGAATAAGAATAAGAGGGCCACGCTAATTAGCAGCAGCTTTGTGCACTCTGTCCATCTTTCGGACGGCTGTACGTATATGTTCTCATTTAATCTCGGTGCAATAACAATAAAGCTTATTCTGATTCTGATGGTAGAAAAACTGAAACTTGCAGAAATAAGCAGAAAGGAGCATAACAAGCTGAAATTAGAAGAGAGAAGTTAGAAGAAGCACAAAAATGGTTGTAGTTAGCAGAAATAATCTGAAAGGATCACAAAACAGCTGAAAGAACTGCTGGAATTAGCTGAAAATATTTTAAAATTTGCACGAAGAAGCTGAAAGAAGCTGAACCAGAACAAAATGTGAAAGTAGCAGTAAAAGGTTGTAAACAGATGTAAATATTTGGATGCAAAACGTGCTCAATTCATTTTATATCCGAAAGAAAAGTCAGAAAAGACAATGTTTCAATAAGCTAAAGCTGCACCAATACCAAAAGTCACAGCAGGATTTTCCTGAAAGAGCTGAACATTTTGATTTGTTGAAATAGCTTGAAAACTGCGGGATGAGAATCACGCCGAAAAATGTACGGGGAAAAAAAGGATCGTAGTGTGAATGCTTCACAAATGTTTGCACCACAAAATGTAATCGGTAAGAAAAACTGAAAAAAGGCTAATTTTGTTAACTAATTAAAAATGACAGTTGTAGAGTTTTGGTCACACTTTGAAGATCTCGAGATGTCACGCTCAGAGTCCACCTTTGCCTTTCTGTAGCGGGTCAGTCTTTATGACTCCTAGAAGACCGACTGTAGCATTAAAACTTATCAAACCAGCCGATGCTTGAAGTTCAGCTTTGCAGGTTGTTGCATGGATCTGATCCAACCCCGCGCTCGTTCGCCGTATTTATTTTATCCGGCGAACAGCTTTTAGACGCATCAGTCAGCCTCAACAGACTCCTCACACTTCAGTCACCTGACGGTTAAGAGGAGCAGCTTCATCTTTGTCGTCCGTTATCTCTCCTCTACATAATTAACAAAGTGCTCTCGCTACGTGAACTCATTAAGCTTCACGGGGAGATGGAGGCTGATTTTGCTGAAGTGCAAAGTCATCCCCGCTGCACGATTTAAGGGTTCGCCTCTTCTCAACAGAAGGATTATCTGCTCGGCACGTGCAGCGTTAAAGCCGTATTCTCTCTCTGGCACACATGAACCTTTTTGTTTCCATCTCTCCTCCCAGGATCCTTCACTGGCTGGTTTCAGCAGCTTTCCAGATGACCATACTGAGAGATCTGGAGAAACTGACGGGCTGGCTGCGTATCTCAATCATTTACATCCTCAGTGGCATCACCGGCAACTTGGCTTCAGCCATCTTCCTGCCGTACAGAGCAGAGGTGATCTCCTGTAATATTTCCAAACAGTGCAACACTCTGTGCATGGACTGATTATAATTGTCCGTATTTTCTTTGCCGTCGGTCTCAGGTGGGTCCAGCTGGCTCTCAGTTTGGGATACTGGCCTGCCTGTTCGTGGAGTTGTTTCAGAGCTGGCAGATCCTGGCCCAACCCTGGAGGGCCTTCATCAAGCTGCTGTGTGTGGTGCTCTTCCTCTTTGCCTTTGGGCTGTTGCCCTGGATCGACAATTTCGCCCACATATGCGGCTTCATCTCCGGC
The DNA here is from genome assembly GCF_014905685.2 of Nematolebias whitei. Classification (NCBI taxonomy): domain Eukaryota; kingdom Metazoa; phylum Chordata; class Actinopteri; order Cyprinodontiformes; family Rivulidae; genus Nematolebias; species Nematolebias whitei. The sequence goes on from NC_056512.1 coordinate 36,051,928, forward strand.
TTCTTCCTGTCCTTCGCCTTCCTGCCCTACATCAGCTTCGGCCGCATGGACCTGTACCGCAAACGCTGCCAGATCATCGTCTTCCTGCTGGTGTTTGTCGGCCTCTTTTCGGGCCTTGTGGTGCTCTTCTACGTCTACGCGATCAAGTGCGAGTGGTGTGAATTGCTAACCTGTATCCCCTTCACGGACAAATTCTGCGAGAAGTACGACCTCAATGCTCACCTTCACTGAAGCGTAGCAGCAAGATCAGATCATTGTGGACTGGGTGGAGAATTATTTCCCCTTTTTTATAAGAACTAAAATAGTTGTGTTCTTTTACTCTGTTATGAATAGCTATACTCCTCATAAGGACTTTAATTTCCTGTCACACATTGTCCTTTACTGTCCAGTGACGCAAAGCTATGGCACCCCATCAAGGATCCCTGTTTACACAAGAGACTGCCTGGAGAGTCCGGCGCTGGTACAAGGAGGATCATTTGCCTCATTCACAATCCAGAAAAAGTTTTTATTCTTATTCAGGCAACCTCGGAACCTAAGCAGGGACAAATAATCTTGATACCTTTGGTGCCTTGTCAATAAATGTACCAACTACTGCCATATTTTTGTTACATTATGCTGAACACTCGAATGTTTCCTTTTGTTTATTGCTTCTCGAGAAGTGATTATTGTTTTGAACATGGTAGCGTTTTAGCTACCAGTCGACACTCGTAACAGAATTTTAAAACAGTAAAATAATAAATGGAAATGTCTACTTTTTTTTTTTTTAATTCTCAGTAAATGCCTGCTAAATGTTCTGCAGTTTTATTTAAATCGAGCAACAATAAAACAAGCATTTTTGCTACTAATATTCATAATTTACTGAATTTTTATTGGCTCCAACGTGCACAGTACTAAAACGTAAAAACAGCCTTTACAGCTTTTGACAAAAGTAGAATTCAAACGATTTAAAACTCAAAGTTGTGAGATATTTCAGCAATGGCTGCCTTGTTAGCACAAACATTATAAATGGTTGAAAAACATAAGCTCAAAGCTGATATCGCATGTCGTAAAGGGCAAAAAGTGACTTTTTGTTTAAAGAAATGAATCCACAGTTTCTTCTGTCTTCCCGCAGACATCGCTCATTCTTCAGTGAGTCAAAAAGACATATTCAGAATCCAAGCCAACAACCCACGTTGGCCCTTTCATCTCTATATTTTCAATCTTTTCTGTCCTGAGTCCATATCATTTAGAGAAAGGTGTTCACTAGCAGCCACTGTTTCGTCGTGCATACGCCTGCCCACCGAGCAAATACTCCATTTCTTGAAAGCGCAAGTTGGCCACAGAGATTTCAGACAACCCCTTCTGCTTGAAGCCAGCCTTGAGGTAGAAGGGCACCAGGAAGTCCTCGCAGATCAGCAGCGCTCGCCGGAGACCCGGCATGCAGCGCAGGTACTGCAAGTAGCGCCACAAAAGAATGGAGCCCTTGCCCTGCTGTCGACAGTGGCGGTGCACGGACAGCACGTGGATGTGCACGGTGGGGGTGTCTGGAACGTGCCGAGTCATGGCCTCCTGAAAGAGCGAGATTAGACTTGATTGTTGAAATCCAAGCAAAACGAGGCAGATTGAGCTTTTTTTTTTTTTATGTACCTGTGAAAGCCTTTTCTTGTTCCAGCCTGAGCCGATGATGAACGCTACCAGCTGTCCCTCTTCAAACCAACCCAGGGACAGCTCAGGACACAGACTCAGGAAGTTCAGCACTTCGTCCAGCGTGAGCGGACACTCGCCAGACACAGAAACAAAAGCTGGACCGCATTCAGCCAGGGGTCATTATCAAGGTAGCAAATATCACGAAGCAATACCAAAATCCTGTTACATCGAAACTTCAAATCTGACATATGACAAAATTCAAACTATCCTCCAAACATTTGGGAAGTCAGTCGAGCTGTTTGTGAATTACAAAAAGGGAATCTACTCGCCTTCTTTCTCGATTTCAAACACGCTGATGGCGTCCTGAGATGTGAGGTTCCTGAACTCGCTGGCAGGGAGTGTGTGGCGTCTCTGGTGCAGAGGGCTGACCACTCGGACTGGTGTCTTCAGGAAGAAGGGCTTCAGGAAAGGCGAGCCGCTGACCTTTGTTGTCATCATACCTCAACACTACAGTAAACGGGAGCTTTAGGTTATTTTACAAGACCTCTTGATTACGCCGGCTCCTCTTGTGGCTCCCTCAGCTGTGCCTGCAGTCTAACACAGATGCACCTCCTTTTCTCTCCTCCTCATCTTCTTCTTTTCTGTCTGATCCCATAATGCGTATTGGTCGTCTCAAAGCAGGATATCTGTCTGCACGTGCCCGAGGAGTCTCTAAATCTCCTTGATACTAAATGACATTTTGTTCTTGGTGTTTTATTTTTAATTATTTTTTAAAATAACCTTTTGGATATCTTATACCTTGACTAAAAAAAAAAAAAAAAAAACCTTTTCAATATAGGATACTGAGTTACACCAAGAATTAGGTAAATTAATATAAATTTTACACAAAAAATATATTCAGATGTAATATAGACCAATTATTAAAGGCATATGAAGTAATGTAATGTCCATGCTCACTCAGCTGTATATTTTAAAGTGTGACATGATGCTGCAGAATGTGTTAAAACACGTTTTTTAGAGATTAGGGGCATGTGGGCTAATTTAACTGTCCAAAGTCAGGAGGGAGATTTGTGCGGCTCGCAGCTGGGATGATTTCATGCCTTAAGATTTAGCAAGGACTAATTAAATGAGAAGACACCTGCTTTACTGGCTGGACTTGTTTACAGACTTGTTCTGTATGACTGTGGACCCAAGACAAGTTTAAAAGACTTTATTCTCCATAATCATGTTCCAGTTCTGAAACAGTTGGGACGATGTGTAAAAAAGTTTTAATGTAACGTTTTGCAAATCTCATAAACCCATATTTTATTCCCAGTGGATTAGTAGTCTTCTTTCAACTGTTCGCTCTTCAGGAGTCGCCACAGCAAGTCATCCTCCTCCATCTCACTCTCTGCATCCTCTGTCCTCACTCCAACTACCTCCATGTCCTCTCTAACTGCATCCATATATCTCCTCTCTGTCTTTATCCTGGCAGCTGCATTTCTAACATCCTTCTACCAGTATACCCACTGTCCCTCCTCTGGACATGTCCAAACCATCTCAGTCTGGCCTCTCTTAACTTTATCTCCCATTGTTCAACCTGTGCTGTACCTCTGATAATCTCATTCCTAATCTTATCCATCCTTGTCACTCCCTCAACATGTTCATTTCTGCTTCTTGTAGTTCTTTCTTATTTTTGTCATTGCCACTGACCATACAACATAGCTGGTCTCACCACTGTGTTGTAAATTTTTCCTTAACCTTTGCTGCCACTGTTTTTTTGCTAATGACTCCTGAAACTTTTCTCCATCCCCTCCCCCCCCCCCCCCCCCCAAAAAAAAAAAATTCCCAATGGATACAGTAAGCATGTCAAATGTTAAGAAATGGAAACCAAATGGAACCATTAGTGGGAAAAATAAGGCAATTTTGAATTTGATGGCAGCAACAAATCCTGATAATGGGACAGGAGCAACAAAAAGCTATTAAAATGATACAAATGTGATCCTGTGCTCCAGTATCAACATGTGGCACGGAAGCTGCACAGCTGCAGAAAGAAAAGCTTTGCAGAGAGTGGTGAAGGCTGCACAGAAGTCTGTTGGAGTCAGTCTCCCCAACATCACAGACATCTACACCTCCAGATGCAGGAAGAGGGCCACCTGCATCATGAAGGACCCCACTCACCAAGCACACACACCTTTTGCCCCGCTCCCCTCAGGAAGGAGGTTAAAGAGCATTAAGTGTAGAATCACTAGACTGAGGAACAGCTTCTACCCTGAGGCTGTTAGACTCATGAATCTCTAACCAGGATAATCACTGTGAAAAATCACATCATGTTGCTGCTGATCTGTTTCATGTTGCTGCTGATCTGTTTCATGTTGCTGCTGATTTGTTTCATGTTGCTGTGTTCATTCGTGCTCATTTGCTCACAGACTCATGTTTGTGCTGCTGTTAGGTGTATTGATTTTATGCTACTAGTGCTTAGTGTATTTTTAGTTTATGTTTTTCTTAGTTCATATCTTAGATCTTATTACTGTTTTTCTTTTACATTTCATACTTTTGTTGGATGTAACCGAGACCCTGTGTACACAATTTCATTCCACCACATGTACCACATGTGGTGCGAATGACAAATAAAGAAACTCTTGACTCTGACACAAATCGCACAAAACAGACGTGATATGGGAACACCATCCAAAAATGTCTTCTCTGGGCTCATTCAAAATGAACTGAGGCAAAATGGAAAACTGTTCTGTGATCAGACATTTAAAATGTTCTTTCAAAATCATTGACACTATGTTCTAAAGATGAAAAGGACCATCCAGCCCATTTCAGCTTCTAGTTCAAAACCCTGCCTCTCTGATAGTATGGGGGTGCATCAGTGACTCAAGCATGGACAGCTTCTGCACATCTGGAAAAGCATAATCAATGCTGGAAAGTATATATAGGGTATAGAACATGTGCTCCCATCCTGATGACTTTCTCAGGGATGTATTACAATTAATATACTGTATAATATAGTACATTTTAAATACATTACCAGTAATGGTTCAATTTACTTTCAGCAATTTTGTTAACACTTTACCCCGAGTGTAAAATCCAGCTGTTTGGTTCTATCAATCTTCAAGTATCTGACTTTCAAATGTATAAACTCCTGTTCTGGATTAAATGGCTGTACTGAAGGAAACATGGTTCCCCAAGAAAAGTGTGCCTTAAAGCTATAAAAGTTTTGTAAGCTATCATTAGTCTACTTCCAAAAGTTTCACAGCAGTGCCTTTTAAATATTTAAAATAAAAACACTGGTTTTAAAACAAATTCCAGGAAACAGCCTGGAAAAAAATAAACCACAAAGCTTGTCCAAAGGTTCAGTTGAGAAATGAACTTTACAGCAGTCCATAGTTCATTGCACACAATTAAAGTGCACCGACTGAAAGCCGGAAGACGGTTTGTTGTCTGTTTGACCAGCCAGAAGAAATTTTTATCCCAAAAGGTCAAAACCTCTGAGATTTCCTGCACTTCTGAATGTGAAACAATGAAGTCATCTATTTACACAGGTTGAAAAAAAAATCAACATTTATGAGTAAATACTTTAAAGAGATCATAATTCACAAAATTTTGCCATCTTCTTATGACCTACTTCACCAAATGATAACCATTATGTTGTAAAACTTGTAATTTTATCTTACAGCCTTTTTTTTTTTTTTACCTTTTTAAGTCATAAAATGAACTCATCTTAAGAAGAATGAAAAATGTTGTAGTGGCTCAGTCATGAGTCAAAGCATTGAGTCTTTGTACTTTATTGTTATACACATGCTGCTATACACACACAGAGACCGGGACAGATTTTACAGGGAGCCAAAAACCATACTGTGGGGTACTCCTGGATGCCAGGTCAATAGTGGTGAGAACAGGAAGGCACAGTGTCAACTTGAAATGGCACAGAAATGGGAAAATAAAGGCTAAAAATAACCACAGTACTTAAAATGCAGAGGTAGAAAGCCTCTAGAGTCGCATGCAATCAAGCCCAGCTACTGCAAACTTTGCATCAGATGTTTGTTTCAGTAACACATCACTGAATTCTGATATTTGGTCAAATAAAATGTAAATAAGAACGACTCCAACTTAAAATGGCTGTACCTAATGATATATTTTTTTAATATCATGAAGACTGCAAGAGTAAATAAAATGTAAATCCTGTCTGTGGGCTGAAACTGTTGTAAATTGAAGCGTTTGTAAAAACACCAATGTTCGTTGCAAGCAGGCAGCTACTTGAAGGCACATAGATCTATATGCATGATGCTACACATACAGGACCGAGGTAAATGAAGCCACTGCTGTCACAAAACACGTGGCTTTTACAGTCTTTTTTGCAACATTAATACCAAACACGTTGCCACAAAGACTGTACAGAGATCAGTCACATCAATGACAAGTACGCTTGCTGAGCCAAACACTAAACCAGCATAATGCAGAGGGAACTTTAGTTTGTTTCAGGCTTTAAAATCAGCTGTCGAGACCTAAATCTGCAGCTCTGGTAAAAAAAACATGACTGTTAAAATGTTCTCATCTGGAATGGCAGACGCTCTTTAATATATATATATAATAAGCAATAATACACTTTAAAATTATCTACACAGATTTTTTGTTATTTTAAAATATTAAAAGCAAACATGCCGATGTTTAGGACAATAATCAAGTTAAAATAACCTTATCATACAGTATGCTTTTATTAAAAAGGAATGGAAAAACGGGAGTGCAATATCACAAAAAAGGACACAGATACATAAGTAATGACTTTTTAAATACTAATAGTAAACCTAATGAAATAGTCTTAAATGCTCTGGGTTTTTACTAATAATTACAATACCTAAGCGCAAACTGCATTTAAAGACTGTTTCGAATTTATTGTCAAGAAATTGTTAAATGTTAAATTAAACGTGCTTAAAAGCACCACCATGACAGGCAGTGAAATCTCTCTCTGGACTCTACATTACAAGACCACAAATCTGGCCAAGACACACGTGATAAAGAGGTAATGAAATATTTTCAAAGCTGGGAAAAACAGAGGAAACTAAGTGTCAGTCATAAATGTTTTGTATTGATGGAATAAATAAGAGCCCCTCCTCGTCTTTAACTTTCCATTAGGCTCCTTTTCTGCTCTCACAACCACACAAGATTGGTTCGAGGAGGGTTGTTTGGGAAAATCTTGCGAGGCGATAAGATGATCTTTGGGGGAGAAGCGTCAGGGGTTGAAGTGCTCGTCCTCCATGTGAAGGCTGCTTGAAGGACGCAGGAGAGGCTGGCTGGAGCAGTTTGTGCTCTGACTTTTCAGACTTTCTGTGGACTCTGAGGAACCTGCAGTGGAGGATAGAAAAGTAACAATTTAAAGTGATGTTGCCTAATAAACATTCAATAAAAGCAGTGATACATAAAAAACGGCTACCGGTACTTATTCACAAGCACACACACACACATTTAAAACTTGCTTAAAACAGCAAATTTGCTGCTGGAACATGTTTTTTGTTTTCTCTAGCATCAGTGAATGTAATCGTGAAGAATCAGTCAGGGAGGAATAAGTAGAGCTCATACATACAGAAGCAGAGCAGACAGGAAACTCTACATACCAGTTATTCCTCCATACCAATAGAGCAAGAATCAGGACCTAGAGCTGCAAGAAAGTGAGGAGGTTCAAAGAGACAGGAAAGCGTGGAATAGGAGAGGAGTGTTAGGAAACACGCAGAGGCAGGAGCACACAGGTTAGATGCAAAGCACAGAGAATCGTAGCCTTAAAATATCTGATTAAGGTAGAGCTGGAGAACCAGACTGTCGGTTATTCAATGAATGAAACCAAACGTAACCAAGATGCAGAAAGAGTTTGTCTCGAAAGATTTTCTTCTGAGCGGTCATTGGGGTCTAGACCAGTTTTACTTTTCAAACATTAGAAAAGGATTAAATTTCCACCCTCTTTCAGTTTTGATTTTTTTTCTTTCTCTTAAAGGTTTGAGGCTCTTCTACAAAACATATCTGTTTTGTGTGCCTGACAGAATATTTCTCACCAGGCAGGGACAGATCACACGCAGGGTCGCTTTCTGTTTTGGTCAAGCTGCAGCGCTCGCTGCTGCAGTCCTGCAGGATGTCTTCTCCAGAATGCATCCTGTCCTCTGGATCACGCAGGACAGCAACAACGTCAAACAAATTACCGACCGTCTTTTCACAGAGAGCCGAAAGAGAAAACTCACCATCATCTGGAGAAAGAGACTCGGCCACATCCTCAGCTGCTGTTGCCTAGAACAAAAGAGACAAAGAAGTTCAGTCCGTGGCAAATTCTACGGTCAAACATTGAGCAGAGAAGCAGCTTACGTCGGTCGGGGCGGGGCTGCTGGAGAGACGTGTGTGTGGCTGAGCGTCAGACATCTCAGACAGCTTCTCTTCATCCTCCTCCTGGATCGGAGAGGATGGGGATCGAAGGGTGCTGCAACCAAAATTAAGGCACAAAATAAATAATTTCATCTACTTTTTAAAAAACCTTCAGTTTAACTTTTAAATACGCTTAAAAAAAGCAAGCGATACGCCGATGTCCACCATTGCTGAATGATTTAAATAGTTAATGGGAATGCAAGTCAACCTTAATGTCTTTGGTGCAGCGGGCAGAAGTTACACCGTGTATAAGAACAAAATACTTTTTTCTTTTCTTGTTCAAGGCAGCACAGTGACAAATCCTGGAAATAGGGAGCAATTTTATCCACAACCAGATGCAACAGTAGAGCCAGGGGGTGGCCAATGGTGCCCTTGGCCATCAAACAATTTTTGGCCACCCCAATTATTTGATGAAAGTATATTTTTAAGCAATATAAAGACTAAAAAGCATAGTTTCCTCAAATTGCCAGTTTATTTTTCACACGTACGCACACGGTGGTGCCGATCTGGGATTTTGATGTGCCAACCCAATTTTACAGTGTCCTTTTCTACACCTAGATGTAGTTACACACCAAAATGGAAGTCGGTACCTCACTTATTTTCCAAGCTATCCAGCTCAAAAGATGGGGACTGAGCAGCAATTTTGGATTATGACCTGGCAAATCAATTTTTGAAAGTTGTCTAGATGCAGTGATACACCACAATGGAAGTCAATGCCTTAACTGGTACTTAATTTTCAAGTTATCATTCTTACAACACTCAGGCATTTATGACGGCAGCCATCTTGGATTTTGATGTGGCAACACAATTTTTGAAAGGAACTGTTCTTACACCTCGATGTAGCCACACATCAAAATGGAAGCTGGTACCTCGCTTATGTTTCAAGTTGTCATGATCACAACACGCAAGCATGGACCCGGGGGTGGGGGTCCAATTCCCCCTTTTCGCTCCACAACAGGGGACAAAAAAGGGCCATCTGTAGCGTACTCACAAATTACAGTTAATGCTGAAAATAACTGAGAAAAAAATGTTTAGTAAGGAAAAACAAACGTTTAAAACTAAGATTAAAATTGAAACCCAATTTTCTCCACTCAGATATAAACTCGGCACAAATACAAATGATTTTGTTTGCAAGTTTTAACGCACACGTCAGGATACATAAACGTTTGTGCAGTTTTATATATCTAAACATTTCTTGAGTTACGTACTTTTCAGACATTGTAAATGTGATTCTTTTCATTTTAGGATTACCTGTCAGGTGACTTGCTGACTTTGCTTTTCTGCAGACTTCCGTCACTTAAATGCTCTGGTGAGCTTAGCTGTCGGCCATCACCCCCCAACCCCCCGGAAAAATTAATTTCATCATACAGGGGGGCCGAGGGGATGGAAGGGGACACTGACCTCAGACCGTTCAGAGCCTCTAATAGTGAAATGGGCTCAAAACCAGGAGGAACAGAGTCTGAGCTCTGCAAAAAGTAAAAGACAAAAGAAGAGGTAACAGATTTATCACAGACCATAATCTCACAATCTGGATTATTTAGGCTGCAAATGAGTCAAAAATTATGCACCCTTTTTACCATTCTCTTTGCTACGATTTCTGGTATGTTGCACAACATAGATATATTACAAAAAAACTGAAAAAACAAATAATGACGATCAATGTGGTTTTGACAAAAACATCATTAAAAATTTAAACAAGTCAGAAAAAGTTAAACTTCACATGTCTCAATTGGCATTTTGATAACTTTAATTGTATTTAAACAATTTCTTTTAAGGTTTTATATTTATTTCCAGACTGTTCAACTGACTGTTTATGTCACACACCAACTTTTAAATTGTCGAATATTTTTCTTTCACCATTAACTCTTTTTGATACATATATAAAGATGTAGATTTCATCATGTCTTCTCTTTAATCTTTAGTCTTTTTACACTTCTTATACAGTTCACACACACAAAAAAAATCTAGGATTTTTTCTCTTAGATTAATACAATGTTGGAATTTTGGGCAACAGCTGCATTGCACACTTCAAAATGTCTAAACGTTTCTAGTTTTAATGATATTTTACAATAAATGTACTTTTAAGCGATACCATACCATTTTATTTATAAAGCACTTAAAAACAGCAACAAGGCCAGCCAAAGTGCCGTACAGCAAAAACAATGATGAAATAAGATGACGCAGTAAGTAGCAAGTCTTTATGAGCAGGATGTGCGTAGCACTTACTGAGTGCTCATCGTGGTCCATAGTTTGAGCCAGAACTGGACTGAAGGAGACAGGAGAAAGAGCTCCAGGCTTTTTCCTCACAGCTCTGATCTGCAGCAAGGCTCTAAAAGCTGTTCAGAGGAAAATAAAGAGCAGTTCAACACAACAACATAAATTCATTCTTATTAAACCCACTCAGATGTGAAACAATGCAACCACTCTTACGCAGTCTGCAGATGGGACAGTTGTTGGCCTGGTAACGCAGTGTGTCTGCGCAGGAGTTGCAGAGGCACAGATGTCTGCAGGGCAGGATGAGTGTGTCTCGCAGGTCAGATAGACAGACGACACACTCATTGCTGTTGTCACTGTTCTCATCATCAGATGGCTAACAGAATGAAACAAAAATTAAAAAAAGGGCATGCACATCAAATAAGGCTGAATAACTTCAGCATCATGTTTAATGAAAGCAGAAAATTCCCACGGGAACCTTTGTTTCTTGGTTGTTTTTGTTCTCAATCCCATAGATTTCCTGTAAGAGGTAGCTCACACGATCTACCTGTAAAAAAAAAAGAACACACACTTGTTTATGAAGACTTTAATGATTTGACTTTTGGCTGAAGATTTTGTGGCACAAAGATTTGTAAAAAGCAGACATAACTAAAAAAAAAAAAAAAGATACAAAAAATTGTTTCATGTAGAAAATGAAGACATCTGTCCACGCTGTTTACAAAATGCAGTGCATCAGCAACTTCCCGATGCTCTGCCTTCAACATCTAAATATCACCACCTACACAGCTTTATCAACAAGCTGCAGCAGAAAGGTGCTTTCTGGAAGACTGAATTTACACGTGTGATTAAAAACAAAGATTTTAAACTAGACAAAGTAAAAAGTACTGCATTAAATTACACTCCTAAATGAAATCACCAAGTAAAATATAAAGTTTGTATTACAATGAAAGCAGTAAACTTACAATTTGCTTCTGCTTCAGTGGCTTGACAGAGAAACTGCCATCAACATGCTGGAGAAAAAAAAAACAAGTGTTTTATCTCACTTGGAACCGTTACATCCATCACAAGTATTTACTTATTTTTATACTTACTCTTTCAAATGCTGCCAAAAGCACATGAGCATGTCCAAGACAATCTTTCAAAAAGAAAAAACAAAATAAAGCTGTATTAACGTGCAACACTATCAGACAGTGCAACTGTATACACAGTAACATTAGACCAGATGAGTTGTCAGGACCTACCGTCTCCTTCATCGACCACAGCTTGGATTACCATGGGAAACACTCCCCGGTCCAGATCGAAGTTCAGCTTTAAAGACAACAATACACTTGTGTAAAATGGATGATTTATATATAGATGCAGGACGTTTGTGTGGTCTAGTGACAAAACTTCAAACTTACATCTTCTTCTTTCCACTCGCTGAAGTCTATTTTGAAGGCTGGCATAGAGAAATGCTGGTTCACCCCCCGCTTGTAGTGCACTGTTTCAGAAACCATGGCTGGATCCTTTGGACTGTACCTAAAAATTCAAGAAACAAATAAAAAATATATACATTTTGTTCCAATGCATAAAAAAAAAAATAAAAAAAATTGCTGAGTTGAAGGTTAAAAAGGAGACCTGTCATCAAGTACGAAGACAAAAACACCAGACTAACACGTCAGTAATATCTAAACCTAAGTTTAATTGGAAGATGTTAACTTCAGTACAGGCTTTTACTGTCTTATCTGCGGTATCCATGGCGATGACTTGTTGCTAAGGACCCGTTACATCTATTCTTGACTCTGAAGCCAAAGTGTTTCTGGCACAATGTTTCTCACTAACATGAAGTAGCTGTGGTGAGATGCATGCATGAGTTCTGAGATAAGTTATACAAGTATGTGACAATGATTTGTTCAACTCAGATGGAAAATAAAATGCCTAGCATTCCGTGAAGAAATACATGCACCCTGGACTAAGGCGAGCTTATTTTGAGAAGCTGTTGACTTTTTGGTAAAACATTTTGTTATGTTATATTTAATCTAATGCTAAATCACAAGATGCGATGGTGAGAATATGTGATGACTCTCAGCTACTGACACACCCAATTTAAACTCAATATCTGTAAACTTGACAGAGTAATAACCATTTTAGTGTTTTTAATAAGTCTGTTGATGGTTGTAGCCATCTTGAATGGGGCAGACTCCCAGGCTTGATCAGTTGCAGATGTAAATTTATTAATTACTTAATTATATTAAAATGGTCCAATGGTTCATGAGATATTTTGTCAATACCAGATACAGGAGCAAATAACATTGTCTGCCTTCTCCTTTTGGCTAAATAACACCGTAACAGTTTCTGCTAAATCAAAGTAGCATTATGAAATTCTTACACAGCCATGCCATTGGAGAACTCCTCAAACGCCTGGCAGTAGAGGGTGATGGCGACCCGTGCGTCAGCATCGAAGGTAAACTCCACGCTGTACTGAACCTTCGGTTTCCCTCCGTCCTCCAATGATGTGTCAGAGTCATCTTTATATCTAAAATCAAGAAGATGGATAAACATTATACAAAGAATATTTGCCTTTGAATGCTTTTATTGTGTTAGAATCTTATTTTCTTTACCTGACTAAACGCAGAGAGTCCTTTCTGATGTTCACCAGACTCCTCAGGGTTTTCACAGGTTCGTGGGGTGCAGGTGTCACATACGGAAACTAGTGAAATGACAGCAAATTGAATGAATTGAACTAAAATAGTTTAACACTACTGTTACAAACAAGATGTAAAGACACTTACTTTTGAATATGCGCACTAATGAAGGTAAAAGAACATCATGTGTTACCTGAACTGGCCTATTTCCAAGAAAATTCAGGTCCATGTTTTCCCCAAAGAGGTATCCCTCTGGATGTGGTGTGTCAAATTTCTCTCCTCCCATGAAAAAATGGCTGGCAAAGTAATTCCCTGAAGAAGAAAGAAAAGAAAATGATTAACTATGCCATCAGTAAGACACATAGGAACAGATTTGGGCGTAACCTTAGCAACCCCTGTGTCATGAATAGACAAATGAAGATTATTTAATTTTAGTACATGATTTACTTGACAAAAGACTATTCAGTTGTATAAATTCATTCAAATTAAATGTCAGGATTTTTAATATCTGTGCATTTTTAACAATTTAAGAGGCCAAAGCTGCATATTGACACCATGTATGAAACTATTCTTCTTAATCATAAAATTAAAATGCTATAATGAGTAAATATATGATCTCAAATGTGTCATTCCTTGAGAGGGCTGGATATGAGACAGAGACAATGTGACTGAGCAATATGTCTCCTAAACCTGACTGCATACAACAACAGTATCAATGATCAATCACATAAAATGCGCCATAAACCCGATTACCTAAAAGATAATTCGATGTATTTTAGGTTAACAGGAGTAAAAGGAGAAAGACACTGTCAATTACTTACCAGATTTCGGTGGAAATCGATAGGCAGAGTTAGCTTGGATATCGATGTCCTCAACACCAGCAATCCTGCGACTCAGGACGGACCCCATCTTTCTCGATGCTACCTACAGTTAGCTTAGTAGCTACCGCCGCGTCAACAGCTCCGAATTATTAGCTCCGACTTGAGCATAAACAGAAACCCAAACGACTAAAACCTCCACCAGAAACAAAGGGTGCTGTTAATTCGCCATTTTTCTCGCTATATTTTATGGCAGTCGTACTACGAAAAGGTACAAATGGACGAGAAAGCTGTTGTTTTGCCAGAGATATGCTAACTGCGGGGAGGGGGAGCGGATTGGCTGCAGTGTTGCCAGATGGGAAATGAAGTTTCGTACCAGTGACTTGATCGGAAAACTATCACACATACACAGATTTCATTTCAAATTGTCTTATAATTACCTCCTTCTATAGCTCACCAATATAAACAATGCATATTATAGTATATAATACGTGTTTTATCTTTAAGAAAATCCAACAAAACTGTTGAAAAGGACATTAATGGTCGAACAGCGCCTCTACTGGTGTGGAGGTCAGGATGAGCCGCCACCTGCACTGAACAGTTCACAACGACTATTTAATTTTATGTCTATATGCGCAATCCGCCTGGCTAACATTATTTTGTTAATTTGTTTATAGTTTTGTTTGTTTTTGTTATGAATAAAGTTTGAAAATTACAATCAGTCAGACTGTTTGTTTATTCATTCAACCTTTGTTTATATACTAGAAATTAACATCAACCATTCTCCTAAGCCAACTACAATACGATACAACTCAACAATACGATTAAAACACTTGCTAAAGGAATTGGAATCAAAACCTAGTGACATTTATGCACACATTAGGTGTAAACAACAACACCAACTACTAGGTCATTTGTCACAACATTTGAACAAAATTAACATTTTGGCCACGGTGCGTTCTGCATTCAGCCACCTCGCTCGCGCGTCGGTCGCGCGATGTGTTAAATAATTATATTATTCAATGTACGACTTTGTACATTGTGGGAATTTTTAAAAGTATAGATTGCACGTGGCAACGCTGATGTGAGCAGTTCATCCTGTGTTGACAAACCACGACAAGGAAGTCGACCTCCGTTTCTATGGTAACGCACGTCTCCATAGCAACCAGTCCAAAGCGTCTGTCGGAGATTTCATTGCAACCTCTGTAAAGACACATATCGGGAGCAAAAACGAGACCTCGCTAACTGAGCAACGTAGGAGTTTATTTGTTACGTTTTATTGTCGGTTTAGAAAAAGGAAGTGTGAGGAAATGGCTCGAGTGAAAAGTGAGCTACAGGCGGAAGGCTTCACTGTTAAGGCCAACATGAAGAACGCCATGGTGAGTTCAGGGTCGTTTGTTAGCTTAAGTTCCGTACGGAACATACACGTTTTTTGTATGTATCCCGCAGTTTTTGAGCTATTTCAGCAATTTAGTTATCAAAACGTTAAGCTCGTTGGGGACGTGGGTGCTTTACATTTTGGTGAAATTTTTGAAAAATTCATACTTTTCAGCAAAAATGTTCTCATTGAAATTTACTTTTTACATGACTCTTACGTTAATTTTTTATGCAATAAACGTGCATCTATCTGTTAAAGATGCGTAAAAAAAAGTACATTCTTTACAATTTAACACTTTTCTACTGCTTTATGAACATTAACTAAAGCAGCAATTCCACCTGCAAATTAATTCCAACTTTAAACAATAAGAGATTCGGCAGTCACCCAATGATTTATCCTGTTGTCAAATCAGAGTTGAAGTTTAATGAAAGTTTTGGTGTTTCTCTCCTGTTATGCTGCATTTCTGTGGTGGCAGAATTTAGAAGTTCAGCTCTGAGCAGCTGTGAGAGAATTATACACATTTGTCTGACGTTGTTAATTCAGCTATTGTTTAACTATTTACAGGTTCATTCAGCCATTTACAGCTTCTGTTTAGCTTTTTTTGGGCTAGTTTTGACAGTGAGAATCATCTGTCCTGCTTCCTTCCCCCTTCTGCTAATTTCAGCTTTTTTGTTTTCTTTCAGCTAAAGTTCAGCTGTTTTTCTGCTTGTTTGAGGAGTTTTTTTCTAGCTAATTAAATTGTTTAATTCAGCAAACATGCTCTTTCAATCTCTTTCTGCTCATTTCAACAGTTAGTGCTGTTTTTTCAACAACTTCTCAGTTTATTTTAGCTGTTTTTGGCTCCTTATAGCTTATTTCTGCTAATTTGAACTTTTTTCCCCATCTACTTCCCTGCTAATATCCGTTTTCTGTGATCCATTTCTTCATATAACTATAACTTGATAATAGTTTGACATAGAAATGCCAAACATCACAGATGGCTGCCTCCTTAGTCAACAATAATTTCTGTTGATTTTAAGGTCACAGAGTAACAAGTCAAGGCCAATAATAAAGGTCACATGCCGCTTACTTTAAATGTCTTTATTGTGAAAACTGCTAAACAAAAAATGTTCAACTTCACAGTTACCTTGTGGGTCACCAAAGATCCCTGTTGATTTTCAAAGTCAATGGGGTTAAGGTCAAAGATAATTCCTTTAATTAAATTTGGGAACCCGTTGACATTGAAATCCCAACCATCACAGGTGGACACCTCATAAGACATTTTTCTTGATTGTAGGGTCATGAGGTCAAAGGTCAGGGTCAAAGCTCACCACTTTCTTGAAATCGCTCTAAATTGATAACACTTTCACATAGAAATGTCAAACTTCACAGCTGGACACCTCATGGGTCAACAAGGATCTCTGTTGGTTTTAGGGTGAAATTAAACAGCATTTAACACAGTTTTGCTTTTTTCTTTTCTGAGCTAGCCTGTTCTTTATTTCCTGCTGGTAGTTTGCTACTTCTGGCTCTTCGTTAAAAAAAAAAAAGTCAGTTTTTATTTTATAACACAATGTACTAGATGTAAAGGTCTCATTCAGTTTATTTCTCCTTTTTGCTTTCCACTCCACTATTTTACCAGTTTTTTCCTTTCTGCCTCGCCAGGTAGCGGGCCCCTTAACTACAGGGATTTTTAAAGCAAGACCACTCAAACCTACCAACTTTCGTAAGTGCTACGAGCGTGGAGAGCTGCCTGTTTTCCTGGTACATGACAGCAAAGGCAGCATTAAATGGAAGGTAGGGTCGCTACTGTTAAGTCCTTACAATTATTTCACTATCCACTGCCAAAAAGACTAGGGGGGTACTATTTCAGGAATACACATATGCACTATTTAAAAGACTGAACTATATTACAAACATCAATGAAAACATTATCTGTAAAGCAACACCCAATTCTTACTGATAATAGAAAGATAGTTTTTATCTTTTTTTTAATACAACATCCTGTTTGAATCCAACATTTCTGTCAAATAAATGTGGTTGAAGCTGAAGAGTGCCATATAAACACTGTTTTTTGTTATTATCAAGGTGATGATGAAGACATCCTGATGTATGCTCAATAATCCAGGTAGAAAAATCCAAAAAAGTTCAATCTGGTCCTCTGGACATTCAAAAAAACAAAAACAAAACAAAGCAAAAAAATCTAGAAACGTTTCGTCTCTCATCCAAGAGACTTCCTCAGTCTGAGGTGCTGTTTAAGTGCTGATCCACTCTGAGAAGGTGCTATTTAAGAGACTGAGCTGAAAACAGCACCTCAGACTGAGGAAGTCTCTCGGATGAGAGACGAAACGTTTCTAGATTTTTTTGCTTTGTTTTGTTTTTGGTTTTTTTGAATGTCCAGAGGACCAGATTGAACTTTTTTGGATGATGAAGACAGTTTTTCGCATGCTCACAAGCCGCAGTGTGCGCTGTTCTCCTGTAGGGGGCAGTGTAGACCAGCTGACTTATTGAAGGTTCCACGGGTCATTCATTCATTCAACCTTCATACAGTGAGCCACGAGGACTCATGTACAAGAGGGGCCTGCTACACACAGAGCATCTCACAGCACCAGCCACAGAACCCATCAATGATAAATTCTAAAGGAACTCAGGGTGGGCACAGCAAAAAACAAACTAACAAACAAACACACAAAAGAAGTAATTGTGTAGGCATTTGTGTGTCTGTGTATAAATGTGTGTGTGCACATCTATCTATCTATCTATCTATCTATCTATCTATCTATCTATCTATCTATCTATCTATCTATCTATCTATCTATCTATCTATCTATCTATCTATCTATC
>NC_056512.1:36070200-36090592 GCF_014905685.2 Nematolebias whitei
ATATATATATGTATATATATATATATAAAAAATATAAAAAAGCACATATATATATATATAAAAATATATATATATCTATATAAATATATAAATTGTTTATAAGAAATCCATGTACCCAGACAGAAAATAAAAACTGTTTCTATTCTATATATATATATCTATATATATCTATATAGATATATATCTTAATCCTGGCCAGGGACCTTTCTGGGTGGTGTTTGCATGTTCTCTTCGTGCATGTGTGGGTTTTCTCCAGGTACTCCGGTTTCCTCCCACAGACCAAAAACATGCATGTTAGGCTGATTGGTAACTCTAGATTGTCTCTAGGTGTGAGTGAGAGAGTGAATGGTTGTTTGTCTCGTTTGTCTCTATGTGTCCCTGTGATGGAATGGAGACCTGTCCAGGGTGTACACCATCTCTCACACAGTGATGGACATGGACACCAGTGGCCCCCGTGACCCAAAATGGAAGAAGCGGGTAAAAGATGATGTACGGATTTCCAGAAGAAAAAAAAAACAAAAACGTTTAAAATATTGTTACAAAAACTTTGTCATCTTTTCCCTATTTCCATTTCTGCAGATAAAAAAGGAGACAATTCCTGTCATGTAAATGTGTGCTCCTCTTCTAAGGTGGACTTTGACAATATAGACTACGATCACTACCTGCCACTATTCTTTGACGGCTTGTGTGAGACTGCTCATCCATACGAGAGCTTCGCCCGCCAGGGGGTCCACGACCTGTTGGATCACGGAGGCCCCCGAATCCTTCCTGTCATTCCCAAACTCATCATTCCCATTAGAAGTAAGTCTTGGGGTGTTCAAACTCACAATTCATCATTCATACAAAACAAACCGCCTCTATCTGTTTGCTGATGTCATCACATCTTTAACATCTGTTTCTAGAACAACAAAATAAAACAACTTGAAGACAGTTTAAAGACGGTATTATTGTCGATACAGAGTATTTTAAATGTGCCGCAACCAAGACAAAATTAATTTGTGCATTTTAAGTCAGTCCAACGTAACAGTTATTCTTCACTTGAATAGAACTGCATAAACTTTACTGGAAAGATGTGAGGAAATGATTCTAATTTAAGATGAAAAAGTACAAATGTATGCAAATATGTTTTTATTTATGCATTCAAAAGTTGTGGAGCAGTGGACATTTATTTCAGATTTTGTTTCTGGATAACGTTTCTTTTTTTATTTCTGTGTTCACTCTGCCAGCTCCATAGAAATATCACAGACCTGCTAACGAACAACAACACAGCGAGAGTTGCAGGAGTATTTGACTAAAATTCCCTTGACAGCACAGTTATGCTGAGTAGATCCAAAGGCAGTCTATATAACAAAAATCATCTTTTAAGCAGCTTATTAGCTCGATATATTGTCTGCTTCAAGGTGTCCTTAAAGGGGAGCTGCCCTGCAGCAGATGAAGACCGAGTTGTGAGATTCTGAAATACAGTTTCTTGTGAAAACAAAGTCAGTGTCACTTATGTGCTGTCATCTTGAACACAAGTGAAAATCAAACATTCTTTAGTGGTGATTTCTTTCAAACTCAAATTATTTAAGAGACTTAAAGGCCACTACTGCAACGGGGTTGTTTTTCAACACATGCACACAAAAAAAGAAGTCCATTGTCCAAACCAGATGATTTACTTTTAAGGTTGCTTTTAAAATCTACTTTTTCAACTTTCAAGAACGTGACAATTCAAAAACTTGAAAAGTTCCAGATTTTGTGTAATGTATTCACTTTTTATATCTTTTTTTATGTTCAATTCATTGTTTAGGTTCTTACAAACAAAATAGTAAGAATAATGCCAATATATTCTCATTTTTATATCAGAAAATTGTTTTTGAGGCGTACTTTGCTGTTGTCCTTGGTGTGGATGCAATTTCATGATCCATAAACAACTTGACAAAAGATTTAAAATTTGTCATATCTGCGGGTTAATTAACTCTTTTCTCTGTCTAATCTTTGCATCTCTTGTTCTTTTGTATTTTTTTCTATTCTACTGGTTTCTCTTGCTGTTCCATTTGTCTCTTGATCTCTGTATCCCTCCATCTTTACCACCGTTGTTTTCTTTTGTTCTCTCTCTCAGTTGGAGATGAAGTACCAACTAGTCCAGTGATTGGCTTTCACTTACTCCTGCCTCCCCGGTGCTTTTGAAATCGCTGATTGCAGGGAGCCTTGTCCAAATCTGATCCCAACTGTAAAGAAAATTATTTTATGGAAAAGAGAAAGTAAATTTGCTGTGTATCTTTTGTGCGTGCCTGCTAAGCACACACACACAAAAATTACTGCTTTACTTCATGTAACCTCCATCTCTGCTTTTCAGTCTTTTCCCGTTTATCCAGTTTTACCTGAGCCTTCATTTCTGACCTTTGCCTTTCATCTTGCCTTCCAGATGCTCTGAACACAAGGAACCATCAGGTGATGTGTACAACCATAAAAGTCCTGCAGCATCTGATGGTGTCTACAGACAGGGCGGGAGAGGCTCTGGTGCCTTACTTCAGGCAGATCCTGACTGTTTTTAACATCTTCAAGAACAAAAACAGTACGTTTTACAGCACATCTTCCAAAGTTGGGGTTTTTGTTGGATATTTTTAATTATCCTATAATTAACTCATTAATCAAATAAGCCACAGAAGAAGAATCCAAGAAGATTTTTCAACCCAATTTACTTCTTTCAAGGGGTGCAGCATTGAAAACAAGCATACATGATGTAACATGACGCTCTGGTTCATGGTCTGCCTGCGGAGAAAGAGTTAGAAAAAGTTTAAATACCTGTTTTCAGACAGACAACCTCTGCTTCACGGCTCACTGTTGTTGAAGGCGTCACAGTTGATCAGTTATTAGGACTCTCTTGACTCCACACACATGGTTCTATATTAATTTAACATTAAGTGAAAACATCCATGACCTTTACATAACGTCCCCCATCCATTTTGTTAGCTTCTTTATCTCAATCCTGATGCCAACTTTGATCATGTGATCATTGTCATTTCTGTGGTGTCCCCAGATGTAAATCTCTTAGGAAAGAAAGTGGTCAGTTAGCTAATTAGATGAGTTATGGGAGTCTTTTCTCTCTTCATTCCTTCCCATGGCAGTAACAATAACACAATTTAATTAATGAATTTGGGGCACTTTGAAGATTTGCAGGACTTCCCTGACTCCGGAGGCCTGATGTGTAACAAGGATATTGAGTAGAATGAGGTGAATAGGGCTAACGTTCGCTGTGTTTGTTCCTAGTAATTAAGTAAGTACATAAGTAAGTAAGTAAATACATTTTATTTATATACCACCTTTTATAGGTCGGAAACCACAAAGTGCGTTACAGAATACAAGACATAAAAACACAAGATAAATTATAAAAAACACAAAAGATAAAACAACATGCATATGACATAAGACAAAATCAAACTAATTAAAAGCCAATCTGAACAAATGTGTCTTCAGCTGCTTTTTAAAAGAGAATCAAGGCAGCACAAAGTCAGAGGCAATGCATTCCACAGATTGGGGGCCACAGCCCTAAAAGCTTTATCCCCTCTGGTCTTAAAATGAGTCTGTGGGACCATTAACAGCCTTTGACTGGAAGATCTGAGGCTCCGAGAAGAAGAGTAGGGCTATAAGGTCAGAAATATAGACTGGGGCTTGACCACTCAGGTCTCTAAAAGTAAGAATACAATTTTAAAATGAATTCTAAAGCGGAAACCAATGTAAAGAGATTAAAACCAGTGTTACATGCTGTCTTTTCCATGTGTTGGACTATAGACTGCACCGTTAGATTTTCTTTGGTTTTGCTCAATTTAGAGGGTTTTTATTTGTCTGTCAGAGTGGTTATGTGCTTTCCCTTAATCTGAGTCTCTGAATGAATCTTTGTGTATACAAATATAATATAATATAATATAATATAATATAATATAATATAATATAATATAATATAATATAATATAATATAATAAAACTATATAATTTCCCTCTGGGATTAACAAAGTATTTTTGAATTGAATTGAATACTATCCCTACCAAGCTGTGAGCTAATTGCAGCCTCACACACACACACACACACACACACACACACACACACACACACACACACACACACACACACACACACACACACACACACACGGTGCTGGTCGACGTAATGTTTTTATGCTATTAGTGCTTAGTGTATTATTTAGTTGATGTTTTTCTTAGTTCATATCTTAAATTTTATTAGTTTTTTTTTTTTTTTTACATTTTATTGATGGATGCAACTGGGACCCATCACGTTCCACCACACGAACCACATGAGATGCGAATGACAAATAAATCTCTCTGACACGCCATCATTGTGTTTGTAAAAGTGTAAACTTTCAGCTGAGCAGTTAAAAACTCTTCTACCATTCAGTCGTAACAGGCCGCAGCAGAGGGGTACATTAGATTTAGTTAGTCCACTGGGTTTGAAGCCAGACAGGAAGGATGGTGTTTGCCAATTCAGTCTGAAGCAAATTAGTGCAGCGTGGTGGCAGGTGGTTCTTTTCGAGCCCTGATATCACCTCACAGACTGTGATGACCCGGAGCATGCTGATTGTTCTCATGCTGACTGTCTCTTTGTCTTTTTTGTTGCTCAGAGAATCTTGGAGACGCCATTGACTGCAGCCACATGAGAAGAGAAAACATTGCTGACCTGATTCAGGAGACTCTGCAGATGTTTGAACACTACGGAGGCCCAGATGCCTTTAAAAAAATCAAATTAATGATCCCCACCTATCAGTCGTGCATGGACGACTGACGGGCTGTTCTCAGCGTTACACAGTTGTTGACACTTTATGAATCCTCTTCTTTTTTTTCCTCCTCATTCTTTTTAGTTTGATCAGTTTTGTTTATATTTATAAAATAAAGCAGCAATTAAGATATTAGTGTAATGTTTTTTTCTGTATTATTTTATTTAAACATATCAATGAATATTTGGTGTATATTGACTTATGTAAGTTTTATGAAAAGGTCTTAATTTCCAGTGAAACTCAACCCTCAACCGTCCTCTGACTTTACCTCTTTCACAAACTGAAATTAAACAATCCAAGCAGTTTTTGCAACCTACGTTTAGTTAAGTGACACTGAATTATCATATACTCATGATTGTTTTAGCACATAAAGAGCTAATTTTACCCCTCAAAAGCAAATCCAGCTGTATTTATTTCACCACTGTATTCCAGATTCATTCATTATGACCTTGTATCTCAAAATTATGACTTTGAAAGTAAAAGTTATGACATCATTTGACATTTTATTTGTTTTCAGGTGACAGAAACAAGCTTCCCCTGAACAGTCAGTAAGTTTAAAGTACACAATTTATCATACAGAGATGTAATAAGAAGGCTGGCCACTCTAAAATGTGCAGTTTTATCACACAGCACATATGCCACAGATATCTTAAGTTCTGAGGGAGTGTGTGATCTGTGGCATTGTGCTGTGTGGTCAGCCTGAGGCTCACCTGTGCAATAATCATGCTGTCTAATCAGCATCTTGATATGCCACACCTGTGAAGTGGATGGATCATCTCAGCAAAGGAGAAGTGCTCACTAACACATATTTGCACTAATTGTGGACAATATTTGAGATAAAAAGGCCTTTTCTGTACATAGAAAAAGTCTTAGATCTTTAGTTCAGCTCATGAAAATGGGAGCAAAAACAGAAGTGTTTCATTTATTTTTGTCTAGTGTATATTTACATACACACATATGTATATAGACTTAATGATTATAGATAGATAGATAGATAGATAGATAGATAGATAGATAGATAGATAGATAGATAGATAGATAGATAGATAGATAGATAGATAGATAGATAGATAGACTTTTATTGTCATTCATACACCAAACTGTATTAGAATGAAATGTCATAGGCTCAGTTGAAAGAAAGAAAAAGAAAAACTGAGATGTAGTCTGTAAAAAGAAATGCAACCCACTGGAATAGAATAATACGTATGAAAGTCATACATCTACTGCATGGCACTATAATGGTACGGGAAACACTGACATACTCTAAAATATTTTGATTTTGTACTTTAACAAACTGTCCGTTAGTAAACTAACAGCAAACTATAATTAATCTATATGCCTTCTTGAAATTTTCGATGACATTTATGTTCATTTGACGGAACATTTTGGTGTGCTGACATTACTGACCCTTTTTGAATTTTGGTCCTGTAGTTCTGAGGTTAGTCCACTAGATGGCAGTGATGCTGCCTGGCTCTCAATCCGCCTACACTTTCCACTTTTCTGGTGAATTTTTCTCCACATGACAAACCTGTTGGAAAATAAATGTGAGCTTTAAAGTGATGTAGCAACAACAACAACAAAAAAATCACTTTTTAAAATATGTGTAAGTTCTGGCTAACATGCAAAGCTTTACGGTAAACACTTTCAAAATAAACTTTTTTTTTCCCTTTGCGGTTCAACTGTGTTCATGATAAAATTATCCTATTAAATAATACAAAAACATGTTTTTGCTATTATCATTTTAAATACAGATTTGTGCTGCCGTCCAGTATCACCGTGTTACAACATGTGACACTAATCGTTACAGTGAGCAGGCTTCCGTAGTACCCTTTTTTGACAGGGCAACAAATACAGCCAGGACACCGGTGTGCATCAGAAATAATGACGTCAGCGTAAATCCGTCTCAGCGGATGTTGGCTCTCAGAAGCGCCGGAGCAGCTAACGTTAAAAACAATTTCAGTCACAACACGGGTTGGGCGTGTTTCTAACACATTCAGGTAATTTGACTTTCTGCTGGTCGACATTCGTTTCGTTATAAAAATGAAAGAACCTATGTCTAAATGCTCAATGCGTTAACTTAATGTGCGTGTTTCCGCATCTTTAATCTTTAGTTTCTGTTTCCAGAATCATGGCGACGTTAGCTGGCTAGCTAATGACAGCTAGCTTTTAAGCTGTTTAAAAGCGAACGACTAAGCTGAGCTCAAATAAACGCTGTCAGTTGCCTTCAGCTAAATGAAAGAAATGATATAGAATGTGTGTTTGAGCTGATATTTAATTAATCATCTCGTCGCTTATTCGTTAGCTAGCAAACAAGTTCTTAGAATAACCGCTTATTTTAAATAAACGCACCAGTTTAAGGTTAAACCAGTGCATCTGTTCGTTCAAGTAGCTTCGAGCAGGATGATCCACCAGTGGATTTAAAAATAACTTTCTCACAATTAAACGAGAGAAACTAGCTGTTAGAAACAATAAACTTCAGTTTTGGACAGTGATCATATGTAGTAATTTAAAAAAAAAACATTCTTTTGTTATGCTATAAATAACAAGGGTCATTCATTGTGTGCATTAATTAGTACAAATGCATAACGTTTTAAAAAAAGTGTGCCTATGTATCAAATTGATGTTGATGACTAAGATTAATATTATTGAACACATCACAGCTCCTGGTAGAGTTGTCCGGCTCCTCAGGTGGAAACTTTTTGTTCTCAGTAGCAACAGGTAAATCTGAACCATCTGCAGTTGAGTCGTCTTCGTACACGAATGTTCCTAAATGTTCTGGACTTTGTCAAAGAAAACTTGAGCAATGCATGTAGTCATCACATGCATGATTTAAGCTGAGATTAAGCTGCACTTCTTGCTGAAACTTGAGCAGTGTAATGAAATGGCAAGGACAAATCCTTGTTACTTTCTTTATCTTGCTGATAATTATCTGGGGTTTTCAGTACTGCAGCTTTTTTTGTTGAAGTCAAACTTTTGACCTGTTTGCAGACAGATGGTGTTTATGTATATTGTGTTTATATGTATTTATCCTCATTTGAAAGTTAGCAGTTTTGTAAAAAATGGTTTTGAGAGAAATGAGTTGAGTCTCAAAGTGTGCATGTTTTATTCCACAGAGGGTAAGCTGGCCTGCAGAGCTGTGATCGAAGTCGGCGTGTGGGATCCATCTACGAGACTAAATCTGTAGCCAGTATGTCCAGTGATCCTCCCCCTCCGTATCCCGGAGGTCCCAGTGCTCCTCTCATTGAGGAGAAGAATGGACAACCTGGTAAGAGTGTATTGAATGTTAATAAGTCCTGGGTCAGGGTCAGACCATACCATACCAGCTTTATTTATAAAACACTTTAAACAACCGCAGGACCAAAGTGCTGTGCAGTTACAGTTAATAGAACCAAATAGCAGTCACAATACATAATAAAACGTATGAAAGCAAATCAAAAACAGCCTTATGTTAAACAAAAATAAATGGATTGAGCAGTTAAACGTTAAAATAAACTAAAACTGGACTAAAAATCAATGTTTCACGTGGTGTCAAAAGCCAAAGAGAAGAGATTAGTTTTAAGAAGTGATTTAAACACGGGGAGCACGCCTGTCTGATGCTCAAAGGCAGGTTGTTCCACATTTTAGGAGCAACAGTGGAGAAAGCACGATCCCCTCCAAAGCTTTCGTTATATTTTTGGGATGCTCGGCAGCAGCTGGTCTGCTGACCTGAGCGAACAGGAAGGAGTGTAGTTGTGTTCAAGAGCAAAAGTACCGACGGATTGAAAACCCTCTTTAAATAATAGGGGGGGGGGGGGGGGGCAAAAGGTCAGTTCAGTTCTCAGTGTGAACTCAGATTAAGAGTAGATCTTTGTTTTGTCCAGTTTCAGAGAACAACGTAGCGTTTTCCAAAACGACATGACTGAATCATATTTCATTATAATCTGACGTTCACTTGATTTGGGATTTAATGTGGATTATCTTATGCTGTGTTTTCAACCTTCATGTAAAATTTTATGCAAAGCTGTTGGCCTTTATTTTCAGTTTTTGATCTCAAGTTAACTTTGTAACCCACTTCTTGCTACACATTATCATAGAGTTGCCGTAATAAATAATGGGAACTTTAACTGCATCAAACGGTGCTGTGAATCTGAACGTGTGATTTATTAGTTCCAGTATTTACGACACTGGTGTCAGATATGCTGTTCGCTTGATTAGACGTATCTTGACTCCCTCCTTGTGCAGATCTGTGCTCATGTTGTTTTTGTGTGTTATCTTTCAGGAACAGTAAGAACAGCTCCTCCACAAGGACATCCATTTCCTCCAGATTATGGACCTCCACCCTATGAGGGCCCCCAACCAGGCTTTCTACCCCCACATGTCCCTGGAGAAGGTCCCATGCCCATGCCTATGCCAACACAAGGTGCTCCACCTGTCCACAAATGTCTTTTAGTTTTTTTTCTTGAGGAAAAAGCAATCATACTCCAATGACTCCTTCAGACATTAAACTCTAAAAATGCCTGTGACTAATTTTGTGGATTTTTTTTTTAGCAATACTCCTTTTAGATACATTGTCGTTTTATCTGCTCATGCTTGAGTAGCACGTTCATTTATAACACCAGTATATTTTCAAGGCCTCATCAAGTTCTTAAATATGATTCCTCTTTTCTACACAGCTCAAGACAGTTCACGCTTTTTGTTTTTGAATGCAATTTAAAAAAAAAATAAATGAGTATATTATTCATTCCTTTCAGGGGGCCCCTACCCACCTCCGCCCGGTCACTTTGCTCAGCCAATGCCAGGACATACGGGTCCAGGTCCCAGTCACTTTGTCCACATGGGAGGACACACAGCGACCGTCCTGGCTCCTCCAGGTGCAGCCACCACTGTGACCGTACTGCAGGGTGAAATGTTTCAGACCTCACCGGTGCAGAC
Source organism: Nematolebias whitei (assembly GCF_014905685.2). Lineage (NCBI taxonomy): Eukaryota > Metazoa > Chordata > Actinopteri > Cyprinodontiformes > Rivulidae > Nematolebias > Nematolebias whitei. The sequence goes on from NC_056512.1 coordinate 36,079,884, forward strand.
CGTGTGTCCACACTGCCAGCAGGCTATCGTCACCCGCATCTCTCACGACGTCGGCCTCATGAACACACTCTTCTGCCTCTTCTGTTTCTTTGTAGGGTAAGTCAGCCAGGGGTTAGGAGTAACGTGTATAGTTTTATTTAGCTCAGCTATGATTTAGCTTCAAGTTTTTGACATATTTAAATGATGTTAGGATCATGCTGCGGTAACGTAAATTACTGAAACCTTCATCATTAATATAAGAAGGTGGTAAAACCATGCTCAACCATGAGATGCACGGCAGCATTGGGTTTTTGAATTTTCAAACGTAGAAGCATTTAGTTAAATTTTAATATTTCTATCGGTGTCGGTCATGAAACGTTAAGACGAGGAAAAAGTTTGGGTGGTTTTGTTACAAATTTATTTGGCATCATTAATCTGTCTACATGCGCTTCTGACTTGCGCCGAGTTAAAATTAACAGACGTTAACAAGTCTGACCTTTAGTGACATACTCTTATTCTGATAGAATTACTTTTAGCTGGAAATGTTGCTTGTATGAAAAAACCTAATGTCAGCAAGTGAAGAGCTCATGCACGTCTTTGCACTTTTTTTAAATCCACTCTGCTCTCTTCAGGTTATATTTATTAAAAAGTAAGTTAATAAAATGGTATTTGAAATTAGAATAAATTAAAAAAAACTTCATTAATTCAAAAGTTTTCTTTCTTCATGCTAGATGCCTCTTCAGTCAAACCTTTAAGTTAACAGGATTTTTTTAACTTGTTTTTCAATAAGCACAAGTCTTATTCTACATGTGGTGTAGGAAAGCAGACGTTATCCAACTGAAATGAGTTGCTGCTGTTTTAAAGGCTATATCAAACAGAATTTCAGAGAATATTTTCAGAAAATTCTTATCCCAAAATTTCTTGAAAGGTGTGTCCCAGAGCTGTTGATGCAAAGTATTAAATTATTAAGAAGGGGGGAATGTGTTGTAACTCTGCTAATGACTGGTGTGTCTTAGCCAATCAAAGCGCTCGCTCACAGAACATGATCAGCTCTGACTCAGACTCCGAAACACAGAAGAACGATAGCTCAACAAAAACTGGCTTTTGTGGAGTTTATTAAAAAAAATCCCATCCCTTGAGCAAATGATAAGCCTCGCTATTCTTAAGTGTTTCAGCCGTGGGACAGTTAGCCCTTCACCCTGCAAAGATTTACAAATTCACATTCACAAAATAATCCATCACATTCGGCCTTAAGCTACTTCTTTGTATCCAAAATGCAAATATTAAGACCTTTTCTCAGCCAGATACTTTGTCATGATTTGAGACTTCAGGCATCTTATAGCATTGCTACTTTGAAGTCTCCACATAGAGCTGCATCTCATAGACCGGCATGCACACAAATCAACACAGCACATTGAAGAAGGATTTACAGTTCAAACATGTAAGCTCTTGTTTTTGTCGTTCACAGGTGTGATCTTGGCTGCTGTTTGATTCCCTGCCTGATTGATGACCTCAAGGATGTGACACACACCTGCCCTTACTGCAAGGGCTATATTTACACATACAAGCGTATCTGCTAACCACCGACAGCTGTTTGCCACAAAGCCATGTACCAGTCCATGTATATCTACACGAACTCGCAGTCCGCTCTGCTGGTAGTGACGGCAGCTTCCTCCTTTTCATTTCTGCATAGTGTTGTGTAGCGCTCTTTCACTGTACTTGCAGTTTTCTCATCTGCTCACAGGATATTTCTGTATATATCCTTCTGTATACTTCTCTAATGTATAAAATTTATTTCAAATGTACAAATTGTTGAGCAGCAGAATATTAAAAAAAGGGGACTAAAAGAACCAGAACCTGACAGGTTGCAGATGCTGACTATTTTCTGCCTGCAGCCATTTATGTGAGGTTATGCATGTGGAGGAGGAAAAATACAAAAAAAACTGTGAAAATGTTATTTAACAATCTTCTGTGAAATTTGGTAAGAAATATGCATATGAAGGGGATAATGTTTTCATCCTAGACATTTTATCTGATATTTTAATATGTTGAGAATTGATAACATTTGTTGCCCGTTTCATTTTGTTCACGTAAACTTGAGTTTTTCCTTCGTTACTAACTTACCATCACTGCTTGTGTAATGTGAAAAAGTACTCGTTTAAACTGTTGCATTTATGTTACATGCTACGTTTATTTATATTCTAGGATCCAGTCGGTAGTCACAATGTTTAGTGACTGTTTAGTCGTTGCCCATCAACGCTTTTGTCCTCAATGTATTTAGTTTTGATAATCAAGTTAACATTTGCACAAGTTTAAATACACATTTTGTGTTCATTAAAAGATGATTCTCTGGTGAGTAAAAGCAACATGTTGTTTGGCTTTTACTTGTCTCGTCAGCTAGTCGAGTGAATAAAGCACATGCTCACTTATTCAGAGTATAGTGACGGTGACAGCTGTCACAAATAAAAGATCAACCACGGCATCTTGGTAGTGCTGAATGAGTTCGCTGCATCATGCTGATGCTCCACTTCATACTGTCGATTATAAGCTCCCAGATATTTGCAAAGTAATAAGATATTTAAAAACATGGGTGCAAAACCATCATTTTCATTGCTAAGATGCATGCTAGAGACAAAGGAATGTCAACTGATTAGTGAGATATTAATAAGCTTCAATAAAGTAATTAAACTTGTTGCTAAATAAGTGAATTCACTGGATATTTTACTGACAGTGAACCTATGCTGACACACCTTAGAATGTCCTTTTTATAATTCACTAGTGCTTATCGAGTAAAGTCAGCAACTGTTATCGACTCACTCCGACTCAAATGTGCATCTGATTTTTTTTTATTTTTAGGATTTAAATCAAGACAGATCTGTGCAAAATAAAAAGATATGGATTGCCTCAAATTTGAATGAATGTACTGCTCTAAATGTGATGTATACTTATGGAAGTACATTTATTTGACTGCTGTACACGGGTATTATTTTATCAATAAAAATCATGAAAGGAACACTTAAATTATCTACCAAATGTGTGCAACCTGACGTAAACAAGTGAAAATCTTTTAATCTCTCCATCGATGTCCACACTGGGGATTGCAGCATTTGTAGAAAGTAGTCATTGGTTCATCAGCTGATCGGGTCTGAATCTGCATGAAATACGCCCGAGGATGCCCACACTTTGGACAAGTTTCTGCACAGAAATAAAAACAAAAATGCCAGTCTGCCATCAAAGCCTGCTTCCACAAAAAAATACGGTACAAATACAAACTTGAGATTCTGCGCTTGTCTGAATCCAACATATTTATTAACCCACACAAACTAGAACCAGCTCAGTATCAGTCAATGTGTGAAGTAGTTCACAACAACCTTTTTATATTTTATTTTATAGTTTGCAATGAATTAACACTTCAGAAATTAGCAATACAGCTCAAACGGATTGTACATTTACCAACACGTTAACACACAATTCATTATAATGTGTTAAATGATTATTACAAATACCCATAGTGGGCAAGTAAAAACCTGTTTCAAATAAAAGGGGAGAAATCCTGTAGACAAATTTATTTAACCTTTATTTATACAGGTCACTGAGTCACGAGGACTCATTTCAAGAGACTGGGAGCAGATGGGGGTTAAATGCCTTGCTCAAGGGTCCAGAGTGGGGCAAATGAAGGTGGAGGGAGGTATGGGTAAAGGTACCACAACAAAACCGTTATCTTTTTTTTTTTTTAAAGAATAAAGAAGTCATGAAATTGTCCAAATAAAACCTAAACTTGTTTAATTATAAACAAACCCACAGACCATATTTTAATTTAAAGGGTTTTACCTGGTGTCGAGTCCACGTTTTCCCACGCTGCAGCTCCACCAAGAACATCATCCACCTCTTTTAATTTGGGATACTTTCGGTTGTTTACCTTCGAGAAAACAAAGAGAGAGAGACGTACATTCATTAAATCTCACCATCTTTCTGAAAAGTTTGTGCACCGACCGGAAACCCACCTTTCTAGTGACGTTGTGTACGTAAGGACAGGTGTTACATGCGAATCTCATGCACCTCTGTCCCTCTTCGACGACTAAAACGTTCCCGCATGTCGGACAAAACAGTAACATATTGTTACGGAAGGCAAATGTATTTAAAATGAATCGTTGAACAAAAATTCAGGCTTTCTGTTTACTATAAATCCTTTGCTGGACAGACCGGAAGTGTCGCAGATAAAACAGCTCGGTCGAAAGCAGAGGCAGGAAGTATTTTTCGGTCGAAAATACATTTTTGATTTAATATTAACAATATAATATCAGTAATAAGTTGATAATATTTATGATGAAACCCAACAAGCGAATTAATTTCGTGTTTTTATGAATTCTGAAACAACTTGTTTAATTTTCACTAAGCGGAACTTCGTATGAACAGCTGCATTTATTTCCGGTACAAGATTAGTGCTGTACAAGGATGTGGAATTTGCCATAAATAAGTTCAATTTAAATGTGTTTGGTAGCACCTTTTTCAAGTCTTCTTATAAAATACGAAGCGTTGTGAAATGTTTCATTTACATGAAGCCTTTTCCAGCAGATAATTCAGACTGTTGGTGGTTTTGTTGATGGAGGAGGAGCAGCGTCCAGACGCTCCACCTGGAGCTGAAGGAGGACAGTTTCTGCAGGATGAGGTGAAAAGGGAGACCCTGACGGATGAGGAGGTGAAAAGGGAGACCCTGACATATGAGGAGGCTACATTCGCAGAGGAGGAAGATGAAGATGCTCTCCCACATTCAGAGATTCTGGATATTTTCGAGGAGGGACTCGCTCGACTTGTGCAGGACCCTTTACTGTGTGACCTGCCAATCCAGGTGTTTTCTCCAAGAGGATATTAAAAACATCGTTTTTTTGTATGACACTAGGCATTCAAATTAAATAATTACATTGTCTTTTTCGATTAATGTGTTGAGGCTTAAGTAGATCTTGTTTTTTTCTCACACAGAAATGAATAATGAAGGTTTAAACAACTTTAGTTATAATTTCAGAATGAACTGTATTTTTTATTTATTTGCAAAAAAATATACTTTATGCATGTCTTACAGTGCTTTTAGTGAAGGTTGAACCCACCTAAAATGAACTAGGTGCAATCATAGAAAAAAAAAAAACCAACATATTTTTATTATTTCAAAAGTTTTAGGCTTCAGAACACAAACGAGCGCATAATTTGTGCTCATCAGTTCTTTAATTTAGATAAAAGCAGCAAAACAACATATCATACCCTTTACTTATTTTATAGACAAAAAACAAGTATAAAAATGTACATACAATTGTGGTTTTTTTTTTCTTCTGAAACCGGATGATGTTTTTCTTCAGGTGACACTGGAAGAGGTGAATTCTCAGATTGCTTTGGAGTATGGTCAAGCCATGACCGTGAATGTTGTAAAGGCAAACAGTGAAATAATGCGTAAGTCATTAATCTTTCCTTTTTTTTTTTTTGTATTTTGGGGAATCCCATTTTTATTTTTCAGTTAATGAATGTCTGAGCCTAACACAAACCACTTGTAGTTGTCTAATAATTGATTATTATTATTGTTTTCACCATTTTGGAAAATAAAAGCCATAGTTGTGGTTCAGAATGCAACAGTCCTTGACCTGAAGAAGGCCATTTGTAGATTTATGGAGCTAAAACAGCAACGAGAAGGTGGAATAAAACATATCAGCTGGTAAGAACATTGAATAAAATAAAAAAATCAATGAAAAACAATAAAAAGGCTAATGATAATTAATGTTTCTCTTTTTGTTTCTTCAGGAAATACATTTGGAGAACTTACCATTTAATATTTCAGGGTGAGAAGCTTGAAGACGACACAATGAGGCTTAAAAAGTGAGTTTAAAATCAAACTGCCACGTGTAACTCAGTCAGTTTTACAGATATTGAGCTAAATTTAATGTGGTAGTAGCTGAGAGTCATTCACAGCACATACCCTGAGCTTGATCTTGCATTAGCGCACAACACCAATGTCAAAAGTTGGAGCAAAATGGTTTCAACTTCCCAATTTCTCAATTACGTTAGTCTAAAACTGGTGTGAAAGGCAGAGGGTGATGTGCATTCCTTCAAGAAACTCGAGCTCTTTAATTTTGATGTTTTTGTGTTTTCAGTTACGGGATCAGAAACCGAGATGAGGTGACGTTCATGAAAAAACTGAGGAAAAAGTGACGTCACCTCCTCACATAAGAGGAAAAAAACGCATCTTCCTGCAGAATCGAACAGTGCTGTCAAGTTTCTAGATTAGACAATGACTTTACACTAATAAACCCTGTTTTTATTATTATTATGTTATTTTGTAGTATATTTCTTGATCTAATCCCTGTACTGAGACTGTTTTTAAAAAAGGCTATTGAAGATGTTGGGGCAGAAAAACTTTGGGCTGTATATATATATATATATATATATATACAGATATATATATATATATATATATATATATATATATATACTCAGTAGATTTTGTTTAATGATTCTACATAAATTAAACTTCAGTATTTTTTATTTTTGTGTTTCAATTACATCATAAAGAGCAGTTATAAATTCCACCTAATAATTTGCATATTTCCTGATAAAAAGGAACAGTGTTCTTTTGTTCAGTTCCTGTCATGTTACCCACAGAGGACACGGCAGAGACAGCGGAAGCGGTTGGGTAATACAGTACTGGAATTTTCTACAGGTTTATTTTTTACAACACTTTATAGAGATAATTGTTTAAAAATATGTTTTATTAGTACTGTTCTTTTTCTAGCCTATGTTTTTTTAATTCTTTTTTATTACAAATGTAATTCATTAGTTGGTTTATGGATTTTTTTATTTATTTTTTGCTTTGACATGACACAACAGGTAAAATAACAAGCCTTGGTTTTTAAGCTAAAATTTGCTTTCTAATAGTTGCATCTAAAAAACATTAGAATATTGTGAAAAGTTCATTTCAGAAAGTGAAACATATAAATTTGTTACATATAGAGTGAAATATTTTAAGCTTTTATTTCTTGTAATTTTGATGATTATGGCTTACAAGTAATGAAAAACTAAAATTCAGTGTCTCGGAAAATGAAAACATTTTAAACTCCTGGTGTTGCATCCTAATCAGCTGATTACCTCCTGGACATGGGCTACAAATGTTTCATTCCTCAAGTCTGAAGTTCCCGAACCAGAGACATCAGAAGTGTCTTACCTGCTGAGGAGAACTGGACTGTTGCTCAGTGGTTCAATGTCTTTTTCCAGATGAAAATACATTTTCATGTCATTTGGAAATCAAGGTCCAAGAGTCCACGTTGCTTGAAGTCCAGTGGGAAGTTTCCACAGTCAGTGGTGGTTTTGGGTCCCTGTCCTCTGCTGGTGTTGATCCACTGTGTTTTCTGAAGTCCACACAGGACATTTTAGAGACTTCATGCTTCCTTCTGCTGATGATTTATGGATAAGCTGATTTCATTTTCCAGCAGGGCTTTGCTCCTGCCCACACTGCCAAAGGTACCATTCATTCAACCTTTATTTATACACGTTAGTCTCATGGAGCCTTGAGGATTCATTTACAAGAGAGACCTGTAAATGAACCAAAAGCTGTGGAATATTCTAATTTTCTGAGACACAGAGTTTTGTTTTTTTCATGATCTGTAAGACATAATCAGCATTACATATTTACATAAAGGCTTGAAATATTTCACTTTCACAATACTCTGATTTTTTTTTTACATGCACCTGTATACTTTAAACAGACCAAACATGTTAACTGAACTGATGAAGCTATTAGAATTTAAAGCAGTTTAAGTGAAACATGGAAAAGTTAAGTCTGCACCGTTTTGATGGTGATGAAGCAAATTAGGAGAAAAAACAATTAACATGCACCTTTATATTACTGAAACGAGACAAAAAAATCTAATAGTCTGAAAATAAATAGTAAAGTTGTGACCGAAATATCACAGAAGAAGCAAGGTAGAACAAAATTATGTACTTTAATATTTTTTCACAGTAATTTGCATGATGATTTATGTCAAAGAAATCAACGTTTAAAAGCTTGTTCAATGTACAGGATGAGCTCTAATGGCACCTTATGTCACATCTCATACCATACCATACCATACCATACCATACCATACCATACCATACCATACCATTTTATTTATAGAGCACTTAAAACAGCGGCAAGGCCAACCAAAGTGCTGTATAGACAGAAAAACAGGCAACACACAAAGCAACATACAAAAATGAAGTTAAATCAGAATATAGACATAAAAACGTTGCAGATAATAAATATGACAACTAACCTGTGTGAAGCAAACAGGTTCATACACAGATCATCTGGTGTTGAAAGCTACGGCGGTAGTAGTGGGTTTGTAAGCGGGATTTGAAAACCGAGAGGGAGGGGGCCTGTCTGACAAGCAGAGGTAACTCGTTCCAAAGTCTTGGTCCTGCGACAGAGAAGGCCCTGCCACCTCTGCACTTAAGACGAGTTCCTGGAACTGTGAGGAGCAACTGGTCCGTTGACCTCAGAGAACATGGTGGGACATACGGTTGTAGCAAATCAGAGAGATAGGGGGGCGCGAAACTGTTCAGCGATTTGTAGACATACAGAAGTGTTTTGAACTGGATTCGAACGAAGATAAACCAGTAGCCATGCAGTGAGGCCAAAACTGGTGTAATGTGCTCTCTTTTGCCTGTACTAGTTAAAAATTGGGCTGCTGCATTCGGAACCAGTTGTAGTCGTGCAATGGAGGTCTGACTGATACCAAACAGGAGCAAGTTGCGGTAATCAAGCCTAGATGTAATGAATGCATGTATTACTGTCTCCAGGTTATCTTTGAACAATATGGGCTTCAGTTTAGAAAGTCGCCTCAGTTGGAAAAAACAGAATTTAACAATAACAATCTCATGGTCACACCCAGGTTGTGGAGGGAAAAAAAAGTAATGTAATGGCTTTAAGTCTGTATGATTAATTCCAAAAGGTATGTATCGTATTTTTTGGACTATAAGGCGCACTTAAAAGCCTTTAATTTTCTCAAAAATCAACAGTGAGCCTTACAATCCAGTGCTCCTTATGTATTGATTCTGGTGACCTCGAACCGATTTGATGTGGTACACAGCGCTCAAAAATCTGTCAAAATATTTTAGTTTCGCTTAATGCGCCTTATAATCCAGTGCCCCTTATAGTCCAATGATTTTTTTTTTTTAAAGTTACAAATTTTCATCTCCTTCTCTAAGGGCATCAATAAACGAAAGGGCGCTCTAGGTTTATTTGCAATTGCTCGCTCACAAAATAACCACAGCCAATACATGCCCTAAAATATGTGACCTGACAGATAACGTTCAACGCCTTCCCTTTGTTTCAGCTGTCGTCATGACTGCTCCAGACATATTTACAGATCTGAAACACATTGCTCTGAAGAAGCAACAGCTCGAGGAGAGAAGGAAAATTCTTTGCATATTTCAAGAGTTAAGGAAACGTGCCGAGTTCGGCCAAACAGGTGACATCAAAAGAGAGGAAAATAAACCTGATGAATAAAAGTCATTCCTTGTTTTTTATTCTGTGACTTATATATTTTTTTACCACCAGAAGAAGCAGCTGCAACACAAAAAGAGATAAATGATATCGACAAAGAGCTGAAAGAACTGGATGGAAAGAAGACTGAGCTCCAAAGAACTTATGAAAACATTTTAGCCGACAATAAAGTCAAGAATGGTAACTGCAAACAAGAACAAACCCATAGTTCTACACTTTTGAGTCTTGTGACATCATTTATCCCTTTTCTTTTGGTATTACAGGACCAGAGTTACAGCCCGGTTCTCATCACGACTCGATCGTTTACTACATCGAGCTTCCTCCGGCGTATCCACGTGAGCCAGCAAACCGTGCAAACTCATTTGTGTCAACTAAAACGTCTGTCATGAAACACAGCCAAAAGATACAGAGGGAGATCAGCTGTCGCATCTTAAAATGTTACTTTTGTTTTCATCTTGAAAACGGTTTAGGTGGCAGAGATCGATGATTTGTTTTGAATTTGATATATGCAAAATACTAATTTAGGCAGTTTTAAGTTAAAGTAATAGCATTCCTTGAAGACACTCGCATCGCCTGCTGCCTTTTCGTTCCAGAGTTTTAGACTGTAGATCACCTTACCATGAGAAATAGATGTTTTGATCAAACCTAGTAGCCTTGGATACAAATGCGACACTGCAAGAAGTCAAACTCAGAGTATAACTTTTAGCTACTACCACAACAAATTTTAGCTCGATATTTTAAAAATTGCTTGGGTTATAGCCATTTTTGTTTCGACTAATGTTAAAGACCAGGGGTGGACATCATGAAGTGGGTTGACTCCAAAAGTTAAACATTTGTAGATGGATATCCAGCAATTGCATTTCAAGAGTTTTATTAAAATCCATCCAGTGCTTCATGAGATATTTTGCTAACAGATAACATTTTAAACAAAAATATTTCTCAGTTTCAAAGTCACTTTATTGTCAAAACTGCAATATGTACAGCAGCATATGAAGTGAATGTACAGAGGAAATGGATGAAGTCCTTGATATTGGTATAGGTAAAGTGACTATGCAATAAGGCTAGTAAAAATATATATATCAACAGTAGTGAAATATAAACAGTAGTATGAATATGAACAGTAGTATGAATATGAACAGTAGTATGAATATAAACAGTAGTATGAATATGAACAATAGTGTGAATATAAACAGTAGTATGAATA
>NC_056512.1:36090602-36103313 GCF_014905685.2 Nematolebias whitei
TAGTATGAATATGAACAATAGTGTGAATATAAACAGTAGTATGAATACGAACAGTAGTATGAATATGAACAGTAGTATGAATATAAACAGTAGTATGAATATAAACAGTAGTATGAATATGAACAGTAGTATGAATATAAACAGTAGTATGAACATAAACAATAGTGTGAATATAAACAGTATTATGAATACGAACAGTAGTATGAATATGAACAGTAGTATGAATATAAACAGTAGTATGAATATAAACAGTAGTATGAATATAAACAGTAGTATAAATGTGAACAGTAGTGTGAATATAAACAGTAGTATGAATATGAACAATAGTGTGAATATGAACAGTAGTATAAATATGAACAGTAGTATGAATATGAACAGTAGTATGAATATGAACAGTAGTATGAATATAAACAGTAGTATGAATATGAACAATAGTGTGAATATAAACAGTAGTATGAATACGAACAGTAGTATGAATATGAACAGTAGTATGAATATAAACAGTAGTATGAATATAAACAGTAGTATGAATATGAACAGTAGTATGAATATAAACAGTAGTATGAATATAAACAATAGTGTGAATACAAACAGTAGTATGAATACGAACAGTAGTATGAATATGAACAGTAGTATGAATATAAACAGTAGTATGAATATAAACAGTAGTATGAATATAAACAGTAGTATGAATGTGAACAGTAGTGTGAATATAAACAGTAGTATGAATATGAACAATAGTGTGAATATGAACAGTAGTATAAATATGAACAGTAGTATGAATATGAACAGTAGTATGGATATAAACAGTAGTATGAATATGAACAATAGTGTGAATATAAACAGTAGTATGAATACGAACGGTAGTATGAATATGAACAGTAGTATGAATATAAACAGTAGTATTATTATGAACAGTAGTATGAATATAAACAGTAGTATGAATATGAACAATAGTGTGAATATAAACAGTAGTATGAATATGAACAGTAGTATGAATATGAACAGTAGTATGAATATAAACAGTAGTATAAATGTGAACAGTAGTGTGAATATAAACAGTAGTATGAATATGAACAGTAGTGTGAATATGAACAGTAGTATGAATATAAACAGTAGTGTGAATATGAACAGTAGTATGAATATGAACAGTAGTATGAATATGAACAATAGTGTGAATATGAACAGTAGTATGAATATGAACAGTAGTATGAATATAAACAGTAGTATAAATGTGAACAGTAGTGTGAATATAAACAGTAGTATGAATATGAACAGTAGTGTGAATATGAACAGTAGTATGAATATGAACAGTAGTGTGAATATAAACAGTAGTATGAATATGAACAGTAGTGTGAATATGAACAGTGGTATAAATATGAACAGTAGTATGGATATAAACAGTAGTATGAATATGAACAGTAGTGTGAATATAAACAGTAGTATGAATATGAACAGTAGTGTGAATATGAACAGTAATATGAATATAAACAGTAGTATGAATATAAACTGAAAATAAAGTTTATCAATAGTGTGATCACAACGAGGAAATGTTTTCTCCCTGCAGCCCCTGCAGTTTTCCTGGATGTGCAGAATTTTCCACCGTATCCCTGCAGGACTCAGTGCCCAGAGTGCAATCAGTTTGTCATGACAAAAACCTCCTCGTCTGTTAGCAGCGTGACCTGGCTGACATGTTTAATATCAGTGATGATTGGGTATGAGCCTTCCTCTCCCCTTCTTATGAAACATTTGCCTACACACACAACAGCAGGCTTGTTGCTCCTGTTCGTGTTTGCACGGCCTGCGTCCATCTTGGTTCTCATTTGCTTTTCCTGCTCTTCTCTCTCCCCCGTTGCAGCTGCGTGGCTGGGTGTTGTCTCATTCCTTTCTTCAGCGATAAGTTCAAGTCTGTCACGCACCACTGTCCAAAGTGTCGGTCGAAAATTGTAACTCTCAAAAAACTCTGAGAGGAAAACATTTGCTTAAAGGCCGAGGCTCAGACCGAGAGTTGTAAGTGATCCGCACAGTTCTGTTAAAGAGTTTGTTAAGTAGCATCCTTTTATTGTGCAAGTTTGATAGAAAGTCTGTGAAGTTTGGATGTTAGTGCATAAGCTTTAAAGCAGCAGATGTGGTGTTTGTAGATATTATACAACCCAGCTCCAAAAATGTTGGGAGGTTATGTAAAACGTAAACACAGCATGCGGTGATTTGCAAACTTCATACTGTATTCATAATGGAGCATGGCCAACTCATGACATGTTTAAGAAATTGCATCATTTTTTGGAAAAAAAAAAAAAAAAAAGAATTTGTGAAATGGATGCCAGCAAAATGTCTAAATAAAGTTTAGGCAGGGGCAACAAAAAGCTGTTAACTTAAGTGGTGCAACAAGAAACAGCTGGAAAAGCATTTTGTGACAAAACTGGCAACAGATCAGAGAAATGGCTCTAACAAAGTTTTAAAGAAGCTGCATCTTTTAGATGTAAAGGTCAGCTGTCTGAAAACCACTAAAAACTGTGGAATATTTACTGAATAATGGTCCTCAACACAAACATGGGAAGACCTTGAACATTCCTTCGTATACAGTAAATAATATTTAAAAAAATTTAAAGAATTCGGAACCATCTCAATCAGTACGAGATGCTTAGAACCGCCTTCTTCCACCTGTGTAATATCGCTAAAATTAGAAACATCTTATCTAAAAATGATGCCGAAAAACTGGTTCATGCATTTGTCACGTCTAGACTGGACTATTGCAAGGGTTTATTATCTGGGTGTCCAAATACTTCTTTAAAACGTCTTCAGTTGATCCAAAATGCTGCTGCCAGAGTCTTAACTGGAGTTAGTGGGAGAGGTCATATCTCTCCAGTTTTAGCTTCTCTCTGTTGGCTCCCTGTCAAGTCCAGAATATAATTCAAAATCTTACTTCTAACCTACAAAGCTCTCAACAACCTAGCTCCATCTTTATCTTTGAGATCCTATATTTTCCTAACAGAGCTCTCAAACTGCAGGCTTACTTGTAGTTCCTAGAGTTTCCAAAAGTAGAATGGGATGAAGATATTTCAGTTTTCAGGCTCCTCTCTTGTGGACCCAACTTCCAGTTTCTGTCCATGAGGCTGACACATTGTCCAGTTTTAAGACTGGGCTTTAGACTTTCCTTTCTGATAAATCCTATAGTTAGGGTCAGCTTGTTATGCTGCTATAGGCTTAGACTACCTGAGGACAAATTGTCCTCATCTCCTTAAATGAATTGTTTAAATTGAATAGTTGTCATTTGATATTATTTCTATCTCATTCATGTGATTCTTGACCTGCCATTGTGTATCTGTTCTTACCGGTCGAAGCAGATGGCCACTTGTTCTGAGCCTGGTTCTGCTAAAGGTTTCTTCCTCATGAGGGAGTTTTTCCTTTCCACTGTCACCTTCATGTTTGCTCAAGATGAGAGTTCTGTGATGGAGTTAAACTCAAAGCAGTCTGCTCCTCAGACAAATAATGTTAAATTATTATTTTTATATATGAATGTTTCTGTTCAGTGCCCTGAGATGACTTCTGTTGTGACTTGGCGCTTTATAAATAAACCAAATTGAATTGAATTGGGATCTGATTCAGTTCTGAATGTCACTGTTTGGGCTCTGGAGCGCTTCCACAAATCATTGTCCGTAAACACAGTTCGTTGTGCCATCAGCAAGTCCTGGTTAAAGCTCTATCATGCAGAGTTGAAGACATGTGTGAACACCATCCAGAGACGCCGCCGTCTCCTCTGGGCCAAAGCTCGTTAAAACTGGACTCAGGCAAAGTGGAAAATTAAATTGAACTTTGAAACTCTTTTTGGAAACTACACGTCCGTGTCCTCCGTCCTAAAGAGCACCCAAGTCGAAAGGCTGCCTCTCTGAAGATATGGGGGTACATTTAGTTTCCCTGGCTTTGGCAGCTTGCACTTCTAGAAATGCATCACAAATCAGAGACGTATACAGGAATAAACTATAGATTTATGAAATTTTGTTTTTATTTACATTTTACACAATGTCCCAACTGTTTGGAAGCTGGGGATGCATTTTAAACGCATCTCAAAACAATCTTTAATGAATGTGACTGTAAATACACAACTTTGTTATAGTTTTGTGGAAAGTACAGTATGCACCGTATTTTTCGGACTATAATTTTGTTTCACTTAATGCGCCTTATGTATGAAAACAGACCTGTTCATTGATATTGCGCCATGTAATCTGGTGCGCCGCGTAGTCCGAAAAATATGGTAAAAACAATTATTTCTCAATCTAGATTCTTGAATGTTATGAGCTGTTTGTTCAACAAAACTAAGAAAAGGTTGAGTTGTGTTGCTTTTTTTTTTTACTAACATGTTTATGTGAAATGTTAGCAAAGTTGCTAATAATGCGTGTCTTTTCAGAACAACAGCTACCTTTGTAAAAACAAGTTGCATAGAAGGTCCATGTGTAAATAACATGCAAATGATGCAACACAACGCCCAGTGTTAAGTTATATTAGCAAAGAGAAATTATTTCTCATTCCAGCACAAAATCCCTTTTCAAATATTACAAATCAGGCACTAATGAGCTGTTTTGAAAATAAAAAAGTTATTGTTCAACTTTTGTAAAAAAAATTAGAAGTATAAACATAAAAAAAAAAGAAAGAAATGACAGTTATTTAAAATAAAACACAATGTTGTCTGCAGAAACACATCATGTATATGGGGGTGCCTTTTATAAAGTTACACAGTCAGAAATTAACGGTAATATTTTGGTTTATTTAGCCTTTCATAAGAAAAAATACTTTTTTTTTCAAAGTCATGTTTTCACCATGTTATTCATATGTTTATAAATTTTATAGTTCCAAACTAAATATTTAATTTACAAGCTAAATATTTAGTTTATGAACTAAATATTTAACTTGCAAGTTTAATATTTAGTTCGGAAACTAAATATTTAGGTCTAAATTAAACATTTAATTTCCAAGCTAAACATTTAATTTCCAAAATTAATTTGCTAACTAAATATTTAGCACAAACCTAAATATTTAAGCAAAATTTTGAGGTTCAGGCAAAATATTTAGTTAGCAAATTAATTTAGGAAATTCAATGTTTAGCTTGGAAAATAAAAAATTAGGTCCGAGCTATTAGCAAATTAAATATTTAGTTTAGAAATTAAATGTTTATTTTGGAAAGTAAATATTTAGCTTGGACAATAAATATTAAGTTTGGAAATTAAATGTTTAGTTTTGAAAATTGGAAATTAAATATTTATTTTACAAGCTAAATATTTATTTTTCTAACTAAATATTTAACTTGCATGTTAAGTATTTACATTGTAAACTGAATATTTAGCTTGTAAATTAAATATTTAACTTGGAACTATGACATTTATAAATGTATGAACAACATAGTGAAAATATGACTGAAAAAAATTCTTATGAATGGCTAAATTAGCCAAAATATTGCTGTTAATTTTTGACTGTGTAACTTTACAAACGTCGGCCCATACATGTATTCATTATACTTTGAGAAATATTTCCTGTAAAACAGAAACGGAGATTTATTGAAAAAGAATAAACTAAACGAAAAAAAAAAAACAGAACTTATTAAAATTAGATGCAGCCAGCAGATGTCACTGTCCGACTTTGACACATGAACGTTGTTTAATTTTTAAATAAAGTGCAGATATTTTTTGTTTGTTTTATTTATTAATGTCTTTTTTTTAATGCTGCTCATAAAGATGTAGAATTGTACCCGAGCCCCAAAAAAAGCTCTTTAAAAGTCTGATTTTAAAGCAGCAGTTGACTTTACTGAAGTTACTCTTTAATATTAAAGAAGATTCCCTTATTTTTTGTGTGAGAGTTGTTTATTCTAAAAAGAATAATGGCATACAGATTGTCTGGAGATCTGAAAAAAGATGTTTGGTGTGTATTTTATTATAAAGGCTGGGGCCTGGTTTTGTGAGTGGAGCTGCAGCTTGTGCCTCTGGACCTCTGCGATCAAACGAGCTTCAGTTAAACATCTGATTTATGTCTCACAATTTGCATAAAACCCAAAACCATGTGGCTTGTTTTTACAATCTGTTTTGATAGTGATAATCATTTCAAGACAGAGTGAAATCACAACAATCTGTAGCTAAGAAAAGCCGTTGTCCTCCAGTAACGAGGATTAATGTTCTCGTCTGTTGTCATTACACTGAGTGCAACTCTCTATAAATCACTGCGACTGATAAAACAGAGAAACCCATAACACGAGAACAGACTAACAAATCACCAACTTGATATGAGATGAAAACTTTTAATGCTGCAGTATTATACAGATGTAAATAAATGTGTTTGTACCCTTTTATCAAATAAAGAAAAACCCACAAACCTCACAAATGAGGAAAAACATTTTTTTTATACAATCACTGTAATCGAGCAATCTCTAACTAAGACTTTTGCACTGGTTGACAGTTTGGCCCACTCCTTGTGAATGAAAGACTCCAGCTGCCTCAGGTTTGAAGCGTGTCTACTTCAGATTCATCTCCTTCCACAGATGTTCAACAGAATTTAGATCAGGGGTTAAGCCACTTCAGAATAGTCCAACATTCTGTTCGTAGCCAGTCTGGAGCGTTTTAGCTGTGTGTTCTGCTCAGAGGACCCATGATCTGCAACTGAGACACTATTTTCTGACACTAGGCAGCACTTCTTTTGCTCTAGAATGCCTTGATAGTCTTGAGATTTCATTGTACACTGCGCAGATTCAGATGCAGCAAAACGTCCACAGAACATAACCTCCAGGTCTCACCATGTTCTTGTCCTTGCTGTCTCTGTCAACATAGAACAGATGGGACTTGTTCACAAAAAGCTCCAGTTTTGTCTCATCTGTTCAGAGGACATTCTCCATACAAACATTGTGACGTGTCACTGTGAATTTTAGCAAATTCCAGTTTAGCTTTTATTTTTTTTAATTATGATTTGCTTTAACAGTGGTGTCCTCCATTTGGTTGTCTTCCATTAAGTCCATTTTGGCTCAACAAGTAAAAGATGGTGTGATGTGACACTGATGTACCTTGACCTTGGAATTCACTGTTAATTTCTTTAGAAAGGCTCTTGGTTCTCTTTTTTATTGTTCGTCTCTTTAATTCTTTATCAATTTACCTTTTGTGCAGCTGTTCCCATATAAACATGTAGGATGCTCCTTTATTTGTCAATCATTTTCGTTCTAAGCTCATGGGTCAAGTCCTTATCTTTCTGTGGTCCATATTCTGCATGTTACACACTGTAGAGCTGTCATTTCTAACCCGGGCCCAAAGCCCGGCCTGGCCCGACCCGAATATGGGCCAGGCCAGGCCATAATAATGTGCTGGATGGGCGGACCGGGTTGGTGTCGGGCTTTTTATTGTGTCAGCGGATGCGTGCGGCTGATGATCCAATTATATGGCAACATGGCTTGCCATACATACAAGTTGTATAGCAACATGGCTTGCCATACTATCACCAGCTGCACGCGACCATTTGACCGTGCGCTGACTGGCCTTGAAAGAGGTTAAAAGTTCAGTTAAGCTTCAAAAGGGACTACCAATACTGCCAGGCAGCGATCCATCACCCATATGAACGTTCAGCCGCTGCACTCAGCGAACGCGCGCGGCCGATGACCCAAACAGGTGAGATCACAATACAGACATGTCAGAGCAGGGTCCGTGTCTGAATAATGCAGAATGCAAGCAGAAGCTCTTTGACGGCCATGAAAGGACAAACGCCCCCTCAGTGCCGATCTTGCGCACCCTTAGCCGCACGCGTCCGACGACTGTTAACTATATAAGCAATCAAAGCTCAATTAATAACGTTAGAGTTTTTTTTCGGGTTCGGACCTGTAATTACTATTAATTCATCGGGTCGGGTGGGGTTCGGAAATGATGGCTACAGGCTGAGGCCGGGTCGGATTTTTTGGGCCTGAATGCAACTCTAACACCCTGCGGCACCAAACAACACAGTACTTTTTACTCTTTAAATCTTGACAGAATGACATATTAAAAGATTGTTTCATAGTGGGGATTTCTTTCTTTAATAAAAAAGTACAAACTTATCCATGTCTGTATGGTATTAGTACCATTTTATTTATCTCCACCAACAATTAGAGCTTTGAAAGACCGTCTCAGAGTTCAACCCCTCCACTTGTCCATAAACCAAAGCAATCCTCCATGTGTGTTGCAAATATGAAATGGGCTGGTAGATGTAAAAGTTCAGCTCTAAATCACTCAGTCCCAGTTCAGTTGCAGTTCATTAGAGTCCAGGAAGTCAGAGGAGAAGACGCCCTCTGGAACTGACATGTCCAAAGGATTGATGCCCTCTGCTGGCACAGACAGGGTAAGGTCCAGCCAATCCATACTGTCCACGGTGGCGTTTGGCAGGTTCACAGAGGGTGGCATGTTTTCACTAAAGTTCACGTCCATCGCAACCGCAGGGAAGTTTAACACATCCATCAGCTTTAGTTTCTGTGCCTCTGTGTCAGTGACCAGCGTGGTGTCCAGAAGGTTCTCCATCTTGGTCTTAGAGGTCAGAGGGGCCAGGTCCGTTGAGGGGTTGAGTGGTGCTACAGGCATCTGGGCCACCTGTACTAGAGGAGGAGGTCGTGACAAAACTGTGTTGATGGGAAGGGTGGTGACACTGGCTGTCACTGGGATATGCTTTTCCAGGTTGGGTGGATTCTGTCTGGTGAAAGGGGACATCTCTGGAAAAAAAGCATGACATGGACTATAAATATATAAACACTTTATCTTCTCAGTTCGTTATGTCAAAAATGACTGCAAGATACCTCCACTCTCAATCAGCACATCAAACAAGTCATCCATCTGCTGACTCGCTGCATTGGGACCCTACACAAAAGCCAAATATCAGTATTTGTTTGAATGATTACTCTTAAAAAAATGTACGTACCGTATTTTTCGGACTATAAGGCGCACTCAAAATCCTTTAATTTTTATCATAACTCAACAGCGAGCTATATGTAGTAATTCTAGTTGTGCTTACTGACCTCGAACTGATTTTATGTTGTACAACGGAACAATGTTGAGAGTTATTGTGAATGAGTTGAATAAAGTTTGACTTATCTGTCTGTTTTTGTTTCTCTTAATGCGCCTTATAGTCTGAAAAATACGGTATAAGTTTGGTTTGTACCTGAGCAGCTGTCAACATGCTGCGTGTCTGTTTAACTGCGTCCTCGTAACGAGGTGGGTCTTTACTTTTTGACACATGGTTTGTGAGTTTTGTCTGCTGTGAAATCACAAAGGGTTGGCCAGAGCAGGGCGACTTTTAACAAAACAAAAAATCTCTTTAACCAAAGAAAACCAGAACATTAACTCAAGTAACAAAGACATGAGAATAATCTTCTACCCTCTTTGTGTTTGGGGCAACTTGGCAGGGTGAAGCACCGTCACATCCAATCTCTGGGAACATGTCGAGCACGTTTTGTGCTTTGATATTCATCGTCCACGTCTGGGAAAAAACAGACAACTTAACTAAGGCTTTCACATAATCAGCGTCAATAAAATACTGTGTGCAGTTCGTGCACAGGAAATAAAAACGCAGTGGCTCACGAGATATTTTGCCAACAGACAAACTAAGTATGCGTTGTGAATAGCTGTTAGCTACACCCACACCAAATTTTAACTTAAATTTTAGTAGAATTGACAGAATTGTTGCCCTTTTTACGTCTCTAACATCAGTTGGCTGTGGTGTCCATCTTAAAATGGATTATGTCCAAAAGTTCATCAGTTGTAGACGTACATCCAGTAATTACTTTCTACGAGTTTAAATAAAATCCATTCTTTGATTCATGAGATATTTGGCGAATGCTCCAAAAACATTATTCCTGCTTTGCCTTTGGCCATAGGCGGCTGTTAACTGATAAATACGTATTATAAATTAGGCAGCCTAACTTAAAATTGCACTACTATCATGATCTAAATTTTGCCTTATATCCATCCATCCATTATCTTTTACCCGCTTCTTCCATTTTTGGGTCACGGGGGTCACCGGTGTCCATGTCCAGCAATCACTGTGCGAGGGGCGGGGTCCACCCTGGACAGGTCGCAAGTCCATCACAGGGACACATAGAGACAAACGAGACAAACAACCATCCACTTTCTCACTCACACCTAGGGACAATTTAGAGTTACCAATCAGCCTAACATGCATGTTTTTGGACTGTGGGAGGAAACCGGAGCACCCGGAGAAAACCCACGCATGCACGGAGAGAACATACAAACTCCGCCCAGAAAGGCCCCTGGACTGGCATTTGAACCAAGGACCTGCTCGCTGAGAGGCAGCAGCTCTACCAGTTGTGCCACCGTGCTGCCCGCCTTATATTTATGGCACATAAAATAGCATTTATGATACACGATTATGGAAAAACACCCCAACAGCCACATATCCCTGCTGATCCTGGTGATGAGCTGACAGACTGTATGAGCGTACAGTTAAATAATATCTTACCTTCGTCAGTTGCCTAGTTTGACTTTGGTTTTGTTGCTGATTGGCGGCAGAAATATCTGTTTTCTGTGGCACGTGTCCAGATGTGTGGATGTGGCCTGGAGCTGGGCTGGTTGCAGGAGTTTGTAAGTGAATGCCTTTGGCAGGGAGCTCGACAGCCACTGCTAAGGCGGGAAGATATGTGGGCAGAAGGATCTGAGCTCCAGCCTTGACACACTGCAGAGTTTCAGCTTGTGTGATGGTCTGGTGAGCTATAATCAACTGCTTTGAAGTGCTTACGTGGTTCTGTTCTGCAGATTCCTCCTGTTTGACCCGTCCTGGCAGAACAGGAGAGCTGCAGGACACGGAGCAGGCTGATACGGTCCTGGTTTCCTCTTTCACCTGGACTGGAACCAGAGGGTTCAGGTGAGGTGGAGAGTCACTTTGCTGGCTTCTTTTCTCTACCTCCAGTTGCATCTTCAGTTTCTCCACCAGCTTCTGCTCCTGCTGGAGCTTCTTCATCAGCTCCTCTATCTGACGCTCCTTCTCATGCAGACGTTTGTCCTTTTCAGAGTCCTTCTGACTGGACTTTGTCTCAGAGGAGCACTCCTCATGAGATGAGTTCTTGCACTCAATAGTCCCCGCTGGAGTATCTGAAACCACCTTTGCTGAACTGTCTGTCTTATGGCAGTCTTCTATTCCCAGTTTAGACACTTCAGAAGCTATAAGGGAAACGGGCGACGAGAGCTTTACGTTTTCAGATTGCGGGGCTGTCTCTGTGGTAGCAGCAGGCTGGGTGCCAGAGCTCTCCCGAAACAGCTTCAGCCTCTCTATTAGATCCGTCTTAGTCCCAGAAACAGGCAAAGATCTGAGTTTTAGCTCCATTTTCAGCTCTGCCACCTGTAAAAGTAACAAAACATAAATCATCCCTCAAAATGCCAAACGCTTGTTCAACTTTCACCGCTCAGTCATGCGGTTTGGTAAAAGTGTAATGCGTCACCTTCATCTCGTCTAAATTTGCTGGTAAGAGATCTGGCTTGCGGTTTGTGTTAGCACAATGGAGTTGCACAGGAGCGGATGAAGAGTTTCCTCTAAGAACAACAGCCGAGCAGCTGGTTTGAACCTTAGTTGTTGATATGCTGCAATAAGATGCAAGAAAAGGGGAGTAAAGATAATCTGTCATCCATTTTTCACAAGTAATTGCCTCTGTGTAGGAAGTGCTGGGCAGGAAATACAATGTAAGTGAGATGAGAGGCAGCTGCGGTTAAACAGTTATGACAAATTACTTTGAGTTCAATGAAACAGGGTTGGATTTGTTAAAAAAAAAATCTAGACTAGTGGTCCCCAAATGGTGGATCAGGACCCAAATGAAGCGTTTTCTTCATCTGAACCATAGTCGGGAGTCTAGTGGGTCTGGACCCCTCACTTTTGGAAAAATAAAGATTGTCCCTCCCAATAAATCATTTAAGAAAACTACAGTAGTCCCTCGCCACGTCGTGGTTCGACTTTCGGACTTGCTCTTTTGCGTTTTTTTGTAAAATTATACACGAGAAAAAAAAAATTGTACACGCTACATGATGTCAACTTTTATATTACTCACGTGATTGGGACAGTACAGGATACTGTACAGTTAAAGTTAATGAAAAAAACTTTGGACAGGTGCTGTCATTTTGTAGTTTTCTCTCATTAAGCCTACACTGTATTGCCACTCATAAGGACTACATTTCCCAGAAAGCAACAGTGCCCCACCCAGATACCTTGTTGTCCTCTGCTGAAATACAAAGAGGGAAGTTTTGATTGGATCCAGAAAAGTTCAGTCGTTATTCATACAGTGACTTCGGCGCCCAGCGTATGCAGAGAGCCGCATGGAACCGACCGGAAACCAGAGCAGAACTGGACCTCCAGACTGGTCTATCTGAGAGCTGCTTTCCAGTCCTCATGGTTTAAGAGTTTAGAACATTGCCAGAGTGTGGGAAGGGTTTATAAAGCCTTAAAATATAAATACTAAAATAAATATAATGTTCCTACTACGGTGTCATACTGGAACCATACGCTCAGAGGAGATTGGGCTTTTTCAGTCATGGGCCCCAAACTCTGGAACAACCTGCCCCCCAACATCAGGCAGACCACCTCCCTTCCTCACTTCAAATCTCTGCTAAAAACCCATTTGTCCTCGCAGGCATTTCATACAGTGTAAATTGATCTAGTGTTTTTTAATCTGTGACCCTATGTTTTAAATGCTTTTTATTAATTCTTCAGTTATTATTATTA
>NC_056512.1:36103713-36116215 GCF_014905685.2 Nematolebias whitei
TTTTCTCTTTAATTTACTCATTGATTGTTGTTGTTGTTAAGCACTTTGATAACAGGTTCTGTTTTAAATGTGCTCTATAAATAAAGTTGACTTGACTACTACTTGGCGGTTTTTCACTTATTGCATGGGGTCCGGAACTGAACCCCCCAAACTAAAGAGAGACTACTGTATACGTTAAATATGAAAAGCAGAAACCAATCCACCAGCATTACAAGCAAAACGACGCAGTTTATAACATTTGCACTTCAGGATCGTCATAATAAGAAAGTCTGTGTTTGATCGAGGATGCTTTGTGCTGATCGGTGTCATACTTCAGAGTGAGCGGTAGGACAGCCTGGTGGTTGTAGTGCTGCTGCTGCTGGCTCAGGATCTGAAGGTGGAGGAACTGCTGCTGCTGCTGCAGGAGACGGGCGTACGACGAGTCCATTGGCACTTCACCGAGCTCCTGCTTCTGGTCGGGGGGAACATACTGATGATACTTCAACTTTTTCACCCGCGGCTTGGGCTCTTTGCTCTTTTTGCTGCGGCTTTTGTCAGCCGGTGGCTTCGCCAAGCTTTGCTGTGGAAAACAGCACACAAAAAAAAAAATAGGAGTGTGCAAAGCTGGAGAAGACCATCTGGAGAATATTTAGCTCCAGTAAGTGATCTCGGTCAAGTTTTTCAAGGCGAATACAGCTTGCACTGCCAGTACCAACACCGAAAGACTTGGAACTGATCCTTTATTTGTATTTTTTTTTTAAATTTAGTTTTCATAGTTAAGGTGTAACATTGTTCTGACAGCTGGTGACAACGACAGGATGAGGAAACGGGCGAGGGAAATATGACCTTCATTGTTTTACCACCTGCAATTTCAGGATGCAGCGTACATGAAAATGTCTTGGCACAACAGCAGGTTGTGCTGAAGCTTTGAAACCAGAAACGCAGCATGAGTTAAACAAGCATGCAGCCTCTAATTTGTCAAATTCATCCCCCTATCATGATCCAGAAGAAGGGAAATTCATCTTACTGTATGCTCACAAATGGACAGTAAGAAATGCATTTGCTTCTGCAGCACTATTTCACTTCTGCTTCAAATTTTAGGAGGGAACAGTTTGTCTTTGGCTCTTATGTGGCTGATGCAGATTTAGGTCCCTGGATGTGTAACACACTTTAAACTTCATCGCTCTTTGACTTGCATTCGACTGCTGTTCTCCCTTTACTGCTCCGACTTTCATAATGACAAAACCCAGGCTCGGACAGGCTTATTACATTTCCAAGGGGAAAAATAAAAACACAATAAATAAAACTGACACAAAAGTTAACACCGCACAGGTCAACACTGTAGTAGCTATTTATAAAAGTAAATTAATTCTCTCTTTTTTTTTTAAAACACAGCTATCAGTTTAAAGAACTCACTTTTACAAGAACCGGGCCTGGTGGAATGACCGGGTGACGTGTCTGCCGGTTGCTCTTTAGCTCGGTGGTGGAGATGAGGCCGACTACATTTGATGGAGAGTGCGAGCTGAGCGTTGGAGAGAGCTGAGAGGAACAGAGACATAAATCAGAAATCACATCTGGTCTGTTAGTGCAACGAGGCTGGAACTTATGGTAACTATCATCCCAGGAAAAAAAAAAATCTACGAAAATGACACTTCAGCTGGAAAAGCACAACCAAACGAAGCATGACGAACACTCAGAATAATAAGCTGTGCGTGTGCAATAATTAGGTTGGACATTTTTACACTTTCAAATGAAAGTGAACCTGAATAAAGTGAATCATAAAGATCCCCACAAGCAAATTTAAAGAGGTTTTAATCATATAACATGTCAAGAAGGCAAGCTTACTGTGTGAATGTATTCACACTATATGATCCATTTTTCAGCATCTTTCTCGTTCAGAAATTTTTATGATATTTCAACAAATCATAAAACATTTGCCTCATTCAGGAAAAGCCTCCTATGATTTTTGGTATTGGTGCAACTTTAGCTTTTTGAAATATTTAGCCTTCTCTGCCACTTTTTGTCTCATAGAAAATGAACTGAGCTCATTTTACATCCTTCAGATCCGTTTACAACCTTTTACTGCTCCTTTCACATTTTGTTCTGCTTCAGTTTCTTTCAGCTGCCTTGTGCAAATTTAAACGTTTTATTCAGCTACTTTCAGCTAATGTCAGCTGTTCTGCACTCCTTTCAGCTTTATTCTGCTAACTACAACATTTTTCTGCTTCTTCTAACTTCTTTCTGCTAATTTCAGCTTGATATGCTCCTTTATGCTTATTTCTGCAGCCATTTCTGCTATTTTAGCTACTGTTTAGCTGTCTTTATAGTAATTTGAGCTTTTTCAGCTAATTCCACATTTTTTGCACTCATTTAGATTTTTTTCAGCCTAATTCAGCAAAAATGCACTCTCTCCCCTTCCTTATGGTAGTTTGCTTCTTTCTGCCTTTTCAGCTACTTTTCAGGTATCTTACTAATTTCAGCCTTTTTTTAAGCAAATGTACCAATTTCTGTGCTCATTTGTGCTTATTTAAGCCAAATTCTAAATAAAGGTTGAACGAATGGAAAAAATTCAGCACAAATGTGTTATTTCTGCTTTCTTCTGCTAACATAGGCGTGTTCTTCAATTTCAGCGACATTTCAGCTGTTTTTAGCTAATTTCAGCAGTTTTTCAGCAAGTTCTTCTTAAAGAAGCATTCACGCTGCATTTTTGCAGGAAATGCAGTTACTCTAGTTTACTATTGATGTCATTGTGGCTATTTTTAGTATTTCGTAAGAGGAATAATCATTTTTCCAGTTTTCTTACCTGTGAGGGGGAACTGGAGCTAGAGGGAGAACAAGAGGCCTCTTTTGGAGATGTGGAGAAGTGAGACTGCTGGCTGTTGGGCTGTTGTGGCGAAGATGCGTCACTGCTGTCCTCATCGAAGCTGAAAACATCTGGAACACGTGGCGTCTCTGAGATTTCAGCTGCAGTCAGCATCCAGGAATAAGAAATGAAGCAACGGTAACGTTAAAGTTGAGTCTTTCTGAAGTAAAACAAACGTATATGATTATTTGTGCCTTTAAAGTTTTTCATCACCATTTTATGTTCACTAGTTATTATGTAAGCATGTAAAAGTTTGCAGTTTGTGGCTCAGCATTGCTTTGAACCTGAACCGAATGAAGTTGGCAAACAGCTACCATTTCCAAGCTTCTCCACTCCACTGTCAACCGGCAGGATTTTCTTCTCAACCAGCTCCATGGGTCCAGGTCTCTGGGAGATTTTCTCATTGAGATCATTCTCCAGTCTGGCTCGCTTCAGTTTCATCTGTGTGGCCTGCAGCGAGGGCTCCGCCTGCGTTTCTGATAAACACGTAAAGGATGTTCAACTACGACCTGGCCACCCTCACGCAGACTCTCTGCCTGATGCATCGCGGTGACTCACAGCAGGATCAGAAAGACAAACACTCAAAAACATCCTTGTGATTATAAGATGGCGGAACAGACAGGAATACGTGCAGACGGAGGAATATGAACTCATTCTGCACGTATTACTCAAAGAGAACACACGGGAGGGTTACCTTCAAGGATGTGCATACGGACCAGCTCAGAACGTTCTGGTCGGCTGCAAAGTTTGTGTTTTAAAAAGTTTCCAGTCTGTAAAAAAAACAAGTGAAAATTATTTAAAGGTAGATAAACAGATCCTCAATCAGATGCAAGGTTGAAAACATTTGATGGCGTCTCACCCTGGCTCTCTCCAGGCTGCGAAGCTGCTTATGGAAGGCGGTGGGAGTTTTCAGAGCTGATGGAAGATGTTAAAGTTTAATGATAACCCATTTCAACATTTCGTGTCTAATATTTGAAAGTGTTTGATTATGGTTTTGTTCATATCTGCACTTTTGTTTGTTACCAAAACATATGACAAACCATTGGACGAATTTTAACGAAACATTCAGGAACTAATCAATAAATGAACACCTACATCTCATTAACTTTATAATCACAAACTTACAGCTAACATCCTGCAAAATTGCACAAATTAGGCATAACATTGACTTTAAATTTTGACATAAACAGCCATAACACAATTTCTCAAGATGATCCAAGTCCAAAAGTTTGCCATGAAAGGCTGCAGGCAATACGCATTCTTTCAAGTGTTGCTAGACCTTGATTTTACATAATAAGCCACAGAAACGTGGTAAAAACATAAAATGTGTTTGCAGTTTTCTACTCATTAAAATAAGACTTGGATTTAACTGATGGACAGTTTGATATTTTAACATTTATTTAAAAGTTTCACTGACTTGAAATAAGAAAATAAAAATATTAACTGCTTACAAATCACATTGTACATGCATTGAATGCACACAATAATGTGAGCACAAGGCAGCAGCATCAATTTTCTGTCAACTTGGCTGAATATTTAGTGGAATTTGTTTTACATGCCGTTTCGTGCACATTTTTTGTTTTTTCTGGTCTACTTGAAGAAGCAGAGTTTCGTGGGAGTCAAACAGGAAGTGTCAGCTTTACTCAGACAACGAGATTGTCCTGTGCTGTGAGTTACTCATTGATCGCTGCGAAGCAACTCATCCAGCTTTAGGTGAGGTCTGGGTCAAAGCCTAGTCACCTCTGATACAACTGTTGCTGTTTAGTTTAATAAAAGACAACAGTGGAGCTCTGAGGAGTGTGTTAGTGGGAGGCTCGTACAAAGCAACACATTCCTTTGTATTTGTCCAGAGGACCAGATTTTACTTTTTTAGATTTTTCTACCTGGATTGTTGAGCATGCATCAGGATATTTAACTTGCATACCATAGGAAAAATTCTTAATTTATGTGCAAGAAAGTTCTGTAGCAGAAAATATCAAAAGAGGTTTGTGAGTGAACTAGGAATGGCCAAGTTGCAGAAGATGCAAATGACCTTTAGTGCAGGCTCTGAGTCATGTGGCTGTGGAGCCAGAAAGCAGACGAAAACAAGCCTGCAGGATGTTTTCCAGGCCAGAAGAGTAAAATAAGAGGAATCACTGTATGTCTTTTACTATCTGCTTTCCACATGTCGGCAGGGTTTTGTCACACTTTCAGCTTGTCGTTTATTGGCGTACTCTGAAACAAAAGCTTCACCCAACGAGAGTACACTCCCTGTTTGCAACATCAAAGGATGCTATTAAAGATGAGCTGCTGCGTTCAGGTCTGGGAGTCGTTTATCATGATGAGTACAAAGATGTCAATAGCAGTGATGCATGATAAACTAAACGCCTTGCAATCCCTTAAAAAATGCATGTCGCCTGCCACTGTTCATGGCAGAGTTTTACACTGTTAAGATCATTTTATCTTAAGAAATGCTCAAGTTGTAGCCATTTTAGTCAAATCTTATACCATATTTTTTCGCTGTATAAGTCACAGTTTTTGCATAAATTAGCATGCCTGCGACTTACACAGTGAAGCAACTTATTTATGTTTTTTCCCCATATTTATAACCCAATTTTTGGCTGAGATCTGGTCATTCATTTTGACATGGAAAATATTGAACACTACCATTTTCAGCCACTAGAGGGCCTTCAACTAATATGTCAAGCCACGTGTTTTTTTAATAGGTAAAAGCGACTATTAATGAGACACTTGGCTTGCCATACCAAGCCACCTTCGTCTCGTTTCGGAACTCATGGCGCAAACGTCAAATCAGCTGCATTTAGCCACGCCGCCCAGGCGAAATGCAGCTGATTTGACCATTAAAGTTCATTTATTAAGAAAAAGTTCAACTGAGACACACCTTTACTATAATGTCGAGCAAACAAATAATTGTTGTTAGGTGCTAATCTTGTTAAATTCTTGTTAAAAGTCCTCCCATGCACGCCCCCGTGGCCGCCATTTGGCAGCCAATCGATTTCTGGCACAACAGCGGCACACATTTCTGGGTGGTCAGTGGTGACACGTTATAGATGCGACTTATTAATGTTTTTTTCCACTTTCTTAGACATATTTGGACTGATGCGACTTATACGGCTGTGCAACGTGTACGGCGGAAAGTAATTGACATTTTATATGCTGCGTTCTCGAGAGGTCTCAGAGAACGACGTGTTGGAAATGTCTCTCAGCTGCTAACAGACCAAATTTATGCTCGAAATCAAACACAAACAAACACAAACAAAAAACATAATCAAATTCTTAAATAAAAAAATTAAAAAACACAATAAACGTTACATTACACTGGATACTTACGAGGCATGATACCTTGCTCCACAAGCTGCTCCCGAGTCCTCCTCTGCTGCAGACAGTGCTGAAGGACTGCAACCCCCCCACACATACAAAGATCAGAATTTCAGAATTAAAGAGTTAACTTTCAGTGCTAACTCTGTCGAGAGATTTCACAACCATTTGTGGCTTTAAACTGTGAAACCTACAAGACAGATGAAAAAAACGGGCCATTATTCTCAATCAATATGTGACCCTGAAGACCTAATCCTTGCTCCCCACCACAGATATTCTATTCACTTCCTGTGGTTTGAACCAAGGCTGTCAGGAGTATCACAGTTCACCTCAAACAGCATGACTGGCTGAGAGCCTTCCTAACGAGAGGTAAAAACGCAACGTACGTTTTAACCATGAAGCAAACATTTGAACGTGAGCAAATCTGGATTTAGGCAACTCAGCCGTGCCTGTTATAAATTGTTTTCAAAAGATAATCTTGCCGTGCATGGCTGATCAGTAATGTTTGTGTGAAACATAAAAGAATTGGCTCCCCTCCAGCTGAAATCTCAGAGTCTTGTATCTAAGCTTTATATAAAGTTCTTGGACGATCCTCGGTGTTATTCTCCCAAAAATGTAAACTGTAGTAAGAAGCAAGTTTAAACATTTATAAACAACAGAACACAGGGATGGTTTTTGCTTCACTTTCTGCAGAATAACATGCAGGGAGAAAAAAGCTGGAGGAGACCGGCGACAAATGAGGCGGCGGCGGCGGCGGCGGCGGCGGCGTGAGGGCCCTAATGTCACCACTGTGGCAAAACGAAGCCAGCTTCGCTCGAGTTTCTTAGCGGCTTGGGAGAAACAGAAAAACACACAACGCAGACGTGCTCAACTCTCCTGGGAGAGACGCGGGGTCTGAACGGGCCTCTGTGACTCACTCGAGCAAAAATAAACCGGGCAGCTGTGAGAACAAGGCCTGGGAACCATGAAAATTTGGGGAGTTGTTAAGGGGGTGGGATGGCCAGTTAATGTAGGGTCGAGGGGATGCAGGGGCTTTGGCTGGAGTGACGAGAGCTGAGGCGAAGGACGGCTCAAATCCACTCTCAGCAGCTCATCCGCACCAGAACAGAGAACTTAGTGTGCCTTCTCTGCCTGCTGTGTTTCCCATTAGAAACCCAGGCCACGGGGCGGATATGCTCGGCTAAACACTCATCATAACCAGGAGATTGGAGAAAACAGTCCTTTGGTTTGTTTTAATATTTATATCCACTGTGACTTGGAAGAAAAGCCAGAAGAAATACAATTTATGAGTGCATGCTACATATCAATAACCAGAAAAGCTGCCTTCCAGCAGCAGGAGGGAACGCAGGCTTTAATCTGAGCATCACGGAGGGGGGACAGCTCATCCTCAGGGTCCTCCTCACCGTGTCCGCTTGTGTTCAAGCCTGAACCCTGGCTAACCTTCCTGCGATGCAAACTGGCTGCTTCTCACCAGTAAAGAACAAGCAAAGGTTATGGAGAAACGCAGAAAGCGGGCTCTGCTCAAATCCTTGCCTGCTGATGTAATCTCTAATCTCGGACTTGTGTTGTTCTCAACAAATCATCCCTGGAGGTCTCCGCATCACATCAGTCCTTTCATTTAAAAAAAAAAAAGAAACTGTGTTGGCCAGTCTGTTAGAAACAGCCTGACACTGGGTTATGTTGACTTAACTGTTATAAATACCAAAAGAGCAACGATTTAAACTCTTCTACACAAACAGAGAAAGTCACGTTCTATGCAGATAACACCCTCATATTATCCTGAAGCCATTTTAAAAGAGTCTATTTTGTTTTGTTGTGAAGAATAATGAAACGATTACAAAGTCAGGCTGTGTTAAAGGTGAAGAAATATATATATATATATATAGTTTCTTATTATCGTATTTTTCAGACTATAAGGCGCACTTAAAATCCTTTAATTTTCTCAAAATAATAAAAGAAAGCAACAGTGAGCCTTTTAATCTGGTGCGTCTTATGTTTTAATTCTGATTGTGCTTACTGACCTCTTATGTGGTTATTATGAATGAGTTGAATAAATTTTGACTGTTTTGTTTCGCTTAACGTGTTTTATAATCCGGTGCGCCTTATAGTCCGAAAAATAGTAAATTAAAACATACAGATGTGTTTTTATCGCCTGCTGCCAAAGAGGCGATACTATTTTTATACGCGTGTCACTAAAATATCTCATGAACCACTGGGCTAATTTATCGAAACATGCCATCATTAGATGTATATTTACAAATGACTGACTTTTCACCCATTTCAAGATGGCTGCCACAGCCAAATGACCTCACAAAACACAAAAAAAGGCTAAAACCCTGTCAGTTTAGCAGAAATTGATATAAAATCTGTTGTGGTCACATCTGAGACAAATCCATAGCACATGTAGTCTGAGCGCTAACAGACTGTGCAATTTCTTAGTTGTGACTTTTAACTATGTGGAGTCAATTCAGGCTGTCTGTTAGCAAAATAACTTGTGAACCATTGAACGGATTTAAATGAACTCTTCAGGAAATAATCTTTAGATAAACATCTATAATTGATTAACTTTCTGAGTCAACTCAATTCAAGATGACTGAAAAGGCCAACCCATTTCAGAATGCACAAAAAAAGCTGTAACTCAGTCCATTTACGTATATTGTAGTAAAATGTGGTAGTAGTTGAGAATCATTCGCAACACATACTCTAGTGGTCATTTTGAAAGATATTTGATTTAATCTAAAAAAGTTAAATCTGGTCCTCTGGACATTCAAAAAAAAAAAAAAAAATAATAATAAAATTTTTTTTGAATGTCCAGAGGACCAGATTTAACTTTTTTAGATTTTTCTACCTGGATTATTGAGCATGCATCAGGATATTTGATTTAAATTTGAGCATTTACGGCTTGAGACAAATTTTTTTCTATTAGCAAAATATCACGTAAACCACTGAATGGATTTAAGTGAAATGTAATCAAACAACCGTTAGATATGTATCTAGTATTACAGCAATTAAATTTTGGAAACATTTAACGAAGGACTAACGTTATCAAGCACAAAATATGGCGACTGATCAACACATCGTACAGACATTAGGATAGAATTTGAAGTGGTAGTACCTGAGAGTCATTCACTACACATACTTTGAGCATGAAATCTGACAATGTTACACGAGCAAGTACAACTTCCCTCTGAAAGATATCTGGTCAAAAATACTTTAAACTGGTTCAGAATCTATATATTCACTCAGAATATACCTATAAAGTTTTAAAGCTTAGACCTTGACCTCAGAGAAAAGTTCATTTTATTTTGTGTTTATGTCCTGCGGTGTTTGACTTTTGTTCAGTTTCTAACAACACCACGTGCAACGCAGCTCAGAATGTCACGGCTAAATGTAATTATAATTAATAATTCTGGGAATGACGGTGCCAAAATACTCTAGAACCTGAAGAGCAGCAAAACGTCTGCTCTGTTTTGTTTCACGCCTCGTACTGCCTGCAAGGTAAAACTGTAGCTTCTAAAAGCGAACAAGGAAGATTAAAACTATGCAAATAATGATCAGAATCTTGTTCTGTGGCACTCCTGACAGTTGCACTTCGTTTGATGCTCCATGCATGGATATACCGTATTTTTCGGACTATAAGGCGCACTTAAAATCCTTTAATTTTCTCAAAAAGCGACAGTGCACCTTATGTATTAATTCTGCTTACTGACCTCGAATCAATTTTATGTGGTTATTGTGAATGAGTTGAATAACGTTTGACTTATCTGACTGTTTTGTTTCGCTTGATGCGCCTTATAGTCCGAAAAATACGGTATGTTAAAAAAGACATGCTTACATCATGTGACAGAAAAGCAAAACTGTTTCAAAGAGAGCAACAAAATGTAAACAAGCGTGTGTTTCTGCATCGATTCAAAATGAGTGGAGAGACGCTGCAAGCGTCAGTAAAACGTGTGAAAAGCACAAGTTTGAATTAGATTCACACACATACAGCTTAGAAATAGTTTGTTATATGAAGAAAAAGCACCTGATTTGAATTTCCCCCTACAAATGGAGGGGCTCTCCACATCAAGGCAGGCCATGGAGGATAGTACGGCTTTGCTTGGAGACCAGATCTGGAGTCCCATGGAGTGATGAGGCCAGGATCTCAGGAGTCACAGAGAGGAGGGAGAGACCTCGCTCTGAACGACAGCCGGCTCGTTTATTCTCCGTCTCTCTCTGCTTGACTCAGCGAGGAAAGTGTGTGTGTGTGTGTGTGTGTGTGTGTGTCAGGAGGAGGGAACACACTGCTGCTCAGATTAACCCTCTCCAGGTCTGCAGCTGAAAAGGACAATTTAGGAATGATTGATTATTACCATTCTCCAAAATAATTAATGTTTTTTTTTTTTTTTTAAAGATGATCAAAACAAGCAGTTGGAAATTTTTATTGTGCGCATCTTTTAAAAGGGAAAAAAGTACGAGTGATGAATGTTTGGTTGCAATAATAAATAAGTAAATAAAAAAAACATTGAACCTGAGAGAAAATTATCCATTAGACAAACAGTTTTCTTTTTTAGATGAGTGATATTTTTTTAAATTGTTGTTTTGTTTTCAACACCATTCATTCAGAGCAATGTTAATTTAACCTTAGCGCTTCCTTTTTAATAAAACTTGCCGCTAATGTTTATTTAATAAAAAACTCTGAAAAATCCCAGTATGGAGACAAAAATGTGCAATGAATGTGGTTCGTTTAAAATGGCTCCATAATGTTGGATATGTGGCATTCAGGATCACAAATACAATTGGTCGCGAGTTAGATCATATGTTTTTCATGACTCATGAAATGTTTCAGAACCACGGAGTGATCACAGAAGGTCTGACGTTGAGGTGAGCCTGCAGACATGCAGGATGCTCTGATTCCTGAGGTGTCTGAGGAAGACCTCGCCTGCTGGGGAGGGCTTTGTTTACATACACAGTCTACAGCCAGGTCAACTGTGACTCAGTCAGTGTTTTGTTTACATTCAGTGTGGACCCGCATTTCAGAACTGCATTCAGAGTATCTGAAAAACTGCTGGTGTAAACTCTTTTAAACAGCAACATTTAGTATAGCTCAGGATTTTATGTTTGATTTCAACCTTTTCAATGAGCAGATATTAAATACATATTAAATCTGCATGTCAAGCAGTGTGGGAATGGAGAAATATGGAGCTGATAAAGCAAAGTGCACAACGTGTTATGACATCTCACCGCTGGGACTGAATACTAATGAACAACATGTCTGAAAAATATGAGAGAGTTGTAGGAGGAGAAAAACATCCAGTATGTCACAAATTATGTAAACATACAACATTCCTCTGAGCTCACAATTCACAGACTTACTGGTCAAGAAAACAATGCAAGAGAAATTTAGAAATACTTTACAGACCTGTTTTGTTCCACAACCACATCTCTATTGCTCCTGCCAGAGATAATTGTAACTAGAGAAATTGCATTTCCTGCGAAAATCCAGTGTGAACGCTTATTGCGGAAGAACTTGCTGAAAAACAGCCGAAATTAGTTATAAAAATGCTGAAATCTAGCTGAAATGGAACAACAACAGAAGAAAGCAGAAAGGACACATATTTGCTGAATTAGATTTAAAAAAGCCAAAATGAGCACAAAAAGTAAGATATCGGCTAACCCTAAAGAATTCAGCTAAAAAATTAGCTGAAAAAGCTAAAATTTGCATTAAAATAGCTAAATAGTAGCTTAAATAGCAGAAACAGCTGAAACTTGCAAAAATAAACTGAAAGAAGCACAAGTTGAAATTAGCAGAAAGAAGTTAGAAGAAGCACAAAAAATGTTGTAGTTAGCAGAAAGAATCTAAAAAGGAGCACAAAACAGCTTAGATTAGCTGCAGTAGCTGAAAAAGGTTTACATTTGCACAAGGAAGCTGAAAAAAGCAGAAGCAGAGCAAAATATGAAAGGAGCAGTAAAAGTTTGTAAACGGATGTAAAGATTTGAAGGATGTAAAATGAGCTCTGTTCATTTCCTACAAGGAAAAACATGGCAGAAAAGGCTAAATATTTCAAAAAGCTAAAGTTGCACAAATACCAAAAGTCATAGCACCCTTCTCCTTAACGAGCTGAATGTTTTGATATATGATTTGTTGAAATATTACAAAAATTGTGGAACGATAAAGATGCTGAAAAACATACAGAAGAAAAATGGATCAATCGTGTGAATGCTTCATAAATACTCACAGTTATGCCCACTTCTGTGATTGTGCACGTGTTTGTGTCAGTCTGTTAGCAAGTTATCTCATGAACTACAAAATAAAACACACACACACACACACACACACACACACACACACACACACACACA
>NC_056512.1:36116225-36117764 GCF_014905685.2 Nematolebias whitei
ACACACACACACACACACACACACACACACACACACACACACACACAAAAAAAAGTATAAATTAGTCAGTTTAATAGACATTGAGCTAGACTTTGGTGTGGTAGTAGCTGAGAGTCAGTCCCAACCCATTCTCCGAGTGTCGGCACATAAAGTCATTTAAAATGCTTGGACCAAAACAACTATACATTTTAGTTATAAGTTTAAAACTCTGGCACAAAGAGCCTTTACTTCAATGGATCTGCTGTTCCAGAGCTTCAAAATTCTTCACAGAAGCTGTTTCTAATCATCTGCAGCAACTGAAAGTCTTGTTCCTTCATCGAGGAAACAATGCGGTTTAAATTAACTCAGATTCAGCTAAAACTTATCACGCTTATCCGTGGCAAATTTAAGATTGACACGCGGTAAATTTTTTTTTTTACATCATTTCACAGTTTTCACTGACGTGGTTTCATAAACACTCGTTTTGCTGGACGTTGAGGCCGATGAGCTCAATTTGATTCATGAAGCCAAACCTGGTTGAGCAACATCAGAACACGGAACATTATCACGTGTTTTGTGCGGCCTAATGTTTACCTCCTGAGCACACAAACAACTTTCTGGGTTGTTCTACACAGCCTTAAGAGATCCTTAAATAATGCGAGCCACATTTTACTTATTGGTTCATTTTGCTTTCAAACCACAAACGTGGCGTCTCGTTGACTTTCACAGCACTTGGAACAAATTAAACTGAACAGCAGACATACTGCAGGTTTTTAAAAATTACCATAATTTCTGGACTATAAAGCGCACTTAAAATCCTTTAATGTTCTCAAAAATCGACAGTGATCCTTATAACCAGGTGCACCTTGTGTATTAATTCTGGTTGTGCTTACTGACTTCGAACTGACTTTATGTAGTTATTGTGAATGAGTTGAATAAAGTTTGACTTATCTGACTGTTGTGTTTTGCTTAATGTGCCTTACAATCCACCTTATCTGAAAAATATGGTAATAACTACAATATATAAGGAATATTTACCAACAGTGCATTTTACAGATATAAATGTAAAACGCTGTTCAAAAAGCTTTTTAGGACAATTGTGCTGGAAAAAAAAATCAAGGAACATTTTTGTTCCTCTTGACTCAATGATGCAGCTTTTCTGTAGAAAGAAAGGAAAGGCCTGCGTGATGGGTTTACAAAATCCTTGAATAGATGACTAAAATAAACAACATGATGAGTAGTTTTATAGCTGGAGGACTTGTAAAGAAGGCCTGCTTAAATATATTTAATGTATTCTTGACTATTTTTAGCTTGTTTGTTTTTGACACTGTTCAGCTTTTCCATTGAACGCGCAAATTGCCTAAAAATCAAAGTGTCACAATTCTATTATTAAAATTACACAAATTAATCGGTAAATAACGGGAGGTGAAAGAAAGATGTTAACGTTTTAAAATTTATTTTCCACCTTTATCACTATCAGTTTTTTAAGCGATTTCACAATTGTTTATGTAATTTACCGTATTTTTCAGACTATAATGTGCACCGTATTATAAGGCGTAA
>NC_056512.1:36117774-36128136 GCF_014905685.2 Nematolebias whitei
GTAATGAGTTCATGGTCGAGTCTTTTTTACTTTAAAGACGTGCGTATTGAATTACATCCCTACAAACATTTGTTTTATTTTGTACTAGGTATGTAGCCGTTACTTACCTGGTACTTACCTGGTACTTACCTGATATGCACTGAGTACTTAGTTGGTACATACTTCAGGTACTTGTTTGGTAGCTATCAACTTACTGTGTATGTGCTGGGTACTAACCTGGTACAAATCAGGCATATTTCAAGTATGGGTTACCTATGAATACTAGCATCCCCACAGGAAAGTACCAGGTAAGAACATCATCCATCCATTATCTTTACCCGCTTCTTCCATTTTGGGTCATGGGGGTCGCCGGTGCCCATGTCCAGCAATCACTGTGCGAGGGGCGGGGGACACCCTGGACGGGTCACAAGTCCATCACAGGGACACATAGAGACAAACAACCATTCACCTTCTCACTCACACCTAGGGACAATTTAGAGTTACCAATCAGCCTAACATGCAGGTTTTTGGTCTGTGGGAGGAAACTGGAGTACCCGGAGAAAACCCACGCATGCACAGAGAGAACATGCAAACTCCACCCAGAAAGGCCCCCGGACCGGGGTTTGAACCAGGGACCTGCTCGCTGAGAGGCAGCAGCTCTACCAGTTGCGCCACGGTGCTGCCCCAGGTAAGAACATATATAAACTAAATGAAAAAAAATAATAATTCAGTTT
Source organism: Nematolebias whitei (assembly GCF_014905685.2). NCBI lineage: Eukaryota > Metazoa > Chordata > Actinopteri > Cyprinodontiformes > Rivulidae > Nematolebias > Nematolebias whitei. The sequence goes on from NC_056512.1 coordinate 36,118,488, forward strand.
AGTTTATTTAAAAGACGTAACAAACGCTAACCCAGGTGTATGGACTGAAGTGAGACAAACTCCAAAACTCAGGACAGTTAACAGTGCTATATTTGCAGTACCAAAAATGTACAAAGGAGATCTGGAACCCTGGAGGACAAGGAGAGAGGTCAGGTTGGTGGAACTCAGAAGACGATGAGTGATATTGTAGTGGACTAGGCCCATGTCAAAAACTAAGTCTAAGGTCAAAAATCTTGACCTTAAGAACCTTGTGGGACAGGAACTGTCATTTCATTGATTTGAATCCAGAAATACAGGTTCACCCATCCTGAGACTTTCTCTCTTGAAGATTCAAGTGAAAAGAACACTCTCTGTTTTATTATCATTACTATTTTTACAAATGTTGATAATCAAAGTGTCTTAGTTCAAACCATTTTAGATGTTGCAGTGAACTAATCAATTTTATTAACTGTGTAATGATTTTTTCTCACGCAAAGTTAGAACTCATGTCAAAGCTGTTACAGAGTAATTATGCCTTTTCTGATTTCTGCTTTTGAATGAGCAAGTGTAAGTTGGTCCAAGGTTGGAGTCAAACGCAAAACAAGTTGTTGGCATGTTTTTAGAATCCTCTCAGACATAAATATAGAGGTTTTTGGCACCTGTTTCTGAAACGCGCCAAAACAAAACTCTCTCTGTCTGTGAGAACATTTCTGATCTTTCCATAACAATTCTTGCTGTCTTCTAACCTCTTACGTCACAAAACACACCCCGTCTGGTCGGTTCTGACCAATGGTAATACTCCCAAAAGTGAACCGGGAAACAGCTCTTTAAAATGTCAGTACTTCCTGGTTTACTCAGTTCTGGTACGGCTCTGCTCGAGTTCGGTAAACAGTTCAGTTCTGTTAGAAGCTCTGGGATGGTGCTGGAACAGTTCTGGGACAGTTCTGTTCAGTTCTGTGAGAGACGGGATGATCCTGACATGACAACAGAGCTCTTCCGAGGTTCATGGGATTATAACATTTTCCACTGAGGTGAGCTTGTGTCGGACAGTCTCGCCGCTACTCCGGAGGAGTAACAGCATCCTACGGAGACGCTGAAGGGTGCGTTAAACGGAATCTCGCCTGAGACATCTCCAGGTAAAAGAGTCGATTCCACCACCGAAGTGTACCGTAAGAAAAGCTGAAGAAAGCCCAGAGAGTGCCGTTCTGTTAACACACTCCCTCAAACCCCATCTTTTACTCTTCTCTAAACTTCTTTCCCATCTTTAAACTTTCTATCAAGTAGATATACTTCCAGATATTTAGAAATGTCTGTGTAAAATGCTCATCCACATCCGTGTGGGTAAAAGATCATAATTGTACAGTTTCATAAATGTCTGTGGTGAAGCAACGGAAAAATCATGGCCGTATGATTTTTCCTGATTGATTGCTTATGTTGTTATTTTCATAATTTGCCAAATTAATGTAAATGTTTGATGTTAAATTTTGATTCTGTAAATAAATGACCGCATTCATTTTGATGGGTCAAATATAAATGACGTCTCACGTTTGCATTTCCTTAAATTCAATGCACGTTTTATTCAGTCCAGAAAAATGAGGAATCCGTGTTAAATGATGAATATATCCGAGCATCTGTTCATCTACAATATGATTTCTTTCCTTACAGTTGGCGTTATGGAACGTCACGAGGATGATGGTCCAAAGGGTTCCAGCACAGGAGAAGGAGGTGTAGGAAGGGAGTCACAGGTGAGATGTGGTAGGAAGGTGGTGGAGACAGCTGAGGAAGTCCTCAAGGATCTTAGGGTTTTTCTCAGAGGAGTCGAGGATCAGATGGAACACAGGCGTCGAGGCTGAAACACAAAGAGAGCACAAGGTAAGTCTTAACTATTTCTAAAATTCACACAGGCTAGAAGCACAAACACCAGTAGGCATGTAATGCTTCAGCACGGAGTAGAGCTCTTCTGCAGCCTTATATACACACCCGGCGCTCATCAAGGGAATGGACTGCAGGTGTGGCTGATTGGCGCCATCTTGGGACTTCAGAGGCTGCAGAAAAAAAAAACCCTCCCACAAACGAGGCAATTCTCGTCACATGAAAATTATTATCATTACAGGAAAAAATGTACCGTGCCAGATTTAGCCACCATTTTATCTCCATCTATAGCCCTTAACGGTTAGTAAAGGTTGGTACTGACTGCTTCATGAAGTCAGTAATCGCAACAAAAAGAATAAAATATCTGAACCAATAAATCAAAAGTTAAACAAGCCAGTCAAGCAACGTATCAGACTATAGTTTTATATATTTTTTTAATCAGAAGGTGATTAGGTTGTGATTAAGTGTTGGCATCCAATGGCAATTTGGATGTAATTTCTCTTAGTTTTTCCACAATCAAATCATGAAAAATGTTTATTTTTCCACAGCGTCCTTGCTCTTAACTGGTTTGAAATGTGTTTTTCTACACTGATGCTTGTCTGCGTTTAGCTTTTCTTCTTCTCTCTGTTCCTGCAGCAGTGGCAGAAATATTTGTTTCCACGTCAGAAATCAGCGAGACACAACTCATGGTCACCCAGAAAGAGCTGGGAAATCAGAAATTATATCCTTTATTTCCACTCCATCGCATCTGAAACTTGACTATAATGTTGATGTTTACTGGAAAAGAAATGCATAGCTAAAATTATATGATTGTGAGAGCATGTAAATTCTGACTGAAAACACAAACTTGACGTTTTTATTCAGGCACATGCTCTGTATGAGCTGTTTGATCACAGGGAGTCACTGATTCCCTTCATGTTCTCCAACATTAGAATTAAATGAATTTTCATTCAAGTTCTGGGTTTGTCATATCTGATTCAATTCAATTCAAAAATACTTTATTAATCCCAAAGGGAAATTAAATGTTGTAGCTCATCATCCTAGTTTCATTAAATAGTTTTTCTAGATGCTGATGGATGTGGGTGGGAAGAATCTCTTGTAGTAAAAGTCCATGCTCAGTAATTCACGTATACAATCCAACACTTTTCAGTCAGGTCATCTGGACAGGATTATTGAGCATGGACTTTTTTTGGTTTTGAACCAGTTTGACATGACTGTCGACGACGAAGAGGGCTGGCATCGGAGGAGGGGGTGTGCCAAAGACACCATCTTAGCACCAGCACAACTGCTTTGTTCCACTTTGGAGTAAGCTGTTTGGGGGAAGAATCAGTTTTGTGTTGTGTGTTTCCTTGACTGATGAAGTCTTCCGGATGGAAGGTGAAACATTTCAGAAAAAAAAAAAAAAAACGAAACTGTCCAGATGACCTGACTGAAAATTGTTGGATCTCTTGTAGTGGTCTGTCTTAGAACAGATCTGCAGAAACTCCAGATGTTGATCTGTCTACTTGGACTTGGTGGGTTTCTCAGTCTTCTTGGGCAGCAGGACCACATCAGTCTTGGGCATAACTCCTCCCTGAACGATGGTTTCTCCTCCCAGCAGCTTGTTGAGCTTCTCATCATTACAGACAGCCAGTTGCAGGTGTCAAGGGATGATCCTGACCATCTTGTAGTCACGAGCCGCGTTTCCCACCTTCTCCAGGATCTCGGCGGTCAGGTACAGCATTTCCGCCAGGTAGATGGGGATGCATCCACGGCACCTCCTTTTTAACTCATTTGTGATTTGGGGCTGTAGCTGAGATAATATTTGAGCTTTAGAGATAGTTATCAGCTGCTCCTGCTTGTACAAAAAAAAAAAAAAAATCTTGTTGCCATGGTTACGTATCACAACATGCTTATTATGAATATGATGCTCCTGCACATGAAACAAATTAAAAGTTAAAAGTGAAAACAGAGGAACATTTATTTGTGTTTGCTAAAACTTTCTGCTTTTCTAAAGATGTACAGTATCTCCACAGTTTAGCTTCTTTAAACAAATTATTAAGAAGTTGGAGCATTTCAGTTTTGTCCCAGATTCCCTGACCTAAGAGAGTTTTGTTGCTCACCACATCACAACTACTTCACCTCTTAAATTGACTGAGCGAGCCGATCTGTTTTACGTCGAGACAAGCTTCTGTATCCTCTGCCGCTGTTATTGTTTGGAGCGTTTAAATCTGCACTCAGCTGGCTTTTATCAAGATTTCGGCCTTATTGACTTTGGAAAAGTCGAGCGTCGCGGGGGAATAACCTGACAGCTTGGTGACTGAGTTTAAACAGCAGGATGTAAAACATGCTTTAAAAACATTTATGTTCACACTCCTGTTTTATGACCAAATAAGTATTTATTTTAGTTTTATTAAATTTCCAGCTTAAACGGCTTCGATGTGTGTGACGTTTTTTTCTGATTAATGGTGCCGGTGGAGATTCTTTATAAAAGCTGTAGATATTTTGTTTATCATTACATCATGCAGCTTGACTTGTATTTTCAAATGCATATTCCTGAAGGTTTCCATTGCATATTAACGGATAAAATGTGCAAGAGACAAACATCATCATAAACTTTTCAACTGTGTTTCCTGAGGTTGTTTTTTTCAGTACTCATGGCAGGTGGATAGTTGTGCAGCTGTCGTCTTTACGTCCAAGACGAAAAAATACAACACAAGGCCTCATCAGTGGAATCATGATATTTGTCATTACATTGGATCTTAGCCACGTACTTACATTTTTGATTGCACTTTCGTAAAATGCACACTTTTAAAAATATAGATGAAGCTTTATTGAGCATTAAAGAAGTGAATAATATAATTTATTTTCACATTTCATGGCCTAAAACAGTGATTTGAATTTTCAAGATGTAGGAAGAAAACCTGTGAAGATAAAAGCCCAAGAAAGGGCAGAAGCTAATTTCTAAAGGCTTTAGGGCTAACTGTTCTTTGCTAATGGTGCCTGGTGAAGGGAATGGTGTAATAAAAGTCATGTGGGCTGTGATAAGGTCATCCACATGGCCCCTCTTCAGCTCACGCAGCTACTTCCTTTAAAAACCCACAGTGGGTTAAATTTCAGGTCAGTTTCAAATGCACAAGTTCCAGGGAGACTCTTGAGAGGAGCTGAACAAGACGCACATTAGAAGTAATCCAGGTATGCACAGAGCACAGCTCAACATGCTATTTATTCATGTCTTGCACTAAGCTAAGTGGTCAGGTTTAATAAAACTGATTCGGTTCGGCTGAAACACTGCTCTGCACACGTCGTTGCATCTAAAGCAAACACATTTTAAACCGAAGTGTGAACCTGGTCATTAAAAAAAACAGCGTTTTTCAAAATATCATGCGCTGGGTTGGACGTGACAGACGATGGTTACATCCTTAGTCTGTCTCTATAAAGACCCGTGTTTCATGTTACGAATGAAAACAGGTTTAACATACCACGGCTGAGGGGCTGCAAGTCAAAGGGCTGATGATGTTTTCAGATATTTCATGTGTTACCAAGTCTCTAAAGCACCAGCTAGCATCAAATCCCATCCAGGCTGCTGCAGATGGTGGGAAAAGCTGGAGGGAAATCCCTGCAGGCCTGCAGAGTTTTTGAAGCTGAGCTACAAGCAGCACCCACAAGAGGCTGGAAAAAGCAGGGCAGTGGCAGCTTTAGCCACATCAAAATCATCACAAAAAACATGCAGCTACAGTTTTACTAGGGTAGTTATTGAGCTGCCTACAGAAACCCCATTTCTACATTTGATTACACATTGCAGACAATACCACGAGTTAGAGCTTAAATTCCTTCCAGTGTTTTAACAGCATGTCAGTATCTGCAACGTTTAGATTATTAATGCTGGTTGTGATTTTTTTTTACATGCAAACGTCATAAAAGGCTTTTTATGTGGCTGAGCTTTTAGACCTGTGAGAGCCAAAGCGGTTTACCTGATAAAAGCCGTTTTAAACGTGACTGTACACAAACCTAAAATACATCAACCGTCCTGAAAAAGCAATGAGTGAGTAATGTGTATCAAACCTATAAATACCACAAATATTCAAGTACAATATGAAGAAATGTAAAAAAAACAAACCACATTTTTTAGAGATTGCCTCAACGCTTTAAAAAACGGTGTTTTTTTTGTCGTGCTAAAAATAGCTGATTGTGTACAAGGCTGCTGAATGAGGGGGGAAACGTGTGTCTGGGGTTAAACGGTATCCCCATTATCTTGACATCATGTTTAAACGAGTTCCACAGGAAAAGGGGTGCGCGACTTCGTCACACTTCCTCTCTAACATTCCTTGATTTCAACAACCAAGACTTTCCCATTACTCTAATGAACCCTCGAGTGGCTGTTACTCAGAGCTGTTTCTCAAAACAAGCCCCCTCCTCCACCTCCTCCACCTCCTCCTCACTGGACCCAGTCAGAAGTTTGCTTTGCTGGGGGTCGGTTAGGGTTTAGCCACAGACAAAAATAACCTCTTGTTTGCTCACTGGCATGCTGTGACTCGTGCTGTTGTTGTGAGGGCCAGACAAGGTCTCGATTTTGGTGAAATACATTGACGGATCTGGGAAACCTTGACATTGATGCCGTATGGTGATTACAGCTGCGTTCTACTAAACAAAACCATCTATAAAAGTTTGTTTTCCAGTAGTTGACCATGTTTTTAAAGTCAACATTTAAATATCTTGATAGAAATTCATAATACAGCCTGGTACGTACCTGATACTTACCTAGTACTGTCCTGGTTTATACCTGGTAGTATGTCAGTACAGGAACAAGTCACATCATGCTGTAAGTACATATGATACCCAGTAAGTGGCAGGTAAATACCATTTATTAGTTACCATTACTCATAAGGTACCGTATTTTTCGGACTATAAGGCGCACTTAAAATCCTTGAATTTTCTCAAAAATCGACTGAGCCTTACGTATTAATTCTGGTTGTGCTTCATGACCTCGAACTGGTTTTATGTGGTACAGCTGAACAATGTTGAGAGTTATTGTGAATAAAGTTTGACTTATCTGACTGTTTTGTTTCGCTTAATGCACTTTTTTAATACTGTGCGTCTCATGGTCCGAAAAATACAGTAGTAGTTTCATGCCTGGTAAGTACCCGGTATGTATTTGGTAAGTACACGGTAAGTACTAAATCCATACCTGGTACATATGAAAGTGCTGGGTACTTAAAAAAGTACTCAATATGCACTGTAAGTACCAGGTATGCACCTGGTATTTTCCAAGTAAATATTAAGTAAGTACCAGTACATTTCTTTTCTAAGCTGAATAGTGTATTACACTAATGTTAATGAGTATCCATAGTACCTCAGTTTGATGTCTGAAACTTCTTCAAACTGCACAAAATCTAAGAACATTCAGGTCAAATGAGCAGGAAGCTTGTTTTGTTGTCACATGTTAATATGATGTCATAAAAAACACACACATTAGTTACATTCATGAAGAAGAAATTCCTTTAAATTACTGTTAACTCATCAGATTTGCGTCGATGCAGGATGTCACCACAAAAAAGTCTTTTTTTTACACAGATCAGATATCAGGATTCTTTTTATTTGTGCTAACAAGACAGTCACACTTGGACCAATCCTCGTTTACAAGTATCACAGAATTGTGATAAAGAAACCAGTTTGTGTTTAATTTTGATGTTTTGATGCTTTTATATTACGCCCCAATGTCCCATACTTCATTGCTTCTGGATCTTTGTTAAATAAAAATCAGTCTTTGAACACAATAAGCCTCACATCATATTTAGAGACTCATTCTCAGTTGCACTGCACACACTGAGCAAACGTTCGGGGAAGCGCAACATTTGAGGACAGCCACTTCAGAATTAGTGAATTACTTCAACAAAGCCTAAATCTGAACATCTTCCGCTTTCATTTAAACGTGTTCTCTCCATCAGCACCACCAAGTGATAGTCTGTCCCCGTAAAAAGACAAGGAACAATATTTGTTCATTGGGTTAGCAGGTAAGAATAACAGCAACCATGGCTTCAGCCTCAAGAGAGACTCAACGAGCTGCAAGAACAAAAACCAGAGCAGAGGGCGGCATTACCCGTTCTACAAATGCCAAAAATACAATTACACTTATATTTTTTATGCATTCCAAGCAAAAAAGCTGCAAATCCAGTAGGTTAAATCATAAACTTGAAAAGGAGCATTCAGTATCTGCTCCCTCTTCATCTACTGTCATCTCTCTGCAGCTGATTTACTTCCTGACTGCGCTATGGGAAGCAGTGAGGTTACCCTGATTACAGACGTTTCCTTCCTCCACTATTCACAGCAATGCCTGGAATTACTGCAGTATTTACTCAGGCCCGAAGCGGTAAACTGTGGATCCCACACCCACATGGCACATGCATCATGGGTTACAGAGGCCAAGGGTTCCTGGGAGAGTTCTTCTTAACCCAGACATGAAAAAATGTAATGTTTAACGAGCAACATCATGCTGTTAAACAATCGGACCTGGATGAGTGGCATTTTGTTGCCTTATGTTTTGGCCGAGGTCGAGCTGTTGATGTGAGACTCTTGATAAATCCAAACACTGGACTCAGCTGATGAATCTGTTCATGAGCAGTTTGGGTCTACAAATGAACCTGTTTGGTTTGGAAACTTTAAATTTTCACATTTATCCTACATAGTTAAGTTTACTAAAGAAATGACATAATCAATAAAGGATTAAAGTATTTGGCTAATGTTCAAAATTCTTGCTGAAATCAGTTTTTTTTCTACATTTACTGACGGAAGTCACTTAGAGCATAACTCAGCCCAAAGTGACAACAAGTACAAAGTAAACAGAGGGAAATAAAATGTTTTCAGACTATAGAAACTTTTATTTCAGCTTTTAATTAATGAGAGCACAGGGTTTTTAATGGATCTGATTTATTTGGGCAATAATTTTATACACTTTATTGTCATTTCATTATTATTTTATTTTGCTGTATTTTGATGTGGTTTGACTGTAAAAGCTCTGTGTTGTCACGTGTGCTATAGGAATAAAATTGGCATTATATTTTACATGCATGCAACAAATGCACTAAATAAAACAAGTAATAATAACAACATGTGGAAAAGTAGCTTGAAAATAAATCATTGTTTGGACACTGAATTATTATATTCAATGATTCTGCAGTAACAAACATGAAACTTTGAGAGTGCTTAAACTGTTGAGTCACCACAGGGGGGCACCAGGAACTCATAAAGCAAAATTTATGTTTGCACTTTTTAGAGGTCTTTCAGGAATAGTTCATATTAGTGTAAAATATTTCCTCACGTATCATTTGATTACACTTTTGTCATTCTGAAACTCTATACAATGAGCAATCTCTGTTGAAAAAGATAATTGTGCTGATCTCATTATGCTGTAATTATAACAAATTGGTCCTACAGCTATGCTGATATTCAAGGATTTTATTTGTCATTCGCACCACATGTGGTACATGTGGTGGAACGAAATGATGTACACAGGGTCCCAGTTACATCCAACAATAAAATGTAAAAGAAAAACAGTAATAAGATCTAAGATAAGAACTAAGAAAAACATCAACTAAATATACACTAAGCACTAGTAGCATAAAAACAATACGCCGAACAGAGAGTGGGGCAAAAAGTGTGTGTGCTGGGTGAGTGGGGTCCTTCATGATGCAGGTGGCCCTCTTCCTGCATCTGGAGGTGTAGATGTTTGTGATGGTGGGAAGGCTGACTCCAACAGTCTTCTGAGCAGCCTTCACCACTCTCTGCAAGGCACACACACACACACACACACACACACACA
>NC_056512.1:36128536-36146138 GCF_014905685.2 Nematolebias whitei
CACACACATATACATATACATATTTTATTATATTTTATATATATTGGCAGCCCAGTGGCACAACTGGTAGAGCTGCTGCCTCTCAGCGAACAGGTCACTGGTTCAAATCCCGGTTCGGGGGCCTTTCTGGGTGGAGTTTGCATGTTCTCTCTGTGCATGCGTGGGTTTTCTCCAGATACTCCAGTTTCCTCCCACAGACCAAAAACATGCATGTTAGGCTGATTGGTAACTCTAAATTGTCCCTAGGTGTGAGTGAGAGAGTGAATGGTTGTTTGTCTCATTTGTCTCTATGTGTCCCTGTGTTGGACTGGCGACCTGTCCAGGGTGTACTCCTCCGCCCCTCGCACAGTGATTGCTGGACATGGGCACCAGAGACTCCCGTGACCCAAAAATGGAAGAAGAGGGTAAAAGAGAATGGATGGATGGATATTATATATACAGTATATTTGTTAACCATTGTGATTAATACTTTTTTCAAGTCAGGAGGCTAAAGGATACAGCAGCACTGTCTCTGGGTTGATATCATGTTGTGTTTTTTTAATAAACAAACAAAATAATAATTGAAAGGTACCACTGCACCAGAAATTCAAGGTAAGCTCACACATCACAGACTGAGTCGTCTGACTAACACTGCCATCTGGTGAAATAACACAGACATAGACGATTCCGACCTTTTCCTGCTCCACAAGTAACTAATTTTCTTTCCGGGCATGCTGACAGGCAGAGGATGGAGAAGGCAGCCATTATCACTGCCCTGCTTTTACTTAGGAGGTATGAGTGTCCCTCAGACAGCCACATAATGACAGTAGAAAGCACAGTGTGAGCAATAATGAGATTAAAAATGGACTAAAACCACGAGCAGCTGCAGCGTATTAGAAAAAAACACTTATTTGTAAGAAAAAGAAACTGTAAAAAAAAATATTGTTTATGTTTCTGCTTTATAAGCTATAAAGTCATTCTACCCTTTTTTTATTTCTATATAGAGCAGATAAACTCTTTTAAGTCACACGAACAGCACCAACGATCAGCTGTAAGCACTTTAGCCAAATTGATTTTAAATGTATTACTTCGATAAGACTTTGACATCCGTTAAAGTGCCACAGCTGACGTGAGCACGAGTTATAAACTGTGGATCTGATCCTGTAAATCTGAAGCTTTTACCCCCTACAAGGTACATCTTTAATCAAACCACGTGTCTAAACAGAAAACCAAACAGATAACCAGATAAACGAACAAATCAGCCTTTAAACTTCTTTCATTTGAAAAAGTCTAAAGGCAAGAATTACTCGCAGACTCGAGGGAGCATTGAAGTGTTTATGAGCTTGTTACTTGGCTCCTTTAGAGCTGGCAGGTTAAAATTAAATCTGAAGTGTTGCTTCTGTTCCACACAGTGATAATTTTAAAATCTTTCAAGTCCATATGCCCTCCATCAGCTCTGCCCCAAATTTGGAGCCATCTAAGAAGCTACCGGAGTGTGATAATATTAGTCAGTGATTCTCTCTCTTGGGGGGCTATTCACTAAAAGGAAGCCTTTTGTCTATTGACTCTAAAACATCTAAATGTTTGGAAAAATAAAATAAAACTAAATAAAGTGCTTTCACGAGGCAAACATGAAATTTAAAAAAATCGGATGCTGGACATTGCTGTGATTCTTGAATTTAGCCTAATGTTTGAAACATCCTCATTCAATGCTAAATATCACGGCAGTCTAAAACATAAATCAAGCCCGTGACCATTTTTTGAGGAATTCAAAGAGACAGCGGAATGTTAAAGTGATAAATGACAATTTTCAAGTTCAAATTTGGGGCCAGACTTGAGTCTTTCTTTCAAAAGGTCAAATTTAGCCTCAATTTGATCCGAGAACCAAAACCAAGCGTGTGTGCGTGCTTCCCTGCCAAGCGCTCTCAGAGTGTGTGCTAGGGAGATCAGCTTTGCTCCAGTAAAATGTGTTGGCTTAAAATAGGCCTGATCGAAGAATAGTGTTTCACGTTACATGGCACAAGAGACCCAAAGCTCTCACAGATGTCCTCTTCTCTTTTCTCCACTGAAATCGCCGCTTGTCCTGAGCAGCCCACAGTGGTCACATCATCAGGTCAGAAAAGTGGCAAAAATCAAGTAATTACATGATATTTGAATAAAAGTGTCCTGAACAGTGTGACATTAAAGTATATCACCCGCCTCCTGTCAGAAATTTAAACTGAGATCTTTTTATAATAAGTGATGTAGGTAAAACTTTTTGGTCAAACTCTGCGAATGACGACATACATTGTCTTGCGAGACGTAGTACTCAAAGTACAGTATGTGGTGTTACTGCTCCTCAGCTACTACCACACCAAACTTTAGCTTAATGTGTGCATGCTTGTGAAGCATTCACTCTACTGTGATCCATTTTTCTTTCGTACGTTTTTCAGCATCTTTCTCGTTCCACAGTCTTTGTGCTATTTCAACAAATCATAAATCAAAACGTTCAGCTCTTTCAGGACATTCTTGCTATGACTTTTGTGTTGGTGCAACTTTAGCTTTTTGAAATATTTAGCCTTTTCTGCCATTTTTTTCCCCCCCTCATAGAAAGTGAGTTGAGCTCATTTTACATCTTTCATATTTTTACATGTGTTTACAACCTTTTACTGCGCCTTTCACAGTTTGTTCTGCTTCAGCTTTCTTGTGCAAATCTAAACTTTGTTTCGGCTACTTTCAGCTGTTTTGTTCTCCTTTTAGAACATTTTTGTGCTTCTTCTAACGTGTTTCTGCTAATTTAACCTTGTTATGCTCCTTTCAGCTGATTTCTGAAAGTTTAAGCTTTTTCTACTATTTAGCTCTTTTTATGCAAATTTTAGCTTTTTTTTTCAGTTAATTCACCATTTTTTGCATTAATTTCAACTTTCTCAATTTTCTATTTTACTTCTTGTAATTTATGTTTCTTACTGAAATTTTAAATATTTTCAGCTGTTTTTTGCTAAATTCGTCTTTTTTCAGATATTTTTTACTTTTTTGTACTCATTTCTGTTTCTTCAAGCCTAATTCAGCCAATATGGGTTCTTTCTGCTTTCTTCTGCTAATTTAGGCTTGTTCTTCCATTTCAGCATGTTTATTTTTTAGCTATTTTCAGCTGTTTTTCAGCAAGTTCTCCTGCAATAAGCATTCACGCTGCATTTTCCCAGGAAATGCAATTTCTCTAGTTCTCAATAAAATAAAGTTTCTGCATCAGCCAACCACAGACACAGGCAATGAGTGAAACGGTGTTTGCCTTTTGCCTTCAACAACAAAACAATAAACACGATGGGTGATGCAACAGCTGCTTTTCCTCTAATTGTATTTTTTACGAGCACAACACACTATGAAAAATACTATGTTTGTATAAAAGTTACACACAGATCCCTAAAAGATCGTCCACCTCGTGTTTTGTTCCAGTGTGCATCTTTCTGGAAACACTGTCTCTGACAAACGTAATGAAACCGGCTGAAATACTCAAACATGCACAAATCGTTGTGCACAGATTAAAGGGCATTTTGCGTGCGCTCACCAGGGAAGGCTCTGGACCACATTCAGATGTGCTACCACTGAGCCCATATTCTCTGGGATGTCTGCCAGACCAATTCTGGGTATCTCTACTGTGACAGGTCCTTAGTTTTATTTTTCCCTCCGTGCATGCACCAAAAAGCATTATACCTCCCCCCGCCGCCCTCCTTGCCTCCAAAGACCTACGTATCTGGGTCTCTCACACATAATGCATTGCCTGCAGCAAAAATGTTTTTGAAAGACAAGGTGACTAGTCAATGACATCTGAAAATAACCAGCGACCGCTGTGATTCTCGAAACACGAGAAGAATTCTCTGCAGCGCAGCCATCAGTGTTTCTCTTCTTGTTTGACTGAACTCTCACATCAGCGAGTTGTTCTCGGTCTGGGGTACCTGTCCCCCCAGGAGGGTGCTTAAAAGTCACAGGGATGTGCAAGGTTTCTTACCAGACAGACAGACAATGGTTAGATTTCCTCCTGCATGAAAGCACAACAGATTTTCCGCAACACGAGTTTCTATAAGAAACGAGGTTGGTGGGGAAATATTTGCACCTTTCACTGAACTTCAGGAAATAAAAGATTTCTTTAAAGAGTGCAAAAGGTAACTGCATGAAGTGATGAGTTAAAAAAAAAAACTCGTAACTTCCTTAAAATCAGTTGTATAGGTTTGTTAGTTGATGCAAAATGCCAAACTTTTGGTATCAAGTCACACATAAGATGGCCGCAAGAATGATTATAAATCAATCAGTTTGACATTTATTGTGCTAAAAGTTGGTGTTGTAGTAGCCAAGAGTTGTCCTTAACACAATTTCTGAACTCTTTCATACCCTGCGAGATCTCACAAAGTTGCCTCAAATGATAAGATTTGACCAAAGCAGCTACAACTCTGTATTTTCTCAGCATCTTAGTTTAAAATTAAGAACGTCAAAGGAAAGAAAACCTCTCATTTAATCCAATAATTAACAGTTATCATTTAGTATCACAGTACACGTTAACTACGAATGTGAAATCTTAAATGGACAAGTGACTGCCTGTATTGTTTTTAATCTAATTTTGCAGACACTAACAAGATATTGTAGTACTCTTTAATGCATTACAAGTTTAATAGACTAATACTATCCCATGTCTTTCAGATTATTTTCTAGGTTTATGGATAATAAAGTAGGACAATTAAATTCAGAAGGAAAACTACCTCTGCCAGACTGGAGCAGCCAGACAAGCACTAACTCCCAGTAGTCAGGAGTCTCATTATCCCCGTGAAGCTCACACAGTTAGAGGAGAAGTGGATGTTCGTCCTGCTATAATGGGCCCGGCATCCCACTGGAGGCTTGGATGAAACTGGCCAAGTTAGAGTGAAAGAGCCACGCTGTGGCTCCTCAACTGGCTCAATGTAATGGTCGGAGCATTTGATGGTTTCCTGACTGGATCAGACTGGCTGCTGGGAATCGTGGCGTTGACTGGCCTTATTGAGGAGGATGGCCTTAATTTTTTACTATAGAAGGCAAGAATTTCTTTTAGGGGGTTCCTGTCTCATTTCTGTCTCTGAGAAAAATTGATGTAATATTAGACCATGTTTTTGAACGGCTGTAGCTTGGTAAAATATAGACTAAACTTAAAACTAGATCAAGTTTGATTTATGACATCTGTGGCATCACCCTCAATAGATTTTCACGTTTCTACTTTTAATTTTTTTAAGCTACTTGATGCAATTGAGCATAAATGCAATATCTTGTACTCTAATGTAGAAAGAAAAGATAAAGAATATTAGTACACACTAAAAACTGCTGGGTTTAAAACAACCCAGTTTGTAACTGGGTGCTGTGTTAAATTGGACTGAGCTGAGTGTTTCACCCTCGGCAGAGTTGGGTCATCAGTTTGACCCGTTGACGTTAAAGATGGACAAAACGTCTCTGTCGTCTGGGTTTGCGTGCCTCCATGTTTTATTTTTGGAGTGGATAAACCAATAAGCTGTGACACTGTCAGTCACAATGTAACACGACTTATTAAAACAATGTCCAAAAAAAAGTGTTTGATGTGTATTTTGATTTTTTAATCAGGAAAAAGTCCCATTCATTTAGAGGAGGGACCTAATATTTGTTCTGTAATTTACCTTGTAGGGGGGCGCTGTTCCATTGTGGCTTCAACTTCCAGCTTCCGGTCTTGTCTCAGTTTATCTTTACAGTTTAATCCTGTTGTTTCCCATCCAAAAATTGGGTAAATATTACAATATTGCTGAATTCGAGCAACTAAAAAGTTGCATTCTAAAGAAGAAACAGCTCAATGCTAGCTGCTTGCTAGCACTGACTGCCGTGTCAGCTAGTTGCACCAACCATTGTTAACAGAGGAACCCAAACTCACTGACTAATTCTAACAAAGGAGACTTAACAACGCCAGCCAGGTTAAACGTCTTCCAAGTTATTTTTACCGTCTTACGTTTACCGTATTTTCTGGTGTATAAGTCGCATCAGTCCAAAAAAAGCATCATGAAGAGCAAAAAAAAAATCAATATAAGTCACTTCTGCGTATAAGTCACATTTATTACGCGTCACCGCTGACCCGTTGTGTTTGGTATGTGTTTATTTAATGGTCAAAACAGCATCATTTCACCTGTTCACCTGCACGGTGCGGTGCCATCCATCCATCCATCGCGGCCGGAGCAGCTAGCTCTCCAGCGTTCCTTCGCCTGCACCAGCTGAGTGAAGCGAGCATGCACGGGAGGACTCGCTGTCGCAGTTCTTCGAAATTTAACAAGGTTAACAATTGTTTGTTTGCTCAACATTATAACAAAATGCGTGTCTCAGTTTAACTTTTCCTAAATAAATGCACTTTAATGGTCAATACAGCTTCATTTTGCCTGAGTGGTGTGGCGCCATCCATCCATTCATCCATCCATTCATTCATCCATTCATTCATCCATCCTTCCATCGAGGCCGGAGCCGCTAGCTCTCCAGCGTTCCTCCGTCTGCACCAGCTGAGCGAAGCGAGCGGGCACAGGAGGACTCGCTGTTGCAGTTAGAAATTTTAAGCGCCAGTCAAAAATCGCGTTATAAATATGGGAAAAAAAGTTTATAAGTCGCAGGACTGACAAATCTATGCATAAAACTGCAACTTATATGATGGAAAATACGTTAGTTATTCGCTCTAAATCAGAAATCCAGTCAGGTCAGATTGATCAGCTTCTGTTTAAAAAATGGCAAACTGAAGAATAGCTCAGGTCTTCTACAAAAAAAACCCACTGGGTCAAATGTTTTCACCCAATATTTGGTCAAACCAGTTCAACACAAGATCCAACACTGACCCCGTAAGGCAGCAGTATTTGTGTGCGTGTGTACTTATAATCTGTGTATCTTTAATTTAGACAATACTGATCATTAAAAATTAAAATTACAAAAGGATGAACGACAAACACAACTCCGTTCCGTATGTTTCAGTTATTTTTACCGTCTTTCGTCTAAAAAAAGAGAAAAGAGCTCAAGAGAAAGAGCAACAGACATTTTTATAAAAATAACGAAAGGTGATGAGAAGTTTCCCCTGACATTCTGTTTTAATACCTGCTTTTAACTCGGAAAGAGTTTGAAGTCTTTCCCGTTTCTATTTCCAGCTCCAGAGGCGTTGGATGCTCTGAAGTTTTTCTTGCCAGTCTGTCAGAACAATAAGCCGGCACATCTGCAGGTCTGTCAGCGGCTGAGCATTTCATCGAAGCACCGTCTCCGCAGCGAAGCCATCGTCTCTTTGTGGAGCAGGTTCTAAATGTGGCTGGGAGTACTCAGAGTGACCTCTAGATTTATTGTTACAACAAAATCCAAGAGTTACTGATGAGGCTGCTTCCACGGTGCTTGTCACGAGTTCGGACTGATTTTATCTGAAAAACTAACACAAAGAAGCTCATAATTGTGAAGTGGAAGGAAAACGATTCAAGGTTTTCAAACTTTTTTTTTTTTATATGAAAATAAATATGAAAACGTGTGACATGCATTTGAATCCTGCCACCTGGAGCCAATATGTTGTAGAACCAACTTTTTTTGCAAATCCACCTGCAGATTATTATTATTCTGTGGTATGTCTCTAACAGCTTTGCACATTTAAAAAAATTAACTTTTGCCCATTCTTCTTTGCAAAACAGCTCAAGTTCAGTCAAACTGGATGGAAAGTGTCTGCGAACAGTGAGCTTCAAGTCTCAAGTGTCCATCTGCAAAGAAAAAAGCATCCCCCACACCATGATGTTGCCACCACCATGCTTCATAGTGGCAAATGTGTGTTTAGGATTATGCTGGTGATGATCCCCTAGTGGTCATGATCAAGCAAAAAAAAGTGGTCTTCTTTTCTGAAGCTGACATTTTGCTTCCCACAAGGCTTCATCATGTTCATGTCTGGAGTGCGTGGAGTTCCAAGCATTAAAAGTGCATGAGAGGCCTGGATCACCTGCACATTAGACCAGAACTACTCGTCCAGCATAATGGAGGCTCGTCAGACTCGCTGTGCGCCGGGCCCACACAGAGATGTTTGGGTCACCCGCATGATGGTGTCAATTGGAGTGGAGCTGATCAGGCCTAAAGCTGCACTGGATGTTTTTGAAAGTTGAAAGCTGAGATCTTCATCTGTTTAAAGTTGGTTTATCTCATTTGACATAATGACTTCTTTCTCCCCGCCCTCTCAAAACACCCGTCTTCACCGTCTAAAATACTGTTAATGTTCTCTAAAAAAAAAATAAAAAAAATTAAGAAGTGTGAATTCTTCTTCAAGAAACTGTGTGAATTAGGGATGCACGATTTTATCGGCATGGTATCAGCCGATATTAGTGATAAAGTTAAATATCGGCCATACTATCAAAATAACTCACATTTACAAATTTACAGTGTTCGAGTGTTGTCATTGTGTTAGAGAAAGTAAATGTCATGAATAAATTGGACATTAAACATAAGTTGAAGTGTTGCATCATTTTCAGCCACCTTTTTGGCATCTGCATTTGGTAGCAGGCCAAATTAACAAAGACCATGCAGAATAATGTAGTGTTTTAATTCCACAGCAGAGAAAGCTGTGTAGTCTCTGTAAGTAGGTCTAGGGAAAAAATATCGGTATTGGTTATCGGCCAAATAAGTTTTAACATATCGGATATCAGCCAAAAATCCAATATTGTGCATCCCTAGTATGAATGTTTGTAGCAAAGCAGGAAGTATTATCTTAGTGTGTCAGGAAGTAAGACATTGTTGAGCTCCTGTCAACTCTACAGATGTAAAACTCTTTGTATCACTTCTATGACAACCTCTGGCTTTGCTCCCGCCCCCCCCCCCCCCCTGCTCTCATGAGCTTCCTTTCCAGACAGATGTTAATATCCCTCTGTATCTCCAAGTGATAGCATTTACCATTAAAGTGTTTTTTAGATGCACAGAACATGTCAAAGCTTGACCAGCTCAGATGGAAACTGACCCAACATGGCTGCTCTTGTACTGACCACGCAGCCAGAAATCCAGGCCAGCTGTGTGATCTATAAATGAAGCAAAACACCAAACAGAAATACAAATTTAAAATGCACAAAGACACACTGCAAACATTCAATGGATGTCTTCTTTTAAAGAAGCCTGATACATGTATGCTTTCTTTTATTTTGAAAATACTTCTCCAAAAACTTTTTTTTTGTGTGCTCAATTTTACACAAATCTTTCAGAGACAAGCCTTAAAACAAATAGTAATTTTGAGCCGTCACCTCTGTTGCTGGTTAGATTTGTCTGATGTCATTTGCATTTCACTTTCTAAAAGACTCAATAGGAGCAAATCAAAGTCTTTCACTCGATAAATAAATACCTCAATGTAAAAAAAAAAACTTTTCTAGAAAATGATTTAATCTTAAATATATGCTTCTTCTTCAAACAACGTGAACAAAACTTTTATTACTAATATTTTAGTCTAATGATCATCCTGCTTTCCAAAAGATTAGTGACCTTAAGTTCACACCACTTTCCATTTGTAGAAAATCTCACCGTAATATCCTGAAGCTTCGGCATTGAATCATTAAATATTTTGCACAGCGCCGAGCGCCACCACGTCTGTCTCACCCATGGTCATTCAGGCTGGTTTTCTGTTACCATGACAACTTTTTTTGCACTCCACTCCCTCTTGATTGTTTGAAAAATGAATAAAGAGACAAGGGGAAAAATGTCAGGCGCTGAGAGGCAGAGACAGGCAAATAGTCCCCTCTGAATGGCATACTTTGTCTACCAATTACCAAAAAGGCTCAGATTGGCGCGTTTGAGCGACTGTATATATGACTAAAGTCAGTCTCAGAGTATTTATGCATCCATAGCAATGGGACCGTGTGTCTGTAGAGGTTTTATAGGCTTTGCACAGCCTTGGCAGCTGATGAGGGTTGATGAGGAAAACCCTTGAAAGCTTATTGGTCAGCTGCGTTTCATGAAATGACCTTTAAATTTCCGACAAATTGTTTGGATTCTCTTGTTCCCACTATCCTCAAGTGCATCGGCGCAATGAAAAGGGAAAAATGAAAATGAGCACACTTAATATTCACAACGACCCTCAGCATTTTGACACAGTATAACCCGGTGAATTGTCTTTTTTAACAATTACTCACCCCCGTAGCTCAGCTTCACTTTGGTGGAGGATAAAGTATAGTATATATGTTTTATAGCTGATTTGCCATAACGGCGCAGGGCTTTTACATTTTGCTTCCTAAAGCGGCGAGTACCAGGAGGATGTGGGGATAAAAAGAAACAACAGAGCTCAGAAAGTCACAGCAGGAGGTCGTGCACATTTGTTTGAGCATCTCTTGTTGAAGTGGATTTCATCCCACACCAACATGAGTAACTCGTACAGCTGTGAGAGGAAGGAGCAGCACTGAGCTCACACGACAAATGGCTACCTCCATCTGTTTATACCAGCCTACAACATTTATCAGGGAGAAACTAGTATTTTACAGGCTAAAATGCTGCGGTGAAGGTGGTGTTATTAAAAAAAAAAAAAATGAGCACGATGTCAGAATGGTCAGTATGCAATCAGTGGGACGCAACCTGAAAATATTGTGTGCTTCAGGAAAATATTTTCCATAATTTTGTTGATTATTGTTTCATTTTAGTGTTAGGATACTTGTAGCTCTTTAAATAAATATGCCACACAGGAGAGGTAGATCATTTTCTTAATCCCAGGTTTAATCTTGCAAGACGAAGCAGAGTTGAAACGCATGACTCAAAATGTTTACATGGTGCTCCGTCTCAAGTCTTCTCTCCGAGAGCCTAAAAGAGTCTTTTTATAATAGTTGTCAATCAAACAACTCCTCTTGCTTAGGCTTGAGTTTTATGAGGTGAAAAACACACACACACACACACGGTAATATGAGTTATAACATCTGACTTTAGTGCGTGAAAAACATCTGTGACCTTTCACATCTCAGTCCACGGACAGGGAAGAAACAAACTGACAGAGAAGTTAAAGGGCCACTAATGAGAGACGATGATGAACACCTGGGGTGGTTGGGACAGAGGACAGGTGTGACAGGAGCTGGCAGCATGAGGAAGAATGAAACATGAGGAAGGCAGGACAGACGACACAAGAAAACACAAACAAAACACAAATCCTCTCACGCGTGACTCTGTGTTGTACTTTAAAGAACTGTAATGAGCAAGATTTGTAAAACAAAACTATTTACAGGCTTTAAGGAAGTATTGAGTGACCACAAATAAACCATGCCAGTCAATTAGTCTTGGATTGTTGAATTTGGGTATTGGTGGTTGAAAAGCCTCCAACTCCTGTAAAAACAGTGACATCTTTTTTCACCTTTAAGAATCTATTTTCTGAAACATTCCTCTTTTCATAAAACACATCCTATATTTATGTACTTACATCCTGTATAACTAACGATCCAATTATAATTTATAGACGCAGATACAGTGTGAGGCTGATGTTCACCTGTAGGCAGTGGGCCATAAATATACAGTATGACTAAAAAAATAATACACAACTTTATAAAATCAAACTTCAAACTAAAAAAATAGCATATTCTGTGTGTAATTACTGGACTTTAGATGATTCTGTTCGTAAATTATTATTCTGCCTCACATAATTCTGTCTATGACAAGAAAATCATGCTAATAAGAATAAAATGAACATGTTGTATTTCTCATAGCACAGGAGTAGAAGATGAGGGATAACTTTCTTTCAATCAGGTTTAATCCTAAACCCAAAATTAATAAAAGCTTATTTAAGTGTTCAGCTGTCAGACTGTCTCAAAGTGGAAATCAAATAAAGACAATACAAATTAAACCAATTTCTTTTTATTGACTTAATCTGAGTTCACGTGCCAATTTTATTTGTTAAAATTTACGAGTATATTTAAACCGTTGTATGTTCAGTATGTGTGAAAATGCCGATACTTGAATATTGTGCAAAGTGTTTTTCATGCATTCAACTGGAACAAAACAAAATGATAAAACCCTGCAGTGTGTGAGCACTTCATTAGGCCATGTCCCTGTCTGAGGAGACGTACGACCCTTCCATCCGTCCACCTGCTCCCACCACAGCAACGACACAGAATAACTGACTTTTTGGCAGAGATTTACAAGAAAAAGTCACCCAGTCGTCACATGGACCAATTTTATTACTCTAAAGCAGAAATAAATCACTTGTTCCTGTTTCAAAAACAACAATCCATTTTTGATTTGCGACTTCTTTAACAAAGCTAACATTTTCATTTGGCACAGCCTAGTAAGGCAGCGCCTTTTATTATCCACCTGACAAAGGGTTTCTTAACTTTATCTTACTCTTCCGTCCACTTTAATGTGGTCCAAACTGCAGTGTGTACAAATTTTATGTCAAAATGACTGGCTCGGCACCGTGATGTGTGCCATTACTTTTATTGGCGTTTCGAGTTACCATGGCAATGTAATTTGCTAACAAAGACACCATTTATATTAGTTATTTTTCATAGACTCTGGTTGCAAATCAAATATCCAAGATGGCCACCTTAGCTAAAAAGGAAAAAAAATACTGTAAATCAGTCAGTTTTAGAGATATTAAGCTGATATTTGGTGTGGAGTAGAACCGCTGCTCCTTCACATCGAGAGGAGCCAGTTGAGGTGGGTCGGGCATCCGGTAAGGATGCCCCCTGGGCACCTCCCGTGGGAGGTGCTTCGGGCATGTCCAACTGGGAGGAGACCCCGGGGAAGACCCAGGACACACTGGAGAGACTATGTCTCTCGGTTGGCCCAGGAACGCCTTGGAAGAGGTGGATGTGGAAAAAGATGTCTGGGCCTCCCTCCTCAAGCTGCTGCCCCCGCAACCCGACTTCGGAATAAGCGGAAAATAATGGCTGGATGGATGGAAAATGGCCACCAAAGATAAATTTAAATGGCTTTAACTTAGCTATTTTTGCACATATAGAGCTGACATTGTGTGATGTTGTAGCTGAGAACATTCTCCGTCATACACTAAATCCAAATCCTTAAAAGAAGAAATGACAATAACTCAATGATTTTTTTGTTGTTGTTGTTGCCATTTTGAGCTGACATTTGGTGTGATAGTTTCTAAGAGCAAACTCCAACACATACTGCCAAACCAAAAATGTTAAAATGGCCGCAATGTGGCAGTCCCCGTCAAAGTTTCTCCAGGAACTTTCTAGTTCCATTTTCTGCTGTTTTGTTACTGCTGGCTCTTAGCTAGCAGTTTCCTTCTATTTGTTAGCATTTCTGCCTCTAAGCTAGATTTGTAGAGTTTTGGCAAGCATTTAGCTATTTCTGACCCTTAGCAATTTCCACCTGCTATTTGTGTTCCGGCATCAATTGGTTTACGAATTAAGCCCTGTTGCAGACAACATTTCTCCCCCAACAGCAAAACTTTCTGGGATCACTGGGACACTCAATGACAATAAAAAATTCACCCTTTTCCGTTTCTCTCCTCACAGAGAGTCAAGAACAACCTCCACTCAGGCAGAAGTCAACGCAAACAACTTCACTGCAGCTTTAAAATGCACTTAAACCAGAAACCCTGCACGTTTCATCCAGCCCGCATGTGACAACATAAAAAAATCTGACATTTTCCTAAACAACAAACATTCTCTCATGCAAACAACAACAAAAAAACAAATTTTCTCTTGATTTCTATTATATATATATATATATATATATATATATATATATATATATATATATATATAAAATTGCCCCTTTTATTATGATAAAAATAGATTAATTGTACTTTGTAATAGAGATTGCATTTTATTTATTTTTCAAATAAAGTTTAAAACTTCAACTATTAGTATAGTAAATTATGTACCGATATTCATTATCATTAATTATTTATATACAGTATTGTTATTTCAGGCCTACAACCACTTCACACCCATTCTCACAACATTAAAATAAATATATCTTAAGCTCTATTTTATGTCTTCTGGCACACAGACACAACAGACCGACTCTGTGTCGTCTCAAACATCACGGACCTCTGTCCTTATCTCCAGAACCTCTCGTCTGGCATTAGCAACTATTTACTCTCACTTCGGAAACTTTTCCCCGTTTCTTCCAGGACTTTTTAATCAAAGCTGAATTTTCGCTAATTTTACAAGTCCTCAAGACGTTATTTTTAAATTTTACTTGTAATCTTTTTTTCCATCTGCAATCTGTCGACAGATTTTCAAGCTCTTTGCTATCAACACAAGTAGGGGTGTAACGGTGCGCTAAAATCACTTTTCGGTTCGGTTAATTTTCAAGGAGGGCTCGGTTCGGATAATTTTTGGTACAAAAAAAAGACAAAATGAAGACTTACAAAACGTTTATTTTGAAAATATGCCAAGTAAACAATACGTTTGTATAAAAATAAATAAAAGTGACCATTTGGATGATATTTTAAATAAACGGCACTCTTTACAATAAATAAACTATACTAGCAATAATGAAATTCTTAAATACAATAACAGTCAGAACCAGAACAATAAGCAGCAACAGACTGTTTACAATATAACTAATCAAGTTTTAATTTTTGGGCCAAAAAGACCAACATGTCCACATTTTCTGTCAAAAGCACAGATGTAGTTGCAGTGAATATCTCCAGCGGTGGAGAAAACCGCTCGCTAGCAGCAGTAGCAGGAATAAAGAGGTAGAGCTTTGCACCTGGTCCCACAGGTGGGACAGGTCCCTGGAAAAGTTCAGAGTTCAGTCACAGACTTCTTAGCTGGAGGTGATCTCTGCTGGATTTCCCTGAAGAGGAAGAAGACTCAGCTGCTATCTCTGTCCCAGACTGGAAATAAAACAAAAAAGAGTAAATAAGATTATGAATTTAAATAAAAAAGTTAATTAGATAATAATAATAAAATAACAATACCTCTTCTTGAACGGTCATCGTTTCTGTTATGAGGTGGTTGAATCTCAAGGTCATCATCATCATCAGGGCAGGACT
Source organism: Nematolebias whitei (assembly GCF_014905685.2). Classification (NCBI taxonomy): domain Eukaryota; kingdom Metazoa; phylum Chordata; class Actinopteri; order Cyprinodontiformes; family Rivulidae; genus Nematolebias; species Nematolebias whitei. Next base: position 36,143,454 of record NC_056512.1, read on the forward strand.
TTAATCTGGTCCAGGGCTTGTTGACAATATCAGTTTTAGCTTTTTCATAAAGTGCTGCTACAACTTTTTGGCTGAAGTGTTGACGTGATGTGATGTCGTAGCGTATGTCAATAACTTTAAAGCTGGCGCACTTTCGGCCTTAGATCCAAAACTTTAAAAACTCCTACAGCTTGTGTTATTGCTTTGGACCGATCTGAATTACCTGATAAAGGTTGTTTAAATGCTGCTGTTATCCGTCTTTGCACCAACCAAGCTGCTATTCTGTAGAAGAGACGTTCACGTTCGGATGATGTCGTTTCAAGCACGTTAACAAGTTAGACGTGTTGCCTGCGGCAGATCCAGTCTCCGTGAAACAACGTCGACACACAGCTTTGGATTTGCGCTTGTCTTTTATCAAGAAAGCCGTAATGTTCCCCAACAGGAGACCGCAACGACATGCTAGAATGCTAATGCTACGCGTGCTGCGATATACTAGCGCTGTGCTGAAACACGCTTAGGAACTTTAATTCCGCCGTGCATAACCTCTCGTTAATAAAATTTAACGAGGGAAAAAATAACCGAAACGGTACGAACGTGGACCGAATCGAACGTGCCGTATCGAAACGGTTCAATACACCCACGTGTACCGTTACACCCCTAAACACAAGTCTCAAGTTCACTTTAAAAAAAAAAAAAATGAGATAGGAGCACCCCACAGCACAGCCATTACGTTTCCAGAAAATCTATTAATAAACAAAGTTCATAATTACATTTTTTCAGGTTCGATTTCTGGACGCGCCCTGGCAGTACCGGGGATGTGTCCTCCGTCCCGCCACGTTGGGATGCCTAAACATGAAGTTGAGAAAGCGTTTTAGTTTATCCTCCTTATGCTTTGTCTCCACTTTTTGGACTTCTTTCGCTTCAGAAAGTTTTGTGATTTTTTCCCCAAAGCGATGAAGGCTTTTTGATTTTCTCAGAGGTTTGCTCAGGTATGTCTGCCGTCACCACAGGATCAGGACCGGAAGATGTTTCTGGAAACAGGTCTTTATCTGTCATCCCTCGTCAGATAATCAGGGGTCAAGAGGAGTTCTGGGATAAAAACCGTCTCCTGGTCTGGTTCTGCATGCTGGGGGTCTTCTGGTTTTTGTGCCACTAACTCCTCTGTCTCTCGCAGCTGCTCTGAGAGACGATTGTTGATCACCTTCTGGTTTTCGAGTCTAAATGTAACTTGTTCCAACTCAGTGGTAAAAGTTTTCTCAGACCATGAGTAGCTGTTTTGCAGAACTGGGGTCTCTTCTGCCATTTTCTGCTGGAGAACCTCTTCGCTTCCAGGATGACCGTCGTCTCACTCTGGAGACGAGCTTGGACCTCTTTGTTCAACTCGTTTCTGATGGATTCTCAGTCAGTGTGGAGCTGATAGAGTGTTTTCATGTCCAGTCCGTTCTTCAGTTTTATTTCCTTTTCTTGATCATTTCTTTTTCTAAGGACTTCAAAACTCATGTTGCATGTTCTTTGCACCAGCCGGGTTCAGCTGGATCTCCATGCTTGTGATAAAGACAGAGACAATCCTTTCAGCTCAGATCTTTGTATGAAAGCTTCATAATTGTTCTTCTTTTGATGGAGCTTTGTACCTGAGAGGTGAACTTGGCAGAGCTGAGAGTTTCAGCATCTGTATATTTTTTGCAATCTCTCATATTCTCATTCGGATTCCTTTTCTTTCTTAATAAAAGTCTCCTGCAGTGACTTCTGTTTGTCCAGCTGAGCTTTCGTCTCTTCAAGTTCTTGCCACAGCGGGCGTGCTCAGTGGTTTTCCTCAAACACTTTAGACCTTTGAGATGGGCACTCAGGTTGAAGATTGCCTGTAAGAGCATATTTTGGTACATGGAGGCTCTCTGATTTCCTCCTCATCTAGTCTTCTGACAGGGAGGTCTTCAAGTCGCCATAAAAAATTTAAATTAAAATAAAAAACACTGTTAGAGCTGTGAGATTCTTAACTTCTCTCTTATGATAACTTTGCTGTTTCTTTCTCTGTCTTTCTGTTTTGTTAAAATTGCATGCTGTTATTGAAATTTAAGCACAAAGAAAGAAATAAACATGAACAAAGAATAAATGAGCATATGTCACCTTTTTTTAATTCAAATAATTTTGGAAGATGCATTGGTAAAGTTCTAAGCAATGAAAAAAGCCGGGCTTTTATTTTGAAATTATATCCGCGCTTCATTTTTTTAAAAAAAAGCAAATTGTTTAGTAAAAGTAAAAGTTTATTATTTTAGAAGTAAAAACGACAGACTTGGTGGTGCACGAGCAACATTGTAACTACAGAACAAGCTGAAAGGAAAGAAAAAGGTCAACATCTTCACTTCATTATTTTCTGGCACTCTTAATCAGGATATAAACAACAATCAATTAAGATTCTTAATTACTGAATTTGATTTATAATTGAAGAATATAACACAATTACTGGGACTAATGAGTCATTTCATTAATTTTCTTTATATTAAAGCTGTGATGGTTTGTTCATTTCTTTATTTACACAAAATGTGCTATTTAAAATGATCTAAAAATGTCACACACTATCTATCTATCTATCTATCTATCTATCTATCTATCTATCTATCTATCTATCTATCTATCTATCTATCTATCTATCTATCTATCTATCTATCTATCTATCTATCTATCTATCTATCTATCTATCTATCTATC
>NC_056512.1:36146538-36197706 GCF_014905685.2 Nematolebias whitei
CCTGATCTGATTACTGAAATATTGATTAACTATTATGGAACCGAGCCATGCGAAACGAAACAGAATAGAGTAGAACAGAATAGAATCATTGTTATTGTCATTGATAGCCTTCCTAACATCATGTATTCATTTAACATAAGTTGCCACACTATCAAAACTGTATTATTTAAAAAAAAAAATCTTTGCTTGATGAGATAGAATAAAATAGTGCCTCATATTTAAACCTTTAAATTTGATATTTGTAGCATTTAAATGCAGGGAATGCATAAAAACGCAAACTAAAGCTGTGAAATAATTCAAGTTGTTGCAACAAACAGTAACATGCACACAAAGCCAGTTAAAAAGTAAAGTGATGCTTTTAAGAATTATTACTGATGAATATAATAAACATGTTAACTGCATTCATGTACCATCCATGTTTCTGAGGGAGGAATGCAACAGCTAGCTACTTGCAGCAAAGTTAGCAAAGATGCACTTTTTTTTTTTAAGAGCAGCATGAACTTATGATTTTTATGTTCTTAAATTGCATGTTAACCGTTGCCATTATAGAGATACTGTCTGTTCAGTTGTTTCCCATCTTTTCAGAGCTCTTGCACATGTGATCCGCCACCCTCCCTCAGAACACGCAGACGACATCATCAACCAGCACTACGAGAACATCCAAACCAGATTATCCCTTGACAGTTTCTGTAAGTAGCACACTGCGTGGTTAGTATTCATAAACACGTTTATGAAATTTAAGTCAAAGTTTTAAAAATCTTGATTGTAACGGTATTAATGCACAAGAAACATCCACAAAATCAAAACTACATTTCTAAGAGTTTTCACTGATCAGTGCTCGGTGTGTCCTGATAAACTTCTTAAACAGTTAAATCAGAGTAAGAGTCCTGTTTATTAAAACACCTCATCCTTTTTCTTAGTAAAGTGATGTAAGCAATACATCAGCTCATGAATAAAAAATAAATCCGGTCAAAAATCCTGCTGTCTGTGCTAGCATCAGAGATCAGTGAGCATCCGCCGTAATTGATAAAGCTGTTTCTTAGCTGAGACTGTAGGTCACGTTTCAGTGGAACCCTCATTCTTTGACTCGTCAGCAGAAACGCCTACACACCCCCAGAGACGTGCGCAGGCAGAGGACGGCTCTTACTTCTCCTAATGCTTACTGCCAGTCTGCTTTCACAAGTATCGCGTGCTCGGAAAAGATTTGCAGACTCGCAGCTCGTGCCACCGCTCGCTCAGAGAACCCGCGGTCAGCAGTGACGATAACAAATAAAGTTTTATTAAAACGAACACCAGGAAATCTGAACATTACTACAATCATGTCCAGGTAACAAAACAATATTGAAAAAGTACAGGTGTCTTACTTTTCTCCATCCTTAGTGAAGAAAAGCACGACAACAGCTTGTTTTGTTTCATTGAAGTCTAGAAATATGAAATAAATTATTTATTTTTATTACTCGGAAGCTGCTTCTGATTCCGGTTTACAAACATTTTTACCCAACTAGTTTTGCAATGATCATATTCTTTCTAACTCCCAACTAACGGGTGACTATTATATAGACGCAGAATACGTATCAGTCAGAGGAATACATTTATCATATTTTTCACCATAAACGACACACATAAGTCGCATCGGTCCAAATATATGTCTAATAAAGTGGAAAAATCCATAAATACGTCGCTTCGCCGTATACGTTGCATCTATTATGCGTCACCGCTGACAACCCGGAAATGTGGAGCGGTGTTGTGCCAAAAATCGATTGGCTGCCAAATGGCTGCCACGGGAGCGTGCACAGGAGGACTTTGACAACAATGTAACAAGATTAACATTTAAAAATAATTATTTGTTAGCTCAATGTTATAGTAAAAGTGTGTCTCAGTTGAACTTTTCCTTAATAAATGCACTTTGACGGTCAAATCAGATGCATTTCAAAAGCCGATACATGGAAACATGAGCATGCAGACGGTGACTCGCTATCCATTTCTTCAGAATTTAACAAGATAAGCACCTAAAACAATTATTTGTTAGCTCAACGTTATAGTAAAGGTGTGTCTCTGTTGAACTTTGACTTAATAAATGCACTTTAATGGTCAAATCAGCTGCATTTCGCCGGGGCGACACAGTGAAATGAAGCGGACTTGACGGTTGCTCCAGGCAGATGATGGCAGCAGGCTATGGCAAGACGATTGTGTCATTAATAGCAAATTTGACCTATTACATGATACAAAGACATGCCATACTGCTCAACTGCCATCGAATGGCTGAAAATCCATCCATCCATCCATTATCTTTACCCGCTTATTCCATTTTGGGTCACGGGGGTCGCTGGTGTCCATGTCCAGCAATCACTGTGCGAGGGGCGGGGTACACCCTGGACGGGTCGCAAGTCCATCACAGGGCCACATAGAGACAAACAACCATTCAATTTCTCACTCACACCTAGGGACAATTTAGAGTTACCAATCAGCCTAACATGCATGTTTTTGGTCTGTGGGAGGAAACCGGAGTACCCGGAGAAAACCCACGCATGCACGGAGAGAACATGCAAACTCCACCCAGAAAGGCCCCTGGACCGGGGTTTGAACCAGGGACCTGCTCGCTGAGAGGCAGCAGCTCTACCAGTTGCGCCACCGTGCTGCCCGTGGCTGAAAATGGTAGTTTCAATATTTTCAGTCAGAATGAATGAAAATGGTCATATCTCAGCCAAAAATCGGTTTATAAATATGGGAAAAATCCATAAATACGTCGCTTGGGTGTATAAGTTGCAGGGCATGCAAACGATGCAAAAAAAACTGTGACTTATAGGCCTAAATATGTGTCTAAATATATGCCCAGTATGTTGTTGGAAATCTGTGGAAATGAGGATTATTTATTTATCAACCTCTGAACGATGCAGTGTAGTGACCTTGGTCTTGGAGATCCATTACAGACACAACAGAGAAGGGTTTTGCTTTAACGAGTCTCAATGGGTCAGAAAGTTGTTCTCTTGTCTGCACTGAAAGGGAAAACACTGAGATTTATTGTTCCCACATCTAAATCAGTTGGGTTCAGGTGCGCTTTCTAGTGGCACGCTCATTTAGACGCTGAAAGCAGAGACTCTATTGGGAAACCCTTGTTGCTTTTACTCTAAAGATCTTATGGAGGTCTGCTTCCTTAATGCAGGTTTTGTGAGCTGGGATTCTTACTGCCGTATTTACGTCTTACTGGGCGTACACGAGGCAGTCCTGATGTCAGAGAGTTTCTCCTCCAGGCAGATGAATCTCAGCCAGCAGCCCATTGGTGCGCCACAGCTCTGTCTAGATTGAAATGTGACACAGCTGCATTACTCCTGATGAAATCTGAGAAAAGGATCCCAAATGAAATGTCTACATGACTCATATCCACCGTATGTGTGTCTGTTTGCATTATTAATCTAGTGCAATGCAAAGTAAATTTGAGACCTGGAATGCATATCGCCCGCTACCTTTCATACCACAGATTTAGGCCCGGTTTACACGAAAACGATTCCTGGTGAAAATGGAAAGTTTCATTACGTTTGTACTGCTCATTTACACGAAAATAGCAGATGCTTTCTCTGACAACAGCACAATTTGAGAACGGGTTCCAGAGCGCAATGGTTCAAAAACGTCCTAGTGTCCGTTGCCGTGTAAACAGCAAAAAATATATATTTTCTGTCAGGGAATCCCTGGCTCACGCGCAATATGACGCAAAGCATAACGGCTTCCTACAATCCGCAGAAGAAGAAACTATCGACAATGGGGGATACGAGTATTGTTTGTGCTTCTGACTCTTAAAAATCTGTAAATCTAATTTCCCCAGACTGCTTTCAGTTCGGACATCATTTGGACATTTGTCAGGGCGGTTTTCTCCTGAGAGAAACGTTAGAATATTTTTTTTTTTACGCATGTGTACTTAGTTTCAAGGAGCATAGCACCAACTAGTGGCGTGACGAGGGAATTACACCTTTTCCTCGTCTACCATTGCTGTGTAAACAGATTGTAATTAAAACGTTTTCAGGTAAACGTGTTAATAGAAATGGGAAGGAAAAAAAAATCAGTTTTCATTGCATCGTTGTCGTGTAAACAGAGGCTTAAACTGAGATCTTACGTTGAGAAGCAGCAGATGTATTCTTTTTGGTTGAACCTTAATAACAGTTATGCACCATTTATGCAATCCTGCAGCTACTACCGCATCACACTTCAGGCAAATATTCGTAATCTTGAATGACTTATAGGCATTTTTTGTTTGTTTTTTGAGGTCATAAAGAAATAAAATATTTCTTTCATTGGGCTGCTCGTCAGTAAAACTCCCTTTTCTTTGTTTATTTCACATTACCCAACTCCCAAAATACTCTCCTCGATCATTTATGAGCTCCAAGGAAGTGTCTGTATCTGGAGTATTAACTTGTTTTTTTTTTTCCCACCGACACCCGTGGAGTCTTTAACCTTACACGTCTGTCAGAGTGGCCTACTTTTTTTTTTCTCCATCATCTGACATAAAAGCTGCGACGCTTAAAACAGAAAGCACACAAATGGCATCCAGTCGACAGGAAGAAAAGAACGAGAAATCAGAAAATAAACTAAAACCTACATCAGCACGTCTGCTTAAATAGAGTTTTGGTGAACGGCAACGTGACACAATGAAAAGATCAGCAGCACTATCTGCCGTTAGATCTGCACCTGCTCTACATTTCTGTGTTCAGACATCAAGGGTGAGACGCTGGAGACATCCTGTGAAGCTCAAATAAAATCAGATGTTACGCATGAAGAAACAAAACAACTTGGTCAATGCATTTGGTGGATTATTGTTTTTAAAATTATTAAAATTCAGCGTTTTCTACATTTAAGGGTAAACCCCTTGAAGCAAACACCTTCAATGCGTAAATGAAAATATTAATATTTAATACTCTGCGTTGCATTAGATTACCCTTAGCTCTAGTTTATTTAGACTTAGCTCAGATTTATATATTGAAATCTAGGTTTGTGGTAGTTTGACCCTCTGAAACACACAAAGATACAAAACTTATACAGTAGTCCCTCGTTTATCATGAGTGTTAGGTTCTAGCCCTCTTCCCCCATGCGCGATAATTGAATAACCATGAAGTTGGGAAGGTATGCTATTTATTTGAGTATTTCTGTATATATTCATATATTTTAAGGCTTTAGAAACCCTTCCCACACTCTTGCAATGTTCTAAACTCTTAAATCGACCTCATTTTAACAACATACTTATATGTAGCCACTAAATTTTACTTGCTGGGTTCTGCAGAACAGGACCGGCTCGGTTCGTTTCTGGTCAGACTCTGTTCCGTTTCTGCAGATTACCCTGCAGCAGCCCACAATCAATGTTATAAACTCTCAATCCTACTAATTTCAAAAACATACTTTTTTTAATTTTACTTACCAGCGTGTCCCTGCTCGGAGGTCCTCATCGGCCGGTTGAAAGAGGTGAAAAAAGTCCCGTTAATCTTCAGATGGATCACTGGATCATCAGCTGTGCGCATCCGCTGACTACTCGTTGTTGACCGGTTGACAAAGATGAATAAAGTCCCGTTAAGTTTCAGATGAACCACCGAACAATCGGCCACATACGTGGACAGGCTACCAGCTCTCAAGATTCACTGATGGGTCTGGAGGTCTGGTTCTGCTCCTGTTCTGGTCCGGTTCGGTGGGTTCAGGGCGACTTCTCTGCAAACGCTAGGTGCCGATCAGATCAAAACTTTCCCTCTGTTTTTTTTTTTTCAGCAGAAGGAAACGGGGCTTCTGGGCTGGGCCCTGTTGCATTCTGGGAAATGTGGTAATTTTGAGCGGGAATAAAGTGGAGAATTACTGAGAGAAAACTACAAAATGGCGGCGCCTGTTCGAAGTAGGGGTTGAACGAGTATATAATTTTAAAACTCGACATTAACATAATAAAACCCGAGTAGAACTCGAGTATTTGATGACATCATAGATCTCAAGATACAAAAATAAATAAATAAATAAAACCGCAAAAAAAGGTCATTATTTACAAAAAAAGACCAACAAAACACTGGGAGCATATATTATGCTCCTACCATTTATCATACTGCAAATAAGTCGCAGGAAAAACTAAAGTATTAGTTATTATTATTAAACTGCAAACGTGAAGAAACATGCAGCACGTCAAAAACGAAACTTAAACCGAAGCTGGTTCTGGTTCGGTGGATTGGACCCGGTGTTACACCATACTCTGTGACCTGCAACAGTGCAACACCACCCCCTACGGTCATACGGTGGTCACATAATATGACGTCACTACGGATACTCGACGTAACATTTTTAACCTCGATAGATGTACTAACAATCGATGTGTAGATTACTCGAGTACTCTGTTAATGCCCTAGTTCGAAGTATATTATTTTTGTCATTAACTTGTTCATAACCACATGAGTAAAGATACAGTATTACTCTACAGTCCACAATCATGTGTTGTACATTTTATAAAAATAATATTATGGAACCGTATGTCCACAAACCATGATAGAGCGAGTCCACAGAAATCGAACCGTGACGTGGCGAGGAGCTACTGTATTTGATGTGGTTTTATCACAAAAGGGATATTTACAAACTATTTACAAACAAGGAATGCATTATGAATATGATGGTTCCTTTACGTTATGGTAAAAAAGGGTGAGTCATGAAATATTGGCAGATCTAAAATATAGGTTTATATTTTAGATTACTGTGGATGATGAGGAACCCTTAAGTTGACTAACTTAACGAGAATCAGGATTTAAAGATTTGATCAAAAATTATAAAGACAAATAACAGTACTGTTGAATAATGAGCTCATCTGTTGATAACCCAAATAAATATTAAATAATTTGTACACCAAACCATAATGAGCAAGCAAGGATCTGACCATCAGGATGTGCACGCTCGTTGACTCGGGCAGGAGGAGCTGAAGGTAGACGTTACGCATTCACAGGCTGGAACAAACAGGTGGTTGGATCTTGGTACCACAGGGCCGACTTTGATCTGGCATCAGTTTCTCAAAAGTTCAAACCAGGCAGCGTTTGTTGGAGGTGATATTCTGGGGTGGAGGAGAACATGCAGCATGTTCTCACAGTTCAAGTTAAAGACAAGTTCAGCCATGTCCAGTTTGCACCGCAGTGACGATTTTAGACTTGTGCTCAAGCACTCCCAAATTTTAATTCTGCACTCGTGAAAAATATAGTGGGTTTTTTTGTTGTTGTTGTTGTTTTAGGCGGTCTTTGTTTGTTATGATCAGTTAACACTAAACTGATTTTGTCCAAAGCGTTTATGAGGTTGTGTAATATAAAGCAGAGTGCTACATCTGTAGCATCTTAGCTAGCACGTCTGTATTGTGCGCTGCTAGCTTAGCGCTACTTCTTGTTGTGCCGAGCTCTCTGAAATAGTTATTGAATCAAGTGTTTATGTATGGAAGTAAACGTAGCTGTATAACAACCCGCTAAAATACGCCAGAATGCAGGGAATGGCATCTACTTTATTCAACATCTTCTGGGGGAGGACCCCCAGACCCCGTCACACACTCATCAGAGTATCCCCTCAACATTATGAATGCTTCTGACGCCAAAGTCCACCATGGTGTTCAAGCCAAGAACCATTATCAACACTGGGGGCTAATCACCCCTAAAGGTCAGATTCTGGAACCGCCCCTGTTGCACCGTCTTTGCATGAAAAAGGGCTTTAGAAGCAACAAAGTTCATCTGAATTATTCCTCAAACGAAGTCAAAGATGTGTAAATCTTTTTGTTAAAACAAAGTTCAATCGCTCTAAAAGGTAAATCCCATAAAGTTAAGCTGAATAATCTGCAGATGCTGGGGTTTGATCAGGAGGAGACGTGCAGTCAGTGTTACCTGATCAGCCGTGGACAACAGAGAGTCTTTGTCTGGAAGACTGTTCTGAAGAATCACTGAAGGTTCTGTTCTTCTTTGGATCTGTTCTGTATACGACTTCAGAGAGCATTCAAAGAACTAAGAGAAAGGAAGAGCTAAAATCCCAGGTATTGATGATGGATAGACAGTGTTATGTCTGTTCTAAGATCATGTTTTGATGAACTGACCAATGAAAGAAAGACACATTTCTGTTCTGCTCCTTCTGAAGGAAAATCACCAAGGAGTATTTTAACTTATAAGAAACCAAAAAAAATGTTGACTTCCTTCTTAATCCTTCATACACTCAAATACTAAATGTTGTCAATACCCCGTTATCACAACTAATCAACATTTGTAAAAACACTGCTGGAAGTGTAACAATACTTAAACAGCAAAAACCCACATGTAAAGACTAAACTGAGGAAGTACGAGAGCTCACCCAACAAACACATCTCAGAGTCCATTGAAGAATCATTTTCAGCCTCAGCTGCTGCAGAGGGTAAATGAAACATCATCGATTAAAACAAGCACACGTTTAAATCATGAAATGATACGATACACATCAACAACAAAGAACAAAACAAGAATAATTACGTTGTTGTTCTGTGGTTATTCAGAGTTTCACTGAAGATAGGCACACCCAGAAACTTCATGCGGTCACGACCCCTCGTTAGATAAGGGAGATTGTTTTAGGGTCCAGGCTCCTCGTTACCATGGAGATGAGGTTTGGGGTCTGTGACTGGCTGGACTTTACGACGATGCCTGGGGTCTCTTTGAGGGGAAAAGAAGAGTTTGCACGTGAGAGTGGAACACGTGCATTCTGTTGGAAATTCAATTTGTTTGATGATATCAAAGACATGAATCCACATGGTCTGTGTTCCTACACGCTCCTTTCAGTTTGATGAAAGTTAGCTTTGTCTGAAGTAACAATTTTAGGCCACAGTATGATGTGTTTTGCTCCCCACAAGGATATGTGCATGTAAGGTCATCACAATATGGAAGGGAAGTTTCAACTGGAGCTAGAAATAAGACGTTATCAGTGAGCCCATGCTGACAGGAATTACACACTCCATGAAGTCACATGAACTCAAACTAACCATGAACACTAACTATCTCTCAGATCAGAGACGATGTGTTCAACATGATGGTACTTCTTCCAGTTATTTAAAGGTGTACCTCAAGGCTCAGTCTTAGGTCCCACCCTCTTCACAATCTACATAGTTAAGTCGTACCATCCCTGATGCATCCTTACATTTCTATGCTGATGACCCAGTTGTTTATTGTCGAGCTAAAACAGTTACTAATGTTTTCCAGCTTTTGCAATCTGCTTTGGACATCATCCAGTCGGATTTGTTCTGTCTCAAACTTGTCCTAAATGCCGACAAAACCGAAAAGATTTCGTTTTCAAACATGAAGTCGGTCCCATCAGTTCTTCCTCTGATTTCATCCTCAAATGGTGTCCCCATTGAGTTTGTCGATTCCTACAAATATTTGGGAATCTTGGTCGACTCACATCTCTATTTTAAGCTTCATGTGGAAAACTTGGTAAAGAAACTGAAAGTTAAACTGGATTTCTTTTTTCAGAAATAGATCCTGTCTAACGCTGAATGCTAGAAAACGCCTTGTAACTGTGACTGTCCTTCCCTCCATTGATTACGGTGACATTATTTACATGAATGCTCCTACAAGAACCCTGCAGATGTTGGATGCTGCTTATCACAGTGCATTAAGATTCATAACTGGCTGTAACTACCGTAGCCACCACTGCACCCTGTATTCACTGGTTAACTGGACATCATTAACTTCACGCAGACTCTCCCACTGGTATATTTTAATCTTTAAATCACTTCTTGGTCTGCTGCCTTCATACATCTCCTCCTACATGTCTCTGCGTGAGTGCAGCTACAGCGTGCGCTCTCAGGACATTATTACCTGCATTGTTCACTCAGTGAGGACTGAACTAGGCAAAAGGGCCTTCTCCTACTCTACTCCTGTTTCCTGGAATATCTTGCAAAAAGATTTGAAGCTCTCGACCCTGGCCTCTCTAAGTGGCTTTAAACATCTGTTAAGTTCCTGGCAAAAACCAATGCAGACATGTTCCTGTTTTTAGTTTTCTGCATCGGTTGACAACCTAGCTGTTTTTGTTTCGCCTTTTTAAACACCATTTTCTTTTGTTTGTTCTTCTCAATTTGTATGATTGTGTACTGTTGTCATCACTCTTTGTTTAAATCAGGTCTCTCTTGTAAACGAGTCTCCGATGCTCACTGGGATTAACCTGTATAAATAAAGGTTGAATGAAAAAAAAAAAAAATCAGCTCTGGGGCCTTGGGTTTTACTTAATGATCAATGTTGAATAATGATATTTAGCTACAACAGGTCAAGTTGTATACATTTTAAATATGAGCTCCTGGTGGATGAGATGACAGAAAATATAATGTTTTAACTGAAATGGTTAAAAGAAATCGTAGGAGACTACATATAAATAAAGGTTGAATGAATGATATATTCTGACCTCACAGCCTACATTCCTGCAAAGCAAACATCACTGTAGTTAAATTGTTAAACTTGTTTTTTGTCTAACTGGAAATCCTGCCAACTTTAACAAGACCGCCTGTGTTCATGTCCCACTTACTAATGAAATGGAAACAGGTCAATAAGCTAAAAAAATAACCTGAAAATTTAACACAGATAGACCGGATGTCTGTTTTTACATAAAAAGGTCACAGCAGCTGAAGGAAAATCAGCCGCGTGGGACAAGTTTGAGGTTTCAGTAGAGTGACTTTGTGTCTTTGTGATTTCAGGTCTGAAATGTTGCTCTATCAACTCCAAGCTGATTTCACTTTACAGCCCAGAATCGCTCAATTCTTTACCACAGCATGGACCACCGGGGCTCGCTTGAGTGGTTTGTGATGTGGCTTGAATAAAGAATAGCATCTGATTTCTCTCACTCTTTCAATAAAGGAATGTTCTGGTAATAAAAGTGGCATTTCTTTACATGTACAATAAAAAAATTAATATATTTAATTAGTTCCTGATCAAATCTTCACTTTTTTTCCCAAAGTGTGGAGAGAAAGATTTGTTGAAACTGTCCCTTCCAATATTTTATGAGACAACATTTAGTTTGAGACTTTCCAAACTAATTAGCAAAGTAATAAAGTTTCTTGCTGACCAATAGGGAATAAGAGCCTAATTAACCCATTTTCTGTACAAATGATCTGTTTTTAATCAGACCAGTCCACACCAAAAAACAACAGACTTGTCTTATTTAAAACTTTGTCAACTAAAGCTATGAAGCTGTAAAGTTGAAATGTCTCGTGTTCTTAATTGATTTTCAGTCATTTACTTTGGGCATCAGCTGTATCGATAATGTGCCAGCTATGCAAACAACAAAATATAAATCTATCCTAATGTGGACACTTACTGTGAAATACATAGTTTTTCCACCTGCCGCCAAAAGCAAAAAAATCAATTCAATTTTCTGTCATGTTAGCAAAATATTTCATGAACCACTATGAAACTATCAAAAAAGTAATAATCTAGAACTGATTAACAATTTAAATTGACTCAATTCAAGATGGCAGCCTCTGTCTTTGACCTTTACAAATGCATGAACAGCTAGCATTGTGCTAAACCCTGCAGTGGTAGCAGCTGAGAGTCATCCTCAACGCATAGCTTGAGAGCTAACCCATTTTGTGAGTTCTCACATGAGACAGTGTCAAGCGTCATCTACTGATTTACCAAAACATCTGTCCCTTCTCATTATAAAATCATCCAAGTTTAAACCTCTGGCATGGAACAATGTGCATTCTTTTAAGGATGGGAATTATTTTTTTACAGCTTTTTATTTATTTAACTACAGTAGTCTCTTGATTATTGCGGGTGTTATGCACCACACACCACCGCGACAGGTGAAAAACCACAAAGTAGGAACGCTATATTTATTTTAGTGTTTATATATATATATATTTAAGGCTTTATAAACCCTTCCCACACTCTTGCAATGTTCTAAACTCTTAAACCTGTGTGATTTTAACAACATACGTACAGTACTGTAAAATTTTACTCACCAGCTCTGCAGGACAGCAGCTCGGTTCCGGTTCCGCAGACCTACTCTGCAGCGACGAAGCCCACCGTCCCGTCCACGTTGATGTGCGCGTGGATAATTGAGCTTCAGGATTATTTTTGACTTCCCTGCCAGTTCTGTGAGCTTAATAGATAAATCATTACGTCTGACCTTAAATTGCAAATCTATCCCTCCATTTCGGCAGAAAGCAGCGGCCGTAAGCACTGTTGGCTTCTGGGTAGTGTAGTTCTTTTGATGTGTGTAGGCTTATTGAAAAAAAAAAAACGACAAAATGGCAGTCCCTATCTGACTTTTATTTATTTTATTTTTTTTTTTTTATCCCGTACCGTCCCAATCACGTGAGTAATATTAAAGTTGACAATCGTTGAAAAACCACGAAAGAGCGAGTCCACGAATGTCGAACCGTAAAGTAGCAAGGGACTACTGTGCTTTGTTTTTGGTTTCATAGCTTTTAGCTTAAGTTCAGATAAAATATTGCTATTGTGGCAAATAATATGAGTCTTGATTTATAATAGCATGATAAATATAGTGGTTTTGACATGGGCTGATATTTCACAAAACAAAAACGGATCCTTATGCATTGATATAATAAAGGCTATAATAAAGGAAATGCATATAACCCAACACATGCTAACAGTCTAAACAGATTCCCTGATCTTCTTTAGGCTGAGCAGAGACACGCTGAACGTTGGTTCAATCTGTCAGGCCAACAGGCAGGGGGCTCGTCTATTTGCTGGACACCCCTTAATTTACCAGATGTCTAATATAAGATTAGTTCAGTGCACCAAAGACCGGTCCGATTCTCCAGCTGGGTCTCTAGAAAAGTCTTCTTTAGATAAATGTGACATTAACACGATAGAAAAATCCTTACCAAATATCTTATCTCAGGTTGGTTGTTTTTCTGTAAAATAGAGATCAGATCAGTTACAGAAAAAGAAACAAGTAAAAAAAAAAAATTGCTGAAATTTTGTTTCTAACATTTACTGTAAAAGCTGATTGATTTTCCTAATATATGTAAATGGATGTTTTTCATGATAAAAGTGATTTGTGTCGTAGTTGATATTAACAGTTTGGATTTGCTGATCCGCAAATTGTCACCCGATCCACAAACGAATGTTCACTTTCTGCATTAAGACGGCATGTTTTCCTTTTTTTTATTATTTTTAGCCAACAATCAGATGAACAACATGACTCCATCGTCGACTTTGCTCGGTCAGCCGTATCCAGCGATGGGACAAATCACGAGTCCGTACGAGCAGATGCCCATCCAGGATCTCAACAAGTACACCATGCTCAAGGCCGTGGGTGAGACGGAGTCCTGATAATAAAACAGTTGAAATTAATCATTTGATTTGACGAAGCAATTAGATTCACAAACTATTAATATCCAAATGTTCCAGCATTAAAGAAAGATAGCTCAATTAATTGAAACACTACAATCTGTTACAATGGTAAAGACGGGGGTTAATTTATGAGTTAATGCAGCAGAAAAGCTGAAAAAAATTCATGAAATGATTGGAATGCTCATAAAATTTAATGTGATTAATTTTATAGAGATAACGTTATCCATACAGACATATAAAAATGTTTTAAATTATTTCACCAGCTGCAGTTGTCTTTTGTTGCCACCTTTTAATGAACATCAGCAGGGAACTGATTTTGGTTTATTTAAAGCTCCTTCAAGCTATGAGCGTGTGTATTAATCAATAATTTAATCAATAATCCATCACTGTTAAGAAACTAAGATTTTTTTTTAATAGCAGCATGTTTGATGTTTTTTTTAAATTGTCTATCAACAAGAAGCCTTAAAAATGCAAAAGTCATTTTATTTCACTACTTTTTTTTGTGCATTTCAGGCTAAAAATAATTATTAAAATAAACTCTAAATTTCCTAAAATTCTATTTTCATCCACTGTTATTGCATCATTACTGTTCCGTCACTCAGAGAAGAAAATATCTAAACCAACACGACGCTGGAGCAAACAGAAACGGTGTGCGGTGAAGGTATTTGTGGATCTGTTGTGATGCCGTTAGCAGAGTGAAATATGAGTCTTTTTATAGATTTGACCTGAATCTTAGTGCTGTTTTAATTTAATTTTTTTTTTTTACTAACAGACCTGCCAGTGGAATAGATGACAGTCGTAAGAAAGCCTTAGAATAAGTGCAGTCCCATCTCAGGCGTCTTCACTGCTCATCCACCGAAACGTCTTCAATCAGATTGATCATGAGAGAAAATGTAAATTTAACTATATATTTAAAAAAAAAAATCTGCGAAACTGCAATGCAAATACTTATTTTTTAAAAATATATATTTATAGAGAAAGTTCAAATTGAGTTGTTGCAAATCGAAAAAAAAAAATGCAGGAAAATTGAATCTGAGCAGACGGAATGCTGAAACGTTCAAAACAGACAAACGACCTAAAATAAACAGAAAAGTGAAAACGTTAAAACGTGATGAACAGTAGTTAAAATTGTAAATGAGCAGAAGAGTAGCCAAAAGCTAAAACAAGTAAAACAGCAGCTTAGACTTAAAATTAGCTAAACAATTTCATAAACCTGTTAATGCATTTAAACATCGACTTAATACCAGTTTTCTTCCAAAACATGCAGCAAAAGTAATTTGGGTCATCTAAGAAAAGATGTTCAGCACGAGTTTTTGTTAGTTTCTTATCTAACCTGCTTGGTTTTGGTTTGTTTTAAGGTTCAAGGTTCTTTATTGTCATTCGCATCACATGTGGTACATGAGGTGGAACAAAATTACTTAAGGTCCCAGTTACACCCAACAATGGCAAAAATCTAAAGTACAGAATGAAACAGTATACAAGGATCTAAGACCCTCGTTTATCGCGGCAGATTCATACCCGGAAGCCCCGCCATGTGAAAAACTGCAAAGTAAGGATGGTAGCACAAGTAGTAGTAGTTTATTTTAGGTCCCGATGTTTCTATATATAATCTATCTATATAATCAGTACATATATATATATAAATATGTCGGAGTCAGCCTCCCCACCATCACAGACATCTACACCTCCAGATGCAGGAATAGAGCCACCTGCATCATGAAGGACCTCACTCACCCAGCACACACACTTTTTGCCCCACTCCCCTCAGGAAGGAGGTTGAGGAGCATTAAGTGTAGAACCACTAGACTGAGGAACAGCTTCTACCCTGAGGCTGTCAGACTCATGAATCTCTACCCAGAATAATCACTGTGAAAAATCACATCATGTTGCAGCTGATCTGTTTCAGTGTTGATGTGTTCATGCGTGCACATCTGCTCACAGACTCATGTTCATGTTTGTGCTGATGTTCAATGTTTTATGTTATGAGTGCTTAGTGTATATTTAGTTGATGTTTTTCTTAGTTCATATCTTAGATGTTATTACTGTTTTTCTTATACATTTTATTGTTGGATGTAACTGGGACCCTGTGTACATAATTTCGCTCCACCACATGTACCTCATGAGGTGCGAATGACAATAAAGAAACTCTGACTCTGATATATATATTCTCGGTTGCTTTTTGCCACCAGCAAGCACTCTAGGCTACGCCCACGTCTCCGCTTTGCAAAGGAGATCAGCTGATCAGCTGCAGGAGGGATCTCATCCTGCAGTGTGGGCTGCACAAAGGTGCAGCAGGTGCTAATTTTAAATAATTTATTTTAAATAAAAATTCCATGCCGACCGTGCGGCTCATCCATCAATCAGCCAATTGTGTGTCATGTCCCATCTCATTTGGAAAACCGTGACAGAGCGAGTCCGCGACAAACGAACCGCGATGTAGCGAGGGACTACTGTAAACACTAAATGATACGCTAAAAGATCTAAGATATATACTGTACTAAATGCTAATAATGTAAAATAATATGGTATATTAAACAGCAGCCCAAACATGATATTTTATGAAAAAAATAATACCGGTAATTTAAAATAAATTATGCTAAACTCAAGACACAATGACACGTTTGATTCTTGGGAACTAAAAGCTCATTTTATGGTTGTTTATTTATGCATTTTCTAGCAGAGAAAGTAAACGACCCAAGCCACCGAGGACAAGCACTGGAGATGATGATCAAAGGCAGCCTTCCCATGGAAGGTGTGGACATGGAGCCAGAGCCACGTAATCCTTACAGCCCACCTAGGCAGGTGTCTACGAAGCAGAAAGGACACAACTTTAAAAGCCCCAGGAGCAACAGCTCCCAGTCACTGTACTACAGCTCCAGTGCCGTAGCCAGCCCAGGGGGGCTAAGATCCTGGCAGAGCAAAGACACACTGGGGCACCGACATGGCCAAAAGAAACTCGGCATCATGGAGAAAGAGCTGCACAACACTCTCTACATGCCTCCACAACCATACTTTGTCACCAACAGCAAGACAGAGGTGACTGTATGAGCGCCTGTTTTAACCGGGTTCAAACTGTGGGTGCAGGACGGGGGCATGGACATGTGCACATGTTAATGGGTAGCATTTAGGATGCCAGCTGTAGATGAAGTGTACTGTAAAAAAAAAAGAGCCGATCGTTGTACTTGATAAGGGCGCAGCTATGAATATGTTGTTTGATTCACGTATAATCCCACAGCTCAAGTCGCTTCACTTGTATATCACAGTATTCAGATGTGACGCAATAAACCACAACACCCCAATTCAAAAAGTTAGGACACTGGGTAAAATGTAAGTAAAACCAGGGTGCAATGACTTGCAAACCTCATAAACTCCTATTTTATTCATTAAGGAACATATTAAATGAATCAAATGTTGAAATTTATGAACTTTATTTTTAAATTGTGCGTAATTTTGAGTCTGCTGGCAGCAACGTATCTCAAAGAAGTTGGGACAGACAGGAGAAGAAAAGACGGGCAGAGGTTTAACTGTCTGAGGAGAACAGCTACTAAAAATAGTGAAACAATTTCAGAATATTATTTATCCATCCATCCATCCATCCATCCATCCATCCATCCATCCATCCATCATCTTTTACCCGCTTCTTCCTTTCTGGGTCAGGGGGGTCTACACCCAGCAGTCACTGTGCGAGTGGAATACACCCTGGTGTCGTCGCAAAACACAGCCACATCGAGACAAACAACCATTCACACTCAGTCTCAACAACGGACAATGTTAGAGTTACCATCAGCCTAACATGCATGTTGTTGGTCTGTGGGAGGAAACCGGAGCACCCGGAGGAAACCCACGTATGCACGGAGAGAACATGCAAACTCCACCCAGAAAGGCCTCAGCCGTTATTCTATCGGACAACTTTCTTGCTGAGAGGCGGCAGCTCTGCGTCACCGAGCCGCCCGTACGTCCACAAACCATTTTGTGTAAACACAGTTGACCGTGCCATGCACACATGCTGCTGAAAGCTCTATCATGCAAAGAATAAGCTTTATATAAACACCAACCAAAAACGCTGCCATATTCTCTGGGCCAAGATGGATTTAAAATAGACTGAGGCAAAGTGTTATGTAAACTGTAAACTATGTGGTCACACGAATCAAAAGTTGATTATTTTTTTAAACTATGTGAAGTGAAGAGGGACCATCTGACCAGTTATCAAAGTGCAATTCAAAATCCTGCCTCTCTGATGCTATGGGGGGTGCATTAGTACCTCATGGGATGGCACAGGCAGCGTACACATCTGAAAAGGCACCATCATTTCAGACAAGTATATACAGGTTTTAAATTTACGCTCCCATGCAGCAAAACTCCAGCAAAGACAGCAGAACCCCGGGACAGTGTTCCCCCTTCAAAACGTAACTTTTTTGAAATGTGATGCTGCCATAAAATTTAAAAGTTTTTTTTTTTTTCCAAAACAAGTGGTACACAGTTTCATATTTTCAACATTTGATATGTTTGCTATGTTCTTTCATGAATAAAATATGGATTTATAAGATGTGTAAATTATTGCATTGTGTTTTTCTTACATGTCTATATAATGTCAAAAAATTAGAGAATCATGAAAAAGTTCAGTATTTTTTGTCAGTCATTTCAGAAAGTGAAACTCGTTTACGTATTACATAGACTCATTACACAGTGAAATATTTCAATATATATATATATATATATATATATATTTCTTGGTCGACTGTGGGACCTTGATTTCCAAATGACATGCAAAATTTGCATTCATGTGAAAATAAGACATTGAACCAGTGAGCAATGGTCCAGTTCTTGCTCAGCAGGTAAGACGCTGTCTCTGGCTCAGGAGTGGCTGGACTTGAGGAATGAGACATTTGTTGCTCATGTCTAGGAGTTAATCAGCTGATTAGGGTGAGACACCAGGAATTTACAATATTGAACCTCTTCATAATATTCTAATTTTCTGAGACATTGAATTTAAAAAAAAAAAAAATTTTATTATCTGTAAGCCATAATCATCAAAATTAGGAGATCTAAAGGTGTAACAAATTAATGTAATTTAGGAGTTTGACTTTCTGAAATGATAGACAAAAAAAAAAAACCTTTTCACAATATTCTAATTTTAATGTAAATTAAAATAAATATATCTTTATTTACCTAACTGGAAATGTAGCCTGTTGCTGATTATTAATGAAACTGGTCACTATGGGTTTTGTGTATTAAAGGACCACTTTTTCCTCTGGATGTTGAATTGCAAGTAATGTCCACACTTTTTTGTTTTCAACTGATTCCAACATAATGATGTATAATAAGTCATTATTTGTGTACTGTTCTAACTGTGAGCCCTCTAATACTTTATTGGTCATGTACTTCAGACCGTCTCAAACTTTTACTTTAGGCTGGAGCTGCTAAACCTCTTCACTTTTGTTAAACGTTTAGGTTATTTTTGTGATTTCTGTCCTGGTTCTCACTTTATTAACTGTTCGGAGTCGCATAAATGGTTAATGGTTTTAATAAATGCAAAGATGGTGTGAAATAATAATTAAAAAATATATACATTTTTGTCAGTAACATCCCAAGGACCTGATTTTTTAAAAATACTTTCAGAGCATGCAGCTTTAAAAAAACATGCAAAGATTTAAATAATATAAAGATACTAATTCTACACATTTTTTTTACAGTTTTTAAATTAAACCTTTAAAAAAAAAAAATAGAACTGCGATATTAGAATTATCACGTCACTTTAGTTTTAACTGCTTGTTAGATACTGAAAAGGTTTTTGGACTTTGGCAGTATAACTCCTGTTTACACCTTGTCCCCCCGGACTGTTGTCATTAATAAATAAATAAATAAATATGCCATAGGCATTTTGGTTAATTAGCAAATCATGTTTCCGACCTCCAGGGTTGATCCCTTTGGAAATTAAATCAGCACCGTAACCCAATTCAGTCAGACCGAACCACACAGCTGTGCACGGGTCTGCAAAAAATACCAAGGTATCAAAATCAATTTTCCAAACTTTAAATAACTACTATTCACACGCTTGAACCATCTTTATATATTTATTGACAAACTGAATTAAAAACAGATGTATTGGTGGTTTTAAGCAGTAAAGTGAAAACAGCAAACAGGATCATCTTCATGGACATTTTAAAGTCACAAAGTCAAGCAGCTGTTAATAATAAAAAATATATATATTTTTTTAAATCACTGTAGGCCTACATAAAAAAACTGCACATTTCCACTGTATTGATTAAACTTGTTGTAGGTGTGGTCCTCTTTCTGCTCCTCCTCCTAGCTCCTCCCCCACTCTGCTTTGCTCCTCCTCCTGCTTCATCATCTCTTGAAGCTGGTTCAAAACCATCTGGTCAATCATGGAGAGACACGCCCCCAAACTATAAACACACATTTTGATTGGTCAGCTCCTGCACCACTGGGCGGTGAGTCCACATGGGTCACCTTTAACTCGGATGGGTCAGCGGCCACAAATGTGCATCTGAAGTGAATGGCAGAAACAACTCACAGTGTTTCTCTGTGAAGGAGTCACTTTAAGAAAATATCCACTAGTCTGAATCTGACACCGTATTGTAATCAAAAAGGCTTTTAGGGATCTGGATGAGCTAAACGTGTTTGGAACCACACTGTGATGCATTTAATGATCAAATATGAAATATGAACTACAGTTTTCACACTGATTCTGTTTATTTAGTTTGCCTAGTATGATGGGGTTTTAATGTTCAAGTACTTTTAGCAACAAGAAAGTTCATCAAATGTAATTTTCAACATTTCATCTTCATAATGCGCACGTTGATTCAGTAATTAAACTCCTAAAGCTCAACACCAAAAGGGTAATTTTGCCTTTATATAACTTGGTGATATTAAAATAATATATCACAAGTTTTTTGCACAGTAAAAACACAGCTTAAAATGGCATTTTTTAAATTTGCCAGATTGACAGATGTATGCCTTTAAAATCATTAGCAATCAAGATTACTCGCAAGGACACATCTTAGTGTAAAAATTAAAAATACAGACCTTAAAAGACTTAAAATGTTTATTATTAGGAACAACGTTTGACAATTTGTTTTCAACTTTTCAACCATTAAAACGTCCAAAAATCAGCATTTATTGAATTTCAGTTCAGGACTTGAAAAGACAAGGAAAGCATCTAAAGTGCATCAACTGGGGCTGTGTATGCGCACCACAGTGGAGCTGTGGTTAACGCCGTCGCCTCAAAGGAAGAAGCTCGCAGGTTTGACTCCCAGCTTAGGCATTTTTAGTGAAGCTTGCCTATTGTCTATTTATCTTAAATTTGGTATGTTTGTTATAACAATGCCCTAACTAGTTATTAATAACAAGCTCAACACACACATATATATATATATATATGCAGATACTAAATATAAACATAGCCTCATCATCAAAAATACTGAGCAATCTAATCTGAAAGACATAATGGTACAAGAGTTTAGACATATTTTTATTATTTTTGACAATAGATTAATGTTTTGACATTATAGGGAAAAATACTTGAATATAGCCCCTTAAAGTTTGGCAGCAACAATCAAAAAGGATTCTTGGTCCTCAGCCTTAATGGTCGTCTAATTTACAGTCCGTTAACGAGCTGTGGCTCACAGCCAGCATCTTTCAGATGTTGAGACAAAGATTCTCTCCTCCTCGAAAGCAGCAATCGGCTGCGAGCTCCCAGTGTTATTATTAGCCACTTCAGGGGAGTTGAGATTTTGTGGCTGTCAAAGGGTGACGCTGCGCTATAGGTTCAGAGCTGCTCTGAACCATCAGCACCTTAATGGGTGAAAGGCCACTGAACAACGCATCTTTCTCAGACAGGTTTCGAAATTACCAACAAGATATAATGGTAAAAAATCCTCCAGCGGATGGCAGTGTTGACTGAACCCCTGTTCAGTAAATGAGAGTTATCAGCGTTTATCAGAACAATAATGGTCAGGGCTTAACTAAGAACTTTATTCCTTGAATTTGTGTCATTTGACTGTTGGTATCCACGTAATACTTCGTGCAACAAATGAGATCAAATGTGGGCTCCATGAATTATCCACATGCAGTTGGACCAGTGCAAGAAATGCAATGGTCAGTTTCCAATTTTCTGAGTTTTTTCATTACACACTTCGTTTCTTTAAGCTGGCTATTATCTATTTCAGTCCAAATTGGGATTTATGCAGAATTTGGTTTTGTAAATTGCTTTAAAAGTGACATCTTGCCAACAGGGAATGCCATATAGTTTCAAATTAGTTCAATAAGAAAAAAATGTGTAAATAATTCTGGATAGCTGCCTCGTTAATTTTTTGTTGTGGAATCATAAAGGTACTTACCGCAAACTATGAAATCAAACATAAAAGTGTTCTCCAAACCTGTATCGAATGGGGCTGTTTGAAATCGTTTACTTCAGGAGTTTTCCTGATTTACTGAGTTGCAATTCTGACTATATACTTTGTACATTAAGCTCGTATGTGGGAGGAGTTCGGTGAGGCCTTGGAGGTAGATTCTCGGTTGGCTCTGAGGAGATTCTGGCAAACCATCAGGCAACTGAGGAGGAGAAAGCAGCGCTTAACTAACACTGTGTTCAGTGAAAGTGGTGTGCTGCTGACCTCAATCAGTGATGTTGTCGGGAGTTTTAAGAAATACTTCTCAGACTTTCTCAATCCCATCTTCCATGGAGGAAGCTGAGTCGGGGAACTTCGGGGCTGGTTTGTCCATAACCATGGTTGATGTCACAGAGATAGTTAAAATGCTCTGCAACGACAGGGTGGATGAGATTCGCCCTGATTTCCTTAAGACTCTGGATGTTATGGGGCTGTTTTGGTTGACACGCCTTTGCAACATCACTTGGACACTGGGGGCAGTGCCACTGGATTGGCAGACTGGGGTGATGGTTGCCCTCTTCAAAAAGGGGGACCAGAGGGTGTGCTCCAATTACAGGGATATCACTCTCCTTAGCCTCCCTGGTAAGGTCTATTCAGGGGTACAGGGGTGATTATGGGATCGGGGGCCCATTGCTAAGGGCTGTTCAGTCCCTATACAAGCGGTGCGAGAGTTTGATTCGCATTGCCAGTAGTAAGTCAGACCGCTTCAAGGTGGGAGTTGGACTCCGCCAGGTCTGCCTGTTGTCACTGATTCTGTTCATAACTTTTATGGAAAGAATTTCTTGGTGCAGCCAGAGGGTGCGGGGAGTCTGGTTTGGCGGTCTCAGGATTGGGTACTGTTGGCGTCATTGTGTTGTGATCTTCTTCAGCTCTTACTGGAGCAGTTTGCAGCCGAGTATGAAGCAGTTGGGATGAGAATCAGCACCTCCAAATCTGAGGCCATGGGTCTCAGTTGGAAAAGTGTTGATTGCTATCTTCAGGTCGAGGGTGAGGTTCTGCCTCAAGTGAAGGAGTTCAAGTATCTAAGGGTTTTGTTCACAAGTGAGAGAAGAATGGCACATAAGATTGACAGATGGATTGGTGCAGTGCCTGCAGTATTGCGAACTCTGTGTCAGTCTGCTGAGGTGAAGAGGGAGAAGAGCTATAAGGCAAAGGTCTCTGTTTACCGGTCGGTCTACGTTCCTACCCTCACATGGCCACAAACTTTGGGCAGTGACTGAAATAATGGTATTGCAGAAACAAGCAGTTGAAATGTTTCCTCTGCAGGGTAGCTGGACTCTCCTTTAGAGATAGGGTGAGAAGCTCAGTTATCCAGGAAAGACTCGGAGTACCGCTGCTCCTCCACATTGAAAGGAGCCTGTTGAGGTAGTTCAGGCAACTGGTAAGGATGCTTCCTGGACACCTCCCTATGGAGGTGCTTTGAGCATGTCCAACTTGGAGGAGACTCCAGGGAAGACCCAGGACATGCTGGAGAGACAACATCTTTATGTTGGGCTGGGAATGCCTTGGAGTCCTCCCAGAAGAGCTGGAATAGATGGCTGTAGAAAAAGATGTCTGGACCTCCCTCTTCAAGCTGCTGCTCCCACGACCCGACTTCGGAATAATCGGAAGAGGACGGATGGATGTACTTTGTCTACAAAAATTATAAATGTATTGGTGAGAAACGTTATTATGCACAGTTGTAATAGGCTTAAGAGGCATGAATATTTCTAACACTAATAAACAGGTTTCCATCCATTTCAGACTGGTGTGCTTTTCAGATCTGTTCCTTGCTGCTGAGAAAGCAAAACGTTAGCTCAGAATTGCGAGGGAAACGTATCCATCCTGCAGCTAAGCACAGGCCAGTCAACATGTATAGCTTTGCAAGCCAAGAATGCTGCTTTCTATTAAGACTTCTCATCTAACACTCAGGGAGCCCTCAGCAACTAACAAAGCTGAAAACCACAGTGTATGGTCGAGTGCCAGGAAATGAGCCAATTATAAGTGTTTGTCAGGGGAGCAACAATCAGGAAACAGCTCACTATGGCTGCCAATTCACAATTTATTTTTGAAAGAAAAATGTAAGTAAATCAATTAATCATTTTTTTCAACTCTGTTAGCATTTTTTTTCACCCTACACACATTTAAACAATGTTCATCTTGTTGATTTACAATAGTAGATAGCCTATACACGTATAGAAGCATCTATAACTAAGTAACATGATTATTGGTTTAATAACCACAAGATGAAAGACTGAAGAGAAACAGACTCAATACAAATGTAAAAGTGATTTTATTTACAGTGCTTGAGAGATTTTCTGGCTGTGGGAGGAAGAATGGGAACAAGGTGAGTTTAACCGTTTCCAGAGATCTGGATTGTCGAAGAAGTTTGTTGATACTCTTCTTACTGTTTGAGTTTGTAGGTCGCGTTGGAGAGGAGGAGAGGTACGATGTTGAGGAAATGGACATGTGATCCGGAAAGATGAGCATTAAAGGTTCGAGCTGTTCAATGTCTGGTCCAGGCTGAGTCTTGTTGTTTTGTGGAAACCAGGATGTCTATGCAAGGTTATGAGGGTCGATGAGGTGGTTGAGGAGACATGGAGGAGCAGGACTTGAAAACAGGAAAAATCACTAGGATAGTCAACGTTTCTCGAGGAATAGTTTTGTAGACTGTAACTTTAAATACCTGAGGCAAAATAATGTTCCAGCGTAGGATGAATGTCTGGCAGGGGTACAAGTAGTGTAGTGGAAGTCATCTGAATCATGTGCAGGTGTGGTTGAGAGGATAATTGGAATGAGTGTCAGTTGTGTGAAAAGTGGTTATGGCAGAGAAAACTATGAATCCTACACTGAAGGTGCATTAACACCAGCCCTGTTTAGTCTGCTTTAATCGAACTCTAGTCCATTTGCCTAGAAAGTCTGGTTCGTTTGGAGAGGTGTGAATGTGCAATCAAACTCTGATACGGACCAAAAAAGCGAACTCTGGTCCGCCTAAATACGTAGGTCTCAGTTCGGTTGAAGTGAACTCTGGCGCAGTTCGAATGCGGTGTGAATGCAAGCAGAATGGAGACCGCTCCAAAAACAGGAAGTAGACTACAGCACGGGGCAAACAAACGTGCATTTCTCTTACCTCATATGGAGCTGTCAGCTGCCTTGTGTGAAAAACATCATTCTCCATGGTCTTCTGCCTCATCTTCTGCTCATGCTGAGTCAATTGTTGAAAAATGACCAAACAAAAATCCTAAAAATGCGAAAATTTAACGCCACTCCGTTTTTGATTTTATTTCCAGAAGAAGAATAAGAAGTATCTTCTTCTGAGGTTTTTGTGTCGTTTTCTTGACTAGTTCTTGGTGCAGCGCCACCACAGGCGAGGGGGGGAACAGGTTGGTTCGGTTGACTCAGTGCAGTGTGAATGCAAACCACATCAGCTGAAAATGTAAACACATGTTATGAATCTTAGTCCCCAACAGAACCAATTCTACCTGACTATCACGTGGGAAAACACCCATAAAGAACGTTATAACTCATTCTCTGGTCATTTCTGCTGAGATACTAACTTGCATTTAAGAAAGTATTTTATTGACAAGTTTCAGAAAACCATTCAAGGGACAGAAAGATTCTGGCCAATGATGGATGACAGAAACACTGACAAGGCAGTTTAAAGTTACAATTCAGCACTGTTTTCTTGTTTGGAGACTATTTTATTTCTCACAAGAACCACAAGAATAAAAAAAATCAGTGTGGAAACCAGCTATGAACTCAACTGATTATTAGTGAGATAAGGAACGTGTCAGAAAAATTCCTCTGTGTAACGAGGAAGGAGGCTGTGCTGTGCATCACGTGTCCTACCTACCTGATAACATTTTGCTCACTTATTCGCTCCATCGTCGGAACAGATCAATAAAACTCATGTGTGAAGACAAAGTGTTGTCTACGTTTGTACATTCCTTGAAGCACGAGCAGTTCATGGTTGATCCCGCTCAAAAAAGTCAACAGAAAGTTAGTCATTACAGTATATAGTGTGATTAGGAAGTGGACTTCTGGACCTCACAGACATCATCCTCAAATGTAAACAAAGCTGCATGACACTGCATACAAGTTGGTTTTTTTTTTTATTTCTCATGCGACTATTGCCACTGCGCTGACACTTTCAGACAACATAACTCAAAAATGTGGAGATATGGAGTGGTTACATATTTGATCTGTGCTCACCTAAGATTAAATATTAAAGCAAAAGTTTGTTATCATTCAAAGGCAAATTATAAAAAGTCATGATTTCAGTTTAAAGTTTAGTTCACTGGGTTCATCTTATCTTTTTATATCAGTGAAAAGCTTCAGTAAATCCACTCAGCGACTGGACCCTGACTTAGTAAACACACAAAGGCCACTTCGTTTAAAGCCTTTCCTGGATTGGTAAAACGATCACTTTTAGAAAAACTCTTACGTATAGGCTACATGAAATCATCCACGTTTGGCTAGAATTCACATTCAAAACGATGAAGCAGGTATGCAGAGTTTATGAGAAACTACGATGAAAAAGCAATGACTGAAAAGTGCAGTACAACTTACTGACAAATCCAGTGGGAATGAATGGGTTAATGGTATGTATTCAGTGCAGCTGACTTAAAAAAAGAAAAGGTTTGAGGGCTTGGCAGCCTTTCTGTTCATCATACAGACAACTGCACAAAGATCAGTCATTCAGTGTGTCACTGTCCATCCAGCTCAAATCAAGACCTCTGTGACTGAAGGTAAGCGATCTAATTTACACATTAGGGCTAGAAAACCTTTGTAAATAATCTATTTTAAAAACAACCAAAGCGAGAATCAATTTAATTAGAGTCACATTTTAAGTTTATTGGTATGTATTTATATTAACTTCCTAATCCTCTATCTTTAGCTGGTATGCAAACCCTTGCAGTGCTGGTGGTGTTGCTACTGGGAGCATCACTGGTGCTGCCAGACGCAGACACAGCAGGAGAGAAGGCGACCCAAGCTCCCATCCCCTGCTCTACGGGCTGCACCTGTCTGCACGATGACTTCAGCTTGGATCTCAACGTGTACTGCAGCGCACGTAACTTCACGCAAATACCAAGTGACATGCCACCGTCCACTTATTCTCTCTGGCTAGATGGAAATTTATTCACCTCGCTCCCAGCAGCATCTTTTAGGGATCTAACCAACCTGGATTTTTTGAATCTCCAGAATGGCCAGCTGGTGACCCTTGACCCCCAGGCTTTCAAAGGCCTCAGGTCCCTAGCACACATTCACCTGGAGAGAAATCGCCTCCGGGTGTTACCAGCTACCGTTTTCCAGAATACCCCTAACCTGGCTTCACTTAGCTTGCACAATAATCAGATGAGTCGCATTGATGAAAGATTATTTTCTGGGCTCTCACACATGTGGCTTCTTAATCTAGGGTGGAACTCACTGATAGTCATTCCCGAGACAGCTTTTCAAGACCTGCAAGGCCTGCGAGAGCTCATTCTTGCAGGGAACAGGATTGCATACTTGCAGCCGCAGCTCTTCCAAAACCTTGGTGAGCTTAAAGAGCTGGACCTGACAGGGAATTACCTTAGGGTCATCAAAGCTAATGTGTTTGTTAAACTCACCAAGCTACAAAAACTTTACCTGGCCCAGAATCAGATTATGACTGTGGCACCCAGAGCATTTTTTGGCATGAAGTCGCTCCGATGGTTGGATCTCACGAACAACAAATTAGCTTCCCTACACGAAGACACGTTCTTGGGTCTGTACAGTCTTCATGTGCTGCGTCTTTCCAACAACTCTTTAAACGGCATAAGGCCCAGGACGTTCCGTGAGCTGCAGTACTTGGAAGAACTGCGACTCAGCCACAACAAGATCCGAGCTCTTGGGGAAAGGATTTTTGAAGGGCTTGGCCATCTTGAGGTCCTTGAGTTAGAGCACAATAAAGTGCAGGAGGCACAAGCGGGGAGTTTCACGGGCCTCTCTGATGTAGCTGTTATTAATCTATCTGGAAGCTGCTTTCAAAGGTTGCCTGATCAAATTTTTAATGGTCTGTCCAAGCTTCACAGTCTCCATCTGGACAGAGGATGCCTAACAAGGATCACAGCTCAGGCTTTCAGAGGTCTCTCAGGTTTACGGAGACTTTTCCTCCAACATAACAATATCTCTGCGGTGGAGAATCAAAGTTTTGTGGATCTGGTGGGCCTTCTTGGACTGGACTTAAGTTTTAACAAGCTGGAAGTTCTCACAGCTAACACGTTCTCTGGCCTCAGTAATTTGGAGTACTTGCTACTGACCAACAATGAATGTCGACAGTTTCTGCAGAACGGAACAAAACAAACACTTCCACGTCTGCGTTATTTGGATCTGAGAGCTAACACCTTAACGAGCATGGTTCCTCATTTTTCTGAGAACATGGAAAAACTTCTGCTGTCTGGAAACCGGTGGAGATGTGATTGTAGCACGCTGCCACTCAGAAGCTACAGCTTGCGAAAACCACAGGTGGTGCCTCGGCAAGTAGAGACCCACGCAGAGGGTGAAGAACCAGATACAACCATCACCATATATAACAACATCACATGCACCAGCCCCGCACATCTAGCTGGTCAGGACCTACGGGATGTGGACATTGAGCTGTTCAGAAATTGCTGACAAGGACTTGAACTGGCAGAAGAAAAAAAAACCTGCTACTAATCTCTACAGTATGATACGAGCAGTTTAAATCAAAGCTGATTGAAAATCTAAAAAGACAAACGTTGATTTGCTTCTTTTGGATTTAAACAACAGATATTAACAGCTACATTTTTGACATCTGTGACTATTACATTCAG
The DNA here is from genome assembly GCF_014905685.2 of Nematolebias whitei. Classification (NCBI taxonomy): domain Eukaryota; kingdom Metazoa; phylum Chordata; class Actinopteri; order Cyprinodontiformes; family Rivulidae; genus Nematolebias; species Nematolebias whitei. The sequence continues at coordinate 36,175,051 of NC_056512.1, forward strand.
CTTTAATTAAGAAGTATTTGGAAATTACACAAAACATGTCGTTCATAGACCAATTAAGCAACACTTCATGTATTTCAACTCTAATCCCAAATGTGCAGTAAAATCTTTGTAAAGGTTCAGTTGATGCACATGTTTAAAGTATGATGGGCTGTAAAAACCTGTGTTTAACTACTTGCATGGAGTTTTATGATGTAGAAACAGCTCTGCTGGAGAACTCTAATAAAAACAAATAAAAATGACATGTATTATGAGCTTTATTAACTAACTTAAAAAAAAAAAAACAGGAAAAAAAATCATTCACCACTCTTTCTTCAACCTGAATGCCAGATTAGATTAGATAAAACTTTATTGATCCATGCAGATTCATACAGCTGTAGTAAATAATACTATATAACCACTTATTGGCTATTTTAAGGTGGTAGTGGTGCTGCTCCTTCCCATCCTCCTTCCTCCTGTTACCCCTTCTCACCCCCAGTGAGAGACAAATGAGTTTTTCAGTGTCCTGCACTGATCAGACTCCTCTGGTTGTTGATGGCAGTGTGCAGAGTGACTGGCATCATCCATAATGTCCACCAGTTTGTCCAGCGTTCTCTGATCTGCTGCCATCACCACAAAGTCCATGAGCATATTTTTCCACCCAAAAGATTCATACTTGTGGAAAATATCTCACACAAACATATAACATGTGTCTTTTTTGTTACAATGTTCAGATTCACTAAGCAAAGAAAAATACATTTGATGAACATTTATGTAAGGAAATACATGGACATGTATGTATTTAAAAAGCCATCCCATTTCAACAGGCTTAGTGTACTGTCCAAAAATTGGGTATACTGTATGAAGAAAAAGATTATTATTTTTTAACAAAACTTTATTTACACAATAAGTTATCACAACAGTGTTAAAAAAAGGTGATCAGGACAAGCTTAAAATAAAACATTTACATGAGGAGCTGGTTGTGTTGTAGTTGTCCCTGATCAGAAATGGTGAATAAAATCTTCTTAAATTCCCCCAGTTTTACAAAATTCTCCAAGTGTCCAGTGTCTCTGTGAAAACGAAACTCCAACGCCAGTCTGGCCTTGACGTTGCACTTCCACGGAGCCACGGCATCACGTTGGGGTCCAGCCTGCAGTCTGTCCCTGCGAGACAAGTAAACACACATTTTTGCTTCGGCCACTAAAAAGTTTCAAGTTTGGGATTTAAACTTAGTGGCTTTGCTGTAGAAAAGGCTAAAGATCCTCGTTATTAGATTAAACAGTCATCAGCCGTACACAATTTGTAAAAACATGAAAAACACTCAGACAAACTGCAAAAAGGACACTTGTTTAAAACACCAGGATTAATGACCGACAAAAAAAGAGTTTGTTGCAATGGCACCGTGAAGGACCCTCCATTGAGGATCGCCAGTCCGGTTTTTTGTTGTTGTTGAAGGTTTGTAAAGTGTCCTCCACTTGGGGCGTCTGACCTCCGAGCTTATCGTCCCACTCGCTGACAGCTCTGTTGTGCAGAGTTCTCTTGTTCAGGATCTTAACATAAGTCTTATAAAGTATACTTTTGGACCCGTTCTGCACAAGTCCATCTTTGGGTCTGTGTTGCGTAGCAGAGGACCACTGTCTTTTGCAAAGTTAGGATCCAGGTGGATGTCTGGGAAAGGGTCATTTGGGTCAGGCAGGCGATTCCCCGTGGACCATAGCTGCAGGAGACACTTCTCTCCAGCTGTCATCCTCTCCTTCACCAGGTCCAGGAAGCGCTGCACCAGCCTGGCAGACCGGACCCCAAGCAACGAAACCACCTCTCGGATGTTGGAGAAGTCTGGTCCGGCCGTCTCCACCAACCGCCTCAGGGTCACCGTCCCAGATTCGCACAGTGCCTTTGACAGACCCGGCACCGCGCTATTACAGACGTCCTTTCTTGCTTCACAGACTAGTGGTTCCTCTAAGCAAGTCTTCAGCTCTGGATAACAAAACAAAACCTCTGGATAAGTCAGTTAGAGAACCAAAACAGCAGAGGTACAAACTTTACTTTTTATTAATTCAACTCTTCATTAACAATATACTAATAACAACCACAATGGTGTAAATAGTAACCTAAAGGCTCGGCATGAGAAGACCACTTGTCATCTTAAGCAAGACCAAGAAATTCTGGAGAACCTGGGAAAATATCGTCCAACCAAATCTGTTAACCTGAAGCAGCCAGCTGCTGAGTGGACAGATGTTCTTTATGAGTCTGTAAGTGCTATAAACTATAATAATCATAATAATGAAAGCACAATACGTTTACTTTAACTTGTTTTATAGGAAGTGTCTAATCAGGAGTCAATCAGCACACTACCAGCTCAAATAGAAAGTAAGGAACACATGCTACTGACAGTCAGGCTCTCCAGTCCTGGTATGGTTGAAGAGGTAGATGCTGCTCATGGAAAAACAAAGCATTTGTATTCATCTGCAACTAAATCACACATCTATAACACTTTAGTTGCTTGGTTCCTGTCTTTGGTGAGTGAATAATGGGTACTCATCATTTTTGCCACATGTTGTCTTTTCTAAAGTGTCTTGTTTGTGTTCTGTCAGGCTACTGTTGTCACACTAAAGATGAAGTTAGTGCAGGGGGTCCATTCTGGGTTGCAGATGTTCAGCAGCAAATGACAAAGAATGGACTAGCTTTGCATGTCTTAGCTGTGGCTCACTACTGTTTAACGCCAAAGGTAAAATCCTAACACAGTCAAATGCAGATACATTTGTTGAGACACTTACAGCTCATTGAAATAATGCTTCGTTTCTTGTGAAATGGGAATCTACTAAAAACAACTGTGTGATGTGTGTCTGCATGCCTTTAGTTTGGGACGGAGTAAACAGATTGCAGAACAAAAATGGTCTAGATATGCTAAGATAGTATTAACAGGTTTGTTGGTACCCTTAAAGAGCCTAATAACCTTTTCAAACCAAGTGTTTGACCTTAATTAGTGTCTCAGGTTCCTTCAAGCTGCCCATCAGCCACTGTTTGGTATCATTTTGTGCACCACACTGACCACGGAGCAGAGAAATCAAAGGTGAGGGCTGTCTGAAGAGCTCAGAAAGAAGATTGTAGAAACATGTTAAAGTTAAAGGCTACAAGACCATGGTCGTGAATTTCACACCACCAGTCTGATCAAGAAAGCTCATCAGAGACTCTACTTCCTCAGGCGGCTGAGACGAGCTGGTCTGGGAAGCTCAGTCTTCACCTCCTTCTACAGGTGTGCAGTGGAGAGCATCCTGTGCTCCAGCATCAACGTGTGGCATGGAGGCTGCACAGCTGCAGAAAGAAAAGCTTTGCAGAGAGTGGTGAAGGCTGCACAGAAGTCTGTTGGAGTCAGTCTCCCCACCATCACAAAGATCTACACCTCCAGATGCAGGAATAGAGCCACCTGCATCATGAAGGACCCCACTCATCCAGCACACACTTTTTGCCCCGCTCCCCTCAGGCTGGTTGAGGAGCATTAAGTGTAGAACCACTAGACTGAGGAACAGCTTCTACCCTGAGGCTGTTAGACTCATGAATCTCTAACCAGAATAATCACTGTGGAAAAAAAAATCACTGTAATGCCACTTTGATTGGTGATATGTGCTGCTGATTATCTCATGCTGCTGATTATTTTATGCTGCTGTGTTCATTCGTACTCATCTACAGACTCATGTTTGTGCTGCTGTTGTTTGGCGTATTGTTTTACACTATAAGTTTTTAGCGTATTTCTTAGTTTTTATCTTAGATCCTTATGTACGGTTTCTTTTCCAATTTATGTTTTATGCTATTGTTGGATGTAACTGGGACCCTGAGCACACAATTTCATTCCACCTCATGTACCACATGTGATGCAAATGACAATAAAATCTACTTGAAATTGAACCATCTTCAAGCAGCTACATGTTCCTCTGACCACAGCTGACAATGTTAATAAAACACATAAGATTTATGGGACTGTAGCCTTCCAGGATGTGGACGCAAGAAGAAATGCAACCTCAGGTTGCACGGTGGGATAGTGTGGATGTTAGAAAAAGGACAACTAAAACCATTTAAACTGACCTCCAAGGTCAAGGTACATCATTTTACAAGCACAAGGTCGGCCATATTTTAAATCAAAATGGGCTCCATGGAAGAAAACCCATGAGGGCATGAGGGTTGGCAGAAAAACACAAAAATATTAAAGTAAAATTTGTCAAAGGATATGCTGACAAGTCCCAAAGTTTCTGGAACGGATGGAACAAAACTGGAGCTTTTACTCTACATCAGTTGTGTTTTTTTTAATTTTTTTTATTACTGACAAAGCGTATTAACAAATGTATCTGTATATAATGCATCAAAACTTTGATATGGACACATATTTTATTCCTATGTTATTTTTAGCAAAAGAACATAGAGATTTGTACACGCTTCTATAATGATGTCTCCAGGTTTCAGTGAGAAACCTCACTCAGTGCAGTGGCTGACTGGTTCCCTCAGCTGAAAAACCCACTGGACCCACAAGACTTTGGTTTACCCATCCACCTCCTCCTGTTTGTATTCATCTCCACCAACTCCAGCAAAAAGGCAAGTTGGTAAAAAGAGCCTTGAAGCTGAAATAACTTTGTGTTTTATTCACTGCTGTTAGTTTTCCTTTTCTACTTTAGCTTATAGATAAGACATTTGGTCTCAGTCCAGGTTTTTACTGGCAGACTGTGGAAACTCATGAGGCTTTCTTTAAGGAGGAAAATAGCACACAAGAGCTCCACACAGAGGTGTGCATGATGGTGTGTGGTCTGTGACTGATTTATGCAGCACAAAGCGCCAATGGTGAAAGTGGTAAGATGCAACTAAACTTGTGCTCAAATAAATTTGCATCACTAGTTAGTGTACATATCCATAAGATCTTCCACTATAACTTTAAGTGTTTAAAATAATGTCAAGGCTGTGTTTTATCTTCACTGTTGTTTATTCTGTACACAAACTCCTGCAGAAGTACTTTCCCAAATAGACATCTAATTAAATATGCTGATGACACGGCCCTGGTAAGCCTCTTAAACAACAAGGAAGAGGAGCATGGTCCAGTTCTGGACTTCATTAATTGGTGCAAAAAAAAAAGATTGAAACTGGTTCTGAACATGAAAAAACAAACGAAACGACTATTGACTTCAGGAAGCTTCAGTCATTCTCTCGAACCACCATCGATGGAGAGCAGACTGAAAGTGTCTCATGCTACAAGTTGGGCGTGGTTCTGGACTGTCACTTAAAGTGGGACTCGTGGGTTGATCTTATTAGCACCAAGGATCAGCAGAGGATGTGTTTTTCTGCAGACCAGCTACATCGCCTTCAGATCACTTCGACCTGGAGTCGACTTCCCACTGTCTGTTCTTACTATTGCGTAAAGAAAACATGTTGCGCCACAGTGTCCTTCTGATGTCAGCTTTCAAACTTCATATGAAGTTTTAATGAACCGTGTGCAGTAAATGTAACATTTGGGATATTCTGGGAGTCTGCACGGTTGTATTGATGTTTAGTTTGCTCTTAAAATAACACCACCCTGTTATTGTGTTTTTTTAGCACTAATGAGAAAATTCAAAGCTCAAAAGCTTTGTTGCTTTAATTCCTGGCCTGACGCTGTTCTAACAGCAGAACAGAGTTCGTTTCTCACATGGTGCCATTCAGTGATACCTTGTTCCACATCTTTGGTAAGTGCTATGTTTAGTCCAGAAAATTATCTCTTGTACCGTAATTTTCGTTATATAAGTCACAGTTTTTTGCATAAATTAGCATGCCTGCGACTTATACAGTGAAGCTACATATTTATGTTCCCCCCCCCCCCCCCATATTTATAACCCAATTTTTGGCTGAGGTCTGACTATTTAATTCATTCTGACATGGAAAGTATTGAACAATACCATTTTCAGCCACTAGAGGACTCTTGTCAAGTATGGCAAGCCAAGTGTCTCATTAATAGGTAAAAGTGGCTATTAATGAGACACTTGGCTTGCCATACAAAGCCACCTTGGTCTTACTCAGGAACTCCTGGAGCAAACGTCAAATCAGCTGCATTTCGCCGCGCCGCCCAGGCAAAATGTAGCTGATTTGAAAAGTGCATTTATTAAGGAAAAGTTCAACTGAGACACACCTTTACTATAATTTTGAGCAAACAAATAATTGTTTTTATGTGTTAATCTTGTTAAATCCTTGAAGAAGTCCTCCCAGCACGCTCCCGCGGACGCTATTTGGCAACCAATCGATTTTTGGCACAACACCGGCCCACGTTTCCAGGTGGTCAGCGGTGACGCATAATATGCGACTTATACGACGAAGCGACATCTTTGTTTTCTTTCCCACTTTATTAGACATTTTTGGACTGATGCAACATACAGCAGCAAGTAAGGTAATTGCTTTCTGTGTGTTTTAAAAACACTTTCTTGTATAGTTCAGCACACGTGGATGCTGCCCAGTCCTTCCAGTGTGATCACATCAGGGGTGTCCATCTCAGTCTGGCACGGAACAGCTGGTGATTTGACCTTGCATGGAAAAGACAAGAGCCAAAACTAGAGCTTTTTACACAGAGTTCTTACTGAAGGAGCACAAGGTGAACATTTCTGGGAGCTCTTTCAAACAAATTCACAAAGAAATGTACATGATGAGTAAGCAGATGAGAAGATGAATAAATATTTTCCCAAAGGAAAACGTGTGCTGTACTTTTCATTTGATGATTAAGGTGCATACTGGATTTGAGCTGCTCGGCCTGAAGTGGCTGCCTCGTTTGACTCAACTCCAGGCTCAGGAGCTCAGTCCGTATGAGGTGGGAGAGCAGCATCACCACAACAGTGTAATCAATGACGTCATCAGCTCTGGCGTGGGCTCTGAGAGGGACAGACAATTTTTCTACCTTGAAGAAGCTTTTGCTGCTCAACAATTTTGCCAAGTTAACTGTTCTGATGTCACCCACACCAAAGCTGGCTCTCAGACAAGACTCTTCTTTGAACATGGTAAGTTTATTGTGTTGTGCAAAGATGTGTGATCATAGTTTACACCAGTTGATGGATTTTTACATAAATGCATAGGGAGTGTAAAAACCTTTCTGTTTAGATCGACAGGCTTTTACTGCATGTCTGCGCAAACCAAGAGTTTGGAATCACAATCTGGCAGAACTAATCTGCAAACTCCGGCAGAAGGGCCTCAACATGGTGGACCTGCTGGTATTAAACACGCTGGCAGCTTCGTGCCTGCTGGAGGAACATGTACCCTACCTGCTTGTTGATATGATCCTGATCCTACAAAATCAGCCCGTTTTAAATGTGCAAACAGCAGCATTTACTTTCACAGTGCATCCCGATACTCTAAAGACACGAGTGCTCTAAGTAGATTATACCACAACAGGTTAACCACTGAGATGAGTCCTCTTGTCCCATTACGGCCAGCACTTTCTTCACAGCATTTTCTCCCTGGAGGCAGAGAGCCAGTGAGCCTGTGCACAGTTAGGGACATAAAAGCACTTTTCCCAGAAAGGCTCAGCTGTTCTCAGACCAGCACCATGAAACAGGGACTGCCATTAAACCCTGAATTACGGTTGACTTCAAACTAAAAGTTTATATATAAATACTTAGGTTTTTGGATTAATAAAACGTTTTATTTTCTTGTCTTCAGATCCATTTGCAGATGTGGAGCACCAACAGCTGCACACTGAACGTGACACCAGAATATCTGTCCGTTTTGGCAACATCAGGACCAAATAAGAGGTGTGGGTCACTTATAATTTTATTTGTACAGCAGTATAGTTATGTTGCATGCATAATGTTAAAAAAAATTGTGCACTTGTTCCAGAGTACTGGCATTACAACCCACTTTAAAGTTAAAGTATTTAATCAAGTTTAGGCCTTTTGAAATAGTTATAGAGTTTTGGCAGAGCTCTACTGCAGATGTTGAAATGCATCTGCTCCAGGTGACCTTTGTTAAATGTTCTGTTTGTTTATTGGTACCAGAGTCCCTGATACACGGAGCCCTTGGGCATACAACCTGTATGCTGATGGCCTTAAATGCCCCACCACACTGCCAAATGCCACAAATCACTGGAGCAGCTGCTGAGGTTCGGCTGCCATCTGGTGGCAGGAAAGATGAGCATTTTGGACGAGAAGCTCAAAAATAGTGAAATATTCACCAAATCGTCAGAAAAGTTGAGGCAGATGAACTGCTTGATCGTACTTTCATACAAAATTATAAACTGGATGCATCATTATTATTGTTGTAGAATTGCGCCGCTCGGAGTGGCTGCATGTTGGAGTAGCTGTTTATTGCTTGTGAAAACTTTTTATTCCTCTTTTTTTCTGGAATAAATCACTTTTTTCTGATGATTATTTCCTCTGGTATCGGATGCAGTGCAGCTGAAAGGATTTTAACTGAAACCTTTTTTACTTTTGGGCATTTGTTATGATGCGTAACCATGACAACAAGGTGGTTTTTTTAACAACCAGGAGCAGCTGATTAACGTCTCAAAAACTGAAATACCTCAACTACAGCATCAAATCCCAAATAAGTTGAAAAGGAGACTCCATGGACAAATTCCTGTCAACCTGATGGCGGTGCTCGAGTGCCTGACCGCCGAGATTCTGGAGCTGGTGGGAAACTTGGCTCGTGACATCAGGAGGACCGGGATCATCCCCCGGCACCTTCAGCTGTCTGTCTGTGGCGACAAGGAGCTCGGCAGACTGCTGGGAGGAGTGACCATTGTTCAGGGAGGAACTCTGCCCAGCATTCGGGTGGCCCTGCTACCCAGGAGGACTGAGAGGCCCACCTGATCTGACAGCAAGCTGGATCTGGGTGGACGGATCGGTATCTGTGGCCAGATTCTTCGTATTCGCTGCAGGAGATCCTTCCTTCCCACAGCTATCAGCATCTAACAACTCTTGAATAGAACCAGGATGATGAGCTACAACAACACTTAATTTCCCTCTGGGATTAATAAAGTATTTTTGAATTGAATTGAATTTAACCATGGCAACATTTTTTTTTTTTTAACCAGGAGCAGCTGATTAATATCTCAAAAGCTCAGATACCTCAACTACAATGCCAAATCCCAAATGAGTTGAAAAGGAGGCGCCGTGGATGAATTCTTGTCAACCTGACGACTGTGCTCAAGTACCTGACCGCTGAGATCCTGGAGCTGGTGGGGAAACTCGTGACAACAGTAGGACTGAGATCATCGCCTGGCACCTTCAGCTGTCTGTCCGTGGCGACGAGGAGCTCGGCTGAGAGGAGTGGCCAACACTCGGGGAGGAATTCTGCCCAGGATTCGGGCAGTCCTGCTGCCCAGGAGGACCGAGAGGTCTGTCGGCGCTGACAGCAAGCTGGATCCGTGTGGATGGATCAGTATCTGTGGCCAGATTCTTCAGATTCGCTGCAGGAGATCCTTCCTGCCCACAGCTATCAGGATCTACAACTCTTGAACGAAACCAGGATGATGAGCTATGACCACACTTAATTTCCCTTTGGGATTAACATTTTGAATCACTGGACTTGTGTCCTCAGCATATGGCTCATGTCTTATCGTGTCTCTTCGACGGGCAAAAATTGTGACAGGTTTGAGTCTGATTCTTAAAAAGGTATGAAGACAACTCAGATCTGAAGTGCATCCATTTACTAATTGAAGTGACAACTTGGCCTCTCTGTCATATTAGCATTTACAAGGAAAATCCAATTCTCAGAAAAGTGGGACAAATGATTATTTATCCAAAAGGTCAAATATTCCCATCTCGTTCTATATAGATAAAAACATGTCTTGATGCGGTGACATAATCTTCCCCTCCAAAAAAAATCTAAACTTTACACAGATGATTGGAAAAGACTAGTTTTAGACCATCATAGACTGAAGTGTGTGATAAATGTTTGACAAAAAATAACATTCTTTGTTCCTGTCTTGTATTTTAAGCCAGAAAACTGACTTAATTTGAGACAAAAATATGCACACGGTTCAGATGGAAAAATTACTTTAATTCTTAAGATGATAAAAAATATTTTGTGAACTCTGTAAACCATTGCATAACTGTAGTGTAACAATTTGACAAGTGTTAACAAACTAGTGGTACGCTACAGTAAATATGTGGAACACAATGTAGAAAATAAAAAGCATTACGTGTTTTTGTGTTCACAACACAAATATATCAATATACGGACAGAATAACTTCTACAATTATCAGTGAAGAATTTCCTACTTATTCATACATAAAATAGACATTTTAATCTATAAATATTGTCCGAACCAATTGATGTGACATTAATAACTTCATGGGATGCAGTTTCCTCAGACTTTACACGTTCTTGATTAAATCACTGCAAAATAAATTTTGACTTTGTCTTATTAAACAAAAAGAGAAACATGAAAACTTGCATTTGTTTCAATTCTAATATATTTTATTGAATAGCAGATCACAACTAAATGCTACATTGTTATCAATTAACTGCGCTTCATAATAACTAGTGACCTCTTAGTTGAATATTTGATACATTCAATATTGTAGAACTTTAGTTAAAATAACATTTCTAGTGGAAAATGTTTTCGAGTACATAGATCAACCAGTTCCACATTCAGATTTTACTTTTTACTTTGTACTAAATTTTTTTTAATGTTTTTTTCTTTTCTTTTATTAATTTGAACAGCTTCAGACATTTCAAACATGTACAAGATTGCATAAATCTTCTGGCTTCATTTTTATAAAGTTAAACAACAAGAAGAAGAAAAAAAAAAGACAACAACTAACAACAATGCAAAATAGATTAAACTATTCCATTGCAGAGCAGAGCATGATGAGAACATCTAACAATATTCATTTATACAAGAGTGATCCTATTTGGTGCTTTTTCTTACCAAAACTAAAGTAAAACATCATCTTGGTGCTAAATACTCAATTCAGAACAAGAATGTATATTCAGTGGTTAAGTATTGCTGTTTTTTTTTATGTATGGCAAATACAGACAAAGACAATTGTATCTTTATCGTAACTTTTTGTTTCATCTTGTGAAATCTAATTTTAGCATCACATTGTGGTCCACAGTTATTGTAAGGCACTACAATTTTGATTCGGATTCATCACGTTTTTTTTTTTTCCTTAAGTCAATCAATATGCAATTATTAAAAGGCACAGATTCATTTGAAAAACAATTGGTCCATGATATAAAATTGATACAAAAAAAAAAAAGAAAACTGAAAGAAATGTATGCCGTGTTTTTACCACATTTAAAATTTTTTTTAGAAAAGTTGAAAATTGGCCAAAGTTGTTTTCTTGACACCGAGAGTCTACGTGTCAACAAAAACAGCTTGGTTGTAATTATGTCTGTATCTGCCATCGTTGCTTCACAATCATTTTCTGTCCCAGGAGGGAGGAAAAAAAAAACAACAACAAAGAGATAAAAAGAAAAATCTATTTGGACCACGGTTTTAAGAAACGGAGCACAGATTCAAATAGAAAGCACCTTACAGTCACCGCAGGCCCACCATACAAATGCATAATACAAACCTATTAATTTTCTAATTATTTAAACAAAGCTGAGCTAAACAAAAATTCATTTAAACAGTATGAAGTTCAAATGGCCTCTTCAGAATCACAAATATTAAACCAAGACATTCCTTCACTGTAGACAACGACTGAGTTAAAGGTCAGCACGTGGCAGCAACGGTTGCACAAGCAACGCCTCAAATAAACATTTTGTACGGATCGATGCATGTTTGATCGTCCCCATATAAACCGGTGGTTGAATTGTAAGTAGGAAAAAAAATAATTAAAACGCAATAATAATTATTATCAATTAATTGGATTTGTTTAAGGTACTAGGTGATTTACTACTTTTTATTTAATTAATTTAGAGCTTTTAATTAAAACACGAGAAAGTGTAGTAACGATAAAATTAAATCACAATACATGTCTTTGGTTAAACTGCAAAAAGTGGGTTATAACTACATAAATGGTCCAAGTAAATAATAATAATAATATTAATAATAATCTTGCCACCAATTAGATTTGACTGATTAAATAAAAAGAAGAAAAAAATTCCATTTCAATTACCGGTGCTCAAAATATTGAGCATTTTCCTCAGTTTCGTTTACCGTTGTGCTATTTACCGTCTTATAGCTTTGTGTTAACAGTTTAATTTGACTTACACTTTAAATTCAGCCCGAGATCTTTTTTTCTTTTCTTTTATAAAACACATTTTTGGACGACTACCGGAACACCACTTTGGTTTGACATTTTAACACTAGACATCATTAGTTATGTTGGCTTCACAGGCAAAACAAAAACAGACCAAAGGACTCTGCGATTTAGCTGCACTATACACCACTATCCAGTGTGCAGGGGAAAAGAAAGGTAACAGATGTTAGATTTTTTTTATAATCTTTTTTCTTTTTCAATTAAAAAAAAGAAGAGAAAATGTATAGTAGTACAGGACCATGACATCAGTTTAAGTAATTTACAAAAAGTACTAAACGTCTTAAATGGATTTACAAATGAACAATTTAATAAAAAAAAAAAAACAAGTCTAAGAAGCATGAGATAATGTTCCGAGGTTTATGAAATCTGAGCTGTGGATGTACAACATTCAAACATCTAAATGTAGAACAAGAAACTACATTAATACCTTTTCCAGTAGCAGCGAAGCTTGCAGAAAATATTCAGCTTTACCTACCGTACGTTAAGTCAATACAAATGTTCTGGCAGTGTGACACAGTGATAACTTTTTTTAATTAAATTTTTTACAGGTTTTTTATTTTTATTTTTGGTGGTTACTATATCACATAGCATTTAATACCAGAAAGTGTTTAGCCTGCTTTATATGCTGTCATTAGGCCTGTCACGATAAATTTTACTGAGCGATTAATTGTCGCAGAAATTATTGCGATAAACGATAATATTGTTTGAAATTTGACAATAGTTAGTAATTATTGTCAAATTTAAGAATAAATGTTTTCCATTTTATTGTTTTGCATGTAGTACCTTTTTTCGACCACCGGATGGCAGTATAAGACTGTTTGAGCCGAAGGATGGATAGTGAGGAAGCAAGCAGTGCGTCTTTTTAAGAAAAATGTGAGGGAGGTGCTATGAGGCTTTGACAAAACGGAGGTTTTTCCCCCCTCGGGGTCAACCTGTTAGCTTAGCTGATTTTAATGATTAAAAAAAAAAAACGATTTTGGACGGTTAAAACTGATTTTAAAGAGAAACGAGAAAGGGAGGAGTCAGTGAAGAAGCCGTGTCGTCAGCAGAAAGAGAGAGACACGAAAAAACGATAAAGCCAATAAATGAAAACAAGGTCGATAATTTTCATTTATATGCGATTAATCGATTTGTTTATTGCGACAGGCCTAGGTGTCGTATAGTAAAGAAAATGCTAAAACACAACTTTTTGATACCTTTCCTCTGAGTTGTTTATAACCGATAACTGTCATTGGAGAGAATGTAAACAATGCTTAATCCCATATTCATAAGTAGCAAAAAGGTGTACTTGGAAATACATGGATTTTCTACTGAATTTAAAGATTTTTTTTTTTCCTTTTTATACACAGTAGGAGGTCATTTCAATTAGAGTAACTAAAACACAAATCCTATTCAAAATCCACCTTACAAGTAAACTACCGATTCTTCATTTACTGCAGAGATCTTTTAAGAAAAAAAAAAAAAAGTATCCTAACTGTTCAAAAAAAAAAAACATTTTAAGTTGCTGTACAAATTCCACAAGTTTGCATACTCCCAAATGTAAAACTGAAATACCAAATGTCGAAGAGCGAAGCTGCACCAAAAGAGCACCACAACCAAGAAAAGAGCTGCTGGCTGGAAGGGGGCGGGGCTTTAATTTCTACGGGATAAATCAGGACACCGGCGCTAACAATTTCAGACTGGTTTTGCTTTTCCTGCAGAAATACCTAATGGAATTTGGCCGAATGCAACAAAATACACACACATGTTAGTCAAACATATGCTGATGCTTTTGCAAAGTTAAATCCACAGAAACCTGTGCACAAGCTTCTACTACTCGTTTAATTCTATACATAACCTTTTCCACTAAGGCACTTTAGAGTTCGAGGCCGATATGTTCTAGAAGAGGCTAGATTCCTACAAAAATGACCATTTTAGGCTTATAGTAAATACAATACATGCTCCTCTAATGAATAGGCTTTTCAAATGTCTACATACGGTAACAAAACCTACTGATTGAAAAACAGCCTCAACATGTAGGATGTGCCTTACTGATATTACAGCTGCTGGTTATGCCTACAATGCAGTTTACATTTGTACTTATTTGATTAAAATTTTATAAATCTAGCTATAGTAGAAACTATTAAATACTTTGTTTTTTAATGAAATCTTAATATGTAGAACCATGCGGTGATCTCACGATAGGAAACATGACATATTTAAATGTTTCAGAGTACAAACAGAAGCTCCAGACATTAGCTTATGTAGAAAAAAAAAAAGTATAAATCTAAAACAAGACAACAGAATACCTACAAAAGTAGCTTAAAGCAAATTTCTATATACCCATTAATAAAGCCCCAGGTCAACAAAGTGCTCTTAATAAAAAAATCAGACTGCCTCAATAACTTGGGTCAAAAATAATTGACTGGTATATTAAAAAAAAAATTTATCTGTAGTTCTTTAAAGAGGAACACTTCATCTGTTTTAAAGTTTTCTTATCTAATCTGATTATTTTCTACTTAAACATTACTATTTGGCTACCGTTGACCATTTTCTACCATTGAATACTTTCGCTAAAATATATTTTATTCAAATCCTCTTGACTTAACGTAAGAAATGTACACTTCTACAGCAAATTGCTTCCACAAACTGGCGCTTTTTGCTGCAATAAAGTTGAGCAACGACCCACTTCACAACTCCGCTTTAGATGCTCTGTGAAATAATCAATTCAAAATAATTCTTTAAATAAAAACAAGGGGTTTGTATTTAAATAGCACAAGTGCTTTAAAATCAGTTTTATCCCCCCAAAAAATTATGATTATTAATACAACACACATTCCTCATATAGTTAAAAGAAAACTCAGCAATGAGTTTTGCCCATTTTATGTGCAGTTATCAGAATAATTTGTGCCTATTATTTTCCTGGCTGTCTTTTCCCTGATCCACAAACGCGGACAAATAAACTATTTAGGAAAGACTTTTGAATTATTATTTAAAGGCTGAGTATAATTGCAGACACATTGCTCAGATTACTGTTAACATTTCCTCAAGGAGTTCTGCAGTTAAAACATTTCCAATGCACTGCTTTAATGCACGATGATGCAACCAATTTAACCTTTTAATTGAATTCATACAGGCGTCTATTGTTTTTTTTTTAAATCACTGAAATCACGTTAACTTTCATTAGGGACAAATAGAAAATAAGCACCAAGTGAAGAAAGAGATCGCACACTGGTCCACGCCCATACAAACTGGGACGTGGAAAGAAAGTGCAATGGCTGACACGGTTCTATGTAATACTGAATTTAATTTAAGCAACATTTGACAGCACAGTTATCTGTGAACAGATAATGTGATGAAAGTAGACGTTAGAATTACAATATAATTTACAATCCAATCTGAGGACATGCATTTTATACATGATTAGGTCGACTAAAGGATCATGCACATAAAATGAGCATAACCTACACTGGCTGAATCCTCTGTAAGTAACTTGATTAATACTATTTGCACGGTCAGTCAAACATCATTTAATCCTATTATTCAATCACCATAAGAAAAGACATTGTTTAGAAAAAGTGTAATCTATTAGTAATTTTTCAAAAGGGCTAATTCTTTAAATAGTACCTTGATTTACTGTGTATCACCACTTCATTATTTTTGTTCTACAGTAAGGGCATTCTGTTTTGCTAGGTGCGCAGTTATCACAAAGCACATAATGTTGGCAAGGTTGCAGAACAATGCAACGATCATGCTTTTGGCAAACTATACATTTCTTTGACTGAAGCTGAAAAATTACCTGTTGAGGGAAAAACAAACAAACAAAAAAAACTGATATCAGCTGCAACCTAGGAAAACACATGACATGCAGACGTTTTAGAGAAGCATGCTTGATGACGAACACGGACGTGTAATCTGATTAACCTCGTTAAACTTTGCGGCTGCTACAAGTGAAATGTGTGAGATCTGGGCTTTCTTACCCCATCTATAAGGTCTAGGTCATTACGTAGCTGACTCTGGATGGAGTGAAGCTTTGACAAGGGGAGCTGGTCCAGCTCTCCGTAGCTACGAAGAAGAGGTGTTCCAGATGTGCGACAAAACACATCAAAGTCCCCTTGGAGCTCTTTCAGCTTGCGCTCCGTTTCCTCCCATTTCTGTTCGGCCAGGTGCCGCTCTGCCTCAGCGGTCTTCGCTTGTTCCTTCGCTTCAAGAGCATCCTTCTGGCAAGCTTCACAAGCCTAGAAGAAAAGTTAGTGCTTTGTTTGAAAAACTATAAACTTTTAAGTAGGAAACGCTTTTAATCGAGTGTGGTCTTGCAAAGCGATTGCGCTTGGAACACTGACTTGTTTGACTTGATGCCAGGCCTCCTCCCATTGTTTGATCTTCCTCTTGGCTTCATCCAGCTCTCTAAAAAGGCGCGCCACGTCAGCTGTGCTGGTTGTGGAAGTCAAACTGCTGAAAACTGGAGACGGACTTGGAGAAAAGCTGCCGCTGACGAAATCCCAAATGCTGCTAGCTCCTCCGTTCAGCCCTAAGTGACGTATTCAAACACAAACCCAGCCCAAAGTGGATTGTTAATAAAAATTACAAGTAGTTGTTAAATCCAAAATACCTCCTGTTTTTTTTCTTTTTTACTTGAAGTTGCTTATTTTGAAATAATTGCGCGAATGATCTCAAGCTTAGAAAAAAAAACAATAATCTATCGGCTCACCTAAAGAGTTTTGGGATGAAGAGGTGGGCGTTCCCAGTAGGCCATGCTCCTGCTTGGCTAGCATGCTTGAAGGTTGGTTTTGCTGAGAAACGGTCCCAGAGAGCAGGGACTGAGACAAAGACTGGGAAAGGGAACTTAGAGGGGAGGTGGAAAGTGAGGATGAGGAATTCAAAGATGATGATCGTGCCAGGGACCCTGGAATGTTAACAGGAGCAGATCCACCCAGCATCCTTTGATCTGATGGACAAACACGTGATTGTTGCATTATAAATAAACAAGTACATCCGAATTTGTTCATATGATCTAACAAACAAGTGTTTAAATGCATACTTGCTAGTCCTAAACTGTGATCTTGTTCCTCTAACTCCTTATCAAGCGATGCAACGTTGATGTCACTGAACTTCAGGTCCAGCGCTGATCCTGATGGGAAACGAACTCAGTCAGGCGTCTGACAACAAACAGAGGAAGCTCCGCCCTTTCACCACGCAGGTTTATATCCACTTACCTATGACTGACTCCACCGTGTTGCTCCCTGGATAGAATGGAGTTGCTTTTGCGTTCATTGTTGATAAGGTGGTGGGTGAGGAATTATCCGAGCCAATACTGGAGGCCAAACTTGATGTGATGCTGGACGTAAAGCTTGAGGCCAAAGGCTTCACCGGAGAGAATACAGTGTTTTGTGTCTGGAAGTAAGAGAGAGAGAAAAAAAAAAGGTTTAATTCTCACATTGTTGACCAAAACCTTACTGATGAAATAAAACACTATTAACTGTAATTTCCAGACTACTGAGCACACCCGAATATAAGCCACGCCCACACACACACAAAAAAAAGTACATTTAGGCCGCACTTGTGTATAAGCCGCGGTGTCCACATTGTAACACGACTTATTTACACAAAGCTTTTTTTAATTTATTTAATTAAATGCGTAACGGTAACATGCACAAATACGTGCAGTACATGTTTTTTTCTGAACGATGTCTGTAACACGGCTGGTAAAAAAATAATAATAATAAAATACAGCAGCCTACCAGAAAGTCACTGATCACTATCTTACATCTTCAAAGGGAGGGGGGAAACAAAGTCCCACCCTCCCCAGTGGACCAATGAAACCAAGTTTCACTAGTCCACTGTGACCTGTTTGGTAATTTCATTGGTCTTTTTTTTCTACCTTTATTTATACAGGTAATCTCATTGAGTCATGAGGACCCACCCCCCCAAGAGAGACGTGTATTGAGCAGCTATGTGAGAGCCCGGGTGTGACGAGGCTAAATGTTTTGCTGGGATGAAGCTTGTCACAATAACACATTTTGCTGGGCGATTAATTAGCTCAGAAATTATTGCGATAAACAATATTTGAAATTTGACAATAATTAAAAATAATTAATAAAATTAATAAAAATAATTACTAATTATTGTCAAATTTAAGAAGAAAATGTTGGTTAATTTTTGTGTGTAGTAACTTTTTGACCCCTGGATGGCAGTATAAGACTGTTTGAAACAAAGGATGGATAGTGAGGGAGCGAGCAACGTGTCTCTCTAAGAAAAATGTGAGGGAAGCCCCTTGATGCGACATGGGCTGTCACTCTTTTCTTTTATTCAGTTCTCAAAATGGCGGACGCTCGGTGTGGTTTGAGCTATTTAGCATAGCAATTTTCACACAAAGCTTTTAATAAAAATAAAAAAAATCAGTAAGCAAGTTCTCAGCTTCTTTTTGCAGAGAAAAAAAACCTTTTTACACAAAGGCACGGGTTTCAACCGTGAATTTTGGAGCTTTGAAAAGAGGGAGGTTTTTTACCCCCCGAGGTCAACCTGTTAGCTTAGCTCGTAGCTTAGCTTCTCAGCTTAGCTGCTTTTAACGAGCCAAAAACGCGATTTTGGACAGTTAAAACGGATTTTAAAGAAAAGAGGAAAAGAGAGGAAGGGAAGGGTCAGTGAAGAGCTCCGGAGCTGAGTCTCTTGTCATCCAGTGTCTTCAGTAGAAAGAGACACACACGAAGAAACGATAAAAGCCGAAAAATGAAAATGAGGTCGATAATTTTCATTTATCATGATCTGTTGTTTATCGCGGACAGGCCTACTTGTTAGCTTGTCCAAAAAAAAAAAAAAAAAAATCCATAAATTTGCAGCACCACTGAATAAGCCGTGGTGTTCAAAGCGTGAAAAAAGTAGCAGCTTATAGTCCGGAAATTACGGTAATAACGTCAGCACTATGAAAAAAAACTGTCAAATACACAAACCTGCTTTTCTTGGTCCATTAGTTTTTGATCCATATGTCCTTTGCTCTTAATCTAAAATGATGAAATGACACAAAAACAGCACATTTTCAGAAAAGTATTATTTTCCTACCTAGTTAACCTACATTAATTAAAACACGATGATACTGTAGTTAGTGGCAGGTTAATAAACATATGGATTTTTTTTTTTTAAAAATTTTACCTCCAATGATCTTTGTAGCTCGACTTCACCTGCCTTTTATAATCTACAGATTTACTGTGCAGCCACAAATACCTCCAGCCATCCAAATATGTTTTTAGGTCAAGTTTAATAATAAACATGGACCAGTGGAAGGTAAAAATATTCACATTTCAAGACTCTTCTTTATTAGTCCGGGGTATTTATTTCACCACTCAACCATTAGTGTTTTGATTGTAATTCAGAAAATATGACCGGTGTCATAATTGTGGAGTCTGCATCGTTTCAGAGTTCCGAAACACAAAAGGACTTATTATGGACAACAGATAATTATGGTATAATTGTCATAATTATTATGGCGTTAATGATGAAATTATTTTAAAAGATTAAAAAAAAAAAAAAAAAGTATATAAAAATAAATAGTGATACAAAATAAATGCCAGCCCTATGCTGTCTTGAGTTTTATTCTTCCTAAGTCTGAGAAGTGCAGTCTGTGTACCTGATCCTCACGTTCAAAGCCCGGAGCTTTGGGATAGTTAGACGTCAGAGACGAGACACTTGATGTGGTGGACTCTGAACATAAACTACTAATAGTTAGAGATATGGGCCGGCTGTCGGACCCCACTGGGGATAGCAAACTGTCGCTTCCTGAGCTTGGTGTTATGGATGCGTTACTAGAACATGAAACCTGAGAAAGAGAAGGGCATATGATCTCAAACAAACGACGATCAAAAATAATAAGTCCAAGTTACGACAAAATGACAAATACTTAAAAACGCAAACGGAAGAACGAGAGTGCGCACAACAAGGAAAAACTCTTGAAATCCAAATCTTTGGGGTGAGTTGGCTGTGATCAAATTTGAGATTACAGGGATGAAAAACAAATAAATTTAAAAAAAAAAACAGAGAAACGTACACTTCCTACTTGTCCGTTGCTACTGGCTGCACTGGCGCTGCAGTTTCCTCCACTGTTCCACTCACTGATTGGACACTCAGGAAACTGCTGAGAGCCCAGCTGGGACTGTGAACTGGACTGGATCGCTGTTAGCAAGGAGTTCATGGTCTCCTCCGTGGAGGGAATTCCTAAAGATTGACGGAAATCAATCAATCCAAACTGCTGCTAACATTTATAAACATCGTTTGTTCGTGTAGTTTTTGTTCAGCTGTCAGTGTTTCTATCTGGCAACTCAGACAGGACCAAACAAAACTCATTCAGCTATTGCTTGAAAGAGCTGTATAAAAAGTGGTCATTTATAAAAATCAGATACAATGGACTTAATTTTAAAGATTTAAGAAAGAAAAACGTGTAATTCTCCACAAACGTACTTACTTTCTACGTGCGCAAATGCACAAAATGGTCCTCTGGGACAATATCCAGTTTGTCGTTTATCATTGCATTTTGTAGACTTATAGATCTGTGATAAAAAAGATTATAATAAAACCACAAATTAAGTAAGACCTCTACTAGACCAGACTACCAGACAAAAGCACAACCCAACCAAAACGTGTTAATTCTGATATTTTCTTCTGCAACAATCCACGTTCATGAATTACAATCCAACTGGTCTGATCTAAAGATTTCTACGAACATTTTTCAGAGAAATACCTAAAATGTATCGTGAGCGAAGCCGAACACGTTTCACTCACCTCCGGGTGAAACTGTTGTTCAGTACGAGAGTGACAATACTGGCAACTGTCTCCACTGTCGCACTTTGACGGCTCGCCCCATTCATCCCCATGTTTCACGTTGGGGCAGGGTGTTGACCTGCATCAGCACAGCCACGATCTTAACGCTTGCTAATGTAATTGCACACTATAATATTTCCATATTTACTCACCTGTACTTATACTTTCTAGGATTTCGTCTTCGATCCCTACTGTTGTGGTAGTGGGGGCATGCATAGCCCTGTCTGCATAGTCTTGGTGGCTTGGTACACTGATCTGTTTTATAATTGGCTAAAACAAAATTGGTATCTGCAAAATGAGAAACTGTATTAATAGACCATTTCTTTTTTTGGATTAAAGAAAAACCAGTTTGTTTCCTTACAACTGGACTCTAGTTGTTTTAGGGCTGAATCCAACCTTTTCCCATTTAACTGGGGGTTTCTCACCTTTCCATCTGGGATCTTCTGTCAGCGTTTTCTCAATCATTGCTTGGCTGGCGAGCACACCCGGCTGCAAATCAGGAATACCTTCCCCAGATCCCAACTGACCGTTCTGGAGAGCCTCTTGTGCTTGAATCTCCCTGTAAACAAAGATTTAAGAAGGTAATCTCAACTTCTTGCTCTTCAAAAAAAAATAAGCAATTTAAAAAAAAAACATCCTTTAACTAAGAAAATTGGACAATAATATACTTCACTCAGTTATTAGCGCTAGAAACGGTTTATAAAACTGGTTTGTTTGGTTCCTTTGAGTACAAAGTCAGAACATTAGCAGACATGAGAAAGGTTACCATTTGCTTTGTGTCACCTGATATCATAGACTGGAGGTCGGAGATCATGTGGCCCGTGAGCAAAAGCACAGTGGAGGCCATTCTTTACACAATGCCCTCGAGCATCTGTCTCATGGATACAAGTGCCCGTCTTGTAATACCGTAGATGGTATTTGCGCTCTGTATCACCAGTGGTCCGGTGTAGATAAGGGCAGCTATGGAAACAAGCACGCACAAAATGTACAAGTCTCACCAGTTGGTCAAAATCAGATTGATAGAATCAACAGGACATATCAACGAGCCGATTTGTAAATGTATCCCAGGCTTAAAATATTTCCCAAATAAAGCGTTCAGCCCAGATGTTGGAGGTGCAAAACAAATCGTGATTCAAAGTTTAACACATTATTGTAAAATGCTGCATATCTAATCTGGGGATTAAATGAATCAACCTAGATTTGAAATTTGATGGGGGAAAAAAAAAAGGTATGAAACTACTATGCTGCAAGAAAAGCGTGACCAGTAAGCCTTTTTTCTAAGCCAGCCTTTTTCTTGAGCAACAGTTGCTATGGCAACACAATGGGTCACACAAAATACCTTATTTTAGCAGAGAAGCACTGGTGAGGGTTTAATATATTGTGCATCTTCCATTAGTTTAATTGGTCAGGTTTTTTTCCACATTTTTCTTGCACTGATCTTTTTTTTTATTAAACCACACAAAGAAGCTGAATTTATAGGCGTCCCACATTTAGTACTTTAAAAACTTTTTTTTTTTTTTTGTTTGGCCTTTGTATCAAATGTTCAGAAATTTCTATCCTTTAAAACTAGAGCCTTAAAATGTCCAAAATGTTATCTTGCAAAAAGCACACACATGTTATCTTGCAAAAAGCACACACACACACACACACACACACACACACACACACACACACATAT
>NC_056512.1:36198106-36203690 GCF_014905685.2 Nematolebias whitei
GTTTTTTTTTGTTTAACATAAATCTTTTGATATAAATTATATTTCATGTGCATTTTCAAGCAAAACAGCTGCAGCAGGAGAATCGGTACACAGAACAAAAAGAGTTTAATCAAGCTAAACCAAAAATAATTCAGAATCATATTGCTGAACTTCAAAAATAAAGCAAGCAACAAAAGGCTGTTATACGTCAGACAAAATGATAAATATTGCCCCACAAGCCAAATGTCTCCTCAGATGTAAATAAGATGGTTGCAATAAAATTACAGTACACTAGTCCCTCGTTTATCGCGGGGGATCCGTACCCAGAAGGCCTGTGATAAGTGAAAAACTGCATAGTAGGAATAGCAGTACAAGTAAGTAGTAGTTTATTTTAGTGTATAAGGCGTTTTAAACCATTGCCACACTTTCTAAACTCTAAATCGTGTGTCAAACTCAAGGCCCGGGGGCCAAATGTGGCCCTCGTTGACGTCTTATCTGGCCCCCAAGATGATATGTGACACGTAAAATACTTCTATCTCGTGAATTTTTTTCAGTAATCTTTGATTATGATGTCGAAAGCACAACATAGAACATCAAATGAGACCAGTCAAACTCTTGTTGAGGAACCTGTGGCCCAGAAAAGATGCTGGGTATCTGATTTGAATTAATGTAGATTCTGAAATTGGCCCTTAGTTTGAAAAAAAGTTTAAATTTTGGCCCCCATTATGTAAGTGAGTTTGACACCCCTGCTGTAAACAATCTAAAAGAGTCATGATTTCCCTCTCTGTCACCGGCAATCGGTCTTGGCCACGCCCACTTTTCCTGCTCTGCACTGGGAACAGCTGATCAGCTGCAGCAGGAAGCTCCTCCTGCAGTTTGAAATGATTTATTTTAAATAAAAAATTCCATGCTGATCCTGCAGCTCATCCATCAATCAGCCAACTGTGCATCGTGTCCAATGTTATTTTGAAAAACCGCGATAGAGCGAGTCCAAGATAAACAAACCGCGATGCAGCGAGGGACTACCGGGCACTGCAGCACACACCTTTTAACGGTTCCCGTCTCAAATGAGCTCATATGTAATTAACATACCTTATGATAAAATGTCATCCAACCATGGTTTTATTTATCTCTGTATTCCCAGTTTGTAAATCCACTGCCTCAAATGAGGAAAACCCATGTTTACATTAACTGGACGCATAAAAGGAAAGTTGTCAATAAACGGATGCTCCAAATGGTTTTTATTTATTCAACCTAAACATGTTATTTGCTCGCAGCTGCATAAGTACATTATATATTTTTAACGGGGACTTACTCGTCTCCATCGGGACAGATGCCTGTGGTCTCGTCGTATTTCGTGCAGTACACGTCCGGGCTGTAGTTAAAGGTGCCGTCCCTCCGTCTTATGGGTCGCCTTCGTCGCTGGTTAAGAAAATGCCAGTGAAAGCAAGTAAAGGGTCTGTGCTGCGTGCACTTGTGCTGGAGGAACAACGGGCACTGCTCTGTCCTGAACTCCTTCAAGTAGCTGAAAACAACGTGAAGAATAACAGACGAATGGAGCCGTTAACCGAGTTTAAAATAGCTACACACAAAGCGTCGGGAGACTGCCCTCCATGGATTCGGTTAGCTCGGTATTCTCAGCGAAAACTACGCAGCATTTTGCCTTAGCGGGAAGTCAAAACATGCGGCCGTACGTGCGTAAACGTGCGTAGAAAGAAGGAACTTAAAAGAAGGCCGAGCTATTTACAAGCAGACTGGTTAGCGAGTTCCTGGCTAATCGTTTAGCAGACTAACAAAACGGAATGATAACAAATACACGGTTTAAAGGCATTCTTCAACTGGGCGAAACAAACCTAAACGATTGCGACTGCGAATAAAGTAAATGGGAATGTTCGCATTTCCGTCCCGTAGCAATGTTGTTAGCAGCCAAATGGTACAAAGCCAGGAAAAGCACCATGTTTTAACGCACACACAAAGAGTTAAGGAATGCCAAAAATGCAAACGCATTAAAGTGCAGGCGGAACTCGCATTTTCGGCGACGGGGCGACTTGATGGATTCAGTGCAGCAGCGTTACTCACGTATAGTGGGAAGGTTTCTCGGTTTGAGGAGACGCATTGGCCGCCGTTTTCGAAACCGACGGCATTTTCAGTCAAAACAATGAATTGCGCATGCGCCGGGATCTGCACAGCAACACTACAAACAAGGCGGACTTTACACACGAATGTTAGGGGGCGTGAGGAGGCTGTGGTCAGCAGACATTTCCCCTTATTTCACTGGTTTTGCACACAGAGTACACACATTTAATCATTCAAACTCCACTTTTTGATTTCTACATTTTGAGATAAAATACTGGGACATACTCCCCCTAACAAATTGCACACACAATGAGTCATTTTCACATTTTATACTCGAAAATACATATTATTGCAAAACACAGCCCTACTTAAAGTAAAATTAATTTGCTTGACCGTTAAAATTACGGATTCTTTTAGGATGATCAGAAAATACATATAGTAGATCATTAGGCACCAGGTCAGAGGCTCCTCCATAGGCTCACCCGTGCAATGGGGAAAATGCAGAGAATTAATTTCCCCATTAGAGATTAATAGAGTATATATATATAAAAAAAACTTTAAAATTGTAGATTTTGCTGACATGTCACATTAGTGGGGATACAGTGCATTTGTTTTACAGACTGCAGATGGAAAATAGCAATTTTTTTTAGGTAATTAAAAGTAAAGATCTCTCTGTACACATGAATGACAACCTCAGCTGGAGCAACACCACCAGTCTGATCAAGAAAGCTCATCAGAGACTCTACTTCCTCAGACGGCTGAGGCGAGCTGGTCTGGGAAGCTCAGTCCTCACCTCCTTCTACAGGTGTGCAGTGGAGAGCATCCAGTGTGCCAGCATCAACGTGTGGCATGGAGGCTGCACAGCTGCAGAAAGAGAAGCTCTGCAGAGAGTGGTGAAGGCTGCACAGAAAACTGTTGGAGTCAGTCTCCCCACCATCACAGACATCTACACCTCCAGATGCAGGAAGAGGGCCACCTGCATCATGAAGGACCCCACCCACCCAGCACACACACTTTTTGCCCCACTCCCCTCAGGAAGGAGGTTGAGGAGCATTAAGTGTAGAACCACTAGACTGAGGAACAGCTTCTACCCTGAGGCTGTTAGACTCATGAACCTCTAACCAGAATAATCACTGTGGAAAAAATTACATAATGTTGCTGCTGATCTGTTTCATGTTGCTGCTGATCTGTTTCATGTTGCTGCTGATCTGTTTCATGTTGCTGCTGATCTGTTTCATGTCGCTGTGTTCATGCGTGCTCATCTGCTCACACAGACTCATGTTCGTGCTGCTGTTTGACGTAATGTTCTTTTTATGCTATTATTGCTTAGTGTATATTTAGCTGAAGTTTTTTTTAGTTCATATCTTAAATCCTATTACTGTTTTCCTTTACATTTTATTGTTGGATGTAATTGGGACCCTGCGTACATAACCTCATTCCACCACATGTACCACATGGGACGCGAATGACAAATAAATAAATCTCTCTGCAATGTTTGGGGAGTAACAAGTGGTGAAGTCATTTAAAAGATTAGAACATAAAAAGGACTGCACAGAAAGCTTGAAATGTCAGAAATCAGAGTAAAATGTCATTTATGATGTCAGACATTTCGGCTGTTCCCTCTTCATCAGTCACTGCAGTGAGTCATCCTGTATATCACTCTGTCCTAACTCCATGTCCTCTCTAACTGCATCCATATATCTCCTGTCTTTTTCCTGGCAGCTGCATTTCTAACATTCTTCTACCAGTATACCCACTGTCCCTGCTCTGGACATGTCCAAACCGTCTCAGTCTGGCCTCTCTAACTTTATCTCCCAGTCGTCGAACCTGTGCGCTGATGATCTCATTCCTAATCTTCTCCATCCTTGTCACTCCTAACGAGAACCTCAACATCTTCATTTCTGCCACTTCCAGTTCTGTCTCCAGACCACACGACACAGCTGGTCTCACCTCTGTCTTGTAAACGTTTCCTTTGACCTTTGCTGACACCGTTTTTTATCACAAATCACTCCTGAAACGTTCTCCATCCTCTCCATCCTGCATCCACCCTATGATGTCAGAGACACAAATCAACTTGAGAATGAATAGCCTAAAGTGTCATTATTAAAAAAATGGAGTGCTGAGTTTCTGCACCTTGTAGCCTCAGGGAAGAAGCTGTTCCTCTTAACTTTGAGGCTGCACAAACTTCTGCTGGGGGGGTGGGGGGGCTGAATAGTTCATGAACAGGATGAGTTGGGTCTGTCATGCTGTTTGTTGTAGATGGCCTTTAAAAAAAAATTACAGTGAATCCATTTTTTTCCATTTATTACGCTGCATTTTATTATAATTGAATTATTACATGTTAAAAAATAATGTTTATTCTTCTGTTTACTCTATAAAGTTAATCTCTTGCATCCAGTGTGAATTTAAAAATTGCTTAGAGTTAAAAAAAAAAAAATCTTCATTTCCTCCACATTAGAAAATAAGCTGTTTGATGTTTTTTTTTTTTTTATCTCATTATTGCTCCTAAACCTCTCCGTCTCCCAATCTCTGAATCTGAGTCGCTAATCTGTTCTACTCAGCACCTTTTTTGTAAAGCGTTTAAATAAGCAAATGCAATTATTTGTCTTATCCATTCTTCAGTATCTGAGTGCACAGTTGAATAATTATACATAAACCCTGGCTTTTCCAGGTGTAATTACTTTGACATGCCCCACCCGTGCTCGGTTTACCGTTCACCCCAACGCCTTCCTTAGACAAGACAAACTTTAACAGTGATCCCGTTTTTAAAGCCAATAAAACAAGATTTGATAAAGCCTTAAGTCCTATATGATGATGTCATAGTGTCAGAATTGTTATGAGCTATTCCAGTGTTTACCCACCCAAATAAATGCCGCCAAATATTGGTTTACATCATAATTTTGCATCTATTAAGCATTTAGAACGTGGACTTTTATGCACACAAAAAACAGGTAAAAACTTGAAAAAATGCACATGCCTTGACAACAGTTAAAACATTCTTTTACAGGGTTATTTACCGTAATTACTGCCATATAGGTCGCATAAGTCCAAAAATGCCTAATAAAGTGGGAACAAACATAAATGCATCGCTTTGCCGTATAAGTTGCATCTATTAGGCGTCTCCGCTGACTACCCGGAAACATGGGTCGGTGTTGTGCCAAAAAAATCGATTGGCTGCCAAATGGTAGCCGTGGGAGCGTGCACGGGAGGATGTTACTAAAACTTTAACAAGATTAACACTTAAAAACAATTATTTGTTCGCTCGGCATTATAGCTAAGGTGTGTCTCAGTTGAACATTTCCTTAATAAATGCACTTTAATGGTCAAATCAACTGCATTTCGCCTGGGCGGCGCGGCGAAATGCAGTTGATTTGACGCTTGCTCCTGGAGTTGCCATATTGCTCGAGGGCCCTCTTGTGGCTGAAAATGGTAGTGTTTAATATTTTCCATGTCAGAATGAATGAAATTGTCAGATCTCAGCTAAAAATTGGGTTATAAATATGTGTGTGTGTGTGTGTGTGTGGGGGGG
>NC_056512.1:36203790-36209936 GCF_014905685.2 Nematolebias whitei
GGATCGTGATAAGAGGCGATAAGTGAGTAATACGGGATTTGGAGGAGTGACTGGAGTTGGGGCGGGGGGGGGGGGGGGGGGGGGACGTATATTAGTTGCTTCGGTGTATAATTTGCAGGACTTGCAAGTTTTTGCAAAAAGGTGCAACTTATATGGCGAAAAATATGGTAACTTTAAAAATGCACTGTTTTTTTTTCCCTCGCTCATAAAATTTGTCATTGTTGTTTCCCTAAATAAGCATTTTGCTTTTTTTTTAATCTTCTGTTTGGAAGAGACATAAAAACCTAGAAATGTTGTGTTTAGTTATTTTCACCAAATGGATTTTTGTTGTAAACCTTGTTTTACATGACTTCACCCAGAGATGAGATGAGGGCAGTCACACCCTTTTTTCCTTTCTGTGACACCAGCACATAACTTTAACCTCCTCAGTGTTCTCAGCTGTTCATGTAGTTCGCTGTCGTGTTCTTCTCACAATTTGACAGACGAGTGGTGTTTGCACGTGCGCAGATCTGGGTATGATGTTAAGGTGGTGTTCTGCCTCACCTTAAGATCCTGGACACGTGAACGCAGAAGCTCTTGTTTATTGGTCTTGACACGTCTTCCAGTTTACGTCCCCCTTGTGACATGGCAACTTCTCTGCTTTTACTTTGCATGTCTGTGCACAAACTGCTAAAGAACAAGACTTCTTCCTTTATGAACATGTAAACATATGTGAAAAGCCAAACATTTCTTTGAGCAATAATTCAATTACAGAGCAAAATATCATAATGGAAGCACAATGAGGGGCCTTAGTGTCATGTGCTGCTGCAAGTTTAACATTTTCGCAGACCTCTGATAAACAATCGCTACAAAAATCCTCAGCGTGGCTTTCCCAGGATCGTTACAGCTGGAATAACAAGATGTGCTTTGGACTCTTATTTTTCCCAGTCACTTCATTAAATCTGGCACAGAGGAAACATAAACAACAAAGTAAATGCTTTTTTTTTTTTTTTAAATCCTGTTATTCTGTGACTGGTGCACCAGTAACCCCCCTCCGACAAACACAGATCAGCTCTCATGAACTTCAGCTCTGAAGCTCCTTGTCAAGTAAACCTGACGACATGCAGCCAACCAGGATTTGTGTCAGTGAGAATAAACCTGTAAACGTCACTTTATTATTATTTTTAACAACAAAAGGGTTTTAAAAAGACGAGGGCAGCAATCCATCCAGATGATTGATTTAAAATCAGAAAGGCAGAATCAGAAATTAGACATTTAATCTCAACATTTCTGGTATATTAAGTCCCACGCCTTACTGTGTGACTTAACCTGTTCCAGAACATGACTGAACAAAATCTTCTTATTCCCTTTAAGAGTAATAAAAAGGAACAACGGTTCAAAACATTTATCTTTTTAATGTTTTTGCATTTTTTTTTTACTGTACATTCATCCATCCATCCGTGAACTTTATCAGCTTCTTCCTTTTCAGGTCGCGGGGGTCACTGGTGCCTTTTCCAGCCATCACTGTGCAAGGGGAAGGGGACACCCTGGACATGTCTCCAGTCCATCACAGGGACACGTAGAGACAAACAAACATTCACTCTCTCACCCTCACCTACAATTTAGAGTTACCAGTCAGCCTAACATGCATGTTTTTGGTCTGTGGGAAGAAACTGGAACAGCCGGAGAAAACCCACGCATGCACGGAGAGAACGTGCAAACTCCACCCAGACAGGTCCCCCAGCCAGGATTTGATCCGGCGACCTGCTCGCTGAGAGGCGGCGGCTCTACCGACTGTGCCACCGTGCTGCCCTTTTACTGTAAATTCTGTGAAACAATAACTGATTAGATTTGAATCAAGACTGCAGCCACTTATGTGCAGCAGTTCAGTGATTTCACCCGAGATGCCACAGATTTGTATTTTTTTGGTTGATGTTGTGCAGCGCAGCACGGTGGTGCAGTTGGTAGAGCTGCTGCCTCTCAGCGAGCAGGTTACGCTGATGGATGGATGGATGTTGTGCGAGCTTGTTGATCAGAGCCATTTTAATATTTCTCTTCAGGAACACATTTTTTTGTGCCTCAAATGACCCTTCCTGTTTGAACAGATCACCTGATTAGCTTCGGTGTGATGAAACACTTCCCGTGTGTGACTGCTTCAGCTTTTGTTTGTCTGCAGGCGATGTCTCACGCACAGGACATGTTCTCGGGGGATGTATCACAAACGGCGCAGGGTTGCATGTCTTAGTATTACCTTCGCAAAAACATTCCTCTACCCACTCATTATCTCATTAAAATGATTATAACTCAGCCAAATATGCAGATGTGGAGCTCAAACCTGGTTTGACAGTAGCTGACGTAAAATATATTGGGTGATACGGATTCATTTAAGAAATGTTGAATCAATTATCTTACTTCTTAAGTGTAAAGAACATTTTATTTACTGACCCTTGCTGTGCTTGGAACAGAACACACCACATACAAAAAAAAAAAAAAAAAAAACTAAATTGAAATAACTTAAAAATCTAACCATAATAAATAAAAAAAGAACAAAAGGATTTTCATTCTTCTTTCAGCGTTCATTCCAGGACCTTTGTTGCGTTGCGTCATCTGGATGATGCAAAGCAGAACAACCAAGAAAATGTTTGACATGACAAAGTTTTCACGTTTATGTTCTTATTGCAGTCAGACCTCTGACACTTTACCCGTGACAGACAGATGTAAATCAAGGCCGTGGTGACAGAAGCGGGTCACCACAGACGAGCTGGCTTTTTGCTTCACGAAGAGTCTCAGCTTGTCCCTGAAGGTTTCCCCCAGAAAGCTGTAGATAATGGGGTTAAGGCAGCTGTTGGAAAACGCTGCCAGGTTAACAATGTGGCCTGTGAGTGGATAGTCGTGCCACAAGGCGGACGCAGCCCTCCGCGACGGGTTAGCCGTGCCCTGCAGCAGCTGGATGCTGATGAAGACGTTCTCTGGCAGCCAACAGATGAAGAACACCAAAACCACCACCACGATCATGCGCAGGGCTTTCTGCCGCCGTGGCCACAATCCACGATGCTTCTGGGCCCTCATGAGGATTCGTCCAATCAGTGAGTAACATAGACCGATGATGGAGAAGGGCACCAAAAACCCAATGGTCACCTCCAGCCACTGGATCTCAAAGACGTTTGCAAAGCAGAAGTGCACCTCCCCCCTGTGCTGGCTCTGCACAATGGTGAAGGGGAAAAGGGTGGCCAGGATGGACGCCATCCAGATCAGGCCACAGCTGAGCTTGGCGTGCTGCATCGTCCTCAGTGAGCTGCTGCTCATGGAGTTGGCTAACGCAATGTATCTGTCAAAGCTCATCCACGTGAGGAAGAAGATGCTGCTGTACATGTTGATCTGCAGGAAAAGGGACATGAAGGTGCAGAGGATGGCGTAGTCGTAATACTTCTCGTTGAGGTTGAAAACCTCAATGAGGGAATCGGCCACCAGGATGAGATCCGCAACGGCCAAATTAACAAAGTAGAGGTCAGGGATGGTCATCTTGTCTCTGTGGTTCAGGTTCACCACCAGGATTAGGATGTTGCCTATAAATCCAATGGGAAACAGGAGGATAGTGTACAAGCAGGACAAGAAGAGGCCGATGCTGTAAAACTGGTATTTTTCAGAGTTTTCACTTAAATCCGCGGCGCTGTTTTTGAACGAAGTGTTCTGTCCTTCTGTAGTGATATTATAGATCCAGACCAAAGACTGCCGTTCCATCCTGGCTGCTGTTGGCCTGCCTTAAATCAGAAACCACTTGTGAGTCATGTTCACCGGCTACATCATGCAGCCATCCCAGCTCCAAGCTCTTCAAAGGAATATTCATCTATCCTGTGTTGCGCCGACAGGAGTCAGGTGAGCGCAGTGAAACATTTATGGGATGCGTGACCCCATCTTGACATCAAGTTTCATCTGTCAGTAAACTCATGATGTAAAACAGCAACTCTTCCATGTCTTAAAATGGACTTTGCTCTGTGCCCCCGATCTGGCACATGGTCTCGACTCTTCTGTGCTCCGGAGATCAGACGGTGCCTTTTTCTCGTCTCCCTTTGAGTCATCTGATTGAAGAGCTCCCCAAGTACCTGTAGATCTTTATTCAGCAAGAACCGACCAAGGATGTTATTGCTCTGAGCTGTGAACAGAACGGAGGACAAATACCACGAGAAAGATGATTAGAATGAAGCGCTTGTTAAAACAGCTGTAGCAACGGAGGCACTATTTTAATAGGAAAAGTCTTATTTGAGGTCAAACTTCATCTTGATTTAAGATGAGCCTAATAGTTTTTGCTGTGAATAAAATGGAAAACACATCATTTATGTGAGCACATTAACATTCATGTTTCAGTCTTAAACAGATGCATTGAAATCTTTTTAAATCCAGACAGTCGAAACCTCCTCCAACCGGTTTGTCTAAACTTGATGACTATTAATTAAATTTTTTTTTTTTTAAACATCCTCGGATTTTTATTAATACTCACTAGATTTGTATTTCAACACTCATCATAAATAACTATAATTAAAAATGGTATGTTTTGTATTCAAAACACAGTTGATCATTTGGTAAAAATTATATTTAACAAGTTTTCTGGAGTGTATCTTCAACTGAAATAACTGCCTAAAATATTCACTTTTTTTTATAAAAGTACTTTTCAAACCATGAATTACTGCATTCACAAACTAGAAATTTGACTAAATACATTATTAATATAAAGACTTTAGATTTTCAATACATAAATCATATATCTTCTTGTTTTTTTTAACCAAAAATCATGAAAACATTACATATTTGACATAAATACAAACAACTCATTTACCAGTGTAATCGCATACTACTTTAGTTCTAAAATAAATGCACGGATGACACTTTTTAAAGCCTTTTATTTCATTTAAAACTAATTTAATCTTAAGTTTTTTTTTACACTGAGGTTATCTGAAATTATTTAATTTGTCTCCGGCAAACTATATTAAACTAAAATCCATCCCTAAAATAACTACAATCCAGATGTGATAAAAACAACTGGCTGATTAAAATACGCCTGACTTAATAAAAATAAATGATAAAGAAAGGAAAAGCTCAAAGACAAACAAAGATGGACACCTACTTTAATGTAGTGATTTATTGCTCCTTCGTGCTGGTCCAGTGTGGAGTCAGAAAGCCGGAGGTTTGTAAATCGAATGTCCAGCCTTCTCCTCTGCACCACCTACTGTTTGGCCCAACCCTGCCTGGTCATGAGACGAGGGCGGGGGCGATGCAGGAAGACAAGAGATGATCTGACCTTAAGTACTTTGACTGATTTTTTTGCCACTAATTTAATTTATTTATTTATTTAGGCAACTCAAACACAGCATGTGTACAACCTCAACCTGATTTCACCAAAAAAGTCTGAACAACAAATAAGTGCAGAGGGGAGACTGAATCCCTAAAGTCGTGTTACTATGGCAACCACTTGCATTTTTACAGGTGTATTTGTTTACCTGGGCGCTTCAGCTGTTAGTGTTAAATGCCACATGTTTTACACTATTAGTGTTTAGTATATTTCTTAGTTTATAGCTTGGATCTTTATTTACAGTTTCTTTTTACACTTTATACTTTTGCTATTGTCGGATGTGACTCTGTGTACACAATTTCGTTCCACCTCATGTACCACATGTGATGCGAATGACAATAAAACCTACTTGAACTTGAACCCATGGCTCTTGTTTTTTGCAGCCATCTGTTATAGCACAATAAACCAACAAGCGAAAAACACAGGAAGTATTTTAGTGCTCACTAACGTTTCATTTGCGATGTCAGAACTAATATTTCACGCCAGTAAGACCAAAAACGGTGGGCCTTCACTGTTAATAAAACAAAAGTAGAGCAGGCTCTTTGCTCCTGGGCCAGGTCTGCACTATCATAATTTTAACGACGTAATGTGTCCAGACTGTAACTATGGAAACCAACCTGCTATTGAATCAACACATAGTGCGTTTTTCACAGCTGGGATGGATTAATTGCAGATAAGTGCAATGATTGCAGACGTACAATAACCATCTGTACTACATGGATATAAATATGTACATTTGTTACTGTTGGACAGAAATTATAAAGAGTTAAAGAATCCATCCATCCATCCATCCATCCATCCATCCATCCATCCATCCATC
>NC_056512.1:36210336-36222653 GCF_014905685.2 Nematolebias whitei
TCTGTTACTTTCATTCTGAGATTTTGCTTTTGGAAACTTTAATTCCTCTTTTTCTGGATGTAAATCACATTTTTTGGATGATTGTTTCCTCTGGTATCAGACGCTGTGCAGCTGGAAGGATTTTTACTGAAACTTTTTTTGTTTTGGACATTTGTTATGATGCGTAACCATGACAACAAGGCAGTTTTCTACAACCAACAGCAACTAATTAACATCTCAAAAGCTCAAATAATATCTCAACTACAGCCCCAAATTTCAAATGAGTTGAAAAGGATGTTCTGTGGACGCATTCTCATCTACCTGCCAGCTGTGCTTGAGTGCCTGACCACTGAGATCCTGGAACTAGCAGGAAACACGGCTCATGACAGTGGAAGGACAGGATCGTCCCTCGACACCTACAGCTGGCTGTTTGTAGCGACGAGGAGCTCGGCAGACTGCTGGGAGGAGTGGCCATCGCTCTGGGAGGAGTTCTGCCCGACATGCGGGTGGTCCTACAGCCCGGGGAACTGAGAGGCCAGCCGAGTCTGGGTGGATGGATCAGACGGCATCTACAGCCAGTTTCTTAGGATCCACTGTGGGATGGACCTTTACAAGAGATCCTTCCTGCCTACAGCCATCAGCATCTATAACATCTCTTAATGAAATGAAGATAACGAGTTACAACAACAAATAATTTCCCTTTCCCCTTTGGGATTAATAAAGAATTTTTGAATTTGAATATATACCTGTTTCCAAAGAGGAAAACAAAATGAGCTCTTGTCAACAGAGGAAGGGCGGGTTGTTTTTCCAACATCAGTCCTGGCTGATCCACTTGTTTTCCCACGAGATGGAGTGATGTGGAGGGTCACAGAGATGTACGCTCCTCCACAAACGTGTTCTGTAAAATTTATTTTGTTACTCTATTCACAAGTTTAGCACCAAGATCAGTGTCATATTTTAACCCAGAGGGACAATTTGACCCATTTAAATCAATGCAGTGGCCACACAATAAACTGAAACATGGGCACAATATGATACTTACCTTTGTCCAACCTAATATTAGATTAGAGTCAATGTTATTGTCATTGTGCAGAGTACAGGAACAGAACCAGTGAAATGCAGTTAGCGTTTAACCAGTAGTGCAAAATACAGTTTTACTACCAATTATTTACAGATAAACGGCATTGAATAAGTATGGAGAATAATGCTTTCAAATGTTAACATTCTATACAAGAGAGGCCAGTTACAGAATAAATGTTACAATGAAAATATGTATATATGTGTTTATTAATGTACCAGTATGTATGCACCTAGTATATATATACTCATTGGGATTTAATGGGGCTCAATGGGATTTGCCTGTCTAAATAAAGGTTGAATGAAAATATATAGATGTCAAATATGCAGGTGTTTTATGACAGCAACAAATAATATAATATATACATTGCAAGTATGAATAGTGTAGTAAAAGATACAGATATGATGAATATTGCAACATTAAGAACAAAGTACCAGCTTAATTAATATATTATTAACTTAATAATATTGAAAATGTATGGAGCGCTTAGTGAGCAGGAAACTTGTGTCTTTTACAGCTGTGCATATGGACCCCATGCAGTTTGGCTACAGGACTAACCGAGGGGTGGAGGATGCCTCTCTCTCCCTCCTCAACAAAGTCCATAATCACTTAGACAACCCGAAGACGTATGTTCGCATATTATTCACAAACTTTTCATCAGCTTTTAATACTGTTCAGCCTCATATACTTTTAAAGAGCCTATGTGATCTTAATGTCAGCAGCCATGGTGTGTTGTGGATTAACAACATTTTAAGAGGAAGACCCCAGCGAGTTTGTGTTGATAATATCTGACTGTAGGGTCCTGAACACTGGTGTTCCACAGGGTTGCGTGCTATCACCTCTTTTATTCTCTATATACACAAATGGATTGCAACATAACAGTAAAGATTTCACACTACTGTATTTAAGTATGCTGATAATATGGTCCTAACTGCAGGTCTGAAAGACACCAATAGTTCCTCCTACTCCCAGCTCATAGATCAGCTCTCTGCCTGGTCTGATGACAGTTTTCTGGCCCTTAATGTCAGTCAAACCAAGGAACTTTGTTTGGGAGGTAAATGGGAAGCAGCCAGCACCAGACCTACATTTAGGCTTTCTATTATAAAAGAGCAGGAAGTAGAGCAGGTGACTGATTTGAAATACATTGGAACAATAATTGATAACAAGTTGAACTTTGAGCCCAACACTGACTGCATTTACAAAAAAGCTAGAAAGCGTCTCCACCTCAGGAGCTTTAATGCAAGCAAAATTATTTTGCAGTTGGTGTACAGGCCACTGGTTGAAAGTGTTGTTTCATTTAATATTGTCTCATGGTATGGGAACCTTCTAACCAGAGACCCGGGTGGTCAAACAAGGTAAAGTCATTGGTCATCAACAAATGAAACTTACAGACCAGTACAGTCAGGTTCTGGGAAAAAAAGTCAATCCAGGTTTGCAATGACCCAACTCATCCACTGCAACCATTATTCAGGTTGGTACCGTCTGGCCAGAAGACTGCTGGTTCCTTTAGCAAAGAAAAATGGGTACATAAAGTCATTTGTTCCCTCTGTGGTGAATATACTTAACAGGGTCCTATTTAAACTCAGCCTCACAAAACAAACCATTTGTCTGCTGGGATGTTTCCATATTTTTAATGTATCACGTATTTTAGAATGTTTTTAACTGAATGTTTTTAAATGAGTTAGCAAAGCTTTTTAAAGTTTTTTTTTTTTATGACACTTTTAACTTGTGTTGTTTTTATTTCATTGAATGTTATGGACAATAAAGTTGAACTGACTGATTGATTGATAAATAAACATAAAATATGATAAATTTGCCCTTGGTCACCAATTCTGTTCATAACTTTTAGAATTTCTGGGCGCAGCCAAAGTGTTGGGTGGATCTGTTTTGGTGGCCTCAGGATCGCGACTCTGCTTTTTGCAGATGATGTGGTCTTATTGGCTTCATCAGGTCATGATCTACAGCTTTCGCTGGAGCGGTTCGCAGCCGAGTGTGAAGCGACCGAGATGAGGATCAGTTCTTCCAAATCCGTGGTATTGAGCCAGAAAAGGGTAGAGTGCCTTCTCCGGGTCGGGTAGGAGGTCCTGCCCCAAGTGGAGGAGTTTAAGTGTCTTGTTTACGAATGAGGGAAAAATGGAGCGAGAGATCGATAGATGGATAGGTGTGGCGTCTGCAGTGAAGCGGGCGCTGCACCGGTCTGTCATGGTGAAGAGAGAGCTGAGTCAAAAGAGGAAGCTCTTGATTTACTGGTGAGCTACGTAACTTCCTACCCTCATCTATAGTCGTGAGCTTTGGGTTGTGACTGAAAGAACGAGTTCTCGGAAACAAGCAGCCGAAATGAGTTTTCTCTGCAGGGTGTCTGGGCTCTCCCTAGAAGCTCGATCATCCGGGAGGGACTCAGAGTAGAGCCGCTGCTTCTCCACGTCGAGAGGAGCCAGTTGAGGTGGCTCGGGCATCTGGTTAGGATGGATGCCTCCTGGACGCCTCCCTGGTGAGGTGTTCTGGACACGTCCCACTGGGAGGAGACTCGGAGGAAGAGCCAGGACACGCTGGAGGGACTATGTTTCTCGGCTGGCCTGGGAACGCCTCGGGATTCCCCCGAAGGAGCTGGACCAAGTGGCTGGGGAGAGGGAAGTCTGGGCCTCCTACTTAAGCTGCTACCCCCGCGACCTGACCCCGGATAAGTGGAAGAAAATGGATGGATGGATGGATGAAACATAAAATAAAGAGTCTGGATTGAATGTGGGATGATATGTAGAAAGGTTTGGCTACTAATTGATGATTGCTTGATTTGGAAACAAAGTACTTAATGAATAAAACTAGAGTAATTGCAATAAAACACTAGAAAAATGCTTAAATATAGCAAGAAATTAAGCTAAATTAATTAAAAACTAACAAAAGCAAAAGGTTAGGTAAAAGCGCCAAAAGGCTAGAAGCTAAAAGAAGCAGAAGACTAAAAAAGTTTAATAAAGCAAGCAAAAAAACAGCACAGACATAACTATAATGTATTTAAAAAAAAGACAAAAATAGATATTAGTTGTAAATTAAATTAAGTTAAACATATTAAAGTCCCCCCCCCCCAAAAAGTTTGTTTTTGTTCATGTCAGGGTTCATGAATGAAAAGTTGTTTTTCAGTGAACGTTTCGGACCTTTCGGCTGCATTCTGTCCATGTGTGGTTTAGACTCCATTTTAAAATCTGTTTGTACTTTCAGGAATCACAGAGTGTTTGGTTTCAGCGCGTTCTTATCTCCTGTCTGTACGTTCTGGTTACCTTTCTTTGTTTTCATGCTTTGACTTTATCTGATTCTGTTCTCTGTCCAGTCTTGTTCCGTCCGTTCACGCCACAACCCAGAAATACAATGTTGGTTTGAGGTTGTGTGTGTGTGTGTGTGTGTGTGTGT
This sequence comes from Nematolebias whitei, assembly GCF_014905685.2. Taxonomy (NCBI): domain Eukaryota; kingdom Metazoa; phylum Chordata; class Actinopteri; order Cyprinodontiformes; family Rivulidae; genus Nematolebias; species Nematolebias whitei. The sequence continues at coordinate 36,214,796 of NC_056512.1, forward strand.
GTGTGTGTGTGTGTGTGGTGCTTGGCAGCCAAACAAAACATATGAAGCTGCAAGCTGAACGTTTTGTCTTCTTTGGTGGTCTGATGCTGCTCCCTGCTGAAGTCGACCTTCAAACTTCTGGTCTGGTCGAACCTCTTAATGAAAAACAAACAAACAAACAAACATTAAGTCTATTTTATCACATGAAAAACTGCAACACCACAGTAAAATTTTAACAAATTTGAGCATTTATTTTCTTATAGACTTTGCAACATGAGACAAACCTGATAAAATGAGTCATGTTTCACATTTTTACCTTTGTTTTTGTTCTTTTCACGGCCGTATGTCGAACTTGCAGCAGTTGCATGCATTAAAAAAAACACAAACCATTTACTGCAAAATAATCCAAATAACAATTTTATAATTGGCGTTTTGATTTTTTGGGGTCAAAAGTGTGAAATTTAAGTCTTCACATAAAGAACTATCTTAGCATGACAGCCATGTTTAATTCCCTTCATCGTTGAATGGTTTCCAGATGTGGAGCATGGCCTCGCTGTCCCCGTTTCAGAGCTCTGATGTTCTCGTTATGGCCCCTCGGCGACATGACATGAACGCTGCGTGTAATGATAACAGGAAACAATCTGAATGGCCTCCTCCCTCATTATGACACTTATTTCAGCCTGTGGAGCTTCATGTTCGTTTCATCCTTTTGCTGCCTGATCTGCATCGCATCCTTTCTGTTGGTCTTTCAGTCCCTTCGTCCAGTTTGTTTTCACGTCTTGATAAAGAACAGCAGACTTGGACTGTCATAACCACAGAAGACTAAATCATTTCCAGAATGTGAAGAATGTTTGACTGATGTGTGCCTTTGATAAGCAGCATTCATTCTGACACTAATTATTGAAGGTAAATCTGAAGCTCAGAGGTGAGAAACATTTGTTTCCAAAGGGCCACATCACGACATTTAAAGCAATCAAAGGGCTGCATAAAGAATTGGAAAATAAATATTATTTATGACAGATAATATAGACTTTTTTTAAAGGCTTTTTCTTATTGTAGCATAGTTAGCATACTTTGTAAAACATGTCTTTCCCATATCTTTTAGGAATATAAGACGTATTCTGGCTCTTGTGACAATTTACATGTTAGCTTAACATTATATATGTTCGCTTGCACACATTAGCTAAATATGTTATACATTAGCTTAATATGCTATACACGTTAGCTTAACATGTTATACACATTAGCTTAACATGTTATACATGTTAGCTTAACATTAGCTTAATATGTTATACACGTTAGCTTAACATGTTACACACATTAGCTTAACATGTTATTTACGTTAGCTTAACATTAGCTTAATATGTTATACACGTTAGCGTAACATGTTATACACGTTAGCTTAACATGTTACACACGTTAGCTTAACATGTTATACACGTTAGCTTAACATGTTATACACGTTAGCTTAACATGTTACACACATTAGATTAACATGTTATACACTCTAGCTTAACGTTATACACATTAGTTTAACATGTTATGTCAGCGGAAATATGCAAAACAAACTTAAATGTTTGTGTTTCTAAGTCTTTAAGGTTCAGTCTAGTTATGGAAACATGATGACTTAATGTTTTTTAAAAAGTTTTGCGTAAATGTTTAATTTAAATTTCCTTAAATCTCGTTAATTGATTTTTTTTTTTTTTATCAGTCTTTTTTACAAAAGTTTTTTTTTTTAAATCTAAGGATTTGGGGGCCTAATTGAGATTGTCCAAGGGCCACTTTTGGCCACCGGGCCTTAAGTTGCCCACGTTTGCTTTAGCCGTTATGCACGGTCAGATTGTTTGTTGTTATAAGAAGAGCAGTCAGATTCATGTTAGTTTATTGTTTAATCAGTCTTCGACTCAGCTAACAGTACTTACAGAATCTAAATATATCTTTCAGAAAATAATACTGTGATTTGATAAAGCTTAGTATCTTTCTGTAAATTTTTCACATTCAACATATACATATTTTTACATATTATACAAAATCAAAACGAACAAAAAAAAAAAAAAAACCAAGCACCACCTTTGAAAGAGCATGTTGGAAAGAGCTGAGGTTTCTGCTGCCCAAACGTCGAACACAAAAGCTTTGAGGGCGATTTCACGCGTCTTGTTTAGCCACTAACAGAAGTGGGCGATTATGATTTCTGCAGCCAGATTGAGGCACACTCTTAAAAAAATAAAACACTCCCAGACTCAAGGAATTGTGTTGATTTCATGGTTCCAGCTTGCTTTATTTTACCAGTGCTGAGCAACGAGTCCGTGTTGATTGCTAATTAGTCCTTCTGCCAAAGGTTCAGATGGTCCTGTTTCCAAAGTCGGCCAAAAACTTAAAAACTGTTAAAATAAACTAAAGCTTGCAGCTTAAAAGGTCACGCCCTGAAAATGTAACTAAGCTGAAATGGATCATGCACATAACAGCAGCGAAAAGTCTCTTAAACTGTAGATTTGCTGCTCAAACTTCATTAATTTAAATTTTTTTTTTGCAACGTTGCTACCTTGTTCAGTTGGAAGCAAATTATGATCCGAGTTCAGTATCTATTTTTTTGTGGAAGTGATGCATGCTGGGAAGTGATAACTGCCATTCAGGGTCGTCTCGAGCCGATCGCAAGTATCGGATCAGTTCGAGACATTTTTCAGTAACTGGTATCAGAGTGGGTGGGACTGTCGCCTCCTGATTCAATAGTTACATCATGTCAGACACACAGTGAGTTAACTACCATAAGACAGGTCTGGAAATTCAAGGTGCCCGAGCACCCATAGTGGTTTCTCTCTGCTGTCTGTTGGTAAAAGATTTGCCAACAGACTGTCCAGCCGGTGCCAAAAACATTCTGCATGGAGCCTCTGATGTTAGACTAGTCCCATATACTGATACGAGCTAAACGAAACAGGAATGATTTATTAATCAGACCAGATCTTAGCAAATAATTATTCTGCACAGTCAGTCAGGTGACAAGGCGCTAAGGTGACACAAAACACTACAGTGCTAATAGTAACTGAGCTGAAGATTATAACAAGAAAAAAATTTAAAGAATTTGTAGCGATAGGGCCAATGCAACTTTTTGCTAAATAAAAAAAAGAAGAAGAAAAAAACAGTTTTATTTCCATGTGCAGTGCACAAGCTGTTAGCGGTGTTAGCATCATTGCAGCTAACAGCACGGTGAGGTAACAGATTTTAAAGCAGCACATTCTGAGGCCCATCAGGATAATTTTACTGACATGGAGTTATGCTAATATCATTACTGAGCAACATCCTGTATAAAAATGATCTTTCAGTCTGACTGAAGCAGGAACTTTTCCCAAGTCAAAACACGTCTGCATCAGCTTAAGTCGCAAAATAACACAAGGAACGACTGAGGCCCAGCTTATATTTTTAAAACACTCTGATCAGCATCAGGAACAAAAAGTCACGGCCGAGACGTCCCTGCTGCCATTTATTTGTGCTGCACAATAATAAAACCGAAACGACGGATCCCGTTCATTTTAGGTTGCGTCTGAATAAATACGAATTTAAACATTTTGGTTTTAAGTCGCAACAAGTGCATCAAGGTTAGACATGTGTAACAAATGTCCTCCCTCAGATTATTAAGAGCTTTAATTCAAACAGTTTATAATCCCGAACAGTTTCTCTTCCATCTGTAAGTGAAATGTAAGATTCAGGACCAGGTTCAGATAAAAAAAAAAAAAAAAGGGTCAGAGTGTGCAAGAACTTTACAGACCTGCACAGACTGCGTCTTCGAATGTAAACACAGTTTGTTAGGAATATTTCTCACAGTCTATGAGAGCAGATGCCACGGTGGAGGTTTATGCTGCAAAACTGAAACGTCACGAGCTGATTCATACCGTTTCTGTAGGCACAAAATATTCTTCGCATAGAAAATGTTTTCAAACAGTTGGAAACACGAGGCGATATTTCAAATCAAAGTGCTTCTAGAAAATCTTTCATTTTTATGGCGGCAGGAAAACGGTGGAAACTCCTTAAAGAAAGTGTAGCATCTATGAAACTTAATACACAGACGTTCACACATTTGATTTCGTTTGAAGTGAATGCCCCATCGGGTGGGTGTCACCTGTCCACAGGGTGGGGAATAAACTGGCCCTCTTGTTCAGAAAGGAAGTTAATGAATGTGGTAATGCAGCAAACATAAAATTAAATATTTGTATAGCATTTTACAAGAGGTATTTTACACTAAAAAAATATATCCAGCTAATTTTTTATTAAGCAAAAACGACACAAAGCAGGTTTAAGGCGTCTAAGCAGCGTTCTGTGTCAAGCACATTGAACTGGTGTTGTCTAGGAGAGTTCGTCGTGTTCTCAAGAGGATTTATGATTTACTGTGACCCAGAGAGGGCGAATATTTCCACTGGCCAAAACCTCTTAACCACCAGTGTTTGCTCAAGAGACCCAGAGAATGTGCATGAACTTCAGCGGGCAAAATGACCTGGAGACAAAGAAAGTCGTTCAGAAACTGGGCTCGGGTTAACGAGATGATTCTTAACGAGCGGCTCTGAACTGCGCACGATTAGCAGGTAATCCGATTTCAGCAGAGGCTACGAGAGGTACGTCGGTTATGTCTGAACCCTGAATGCAAGCTCCGTACAATCTGTTAGCAAAGTGCGTTAAGGGTGTACATAAATCAGCATCTATATTAATCGTTTTATGTCAGAGCGAAAAAGAACGAGAGCTTATTTTCACAACAGTATCCGAGTTAAAAGGTGTCATTTGTTGATAACTGATAGTTTATCCTAAAAAAAAAAAAACATCTTGCTAAGTTAAAATTTAAGCCTCGTCCTCACTGAATGAGAGAAAACGACCTAAACGGCGTAGCAACAACGCCAGACCAACACAATGATGCAACGTGTTATTACTGTTGTTACACCTGTCACGCCTGGGGTCACAGATTAGGCAGGATGTGAGTCTACTCTATCATTGTCTTCAAACGGTTGTTTTGACTGTTTACGCACAAACACAAGGCTGGTGTTGACAGATTTTTTTTCACTATGGAACCCGGTTTTAAGAAATGACATTTTGAGGCTCCGAAAATGTCGTCTCCATGTGGACATGAGGCTGAACAATAATTAACAAAACGCCTTTCCCTTTCGTTGTTGTGGCAGCATGTGTGATATTCATATGCAAAGTCATGTTATGACACATTAATGTTGCTTTTATTAGCTTTGGCCGCCGTATATTGATGCTTTGTTAATAATTAAAAGAGCTTGGCTTTATTCAGCTAAGGTTTATAGCTTATTGAATCTGCCTGTGTGTTCGAAGGAACTTCCTACGTCCAATATCTCTAAAGAAATTCACCATCTTGTCATTGAAAGGTGAAATTGAGGCGGACATGCATTTGTTAAACTTGAAATCTGATTCATAAAACAAGCCCGCATCTACAACAACACTAGCGTGCTTGGAGAAAGATTCAGAAATCAATTTTGTGTGATGTAACTGGACGATTGTACTAATTTTAACACCCTTTAAACCAGAAACCCAAGTATGTTTGTGGTGAGCTTTACTTAATGATAAAAAAGCAGCACTTTGAGTGTGTGTGTGTGTTTTGTCCTGTCGCTGTGGAAAATGGAGATATCACATCGAGTTCTGGAAAGGGACAGGAAATTCCACCGTCAGTAGCGTCGCTCCTCACACAATCCAGAGCCGTGAGGAAGCCCGGTCAGATACTGGCTCTGTGTGGGTGGGGTGGCTGAGTGGAGGGTGGTGCTGGCGGCTGGGCCCAGGAGAAGTTCACGTCACCACTTGCTGCACTGCTGAGCGTTCATGAGGGCAGGACTGGTCCCTGCAGTGCAGCCTCCTGAGCAGCCGCTGGAGCTTGCCGGAGAAGTTTTTGTTCATCCGTCTGTACATGAGGGGCATTGCAAAGCTGCTGGAGAACGCCAGCAGTTTAGATACACATTTTATGAAGTTATACGTAGGAAAGTAATGTGCGTTGGTAATGTGCCCCGGTGCACCAGCTACAGTGTGCACCAACAGGGTCATGTAGTATGGGGTCCACAAGACAAACTGCACACAGACTGAGGCAAGCAGCAGCCTGTGTATAGATGGGTCCAAGCGTGCCGAGTCCTGATCCAGAGGCGTCGACTCCTTTCTGATGCGTAAAATTAGAACAAAAGCGTAAAGCACGGCAACGGCCGGAACGGCGTAACCAATGAATATCATGATGGCGTCAGCTGCCTCTTTGTTCTGCATTTTGGAGCACTCGACCATCTTCGTGGAGATGTGGTTGCACACGTAGAAAAGCAGCGACGAGAAGCTCGTCAGCACCGCCCCGCCCCAAATGAACCCGCACACGTGTTTGGTGTTGTACACGCTGGACATGTATGTTCGAGGGAGCGCCCGCTCTATGTAGTAGTCCAGACTGAGCAGCGTGGTGGAGTACATGATGACCAGAGAGGAGATATTGAAGAGGATGAGCAGGGTGATGAGGATCTCGTCGTTGTACTCCCATGCATGCCAGCGTGTGAACGCAGAGCCAAGGAGCTCCACCGGTGCCACCAGGTTGAGCACGAGGCCCGCAATGGCCATGTTGACGAAGTAGACGTCGGGCATGGTCATGGAGACCTTGTTAGAGAGGTTTACCGCGACCAGCAGCACATTGTAGCACAGCCCCAGGGGGAAACACACCAGGAGGTAGATGAGGGAGAGGACCGATAAGATGAGGCCAAAGTCCTGGCAGAGCTGGATGTCCAAGATGGTGTCCGTCTCATTGTGAAGCATGCAGATCCACATCGCTGGGCTCAGACAAGCACTCTCAGCAGATCTGCTAGAACACAGAAACAGAGATTAGATGAATGAAGTCATGAGAATTAAATGAGAATTTCAACAATAATAAATGTACCATTTTTTTCACCGTATAAGTTGCAGTTTTTTGCATCATTTGCATGCCCTGCGACTTATACGCCGAAGTGGCATATTTATGGATTTTTCCTCATATTTATAAACTAATTTGTGGCTGAGATACGATTGTTTTCATTCATTCTGACTGAAAATTTTGAACACTACCATTTTCAGCCACTAGATGGCACTTGATTAGTAAGGCATGCTGTTGTATAATAATGTAATAAGTAAAAGTGGCTATTAATGACACAGCCGACTTGCCAAAGCCTGCCACCGTCGTCTGCCTGGAGCAACTGATTCAGCTTCATTTCACCGCGCCGCCCCGGCGAAATGCAGCTGATTTGACCGTCAAAGCTAATTTATTAAGTAAAAGTTCAACTGAGACACACCTTTACTATAAAGTCAAGCAAACAAATAATTGTTTTTAGGTGGTTATCTTGTTAAATTTCTAAGAAATGGACAGCGAGTCTCCCTCTGCGCATTCATGTTTCCGCGTATCAGCTTTTTAAAACGCAGCTGATTTGACCGTCAAAGCGCATTTTTAAGTAAAAGTTCAACTGAGACACACCTTTACTATAATTTAGAGCAAACAAATAAATGTTTTTAGGTGGTTATCTTGTTAAATTTCGTAGAAATGCACAGAGGCTCGTCCCTCTGCGTGTTCCTATTTCCACGTATCAGTGTTTGAAACGCAGCTGATTTGACCGTCAAAGTGCATTTAATAAGGAAAAGTTCAACTGAAACACACCTTTACTAGAATTTAGAGCAAACAAATAGTTGTTTTAAAGCATTAATCTTGTTAAATTCTTGTTAAAGTCCTCCTGTGCACGTTCTCGCGGCTGCCATTTGGCAGCCAATCGATTTTTAGCACAACACCGGCCCACATTTCTGGGTTCGGCCCACATTTCTGGGTTCGGCCCACATTTCTGGGTTCGGCCCACATTTCTGGGTTCGGCCCACATTTCTGGGTTCGGCCCACATTTCT
>NC_056512.1:36222663-36229514 GCF_014905685.2 Nematolebias whitei
CACATTTCTGGGTTCGGCCCACATTTCTGGGTTCGGCCCACATTTCTAGGTTCGGCCCACATTTCCGGGTTGTCAGAGGTGATGCATAACAAATGCGATCGTCAGCGGTAACGCATAATAGATGCGACGTATACGACGACGCGACATATTCATGTATTTTTCCACTTTATTAGACATATTTGGATTGATGTGACTTATAGGGCGGTGCGACGTGTACGGCGGAAAATACGGTAAATGTCATCGCCCGCAGTGGAGGGCAATGGCCAAGATTTTCGCTGAGTGTCTGTGATGCGTGGATGGATTTTTATGAACGTAAACCATTGGATGTGCCCCTGCAACTGATTAACTTTTGGCATCAACCTCATTTAAGCTAATCAAAATTAGCCCACACAAAAACGTCTATAAATTAATCAATTTTTCAGATATAGAGCTAAAGCTTGGCATGGTAGTAGCTGACAGTCATCTCCAACATATCAGCACAAACTGATCACATCTTGCAATACTGCACGGGAATGCGTCCAACGTCATTTACAAAACCACTATAACTGCGTTCAGTCTCAGCTTAAGATGATTTTTGTTTAAACCTCGGGCATGAAATGTGGTGGATGATATACATTCCTTTAAGGAAAGCTGGGCCTTTAGTAACTGCATGTAATTTGTAAACACGTCTGACATGTTCTGTGTTTAATCAAAAACACACTGAGGGCTTTTCTCCTAATGAGCAGTACTCGGGCCTCCCTGGTATTGTTTTCTGCTCTGAATGGCAAGTGGAGCAGAGAAGCCCTAATCAAAAAATAAATAAATAAAAAGGCGGCAACAGCTCAGATATTATGCTCGAGGCTACACTGTTAATTTCACTTCACTGCATCTGGCTGACTGGATACAAACGCCTCACAAGAGGTTTAAAGCTTCAGCTTTCAAACCTCAGGATGTCACCTTACTGGCCTGAGCAAACTAAGCTCTTGTTCTGCACCTTGCCCACTTTTTTCTTCTCAGTCTTTGACTCTCTTTCTCTTGCCGTTGCAGATCCGGCCTCTTACTTTTCAAGCTGTCAAGGAGCGAGATAAAGCAAAACACTTGACAAGCAGGTTTTGTGCTTCTGCACTTAGATGAGCGCACTCATCTCCTGCCAAGTTGACCGGGCCGGGAATGGAGTGCTGGGTAGTTTTATAAAGAGTGAAATGTGACGCAGGCTGCGTTGAAGGGTCAGCGAGGAACAAGTTGCAGGTTCAGGAAAAGGTTAAAGTATTGCACAAGTCAGCAGCAGCCTGAAGGGTGAAGCAATCACTTAAAAGTCTCTTAAAATGCTCTTCTGCGTACTCTCAGGTAATTCTAAATACATTATTCAACAAGGTTTGTCCAAATGAAAAGAAAAAATCTGACATTGCAAGGGAACACTGATGTTTGTTCTGAGCTAACTTTCCTTCAGTTAACTGTTTTTTTAAAAAGAATGATTCAAGATGTTCCTTGAAGGAATGCATATCACCCGCCAGCTTTCATGCCGGAGTTTTAAACCACCAAGATTATCTTAGGTTGAGAAAAGACAGCATCACAGCTGTTTTGGTCAAAAAATGTATCCCACGTCGTGATTTTGCAGTGTCTCATTAGAAGTGCTCAGCGTATGTTGTGAATGACCGTCGGCTACAAACGCAGCATATTTCAGTTAAATATCCGTAAAAGTATTTAAGTAATAGCCAAATCTGTGTTGCCAATGTCAATTAGCTGTGGAAGCCATCTTGATTTGGAGAAACTCCAAAAGTTATTTACTTGTAGATGTCAACCTAATGTTTACTTTCTGTCAGTTTCACTGAAATCCGTCCAGTGGTTCATGAGATATTTTGCTAAAAGACAAACAAGGTTAACCATAACAAGAAACATCTTTTTTTTTTTTTTTTAGCAAAGATGTTGTGCATCAAGGTGCACTCAGATTATGCGTTGAGGACAGGGATGCACGATGTTATCGGTATGGTTTCAGCCGATATTAGCGTTAAAGTTCAATATCAGACATCGGCCATTCCATTAAAATAACTCGCCGATTTAAAAAGCGCTGTTTTTGCCTGCAGCGGCAGCGCAACGCGATGACATCACGTGCACCTACCCGATCTCTCACAGCTGGGCGGAGAGGAAAATTAAAAATGTTGGCGGTGTGGAAGTTTTATTTTTCGTGGGTGAGGATGTCGGATTCTGAAGATTCATGGACTACGTTGAGCCTCGCTACATCGTCCCCAGTCGGAGATATTTTTCCGACGTAACGTTACCAGAGTTACAACCGTCATTTCTGACGTCATTAAGAAGCTAAGAGCTGATAGCAAGACTTGTTGGGTGAGTTTTACCAGACATTTGGACGTTGTGTTGGCCCCGTTAGCATCTTACGGTACAATGGAGAGACAAAAACTTTGAACTTAAAAAGTCTGTCCTTCATGCACAGGAGTGCAGAGGATCCCACTCTGCAGCTGAACCTGGAACAAGCCTCCACGAGTGAGACAGCATCGCAGGTGACTAATGCTAATAAATAACATTTAACACTTTTCATTTGATATAAGTTAAAGTGCTATGCATATCATATGGCTGTTACTGAATATATGTCACCAGCTCTTACAGCTGTTGCACAATTTTTGTAGCAAATAAGCCTAAATAAGAGAGATATGTTCTGAGAGGAATGTATATAAAATATCAGTATCGGCATCGGTTATCAGCCGAATTGCGGCACTTATTGCGCCGCTCCAGGTGGCTGCATGTTGGAGCAGCTCTGTTACTTTCATTCTGAGATTTTGCTTTTGGAAACTTTAATTCCTCTTTTTCTGGATGTAAATCACATTTTTTTTGGATGATTGTTTCCTCTGGAATCAGATGCTGTGCAGCTGGAAGGATTTTTACTGAAACTTTTTTAGTTTTGGACATTTGTTATGTGTAACCATGACAACAAGGCAGTTTTCTACAACCAACAGCTGCTGATTAACATCTCAAAAGCTCAAATAATATCTCAACTAAAGCCCAAAATCTCAAGTGAGTTGAAAAGGATGTTCTGTGGATGCATTCTCATCTACCTGCCAGCTGTGCTCGGGTGCCTGACCACTGAGATCCTGGAACTAGCAGGAAACACGGCTCATGACAGTGGAAGGACAGGATCGTCCCTCGGCACCTACAGTTGTCTGTCCGCGGCGACGAGGAGCTCGGCAGACTGCTGGGAGGAGTTCTGCCCAGCATTTTGGCGGTCCTACAGCCCGAGGGGAACCGAGAGGCCAGCCGAGTCTGGGTGGACAGATCGGATGGCATCTGCAGCCAGTTTCTTAGGATCCACTGTGGGATGGACCTTTACAAGAGATCCTTCCTGCCTACAGCCATCAGTATCTATAACATCTCTTAATGAAATGAGGATAACGAGCTACAACAAGAAATAATTTCCCTCTGGGACTAATAAAGTATTTCTGAATAAGTTTTAACATATCGGCCAAAAATCCAATATCGTGCATTCCTAGTTGAGGACAATGCTAGGCAACATCCACACCAAATGTGAGCTCAATATTTTTTAAACTGGCCAAGTTATAGTCATTTTTGTGATTTCCAAGGTCATTTACCTGTGGTGGCCGTCTTGAATTGAGATAAATATTGACGTTTATCGGTTGTACTCATCAACCTAATGATTACTTTCTACAAGTTTCATTAAAATCCATTCAGCGGTTCATGAAATAGTTTGAAAGATGTAAAGACAGACAACACACACAGGCAAAAACATTATCGCTCCCCCCAATGGTGGTAGGTGGTAAAAAAATAAATATGGACATGAATCTCCAAAAGGTTGTCTGGAAACCAAAGAGTAAGGACGGGAGTTTTGTTTTCAGGAGGATGAGTAACAATGCCAGTAAAAAGGAAACATTCCTCCGTTCACTTACGTAACGCCACTACAGAGGGACTGTTTTGGCCTTCAGCCGCAGACACACAAGCGCTAAACAACCCCCTCCCTGCTCCACTGTACGCAACTCCAGTTCCCTGTAATGTGACTAAAGAGGCCGGAGCTCAGAATTAATGGTGCTGGATCAGAAGGAGGAAAGTGTCGAGTTACTGCTTACAAAAAGAAAGACCAGAAACAACAGAAGCACTCTTGTAAATATCCTGCTTACATCAGCTGGAAGGTGACTCAATGGCTTTAACGGATTTTAAGCGCTTTAGCGATGCATAAGAAATTATCTGCATATATTCGTTTTTTACCAATAACATTTTCAAAAACGGTTTATTACTCGAGGGGAAAATGTCTCGAGGGGAAGTTGATGATTATTAAAGAGAACTCGCTGCACTGCGGCGGGCTGTCCCTATTCATTAGCACCTGCTGTATACAGACATTTACGCCCCCCTTTCATTAGCGCACTGGCTCACGTGGTAGCTTCAAACTGCTGCTGGCTGTTTTTTTGTTAGTCGTCCTTGAGTTAAGTTCTACAGAAACTTATTAGTAATGACAGAAATACCTTATCTTGAAATCACAAGTCAGACAATACAGTTCCTGCTTCCTATTTAAAGGGTACAAGAGCTGCTGTGTTATTTTATAGTGAAAGTACAAAATGTACACGTAGAACTTTAGCGGTCCTGCATTTATCTTCTGTGAGAAACATTAGTGCCAAGTAAAATCAGAGAACGCGCTTTAAACAGGACCAATACACTAAATAAATGGGACTTATACGAGACGATGGAAAAACAGTACTGTGCAAAAAATTGTAGACTTTTGGGGTGGTTTATTATTTTTTTTTACTTTTGATTCCTTTTTCACAGCTTTTCTGTCCAGTTTTTGTTACTGGCCATGATGGCCTGTAATGCTATGTGGGCTTTAGGTAAAAGATCAAAGTCTCATTTACAGCAGATGAACCGTATTTGTAACACACTTTAAAAAATAAAAGCAAAATACCCGGCGTTAAGTGTTCAGATATAAATCATAAACCATTCATCAACTGCTATGTTATGACTTTCGAGCTAGGTTGTCTTGTTGTTATTTTTCCTAGTTTTAAAACTTTCAAACTACATTTTCTTTAAAAACTGGTCAGATATCTTAATTTCACCCATTAATATGTCATTATCATAAAAATACAAGTTGATTATAAACTTACACCACCCTAAAGAACGTATGCTTTTTAAAATTTTTGTTTGCTTACGCAATCATTTTCTTTGTGACAGGGCCTTCTCTGTAGCAGGACCAAGACTTTGGAATGAGTTACCTCTGCTTGTCAGACTGCCCCCCACCCCCCTCTCGGTTTTCAAATCCCATTTAAAAACTCACTACTATTCAGTAGCTTTCAACACCAGATGATCTGTGTTGTGAACCTGTACGCTCCACACTGGTTTGTCATCATATTTACCATCTGCATCGTTTTTATGTCTATATTTTTGATTTACTTCCTTTTGTATTTTGCTTCGTGTGTTGTCTGTTGTTTCTGTCTGTACAGCACTTTGGTTGGCCTTGTAGCTGTTTTAAGTGCTCTATAAATAAAATGGTATGGTTTGTATTTCTTTATAACTTTTAAAACATTATTTCTTGTCATCCACCAGGGGGTGGTGTAGCACCCTCAGCACCCCCAGTTCCCATGGCCATGTTCAGGTATTGGACTGAAAATAAGTGGAAAAACAACTATTGTCCATAAAAAGGGAGGAAAAATAAATAAATGTGGGCGACTTTGGGTGTTTGCTCTGTACTTCAGAAACTTTACTTCCCCATAGTTTGTGTTAGTTTCAGACAGAGTGGGACTTGTATTTACACACATGACAGACATTGCAAGACGTTTTAATTTCTTTAAGGCTGTTTTACTAACCCTAACCACGTAAGATCTAGTCCACCTTTTCAATGTCTAAGCTTCAGCTTTTACTGCATAAAATTAACCACACTAAGAAATTATTGTGCAGACTAATAAGAGAAGGTCACCTGATCCAGTGCCCGCTCACTTGTCTAAGCACTGATTTTCTGTCTTTGACTTCAGCCAGTAAAGATCATGCAGTGGTTATCTCGTCTAAAAAGGCCCAGTTAGCTGATCTGTTCAGGTACCACCTAGGGCTGGACAATAATTCCATATCAATATATGTCGCGATATACTTTTATTTAATAACGGTGATATGAGTTTTAAGCACATTTTCAATATTTTTCGATATGATTACAGCGTTTCACTGACACGCTTCTTTTTCAGTTCGGCTTGAAGCGGCCGCTTCAGTTTCAACCCGGACAGAAAAAGGTGCGACACAACCACGTAAGTGCGTGGCGACGTAGATGTTACGCAGAGCTCGAGTCCAGAAGGCGTTAGCGATAGCAGGCTAGGCTAATCTCAAGCGCGCGTTAAGTATTCGCTTCAAAATGAGTGCCCACGACTGCCAGAATGTGACTGAACAAGCTCCCACAAGCGAAGAGAAAGCAGATGACGTAACTGATAAGAGAGGAAGGACTAATTTGGCGATGTGGAAGTGGTTCGGCTTTCTAAGATCTGATAAACTGCAGGTTTCAGTGTGCTGTGACGGAGAGTCGTTCCAGCTAGCGGTGGGCACGTCTAACTTGTTCCACTTGATAGAATATTCTGAGAGTCAGAAGATGAAGCACAATAAAGTTGAGCCAACGTGTCCCTGAAACATCACCCCCAGCTGCATCAAAAGAGAAACACGTAGCAAACGTTAGGTTATGTCGTTTAAAGTTCAAACTATTATTGACAAAGCTGAGAGTTTTATGTTTATTTGACGGTGATTTCTAATTTCTTTGATAGCTAAATACAAATAAAAGGTGAACGTTTATCTATTTGTACAGCTTGTACAGTTTTTCTGGGGCTTTTATATTGTTTGTATCGATATCGGAATTATATCGTTATCGACCGAAATTAAGAAATACA
>NC_056512.1:36234514-36238579 GCF_014905685.2 Nematolebias whitei
TGATAGATAGATAGATAGATAGATAGATAGATAGATAGATAGATAGATAGATAGATAGATAGATAGATAGATAGATAGATAGATAGATAGATAGATAGATGGATAGATAGATAGATAGATAGATAGATAGATAGATAGATAGATAGATAGATAGATAGATAGATAGATAGATAGATAGATAGATAGATAGATAGATAGATAGATAGATGGATGGATGGATGGATGGATGGATGGTAGAACTCATGAGCATAATTAACCATAAATGCTCATGATGACATGAAATAAGCACACTGAACTCAATCAATATTCTAAACTAATCAAATGATTTTATTTATTTTTTTCATCCTGTCTGTCTTCATGTTATAGAACTCCTGTAACAGACTAGACTTGTCACAGCTGGGAGGTGTTATACAGCTTATGGACAGGGAGACTTAAGTTTAGAGCTTTATCTTCTCTGATGAGCGTGGTAATGACAGCAGTTGAACACATCTGTATGAGGATGGTGCAGTGCAGAGTTTGTTCTATACAGACACATATGTCCTTAAGTCAGACCTTCACATCAGTCTCCTCCATGGGCACAAACTAGGTGAGGCTTGTGGTGTGGGTCCAGTCCACCACCATCTTTTTGGTCTTGGAGGTAGTTAGACCTACACCAAAGTCCTCTACCAGTCTCCTTTCCTCCCCCTCTGCTCCCTCTATAGCAGAAAATGTGCTGACTGTAGCACATAAAAAATTACTGAAGCTGATGCTTTGCAATGTAGTTAAACAAAAATTTAAAATACAACTATAAAAATAATAAATTATTATTAAAGGGACAAGAAAACACAGAGGCAGTTTGAGTGTTACTTTGCTTGAGTCTAAAGTCAAAGAAAGAGTTTTCAGGAAAGATTCACACGACTCAGACGTCTCAGCAGTTTGTGTAAAAGTAAGCAAACTATTCCAGATATTAGATGCAGCCATTATCCTATCCTGTTGTATTTACATTTTCATTAGGACTAGTTGGCAAATTGGAGTGATCTCGATTATAAACGTTAAAACGATCATATAAATTTGATTGAGTAAAACTATTTAAAACATTAAAAGCATGCAAAATCTAAAAGCAATTCTGTTAAAAAAAAAAAACAGTGCATCATATATTAGACCACATTTCTGCTTTAAAATAGTAACAAATTATTTCCTACAAAAATCACCATTATCATAACTCTCCTGAGAAACAAGGTACGCTATATTTTTACAAACTTCTTGTTTCGACTTGTGGGTTTATTTTGAAAATCAATTGGATCATATTTTCTTATTGTACAAATACTCAAGAAAAGACAGTTAATACTGTTTTCTTTGTGGCACCAATCAAACAATGATTTTATAAATATCTGTTCATGTTTTTATGCAACTCTCCAGCCTCTATAACTATATATATATATATATATATATATATATATATATAATGTTTTAATGTTCAAAAGCGGAGAAATGGCAGCTTTTTATTTTGACGAGCTAAACATTGTAGAATGAAGTGCGCTGATGTTCTGCTGCTGAACAATGTTTTTAAAGCTGCTAAATTTAGACAAAGAGGGGATGATGATGATAAATCTTTACCTCTCATAGTCCTCGCACACACAAAGAAACAATGTTGCACAGCAGGAGGTTCAGTCATAAATCTATTTTCATTTAACAGAAGCTAATTAGACCTTAGAAAACTCTGATCCCAGATGAAGTGGCAACTTAGTAATTGTCTTGTTTGTGTTGCCATGACTAAGATTTATGACCAAACAGGAAAATGTTTATAGATCATAGTTCGGAGCAAAATATAACATTTAAAACTCATAAACACTGTTTTTTTTTTTTTTTTTTTTTTTGGTTACTGCAGATGATGCCAAGCAAATGTCATATTTAAATTTATTGGGGCTTCATCTGGAAACCTATAAAACTGGTTTGACCTTCAAGCTCCAGCCGTTAGGCTTAATGAGAGTGACATATGAGACATATTGAAAACATCAGGTCATAATTAGTGCTTCGCTGTGAACTGATACTTTCTTTAATTTCCTGCGTAGTGCCTGAACGAAACGAGGGATACAGCAACCAGGCCCTGAAGTGAAACGTCTATCTGGTGTCCCATTCACATTCAAGTGAAGGTCAGTGATCACACAATGTGCACTGCAAGGAGATTTCAATAAATGGACTGTAGCAAAGCAAAACTGCTTCACTGGGCTCACTCGTGCTTTATGAGATTGCAGGATAAAATGTTGAGATGATGGTTTAGTTAAAGTTTGATGCAATTTCCATTTAGTTATTGTTTGAGGAAAAGACAGTGGTTAGACATTACACATAAAAGAAAACAAGTTAATGTCAGTTCTCAAAGCAGGCCAAAGTAAAAGTCTAAATGATTACTTTGTATTCTGCAGTCAAGGTGACAAATTCGGCATCAAGGACTAGCAGTTCCTTATCAAACGAGCAAATAGAATAAAATGTAAAACATCTTCTTCTCCAGGTTGGTGCTTTTACAAAGTGTACAGAATGCCCTGTTCTATGGTTGCATCTCAGATTAAGGCAACACAAAAGGAAGAAAAAGTGGTCTGAAGTAAGAACAATATTGTGGCTACTAATGTTGAACGGATGGAGTAAACTGTAAAGCATAAAACTTAAAACATTTTTGTATGATTTGAAATAAATGCAGAGCTACGGGGACTGTCAGTCAGAATCACTTTGGTGAGAACATTTGTTGTTGATGACGTAATCACCGAGATTCTTTCAGTCGTCACGCTACCAAGGCTTTAATTTATGTTGTTTTATATACAAATTATTGCATTGCTTTTATATATTGTTGACACTTTGAGTCTGCATGATAGTTTAAGATTGTTTTATTTCTTGCTTTAAACAGGGAGGCATCCTGATTAACACTGGTTCGCATGACTGTGGGTGTACCACAGGGGTCCATCCTTGGTCCTCTTCTCTTTTCTTTATACCTGCTGCCACTAGTGCCATTTTCCATAAACACAACATTCCCTTTCATTTCTACACTTATGACTGTCAAATTTACTTCACTCTGAAGCACACTGGCGCACGTTCTGTTCAGCCTCTTCTTGACTGCCTGGCTGACATCAGGGACTGGATGCCTTTAAATTTCTTAAGTTTCAATGAGAAGAAGACTGAAGTCATATTATTTCCTCCCAACAGCACGATCAAGACTCATGGTATCGACCTTTCCTCTCTAGTCCCGTGTGAGTAACAAGTACTCACTAATCTGGGAGTGCAAATGGACACTTCCATGATATTTAACAATCATGTAAACACGATTGTTAAATCCTGTTTTTTCCAGCTGAGTAAACTGTCTAAGCTGAATTCCATACTGTCCAAAAATAACCTTGAGACTGTAATACATGCATTCCTAACATCCAAGCTTGATTACTGCAATGTGCTTCTTTCTGGAATCAGTCAGACCTCCATCGCATGATTGCAACTGGTCCAAAATGCTGCAGCCCAATTTTTAACCAGTACAGGCAAACAAGAGCACATTACATCAGTTCTGGCCTCCCTACACTGGCGTCCGGTTCACGTTCAAATTCAGTTCAAAATCCTTTTGTATGTTTTCACATCTCTTAACAGGTCTGCCCCCTCTTATCTTGCTGATCTGTTGCAGCCATATGTCCCACAGTGATCTCTGAGGTCATCGAATCAGATGCTCCTATTGGTTTCACGAACCTGTCTCAAACTCAGAGGTGACAGTGCCTTCTCTGTTACAGGTCCAAGACTCTGGAATGATTTGCCATTCCATGTCAGGCAGACTCCCACTCTCACGATTTTTAGGTCTCACTTAAAAACCCACTCTTATTCCCTGGCTTTTGACACTGTGTGTGTTGATTATAATCCTGTGTGTATTCTACAATGTTAGCCTTCAAGTTTTTATCTTTTTCCATTTGGATCTATGTTTTTATCCTGTGTCCTTTGCTTGTTTTTTTTTTTTTTGCTGTACAGCACTTTGGTTGGCCTTGCTGCTGTTTTAAGTTATTTATAAATAAAGTGGTATGATATGCTATGGTATGGTATGGTACAGTATGGTATGGTATG
>NC_056512.1:36238589-36245312 GCF_014905685.2 Nematolebias whitei
TATGGTATGGTATGGTATGGTATGATATGCTATGGTATGGTATGGTACAGTATGGTATGGTATGGTATGGTATGGTATGGTATGGTATGATATGCTATGGTATGGTATGGTATGATATGATATGTTATGGTATGGTATGGTATGCTATGGTATGGTATGGTACAGTATGGTATGATATGCTATGATATGCTATGCTATGTTATGGTATGGACTGTGTTTGTGAACAGAGGCCTTACAGCAGATGCCAGAGTGTGTGTCTGAATCAGCAACTGAGTGGGTTTGAGGACTAAATCAGAGTTCATCCCCAATCAAGCTCAGAAATTGAGCTCTATTCTTGGAAGCCTCAGCACTGCTGTAGGGCTCTGGTAATGACTCATGACTTGTTCACAAATGATCGCCCTTAGCCTCAGGTGCATGTTAGCTGTTGGCACATTAACCCCAGGATCAGACATGTAATGTGAACACAATGATGAAACTAAAACAGCATCTCTTAAACTCAGGTTTTTCTTCAGATCCCTTTGATTTTTCTGACAAAAAAATTGCACCACAGACAAACCGTTACTGGAACATGTTCCCAAGTAATTACAGCAGATAAGGTCTCAAACTGGTTTAGCAACAAAAATATGTATGTATGTTTGGGAAATGCATGCACACGCTCGGAGACAAGTTGTTCTGCACTGCATTACAGCGTGTACATGCCTTTAAGCTCAGTGGCCTGGGAGTGCGCATTAAGCTCATTAAGTCTGTGGCTGAGATTATGGAGTGTTGCAGACCTGCCGCTAGCATCCAGTGGCTCAGGCATCTCATCATTTTCACAGGGAGGAAGTGGATTAGAACAGAAGAGTTTCTCCCATTCACTGCTCTGTCAGCGTGTCCACTTCAGGCGCAGATGGGTCATTGAAGCCTTAAAACGAAACGTGGAAAATATATAAATAACTGATCCAAGACTGTGTTGCATGTTGTCAAGTGTGTGCATTAAGCTGTTATGATAATCCAAAACGAATGAGGGCCCCGCAGGCTTTGTTTGTTTTGCCATCTCAACTTATTTTTTCGCTGCAGTGATGTCTGTCATCCCGTTGAACAGGTTCCTGGAAAAAGAGGCTTCCCATGTGGCAGGATGTGTTTCGGTCAGCAGACAGGACTGGTGGAGACCATTCGTTTCTGTGTGACATTCAGCGTTTTGCAGCATGTGACATGAATAATATAATTTTTAAACAGTGGACCTGACGGATGAATACATCTGATGGTGTTGCTGAAAGGGAAATCTTGAAGCACTTCATTATTCTAAGATGATTCTAAGTTACATTACACGAGAAGTGAGACTTGGAAGAAGACGGCAAGTTAAACATCTGCTGAACTCTAAGCTCCTTCACGCTAGGCAACACAGAAAGAGCTCTTACAAATATTAGGGAGCGTAAAGAAAAACTCAGCCTCTATAATTGATCAGAACTTGCGCAGTACTTTGACAGAAGAGCAGACGTACTTTTGCACGAAGGGACGTTGATGTAAGAGATATTTGTCAAAGCAGTTCACCAGTACAACGATGGTTGTGTGTCTGCACAGACGCAGGGCTGCTTTCCAGTAAGTTTCCACTGAGTCAGTCAAAACAGTTGTGCATAAATTCAAATCAGCTGGACTTAGCAGAAGAGTAAGATGATGAATTGCAGGGTTCTTCACTGAGCTTCTTTTTTTAAATTTGCTGTTTAGTTTTATGATCAATTTCTTCCCAGGTCTTTAATAACGCCTATCTGATGTTTGGAAATTTGTGTCTAACAAAACTTTGTCACAAATTCTCTACTCTGAGCTATCGGGATAACAGTGCCCCTCATCTTATCTCTCAGACTGAACACAGCCACCCAACAATGGAAGCCTGCTTCAGCTGTCGGTATCTTGTTCTTTCAGTCATCGTCCATATCTCACACCCATATAGGTGAAGGTTGGAACATAGTCAGACCAGTAAATCAAGAGTTTTCTTTTAACTCTGCTCTATCTTCACCACAATGAACCAGGGCAACGCCCTCATTGCTGCAGATGAGGCCCTGATTGGTCAGTTCATCTTTCACTCCATCCTTTCAACACTTGTGAACAAGACTCATCCCAAACCTGGAGGGGGCATTCTGTCATTTTCCAGTTTAACTGCAGCACAAACCGTCTTTTAAAAAATGTTGTTTTATAATTTAATGTATTTTTCACCATATAAGTTGCACCTTTTTGCATGAATTTGCAAGTCCTGTGACTTATACACCGAAGCAACTATTACACATTTTTTCCATATTTATAATCTAATTTTTGGCTGCGATCTGACGATTTAATTCATTCTGTCATGGAAAATATTGAAGATTACCATTTGCAGCCGCTAGAGGGTCCTCGAGCTTTATGGCAAGCCAAGTGTCTCATTAATAGGTAAAAGTGGCCATTAATGAGACACTTGGCTTGCCATACCAAGCCACCTTCGTCTCTCTCCGGAACTCCCGGAGCAAACTTCAAAATCAGCTGCAGTTCACCTGGACGGCGCAGTGAAATGCAGCTGATTTGACCCTCAAAGTGCGTTTATTAAGGAAAAGTTCAACTGAAACACACCTTTGCTATAATGTCGAGCAAACAAATAATTGTTTTTAAGTGTTAATGTTGTCAAATTTATTTTGTTTTTTTTCATTTACCCTTTATTTATACAGGTAGTCTCATTGAGCTACGAGAACTCATTTTCAAGAGAGACCTGTTTAGGGAGCAGATGGGGGTTAAGTGCCTTGCTCATGGGCCCAGGGTTGGGCGATTGAGGGTGGGGGCAGGTGTGGGTGCGTCACCTACCCCACCCACATTTTTGATGTTGTCGGTACCGGGGCTTGAACCGGCGATCTTTCGATCACAGGCCCACCTTCTCTAACCTCTGTGCCACCACCCCCCTGAAATTTTTGGTAAAGTCCTCCCATGCACGCTCCCGCGGCCTCCATTTGGCAGCCAATCGATTTTTGGCACAACACCGGCCCACGTTTCTGGGTGGTCAGTGGTGACGCCTAACAAATGCAACTTATACGGCGAAGCGACTTATTTATGTTTTCTTACCCACTTTATTAGACATACTTGGACTGATGTGGCTTACACGACGGTGCAACATGTACGGCATAAAGTATGGTAATAGGGTATATTTTAAAAACTGTATTTAAAAGAAAAAAATCTACTTTGCCATAACTGTGCACACATCAGCTTCCTATGACACTCCATGACAGAGCTGTAAAGGCCTACAAACATTCCTGAGGGTAAGTAAAGAGGACTCGTGTTTTGGTAGTGGGTGTGTTTAAAGATGGGATGAAGGCTAATAACTGGGGTGGCTCTGAAGCAGAAGAAAGCCTGCAGACAGCTGCTTGTATCCACTCCTCTCCTGCGAGCTCGTCCCTTGTGATACAATGTGCACTGACCTCAGGTCAACCTTGTAATGTATCCAGTTTTCAATAACATCCACCTCAGCCGTGCGCCTTAGCAGTAGTTTTAATGGCACGTTCCTTGGTTTTTCTTTGCGCCTCAAGGGAAATTCATTAAGGGTCACATAAAAAAAAAAAAAACCCTGCAGGAACTAATTTATCTTTCCAAAATCTGAAATAAAACAAGAAATGTCTTGAAATACATACTGGAAGAGTGGTTCAGCAGATTGCTCACAATGCACAGACAATGCCATTATCGCATAATAAAACCATATTCAGAAAACATAAAAAAAAACTGTAGTATGCTTTTTTATAACTGTTTTGTTGTTGCTGTTGTCCATTGTTGTCATCTTTCTTTGTTGAAATCAGGTCTCTCTTGTAAATGAGTCCTCGAGGCTCAATGGGATTTACCTGTATAAATAAAGGTTGATTGATTGATTGATTGATAAGCCAAAACTTATTTTCTTATAAGTAAAATACGGCAATAATTTCATTTATGTGGGCGCTTTGACATACTTTGCAGCCCTATTCATTGACTTGCTTTGATCAAAGCTGCCATGAAGCCATAAAAAATCCTCTTGTACCTAATCTATTCAAGAATTTATTGCAATTAGCCGACTTTTCTTTTGTGACTTGGATTTTCTTTGTTCTTTTTTTAAAATTTGCTTTGCAGGGCAGCACACACAGCGAAATACATAGGTGACCTGTAAGGCTCATCTTTCAGATGCATTTCTTAGTTTATGGTTTCATAGGCCTCAGAGGAGTGGTACAGAGCAGAAAACCCTCCTATCCCATCATGGCCCCCGTAAACCCCTGCCTCCCGGGGCCCCTGCTGCATTCTGCTGTGCTTGAAAACTGAGATTATTCCACTGTTTGGTTCATCGGCAGCGCTAGGTGGTCACTGTCTGGCCCTGATGAGCAGATCTAAGGGAGATTAGTGAGCTGTTGTGGTGGATCGGCAGGAACAGTTGGCTGCTGTCCACACACAGCTGTGTGTTTGTGTTTCATAATACTCTGGCCTCTGGTCTGTCTTTGGCTTTGGTCTGCAGCCCCGAGCCACCTTTCCCTCCCAGTGAACTAACAACCCCGGGCTGCAGACATCAGGACCTCCTACATTTTTGAAACAGCTTTTGAAGTCTTTCCCTGAAGAGTTACGTGCTCCAACATCATTAAATGAAAAACAGTCACAAACACTCGGGATTCATAAAGCTTTTCCAAAACATCTACTATTTAAGATGAGAACTATTTTGCAAATGCAATATCAGGGCATTCGTTGTAATGATGAAACGTTTCTGGCAGCAATAGGTTAATATTTCATGTAGAAAATGTCCTGTTTTGAATAGTAAAACACTCCTAGATCTATTACTGGTGCCCCGAAGAGAATTGTTTCTCTGCTGGTCAAGCCAAGTTGTGTTCGTGTCCTTTCACTGACTGTGGTCGTATTTCACATGCCCCACTGTTCGCCGGTGACAGTCTCTATTTACAGAAAACAATCCCTAAAGGCAAAGGGTCGGCAGAAAATATCACAGAATAAATGTCTCATGTAAAAACAATCTGTGTTATTTACAGTGCCCAGGAGAAACGGTTTATATTTTAAACAATTCTGCATTTATAAAGGCTTTGTTAGTGTTGGAGACCAGGATGTTCTGAATATATCACTTCATTGTGGAAAAAAAAAAATCTGTCTTTTTGGAGGAAAAACCTCTACCTTTATATAAAGGAGATACTTTAGTGGATTTTATTGGATTGTCAGTGGGCTAAGTCTGGTTTAACAGAACTTTTATAGGAGAAAAATTATAGAAAAATGTAATTTATTTGTGTTATTGTGAGCTATCTGCAGCCAGTGAATAAATAAGTACAATAGTCCCTCGCTACTTCACAGTTTGTTTGTCGCTGACTCGCTCTATCTCGGTTTTTCAAAGTAAGATTGGACATGACACACAACTGGCTGATTGGTGGATGAGCCGCACGATTGACATGGAATTTTTTAATTTAAAATAAATTATTTTAAAATATTTAGCACCCGCTGCACTTGTGTGCAGCCCACAGGTGCAGGGAGAAGCTCCCTCCTGTAGTGTGTCATATCTCCGCTCTGCAGAGGAGAAGTGGGCGTGGCCAAGAGCGGTGGCAGAGAGCAGTTGAAAGCAGAGAGCTGAACTCATGACATTCTGTCTCTTTTAGAGCGTTTAGAGTTTAGAAACATTGTTTAGAATATTGCAAGAGTGTGGGAAGGGTTTAAATCACCTTAATACTAACCTACAAAGCTCTCAACAACCTAGCTCCATCTTTTATTCACAATCTTATTGTTCCATATTTTCCTAACAGAGCACTTCGCTTTCAGACTGCAGGCTTACTCGCGGTTCCTAGAGTTTCCAAAAGCATAATGGGAGGAAGATCTTTCAGTTATCAGGCTCCTCTCTTGTGGAACCAACTTCCAGTTTCTGTCCATGAGGCTGACACATTGTCCAGTTTTAAGACTGGGCTTTAGACTGTCCTTTTTGATAAATCCTATAGTTAGGGTTGGCCTGTCATGCTGTCTTAAGCTTAGACTACTGGAGGACAAATCACGTCAACGTGACTTTACGCTTAAAGCCGGTGTCATGCCAAATATCGATTGAAGGCCGCGGGAGCGACACCGGTGCATCAACAACATTCAGACGTGGATCCAGAGCTTTAAAAACTCCTACAGCTTGTGTTATTGCTTTGGACCAATCTGAGTCACCTGATAAAGGTTGTTTAAATGCGCTGCTATCGGTCTTTGCACCAAGCTACGTTCACGTTCAGATGATGTTGTTTCAAGTACGTTAACAAGTTAGACGTGTTGCCAGCTGCTTATCCAATCTCCGTGAAACAACGTCGACACACAGCTTTGGATTTATTCACTTGTCTTTTAACAAGAAAGCTGTAACGTTCCCAAACAGGAGACCACAACGAGATGGCTTGTTCGTTGCCTGCTAGGCTGCTAATGCTACGCGTGCTGCAAGATAATAGCGTAGTGCTGAAACACGCTTAGGAACTTTAGTTCCGCAGCGCATACTCTCTCGTTAATTCACTTTAACAAGTGAAAACATAACTGTAATGGTACATAGGTGGACCGAACCAAACACGCTGCATGGGAGTGGTGGTGCAGAGGTTAGAGGAGATGGGCCTGTGATCGGAAAATCAATCAATCAATCAATCAATCAATCAATCAATCTATCTATCTATCTATCTATCTATCTATCTATCTATCTATCTATCTATCTATCTATCTATCTATCTATCCATCCATCCATCCATCCATCCATCCATCCATCCATCCATC
>NC_056512.1:36250312-36269143 GCF_014905685.2 Nematolebias whitei
AAATCAGTCTAACATGCATGTTTTTGGTCTGTGGGAGGAAACTGGAGTACCTGGAGAAAACCCACACATGCAGGAGAAGAATATGCAAACTCCACCCAGAAAGACCCCAGGTCCAACCGGGGATTGAACCCAGGACTTTCTTGCTGTGACGCATCAGTGCTAACCACTGAGCCATCGTGCTGCCTTTATTGTGGCTTTATTGCAAGAAGGCATTGTTTGTTTAATTGGGTCATTAGAAGAATGGGTGGAACAAGTTGTTTCAAAAAACAGACACTAAGAATGAATGGAAAGATCCATTTATGTGTAAAAAAAATTAAATAAAATAAAAAAAATTAAAAGATACTGTTTTACATTTTGGTCAAGGTTCTTTATTGTCGTTTGCATCAAATGTGGTAAATGAGGTGGAATGAAATTGTGCACTCAAGGTCCCAGATACACCCCAAAATAGCAAAAATGTAAAGTATAAAAAAGAAACAGTATGGATCTAAGATACATGCTAAACAATATTAATCTAATATAATACAGTGTATTAAACAGAAGCCTGAACCTGAGTCTGATGTGAGCAGATGGTTATGAATACAGCTTTAAGGTCAACAACATGTAGGCACTAGTTTACCATTTGTGGTATTTGTTCATTTCAGCCTCTATATTTTACTCTGAGGTCATTTTTTCACTGTTTCATTTTGTCTTGTCAACAAAAATGGTTTGTAGGAACCGAAACCCCTTAGCCAGTTATTTCACTTCACAAATCTTGCGGTTTTACTCTCTGAATCAATGGTTCACAGAAACATAGAAAACCAAAATGTTATTTTGCTGATTAGGCTGAAATGGACTCAATAATCCAGCAGTAAGAACAAAACATGTAAATTGTGTCAGAACTGGTGTCATAATAAAATAAATAATAAATTGCAAAAAATGTATAGCTCAATTTTAATTATTTCTAATCCTATCATTGTATTTTAATTCTATTAAATCAACCAGGAAGTTAGAAAAACTATTTTACGATGTTGATGATTCAGCAAGGGAACTAATGTTATTGTGTAAATGATGGTGGTGTAAAAAGACTGTGGTTTCAGCCACGTTCTGTGTGGTCGACTGGTCCAGTTCTGACTCCAACGTTGTGCTGCTGCCTAAAATCCCACCAGGAACCAGGTTCTGCTACAGTGTGGGCAAATACTCCTGCTGTTTATGGGAGAACTGTTAGTTTGAAGGACCCCACACATTTAAGAGTGGCCTTCAAATCTGGGTTGGGAACAATTCATTTCATTCGTCTATTTGTTTTAATTTGAACCAAACACAGTTTTAACTTTAAAAGCCTGGCATTTTTTTAAAGGAACGCATGTCGCCTGCTGACTTTCATACCAAACTGTTTGAACTGAATTCACCTCAGACGCTCAGAAGGGACAGATTCAAAGTCGTTTTGGTCTAAACTTGTGAATGAATTTAACACAATCTCATGCAATATGGAGAGATCTTGAAATGACAGCACTCAAAGAGTGGATTGAGGATGACTCTCAGCCAGTGGTAATTTTAACCTCTTTTTATGGGTGCTTTAACTCATCAGCACCCCCTGAAAAATTAAGAAACCATCATTACAATTTTGTAAGAAAACTCAGTTCTCACACCTTAGATTCACCAAACTATTGAATAAATCTTGACTAAATGATAGTCTGAAACAGGCCAGCAAAATTTAAGATTTTTCTTGCATAAGTCGGATCCTCAACTCCACCTGTCAATCAATCTGATAGTCTTGTCAGCAACTGACCAATTGGCAACCTCAATTTGTCCCCAAGGTAAACGCTCCTTACCAGCAGGAGCTGCACCTCCTTTTCCTCCAACAACATTGCCAGGGTTTTGCTAGCTTAGAGCTACGTTAGTGTCGGCAGTTGTCGGGTTGTGTGTAGGGGGGTGTTGGATGAGAGAAGCAGAGCGTGCTAACACAAGGAGAGCTGTTGGTCAGGCTACTTCTTGTTGTGCCGAGCTCTCTAAAATAGTTATTGAATCAAGTGTTTACTTATGTAGGTAAACATAGATGTTTAAAAACTCATTAATATACACCAGAATGCAGGAAGTTGCATCTACTTTATTCAAAAATTTCTGGCGGAGGACCCCCCAGACCCCCCCTTACCCCCACCAGTATGTCCCCCCACATTTCTGACACCAGTGGCCACCACGTTGTTCAAGCCAAAGGACACTGTCAGCACTGGGGGGTCTATTAACCCCTAAAAGTCAGATTCTAGAATCGCCCCTGCTCTCTGCTACTATCACAACAAATTTTAGCTTGATCTCTAAAAGGAAAAAAAGTACTGCTGTTGTTCGGCGTATTGTTTTTGTACTACTACTGCTTAGTGTATTTTTCGTTTAATGTTTTTCTTAGTTCATCTTAGATCTTATTACTGTTTTTCTTTACAATTTATACTTTTGTTGGATGTAACTGGGACCCTGTGTACACAGTTTCGTTCCACCACATGTACCACATGACAAATAAAAATACTTGGACTTTGAAAAATGATAGGGTTATAGACATTTTTTTTGTGTTACCTAAGGTGATTTAAGTGTGGCAGCCACCTTGAATGGTGTAACCTTCAAACAATAATCAGTTGTAGATGATTGAGTTTCTTTAAAAGCTAAAGCTCATGAGATATTTTGCTAACACTACAGACAAAACGAACACATAGACACAACCACTCTGCCTTTGCCCTCAGCAAATAGGCAAAAATGAAAGAATGCCAAACATTTTGCTCACAAAGATGTTTTTCATCTGTCATTAAAGACTGACAGCTGCAGAGGAGCCCCTCAGGATGAATTCTGAATGAAGACCCCAAAGGGGGTGCGCAAAACATGTGGCGCTGCTTAAGGAGCATAGCCCGACAAAACAATCATAACCATAGCCTCACTGGCATCATAATAACTAATTTGAAATGCAGACCAGCAGCATGCATTCAACCACTGATGAGACACAGAAAAAAGTGGACATGAAAACCAAGCAAACATTTATTTTTTCACATTTTTCCACAACGGTAAACTTTGCTTGTCTGTTGTTAGACTGTTAACAGTTTAATTTGGCGGATCTGTCCACTGGTGAGTAACAGAACACATTTACTGGTTTGTTGTTGAGCAGTGGTGCCTCCCTCTCTCTCTGCACAACCACAGTGTGGGTCTTTCAGCCGCCCTGCTCTGGGCCCCTTTCTCCTCTAAAGCCCTCCCACTCGCTATTGTCCTTGACTTTTTGTGCTTTGTTCGAGGCCTTCATCTATCATGTGTGCTGACGCCAGCTTTCAAACTTACTGTATGAAATCCTCGGAGAAAATCTGTAAACACATCAACAACATTTTCTGTCAAACGAAGCGAACGAATGGACAATGCTGCAATCATGTTTTCACTGTTTTTCAGGTTTTACCTGCCAGCAGCCCTATTTATTATCCTTTCTAATGCGTTGTGGGAGGTTTCTGTGGAGGTAGAGATGAGGAGGCTGCCTCTGTCTGGAGGGCTTGTTTTATGGAAGGTCTGAAATAACCGCACAGGATTTTCTAAAGATCTGAGTTAAACATTTCCCAGAGTGCTGTAGTTTTCTTTGTTTGCCACCATGATGCAGTTTCAGTTCGCCTTATGCTTTTTTATGCACACTGTTTATGTATTTAGGTTATGTAAAGGTGCCTGTAGTTAACACGTTAAGGACCTCGGCTAGAATCACTGAACCACAAGGGTGTCATTACACGTTTTTTCTTACATCAGCCACATTTCCTTCACACCCAAAAACACATGACCGTTGTCCAAACAGAGACAGACGGCCGGCTCAAACCGTTACTTCTTTGTCTGAGTCCTGAACTCTCATAAGTGACGTCTCAAACTTGTGTCTGTGTTCTCGAACTTGAGAACTAGAATTTTCCAACATCCTGAGTAAACGCAGAGGCTTCCCTGTTCCTTCAATCAGATCAGATGAATCAGATCCAGGAAGCAGGCACGGACGTCCCTGAACGTTCCTTTTCCTACAGCTTTGGTCTAGGTCACAGTTCAGGAAAAGTGGAAGATGCACAGTATTTATTGGAAGAAGGCGCTACCAGTATTTGCTTGCACTAAACTGAGTCACATGGACAAATTGTGGGAAAGCAACTTCACCCACATTAAAAGGAACTTACCAAAAGTTTTTATTCTGCTTAATTTACACATTTTTTGGTACCACTTTATAATAAGTCTCCCCTTATATATGTCTAATTAATAGTTTATAGATATGTTATTAATAAATACTTTATAAATCATTAATAATTGTTTATAATGCATTATTAATTAAGGGTGAGAAAGAGACAAAGCCGACCAGTTTCTTGCCAAATAATGAGCCAAATTTGTTCACCTATATATTTCATCCAGAGTTGTTATATTAAACATTTCAGACTAATCTTGTAAGCACAATAAGCGTAAACCTAGTTTTATTTATTTATTTATTTATTTTTTTTAGGATATCCCGTATTTTCTGGGTTATATGTCGCTCCAGTCAAAAAAGCATCATGAAGAGGAAAAAAACATATATAAGTCGCTTCGTCACATTTCGACACATAAGTCACATTTATTGTGTCACCGCTGGCTAGAGTTGCACTCGGGTCCAAATGGTCCAAACAGACCCAGCCTGCAGCCATCATCTCTGGACCCCACCTGATCCGATGAATTAACAGTAGTTACAGGTCCGAACCTGAAAAAAACAGACATTTTTAAATAAGCTTTGACTGCTTATACAACCAAGTACTATTAACGCTTGGCAGATACGTGCGGCTGAGAGGGCCTAAGATCGGAGCTGAGGAGCCATCAAAGCGCATTAAATGCTTCCCCTGCTTCTGCCTGCATCCTGCTCCAACATGTCGAATATTTTGTGATCTCACCTGTTTGGGTCATCGGCCGCGTGCGTCCGCTGATTGCAGCGGTTGAATGAACGTCCATTTGGGCTGATGGATCGCGGGCAGTAGTCCATCTGAAGCTTATTTTAACTTTTTACCTCTTTTAACCGGCTGGTCAGCGCACGGTCAAATGGCCACGTGCAGCAGATGCGGTATGGTAAGCCATGTTTGCATATATTGGATTGTCGGACGCGCGTGTTCCTAACTCAATAAAAAGCCAGACACCGACCCGGCCCACACATTAAGCACAATATTATGGCCTGTCCCGGTCCGAATCCAGGTTGGGTGGGTTTGGGCTTTGGGTTCGGGACCCCCGGGAACCATGGGCTGGTGTCAAGCCAAAAATCAATTGGCGGCCACAGGAGCGCACATGGGAGGACTAGTTCTTTGAAATTTAACAAGATTAACACTTA
Source organism: Nematolebias whitei (assembly GCF_014905685.2). NCBI lineage: Eukaryota > Metazoa > Chordata > Actinopteri > Cyprinodontiformes > Rivulidae > Nematolebias > Nematolebias whitei. The sequence goes on from NC_056512.1 coordinate 36,255,615, forward strand.
AAAACAATTACTTGTTTGCTTGACGTGTCTCAGTTTAACTTTTTCCTTAATAAATGCAATTTAATGGTCATTGTTGGGTGGGGGGTGGCGGGGGTAGCGGTACAGGAACCCTCTAAAGGCCTCTTTCGGCTGCAAATGGTAATGCTTACTCTGGTTCAGCGTCAGTCAAACATTGAGTTATGAACATGGAAAAAAAAAACGTATATAAATCGCTTAGTCGTGTAAGTCACAGGACTGGCAAATCTGTGCAAAAAACTGTGACAATGTCTGAAAATACAGTAATATTAGTTGTAGATACTTATAATGCAGTTAATATTATATGCTAAAAAAATAGGTTTATGAATGTTTATTGTGCTTGCAAGGTAGTAAGTTAGTCTGAAATGTTTAATATACCAACTCTAGATGAAATACATAGGTGAACAGATTTGGCTCACTATTTGACAAGAAACTGGTCAGTTTTGTCTCTCTGTCACCCTTAATTAATGCATAATAAACACTTATTAATGATTCATAAAGTATTTATTAATAACGTATCTATAAACTATTAATTAGACATCTATAAGGGGAGCCTTATTGTAAAGTGGTACCCATTTTTTTAATTACTGCCTACAAATGCTGCTGAGTCTAAACTTTGTTTTAAAACGTGTGTGGGTTAGAACATTTACCAAAATGCTTTTACTTTGGAAAAACCTTATCAGCTGGATCCAAAGGGGTTAATGCTTTTTTTTTTTTTTTTAAATCAGGAAGAAACAGGAAAAAATGGTATCATTATATTTGAAGGCCTTTAGGGCATTTTGGAATTTCTACACCTGGTTCCATTAAATCTAAAGGAAGCATGCTGCAAAAGTAAAAACACTGACAGACGCTCAAAGATTTATATCTTCCTGGTAAATGGAAAGCCATCGCAAGCACATGTAAATAACTATATTTTATAACATTTTTACTGCTGTTCATTCAGAATGAAATTCTACATGTATGACTCATAAATGACAACAAACAGCAGTTCAGTAACACCTGAATGTGATAGCTTAACGAACCAAACATGGTCTTAACTTCTACATTTAACTCTGATCTGTGTTGATTTAAACAGAAAAAACTTTTTTTTAATTTTTTTTATTAAGATGGAAACTGGCTGGGTCTTAAAAAAAACAAAAAGTATGTTTTTCGCAATGAATGAAATGGTCATAAAATGTTGATTTTCCACCCGTTTGATTTGACCATTACATCAGTATTGCTTTATTCCGAACCAGACCTCACATATATAATGTTTCATTCCATCTAATGATTTGCTTATTTGATTAAACTCAATACAGAGCGGCCTAATTAATGAGGTTAAAATCAGTGACATCAGTGATTTATGGCAGATGATTTGTGAATTACATAATCTGCAGAGAATCATCACTCTTGAGCACAGGCGGCTTTAATGAACCAATTCAGCAACTATGCACAATGTTATTTACATTTTGGCCACATTGACAAATATAATACAACATAGAACTATTAAAAACAGCTCAAGGGAAAAATGTCAACCTAAAGACGTTCTTCTACAATAATGTTCCGTGTAATTTTCTGTTCTGTAGGAAAACTGTAAAGTTTTACGGCAGGGTGTTCTTCTGAGGTGCCACAAACCAAACAGCCATCGAGTGCAGCGCACGCTGGAGCTAACTGCAGGATTTTAATGTTGTGTAACAACCCAGAGCTGCTTTCAGGATTTGAGTGGAAGGGAGGCCACGTGTGTGTGTGTGTGTGTGTGTGTGTGTGTGTGTGTTGTCTGGTATGTGTGAGTGTGTGCACTTGATCTGATAAAGTACAGTCTGTCTGCTCGCTGCACTGATTATTTGTTCGGTATTTTCCAGAGAAGGTTTGAATCTGCACACAAACTTGAATTCTTCACAGCACACCGAACCGTTTTAAGACCGAAGCAACGGAAAACGACTACAAGGATTGTTTGTTTGTTTATTTGTTTGTTTGTTTTTTAAACTGTGAACTTTGTCATGTATTGCAATCTAACTACTTCTGCATACTTTGTGTTATTTTAGCCACATTCAGCTCAGTCAGGAGAGGGGTGCCCTGATTTTTATTTTTATTTTTGTAACTTTTATATGATTGTAAACATTTCCCTTTAATTATATTATAATTATAAGTTAAATTCTCTTAATCATCTCTTTGAAATCTGCTTCAACCTACTTGAGACTTTTTTTTTTTATCTTCTTGTACAACAACCTTGTTTGTTATCAAAATATCTCATGAAACAGTGTTGGGATTTCGAAGGGCTTTCAGCTAGCTCTTTGCTAATTTTAGCTTCTCGCTACCTTTTGACACTTTTAGCTAGGCTTTTACTGATTTTTATATAGTTTGCATTTTAAAACCTTTAATTAGTTGCTACTTTTAGATTTTAGTTAATCCTGTTGTTGCCTTTAGCTGATACTTTTAGCCTTTTTTTTTACTTTTACATTAAGCCAACTATTTTCTGCTTTTGGGCAGTGTTTTGTTACTTTTAGCTTTTAGCTAGCCATTTGGTACTTTAAGCTTATAGTCATTGTTTTTACTTTTCACTTTTAGCTAGCATTTTTCTACTTTTTTTATACATCATTTTTCTTTTTTTTTAATCTATTAGCTAATGGTTTGCTCTTGTTTGTTATTAGCATTCTGCTTCTTTTACTGTTAACAACTCAGTTTCAGCGTAATCAGCAAAATGCAGCGAGGTCCTCCAGCATTCACTGCATTTTTGAAAAAAATGTAATATATGCCTCTAGTAATGCCTCAGACGAGTCGACGGGGGAGTGGGCGGACTCCAGAAAAACATATGAACACCATCAAACTGGTTGACCCACTAAAGGTGATATTTATAAGACTGAGTTTGTTGTGGCGCCTCAGACGGATGAAGTCTTTTGCATGAAAGATGAAACATTTCACAAAAAAGAAACCAGAGGACCTGACTTAACGTTGTTAGACAATGCCTCTAGATTTTAAATAACTCATCTTTCATTGTCCAGAAACTCAAGGATTATCAGAAAATTTCAAAGAGCAACTTTCAAACTCACACAGCTTCACAGTCATACAAAAAAATAATAATAATTCAACCATTTGTGCAATCCACAGTAAAGTATACGAGGCAGAGCTGGTGTTGCCAAAGAGGAGGCATCTGGATTGAGTTTCGCCCTGCAGGGGTCTGGTCCTCAGCAGATGGTGCTCGCCAAACAAGCAGCTCTGATTAGAAGCAGAAAGGCGGCCCTTTCACTTACAGTACATGCGCTCAAATCATGCGCGCTTGTCAAACGGCCAGTTTTAATACAACGTTCTTAAAGGAGACAATGCTGTTCTCAGATCAGGGCAGAAAAAGCTTGATTCATTGTAAAAAAAATAAAATAATAATAAACTGTTGATTGATCAGCAGCATTTCTGTCTGTTGACTCCCATAAGAGCAGAGAAGTGCTTTTGATTTGTTTTAATTGATCTAATTTTGAATAACTTTGCTTGTCGGTGCAGGAACAACAGATTTATTTAAACGTGACGCAGAAACAATTAGGAACAGATGGTGTTGTACAAACGCTTCACTTGAACCACTGAAGCGTCTCCATTAGAGTTGCCAGTTCAGCACGAATACACAGAAACAACGTGAGCGGGATATGAAAAGGTGAAGGTGGACGATGTTTTTGCTTCACTTGTGCGTGTCTCTCCCCAAATATCTCATTTCTCTCAGTTAGAACACAAACTCCAAGTGCGAGATCTTTGATTAAACATTATCTGTGGGAATCAACCTTTTTTGTTAGCAAAATATCTCATGAAACAGTGAATGCCTTTCATAGCAGGCAACGTGTTCGTTTGACGTATGCTAGGCTTTTAAATAAACTTGCTTTTTTATTTCATATGATTTTAACAATGATTCAGTTCATGTAGATAAAATTCTTCTACGATCTCATCAGATACCTGAGGTGCATCTTCCAAACATTAAAGATTTGAAAATGCTTCTTCCCTGTCAGGTACGGAGGATGTTCTTGTGAAAATCCAGCAATGTTCAGTAAGGTCATCTGGATGGTTTCTTTTTTTTTTTCTGAGACGTTCCGTCCTTCATCCAAAGGACTTCATCAGTCCAAGGAGCCACAAACAAACTCAGTTCCACAAGCAGCACAACCACATAGTGGGAAAAAAAAAACAGTTTGCTGGTGGTAAGATGGTTTCTGAGGAATGCCCTCTCCCCCTTGAATGACTGATGAAGTCCTTTGGATGAAGGACGAAACGTCTAAGCAAAAAATGAAACATCCAGATGACCTGACTGAACATTGTTGGATTTTTTTTACCTGGATTATTGAGCATGAACTTTGATGTTTTGAACCACTTGGGCTGCCTCAGAGGAGTTGACAGGGGAGAAGGCGGGCCCCAGAAACCATTGTATCACCATCATTTTTTCCCACTATGTGGTTGTGCTGCTTGTGGAACTCAGTTTGTTTGTGGCTCCTTGGACTGATGAAGTCCTTTGGATGAAGGATGGAACGTCTCAGCCAAAAAAAAAACAACAAAAAAACATCCAGATGATCTGACTGAACATTGTTGGATTTTTACCAGGGTTGTCGAGCATGAACTTTGGTGTTCTTGTGAAAGTGTTTCTGCAGCCGACCAGTAAAAGTCCATACAGCTCCTCTCTGTCTCAGGGTGGGAGGTACAACTATGACTGGACCCTCGCATGGAGGCTGTGGGAATGGATCACAGGAATCCTCCCACAGGAGAGGACGGGTGAGACACAAATCTAAAGACGGGCTCTGTGGTTTTCGCCGCCTGTGGGTACAGAATGTGAGACCGAGAAACGGAGCACAATGTCAGCCTCTCTCTCATGCCCCCAGAACTCTGCGCTGGTCACGTTGACTTTCCCTCAAAGGTGGGACGAAGGGGTCTGGGTTATGGGGTTGGTGGCACTTTCATAGTGTGTGTGTTTTCAGACAGGGGCAGCTGTTAAAATGTTATCCCATCATTGTGTCCGACCACTTGGTGCTTCACAGCTGACTCAGACGTACCACTTTTTGTTTCAGGGTTTCCAGCAAACCTGACTTCAACTGAAAACCAACGCTAAACAGATCTCATCAGTAAAAAGCAAAACTCCTGCATAAATTCTGTCTCCATCTTTCTAAGAACCATAAAAGAGGAATAATGAGATGAACTGAATCCACCAACCTGGACTGTCCGCCGCACTTGTTCTGCAAATGGCTCCACGTGATGGTGAAGGAAGCTGAGGGTCATCAAACGTTTTCTACTAAACAGCTCTGTTGTCTTACGGACAATTATTCATTTAACTTCAGCAGCAGCTGCAGCCTCAACGTGAAGATCATAAAGAACATGAATAACTCAGAACAGCAACAGAAGAAACAGAAAATAAACTCAAAACAGAACTGTTTTTCTCATTATCTGCTTACTTTATTTTGATGATGTACTGTATTTTGTGATTTAAAAAAATATATATTTAACCATTTTTATGCATTTTCCTAAATTTAACTGTTTTCTGAAGTGTCTTGGTTTTGTTTTGTTTTGTAGATGTACTTTCTGTTTCTTTCTACAGTTTCATTATATAAATATACACAGTATATATTCTGTTATTTCCCCTCCTTACAGCAACAAGCTAAAAGTTTAAATAACTAGAACAAAACATTTTCCAGTGTTCTGGCTCTCTTCTTGCTTTTGTGCTTGTTGTTCATACATGTCAGCATTTCAGAGGACCTGTCGGCAGAGCCAAACAAATTCAAGATGACAGTTTATTGCTAACAAAAACATATGGTCCTCAATATGCTGAAACTGCTCAACACGTGCACAAATTTGGGCTTAAATCCCACATTCTATGGGGCGCTGCTTGTAAAGTTACACAGGCAAAAATTAACATAAATATTTAGGTTCTTTTAGATTTAAAGAAGAAAAAATACGTTTTTTATTATCATATTTTCACCATGTTATTCATGCATTTATAAATTTCATAGTTTCCAACTAAACATTTAATTTACAAGATAAATATTTAGTTTACAAACTACTACTTAACTTGCAAGTTAAATATTTAGTTAGTAATCTAAATATTTAACTACTAAACTAAATATTTTGGTGTAAATTAAATATTTAGTTTACAAGACAAATATTTAGTTTACAAACTAAATACTTAACTTGCAAGACAAATATTTAGTTAGTAAACTAAATAGTTAGGAGTAACTTAAATATGTAGGTGTAAATTAAATATTTAGTTTATAAACTAATACTTAATTTGCAAGTTAAATATTAAGTTAGTAAACTAAATATTTAAGTGTAAATTAAATATTCAGTTTACTAGATAAATATTTAGTTCACAAACTAAATACTTAACTTGCAAGTTAAATATTTTGTTAGTAAAGTAAATATTTAATTTACAAGATAAATATTTAAGTTACAAACTAAATAACTTGCATTTTAAATATGTAGTTAGTAAACTAAATATTTAGTTTACAAACTGAGTACTTAACTTGCAAGTTAAATATTTAGTTAATAAAATAAATATTTAGGTGTAAATTAAATATTTAGTTTGAAACTATGACATTTATAAATGCATGAATAACATGGTGAAAATATGACTTTGAATAAAAACTTTGTTTTGCTTGTGAAAGGCTAAATAAACCAAAATATTGCTTTTAATTTTTGACTGTGTAACTTTACAAACTGCACCCCATACACACACACACACACACACGCACACACACACACACACACACACACTGGCAAAGACATTATCATCTGTCTTCAACTTTTATCTGCGGTCAACAACAAATGAAGCACATTGTTTTAAAGTCCAGATCAGTGGTTGGGTTTCCCTCATTTACAGAGAGCTGCAGTGATTTGCTGGAAAACGAACATTTTATGTTGCAGCTTAAGGTTAGTCCCAGAACGTAGACAGAACTGAAGGAGCGAACAAACAAAGGCTGACGAGGCAGCAAAAACTTAAGGCGAGGAAAACACTTCCCAAGCCATGGCATCAGAACCAACAATGCTCTGCAGGTGAGTGAAATAAAACAGAAGGAGAACATGGACTGGAGCTGATGAGGAGAAGTGGCTTCAGCTGGGAACGAGGTGCAGGTGTAAGCGGGCGTGGCAGGACTGAAGTGAGGAATGGTATTAACTGAGAGTGACTGGCAGCGCAGAGGAACACAGGAGAACCGAAAACATGAAAGCACAAATAAAATGAAACAGAGGAATTACACATCACAGATGAACCCAATGTTAAATCACAAATGACCAAGAACAGAATCAACAAACATGCATGTGCGTGTTCATGCTGACATCGTGTCCAACAGGAAGTGAAAGGTTTGCTGACCTGGACTTGAACCAGGGGACTTTACCCACAGAGACTGGTTGCATTCTCGCCCTTTCACCACTGGTCACCATGGACGCAGCTGTTTTTGTTAGTTAGCGCTCATCAGAACCTTCAGACGACACAGAGCCCGGAACACGTCGGCTTTCCGACTGACCACTTGACCCTCCGATGGCCCGTTCATGAAGAGCGGTGACAGGAAATGAACTCACGCTTGCTTTGAAAGTCACAGTTGATGATGAATTTGAATAAAAGCACCGCAGTTTCACCAAATTTTAGATAATAACGTGCATTACTTAATGTGTTTATTTTCTTTAATTTAAAAACTAAAATATAACAATATTAGTTTTGCTGTCTAAATAATCTCACATATTGCCTAATAATGTATAAAAATACTAGACAAAACTTCCATCCCTCATCTTTACCTGCTCCATTCTTTCCAGATTGCAGGGGTTACTGGTGCCCATATCCAGCAGTCACTGTACGAGAGGCGGGGGACACCCTGGACAGGTCTCCTGTCCATCACGGGGACACATAGAGACAAACAAGACAAACAACCATTCTCTCTCTCACTCACACCTAGAGACAATTTAGAGTTACCAGTTCGTCTAACATGCATGTTTTTAGTCAGGGAGGAAACTGGAGTACTCAGAGAAAATCACACATGCATGGAGAGAACATGCAAACTCCACCCAGAAAGGTCCCCGGCCGGGATTTAAACCAGCAAACTTCTCGCTGAGAGGCCACAGCTCTATCAGCTGAGCCACTGTGCTGCCCACTACTTAAAACATTCATTAAAAGACTGAATTTATGACAATTTTTAGTTTAGTCAGTAATTTGCTACTTTTAAGTTTTGATAGCTTTTTTTGGGATAGTTTAGCTTTTTCAAACTTTTAGCCAACAATTAGCTGTTTTAGCTACATTTTTCTACTTGTTGTTTTTCTGGCTGGCATTTTACTACTTTTAGCTTGTAGCTACAGATTTGCTACATTTAGCGTTTTGGTACTTTAAGTTGGTGTTTTTGGAGTGCTGTTAAATTCGTATGACCAGAGAGGAAACAAACAAAAACACCATATTTCTGGTGTCTTGTTACAGTAAATGCACTTAAACCCTAAGAATGGTATTACAAATAAAGTGCTTTTGACATTGTCACTTTTTAACACCGTGATACCTTAAAGCAGTCATCGGTGCATGCTAGCTGTCAGTGTCGCTGCACAAAGTATATAATATCCACTCCACGCAGATGGTGGCCCGTCAGATTCAATTATATTTGACTTTCACCGGCATGTTATCCTCTTTCAAAGAATTTGAATTTGTCACTTTTATTTCAGACATTTACAAAAAGGGCAACTGTGACAGAGAATGAATAACGAGAGGGCTTAACAGCTCTGATCAAAATGTCACCTTAACCTAGGGTGCCATGTTGTGCACGTTTAGATTTGGACTGAATACAAATGTTATCCTCTGAAGCGTCCTTGCCCTTCGCTGGCTTTCTCACACTCTGACTCTAATAGTAATTTGCAGACTCTTTTATGAAACAAAGGGGGGGGTTTATATTTCATTTAATACAGCAGCAAACCAGTGCCAGAGAAAGCAAATGACTTGCTCGTGTAATTATAAAGTCAAAGCAACTAATGCGATTTAAAAAATGTAGATGTTTTGTTGCAAAGTAATTCTTTTGTTTGGACTGTTTTATCAAAGCCACATTGCTGACCGACCCCCGACAGCTGTTTTCCTCTCAAAGTCCGTCTCTCGACTTTGATGTGCCAAAACAAATATTGTGCAAATTCTTTTGCAGTTTAAAAATTTCAATGCATTTATTTTTTCTAATCAAAGACCTAGCATTCCTTGAAGGATTGCATATCACCCACCATCGTTCATCCCTGAGTTTTACACTATAGGATAACGTTTTGTTGAGGAATGATGCATTTATAGCCATATTGGTTGAACATTGAATCATTTTAATATGATATATTAAAATTATATTAATATATAATATTTAATATGTTATGTTCTCCCTATCTCAGACTATGTGATGTAAGTGACTCGCAGTTACTGCCACGCCAAATTTAGTTCAACGTCTGTAAAACTGACTGAATTATACCCATTCTTGTGTTTTTAAAGATCAGTCAAAGTTTGCTGCCGTCTTGAATTGGGTGGCCCACCTTTGCTGGTGATAATAAAACTGTTGTGGAAAGAAAGCAACTAATTTTAATAAAGAAATCATCCAGGAAATAGTAGGAGTTCCGTTTTATTCTGCAGCTTCCTGAGTACCAAGATGGCGCCATTAAGCTACAGCTGCAGACCATTTCCTTGATGAGCTCCAGGAGCATAAAAGGCTGCACAAGAGCTCTAGTCCCTGCTGGAGCATTACATGCCTACTGGTATTTGTGCTTTCAGCCACTTCTTGTTGTATTAAGCCCTATTCGCACAGGATTCGTTTTACCTAGGGACCACATGCTATTTGTTATAATTACGGAGATTGTCTGTGTTGTTAATCCCATGCGAGTCAGCCATGTCAGTAATTTGTAACGTAAAAATTCTCCCACAAATTACCCACTATAGTTTGCTGAACTCTGAGGTCCTGTGATAATATTAATCCAATGTGAATAGGCATCTCTGTGATTTGGACAGAAATTGGCTGGATCCGATACGTAATAAGGTGTTTTTTGTTTTTGTTTAAGCAAAATCATTTGAAAAAACATGGATAAATAAGAACAAGGATATTTTAAATGAACGCGCTGCTCGCTTTGGCTTTTGTAGATGCTGCTACTTCCATCACTGCAGATGACAGCAGGTGCGGAGACGCGCACAGCCGGTGATCAGCTGATCCATCCATTCATTATATTTCCCCTCTTCTTCTTTTTCTGGTAGCGGGGGTCGCTGGTGCCCATGTCCAGCGATCACTGTGCGAGAGGTGGGGTACACCCTGGACAGGTCGCAAGTCCATTTCAACCAGCGGGTCAGCGGACGCGCGCGGATGGTGACAGATTGTCCATCTGAGCTTAACACGACTTATTTTACCTCTTTCAACGGGCTGGTCAGACCTGCCTCCTCCTAAACAAGTCGATTAACACAATTTTATATTGTACATTCTTATTTAGTTTTATTTGTGAAAACCGCATCAAAGCCCGAGACCGGCCCATCCCACACATTAAGCACACTATTATGGACCGGCCCGGTCATGACAACGCAGCACGTTAACATCATATCCGGAAGATGTCCGTACACTTCAGCTAAATCTCAGGCTTTGGTTATCCCATGTGAATGTGACACATAAAAGCAGTTGGAGAGTATTTTTTTATTTCATATGGTCCATAGGTAAAACTAATCCCGTGTAATAGGGCTTTAGAAATAACAAATTACTTACACTGTTCTCTTTGTGTTTCAGCATCCTGCGATCCACCTGTTCCTGGACCCTCCTGTGAATCCCTGAGACCTCTTGTGACTTGCCTCAGCTGTTTCTACCACCTCCCAACCACTTGTCAACCACTCCCCTTCTTTGGACTGGAACCACTGGAACCTCTGCTCTCCTCTCAACGCTTCAACTCCCACCTCTAACTGTTTCCCAGGTCCTCCTGGGTACACAGAAGAACTTGAATTCACTGTAAATAAAGCACTGTAATTCTTAAGAGTCTGTTTGCTCACTCCTTATTCTCTGGGTATTCCGTTAAACCTTACAGAAATACTTCTCACTGTTTATTTTTTGGGCTTGCAATGACTTCATCTGTACTTTTACTGACGATTTGTGACGATCAGTGTGTTTTTGTATGCAAATGACATCACACACCCTTCAGCCAATCGGTGGTGTGGTATATTTGTAGCACCTTGCCCTCTTTTTTTATTTCAAGTTTTTAGACATTTTCTAATATTTTATGTACATTCTGGAGAGTCAAATTCTCTCCAACATGACTTGAAGGCATCTTTGTAAAGTCCTCCCATGCAGCGAGCAGCAAGTGGTGTTGGCGTCACGTTGGAGCTCTCTTTTAGGCGCCACTTGGAACGGTTAGTTCCCCTGTGAAAACAAACAAACTGCCAACAGAAAACCACATATGTGCTGAACACACTTTCCATATCTCTCAGGGAAACACCCGTGGAGGTGATAAATAATGTGCAGCACTATCTGTCAGTTCTGTAATTACTGTGAACCCATTCATACAAAGATAAATTCCACTGCAGGCACCTGGGTGTCATCTGTGTTAAGGAAAGCAAACATGAAGTTGCCAGCATTTATCTCCACCGTGAGCTGTTTGTGAGCGGGGAGGGCGAACACCCTGTCATGAAAAACCCAGTTCTTTGTCTGGTTGCAGAAATAGTTGATGAATGTGCACATTGGGGAGCAGCTGAGTGAGCTTGTTGAACTGTGTGGGTAAACTGACGATTCATGTGGACATGCTCTGCCACAATAATGACTTCTTCGCAGAGGAAACTGTTTTGCTTTGCTTTTGATTTTTACGACTCCAAAGTGAACATCCACTTACATCAAAGTGTGGGACCGTTTACTTTCTAGTCTCTGTGTGGAGGCCATAAAAAAAAAGAAGCTTATTTTCACTCGCAAAAAATTACATTTACAGTCAAGATGCCCAGTTTTTGTGGTGGACATATTTTTCAGATCCGTATTTTTTCAATAGGAATCAAACAAGTGATACTAATGATGGTGCTAATGTGATAACTTGACTATGGGTCCATTTTTGCAGCGAATAATCTACTTTTTAAATTTGAACACAAGCACGAGCACATTTCAATCTAAGATGAGGGGAAATCTGGGAGCTGAACTTTGAAAGGACACCAGTAAAACGAGCAAAAACATTACTGGTTTCGCCTTTGAAGGCGGGCGAAAATTAAAACTTCTACCAAATGGCTAATTATGTTTGTGGTACATCTCAATTTTCCTGCAATTTGTTTTAATTATAACAATATTTACTGGAAAGTTCCTGGAGAAACTTTGCCACGTTGCGGCCGTTTGAAATATTGATTTGACAGTAATGTGTTGGGGTTTGCTCTCAGCTACTATCACAACAAATTTCAGCACAAAAAGGCACAAAAAAATTAATGAGTTATAGTAATTTTTTCTTTGAAGCTAAGGATTTGGATTTAGTATGTGATAGAGAATGTAGCGTTCTAGTACTCGACACCGGTCTTGGTCTTGAAACTAGTCTCGAGACCACTTTTTGATGGTCTTGTCTCGGACTCGACCGCACTTGGTCTCGACCTTGTCTCGGTCTCGGACATTGAGGACTCAAAATTTTATTTCAAGACCACAGCTGTGGGAATATCACTAAACTACCAGAACATTGTCCAGTTTATTTGTTAACATCTTAGTTTTTACTGGTTCAAACCCAAGCGATAGCGTGACTCATCGCTAAATACATGGTTTTGTTACCGCTGCCACGCCCACCCCATTTCACTTGCTCAGGGTTCTGTACCAACAGAACAATATGGACAACAGAACGTAACGTCGCACACCAGCAGTGAAAGTAAGCCGCTACGGTCCAGTACTGTGTACCACTAAAAGATTCTGCAGTACCTGGAAGAGATGGGAGCGGCAGTCTGCTGTAAAACCTCATTCAGAACCGGTCACGGCCGCACTTTGGGTCAGAATAGATTATCTAGCAATAATCAGTCTAAAACACGGCTTAATCAGTTAATAAAAAGTTTTTATTTCTCATTTCAAATAGTTTCGGAACTGTTCGATCCAGGCAGAAGCCTTGTTTTTCTACCGCGGTGAAGTTAAGTTTTACGTCGGACGATGGACATTCGAGCACCGTGGCTTCAGCGGTGTGTTCCTCTCATTCGATCCGAAGCAGGCAGTCTGATTTATTTTACATCATTTGACCCTTTGACACAAAACTAATTATAAACTGCTCTAATAGACCTGACACACAAGACACCATCATTTATTTCTTATTTTAAATCATTTTCTAATTAGTTATTGAGTGACAACCATAATTTTTTAACAAATAAATTATGTAAAATTAGAATATGCTTTAAAATGAGAAATAAATCAGGGTGTCTTATCTGTCAAAGTAGCTTACACAAGTTTTGTGTCAGTGGGTCACATGACATGAAAATTACTGTGCAAAACCCACTGAATGTCTGATTTCTTTATATATATATACATATATATATACATATATATATATATATATATATATATATATATATATATATATATATACATATATATATATATATATATATATATATATATATA
>NC_056512.1:36274143-36398917 GCF_014905685.2 Nematolebias whitei
CAGAGAAACAACTAAAACATGCAGGATGGTGTTCCTCAAGGACCAGTGTTGGGAACCCCTGATCTACAGTAGGCTGGCTGTAGTCTGTGGAGTTAAAAAAAATATGGTGGAATCAAAGACATTGAGGTGGAAAAATAGAAGTGGCTCTTCTGCTGAACACAAAAGAGAACAGAAAGGATAAACGAGACAGCTGTCAAGAATAAATATGGAGAATCAACCCTGCTGGTGGAGCCCCCTAGAGACAGAGCTCCACATTCAGTCTTTGCAAAACCACTGGTAAGCTTACCATTTAAACTTTTTTCCCACTCTAGTCTAACACTAACTTTACTCAGCAAATCTGAGAGGGAATACGTACCAACATGCCAAAATGACCAGACTTCTCGCTTCAGAATGGCTCTTCCATGAACGTCGCCATTGTTGACTTGATTTCAGCCACTTCAGCTTCCGTAGGGGAACAAACGTTTATGTTAGTTGGCATCTAGTTATAAAATTTGCTTTCCATTATTTTAATTTAAGTAGACTTTAACATCGATTTTATTTGTGCAAACCAAACTATCTTAAACGTGCACAAATACTGCTACTAAGTCAAATAATGAAAGTACAAACAGCCTCATCAGTCGTTATCTTTTCACCAGTGGTGTAGTCCATGAGATACGTGGGAATACAGAGTATACGGTATAATGGGTATATTGTGTACCCGTTAGAAAAGCTTCAGTATACCCACTTAAAAGTGCCCAGTGAGGCTCGTGCCATTGTCAACACATTTGGAACATTTTATAGACCCACTGAGTTGGTTCAACCTGCTTTTTGTATATTTAGTGCTTCTGTACTTTGATACTTTACAACATGTTTTCAATACAAAGTCAACTGTTGTACAAAGTTTGTTGTACATTTATTGAAATATAAGCGTCGGAGAAATTTTGAAATGTTCAATATGCTTAAAAATCAAAATGCACAATATACCCAGTACAAAAACGTAAACTACGCCACTGCTTTTCACTCGTTTATAACGTCTGCTTTTAATATTTTCCAACAATTGTTTAAAAATATGCCGTTTGCAGTTAATTATAATTTTTTATTGATGTCTGAAAATCATCATTCGATCCTTCCAGACCCCAAAGTTGGGAACCACTGATCCAGATGATACTATGTACAACATTTAGAGGGACTTTTTACATCAGTTTACTTGTACGTCTATGCAAATCAATGTATATGATTTATTTATTTAATAGAAGAGTTTTGCAGTTCTTCATTTTGTCAACACGGGGTAAAATTATCCAGAACATACTGGTGAGTATGTCTATTTGTCTCAGACCACCAAGTGTCTCATACTAAGAATGAAGGTTTGATTATGTGATGGCTCTCTGTAATCAGACACCTTCCTTTGCTGGAGAAGATTTGCCTCCAGAGGATCAGTAAACAAAGTTCTTACATCTCTTCTCACCAAGAAGCAGGGCCTCCTGAGCACAGACAAGATTTGTGAGATTATAAGGACATCTAGTGGTGTGAATAGGAACCCCCTGATGAAAATTCATCTGGATTGTCAAACACTGAAAAGTTTGAAAGTTCAGGCCAGAACAAAGGTTAACCAGCAAGCTGTATGGGAGCCGTCACGTGCACCAGTCGATGCCCTGACCAGAGGCCATGACGTCTGTATTAGATGACAGGGACCTCTCCACACCTGAGCCAACATGACATTCCTCTTCTGCCATCAGCAGGTTGCTAATTTAGAATTTATCGACTGTCAGTCAGCACAGGCGCTCTTACCTTCCAGGGATGAGAAATCCTTGTCTGATCTACTATCTCAGCAGCATTTGTCACCGTGAAAGTCCCCCCCCCGGCTCAGGACCCTCACACAGTGGACATAATGGACGCTGCTGTTTCTTCCTGTTTGAATGTGGCTTTTCTGCACAGTTGCTGCAGTGCCGAGTGTTTGATCCTCGGCTGGCCGCAAAATATTAAAAGGTCAAGGATTGCCAGAGACACAGAACTGAAGAGTGGGATTGTGGTGAGGGAAGGTGAGACTGATGGTGAGGATGAATGGACAAAAAGGTCGCAGGACGCCTGTTGGTTCTCCTTTTCACCACTTACTAATTTATAGCCTGTGCCAAACTGTAAACTAGTTTAAACTCAACATCTTGTTCGTGCAGTGAAGGACCAAAGCTGAAATTTAAATACAGTCTTTATTGTGGTCATCTCTCAAAGTTATAATCTAATAAACAGCAACACAGGCATGTACAGTTCAAGGACAGAATATTCACTTTTACAAGAACAAATCGAAGGCTTGGAGCCTCCTGCAGATTCTTTTCACCACCTGCCTTTAAAAATGTGAACAACAAACCTCAAACCCAGAGCTCAGTTCATGATGCTGGTCCCAAATAAAGAAATAAACGCTAGTTTCACATCATGCATGTTTAAAGTAATTCACATCAGCACTGACAGTTGAGAAGAAATTATGAGATTCTGTTACTTTACGTGTATATTGGACACTTTAAAAAAAAAATTCTGGCTACAGAGGACGTTTAAGTGTGCAACATTTTTTTTAAATCCTCACTATCAAAACGACAAATATGTTTGAAAAATCACAATAATTGATCATTTTATTCATCTAATACTGACCAGTTGTCCAAGAGCAACATAGAAACAACTAGTACTGTGACAGACGTATCCCTCATGAGACTTTTTTTTTTCCAAGTAAGAATTTAAATTGTCAACAAACTGCCATAACAAAGAGGCAAATGCTGCTCTTAAATCTTGATTTAGATTTCCTAAACACAGCAACAATACCTATATTTAACTGTTCATGGTAAAAATGAGGTTGCATTGTTTTTTGTTTTTTTTGTAAACACTTAGCCAGAACAAATGAAAGTTAGAAATGAGAGAAACGTCATCAAAACACTTAAATATTCAAATTGTACAGTGAAAACGGTGCTAATGAGAGGTTTGACTCTAAGGGTATTAGTACAAATCTACCTGAAATAGTTGCAAAAACAAACAGAACATAAAAGGCAAGTGCTGCTCAGGATTACCTGCGTGTGTCAGTAAAGCAGGCTCGTCGTGCATGTGCACAAACGCTGTAGTGCAGCACATCGTTTAGGCATAGAAATGGTTTTGGCGTGCTTTGTCCTCACAGAGTCACAGGATAACAACACAAGCAGCTACAGTAAAGTTACATCACTATCAAAATGCTGTCGGTGTGACGGTTTGGTCCTAAGTTCTTTTGCCTGCTACACTTATTTTTTATGACAACTCTATTTTTTCTACTTAAATCATTCCTCACTATATGCTCAGCAATACGAGCCACTTTTCAGGACAAGTCTCTGTTGGCCATTTTAGTTAGCTTCTGCTGCTATTTGTATCTGTATTTCTATTTTATGTTTTCCTGTCTGCTGTGCATGTTTGTGTTCTTTTGTACAGCACTTTGGTTGGCCTTGTTGCTGTTTTAAGTGCTATATAAATAAATTGGTATGGTATGGTATGGTAAGTCACTTCAACTCAACTCTTTGTCGAAAAGAAAAGATTGTAAACTATTCTGCTTTTCCATAGTCAGTTTTATACTTTCTGCTCAGTTATAAGGATTTTGTTTCAGTTTTTGAGGATAATCAAGCTGAACATTTGTTTTTGTAGGTGTAACTGGTCCCACTACTCTCATTTGACTTATTTTATAAATTCACTTTTTTTCTTTAAAATTATATTATTTTATATCTGAGACAGATATGATCTACCCAATGATTTAGCAAACTGAAATAATAATAATAATAATAATGTCATCACAATGTCAGCACTGCATGTTTCCATACAATGGCGAAATTAGTCTCTGCATTTAACCCATCCACCACCAGGTGGTGCAGTGGGCAGCTATTGAAAGCGCCCGGGGGACATTTTGGGGATGAGACGTGCTGCCCAGAGACGCCACGTGATGTGCAGTGACTGGGGATCGAACCTGGGACTTTCGGGTCCCAAGCCGGCTGCCCTGCCTCTACACCATCTCGGCCCCATAAATGTGCAAAAGGTTGACATTTCTCCTTCGTTCTTTATATGTTGCTGCCAAAGAGCTAGACCACAGGTGTCCAAAGTGTGGCCCGGGGGCCATTTGCGGCCCCTTGGAGTGATTTTGTGCGGCCCACAACTGCAGTTTAAGAATGGTATCATTTTGGCCAGCAGGCTCAAGAGGTTGATGCAGACTTTCTGCAAATCAGTTGGTAATCCTTTTTTATATAATGTTTAGGAAAAACAATCTTCTCAAAATGAACAATATTAAACAAAAATACAAACCTATGGTTAGGCCTGTTGCGATAAACGATAAATCAATTAATCGCATGATGAATGAAAATTATCAACGTCATTTTCTTTTACCGGCTTTATCGTTTCTTCGTGTCTCTCTTTCTACTGAAGACACTGGATGACAAAAGGCTCAACCTCGGTGCTCTTCCCCTCCCTTTCGCTTTTAAATCTGTTTTAAGCGTCCAAAATCGTGTGTTTGGATTGTTAAAAGCAGCTAAGCTGAGAAGCTAAGCTACGAGCTAAGCTACTAGCTAAGCTACGAGCTAAGCTACTAGCTAAGCTACGAGCTAAGCTACTAGATAAGCTACGAGCTAAGCTAACAGGCCAACAACGGGGAAAAAAAACTCCGTTTTGTCGAAGCTCCAAAATTCACGGTTGAAACCTGTGCTTTTTTGTAAAAAGTTGTTTTTCTCTGCAAAAAGAAGCTGAGAACTTGTTCAATGATTTTTTTAAATTAAAATCTTTATGTGAATAATTTGTGCTTTGGACAAGTTCAGTAATCCTGTTAAATAATCCAAGTAACGTGTGCTTTTTAAATGGCATGAAACAAAACAACAACAGTCGTCACAAGGTTGAAGTGGTTGCATTGCAGGTTAGCGTGACCCTCATCTTTTATGTAAAAACACTGAAATCTTGGTCTTTCAGTGACTCACAGCTTTGGGAGGGACCGGCGCAAGATCAAGTTGAATCATTTCTGTCAGGCCAGTGAGAGCTGCAGTAATGACTAGCCTTGCCCCGCAAGTCTAATTATACCACCACACAGGTCATTCTTCTTTCCTTTCTCTTTTACCTTGAGAAATAAAGTTTCACAGCTGGATATGATTTTATAATTTAATCGTTGGTGGAGGCCGGTGATGAGCCTGTTTTAAATTAAAGTTGGGATGCTGAAGCTTTTGCCTGGTGTCTCTTCAAATGATTTCTGAAGCTCCAGCATCTGGACACAAAGCCACTGACTGAGCCACACATTTTGTTATTAAGAGGTTCCACAGAAAAAGTAACAACTAAAGACCCATTTATGCTCAACAATAAATATTGAAACATATAGAGACGGAGCCTTCTGTGCGTCCTTTGTGCTCATTTTGTGCATATTTCAGTACGTTGCCAAAGAGCTTGAGGATGAGTACCCAAATGCTGCAAGGTTAACATGCAGCCAGAGAAAGGAACAAAGAAGAACACAACTAAAATGCTGGAGCTTGTTGACAAGAGGTTAATGTGTAATAATCAGGGAGAAGAACTTTCCATCAACATGCTGCAATGTATTTAATGGCTGCGCAGACCACTTGGGAATTTAGGTCGATGCACATCTCTCTTTTAAACCACATGTCGAAAACCTGAAACTGAAATTAAAACTGAGTTTCTTTTTCATAAATAGATCTTGCTTAACTCTGAATGCCAGAAAACGCCTTGTAGCTGCTACCTTCCTACCGGCCATTGACCATGGTGACATTATTTACATGAATGCCCCTGCCAGCTGCTTGCAGATGTTGGATGCTGTCTACCATAAGATTCATAACTGGTTGCAACTACCGTACCCATCACTGCACTCTGTACTCCTTGGTCAGTTGGTCATCATTATCTACACGTAGGTTCTCACACTGGTTCATTTTCATCTATAAATCCCTCCTACCTTCTTATATCTCCTCCCACATGTCATGCCATCAGTGCAGTTACAGCATGCACTCTCAGGACATCATTACCTGCAGCGTTCCCTCATTGTGGACTGAACTTGGCAATAAGGCCTTCTCCTACTCAGCTCCTGCAACCTGGAACACCTTGCAACAGGAACTGAAGTTGTCCACCTTGATTTATTTGAGAGGTTTCAAACATTTGATGATGTCAATGGAAAAATTAAGGCAGAAACGTTCTTGTTTTTAGTATTTTATCCTGTTTTATGGCACCCTGATTTATTGTTTTGTCTCTTATTTGAACTGGATTTTTACTGTAGTTTATTGTCATTGTTTATTGTTATTGTTTGTACTTTATATGTTCGGTCTGGAACAGGTCTCTCTTGTAAATGAGTCCTCGTGGCTCCATGAGACCAGCCGGTAGAAATGAAGGTTGAATGAATGAATGGATGCTGTCTACTGCACTGCCTGCTTTTCTCTGTCTCTTCTTGACGACGTGCAATATCCTGATCTCCTCCATCACCGTCGCCATGTTTCTTATTGTCTAAAACTGGCCACAGTCAGACGTGACCTCTGAACTCTGCGCCGCTCTCGAGTGGCGACAACATGGGGAGTTATGTGTGCGGTGAGGTTTGATAACAACCGAAATGATCTAACCCAGGGGTCTGCAACCTTTATGATCAAAATACACCTTCATTCACTAAATAAAATGTGTCCAGAGCCGCAACAACTTGTTACAACTGCGATTATCAACTGGTGGCTCGTGGTCCACTTTAGGTTTGTTGGAGGAGACTTTTGTGGCCAGTAGGAGTGACATTATAAAGCTAAAAATATCTAATGATTTTCACCATTTATTGATATTTTTGACAATTTAAGACAAACAAAAAGACCAGATTCTTGTAAAGAGGTGGGGAAATAGTTTAAAAATAAAAATAGGAACAGCAGACATATGTATATATATATATTTTTTTTATTGTGGAAAAAATAATTAAGTATAGAAATAAAGCAAAAAGTTAAAAGTGAGTATTTGCAAAAGTAATGAAAACAGCTGCCGGTAGTACATTTTTGTTGTTGTTTGTATAACCATTAAAATTCAGCTGTTTGTTAGTTTTGGTCAAAGCTTGAAAGAGCCGCTGCAGAGGGACCAAAGAGCCGCATGTGGCTCCAGAGCCGCAGGTTGCAGACCCCTGGTTATGTCTGTTACTAAAAAAATGAACGAGTCTTAAGACGGTGAGATGGGGCACCATTTTTTAGGGTTGCCCCCCGGGCCCTCCTTCGGCGGTGCCCTTGCCTTTTGCACAGGTGAAATGAACGGATCAATCCACCAACTGTTGGCAGGTGTGTGTTTACCACCCCCGCCCATGGTTTACCAAAGATTAGCAAGATGTTTGACAGATTACTCAATATTATATTTATACAAGCCAGTTTGAGTTTTTGTTAGTTTTGTGGTGGGGTGATTGTTATTTTTCGACGTTGTTGTTATAAAGGCATGTTTTACAGTATCTTGGTATAAATTTAACATAAACTTAAAGTCTGAGCAGAACATACATATCAAATTTGCTGGAACTTATATAGCTCACGTCGTTTCTGTGTGTGAGCCACAGAATGACACACGGCGTGTCTCGGTGAACGCTCACTTTAAAATGACCGGGGGGGGGGGGGGGGGGGGGTTTGAGCTTCCCTGCTGCTGATCTCATGACTGGCCTCAAAACGCCAAATCTCAAACTGCTCCAAGTTCTACTTTGTCTGTAGAATTCCCTTCAACACGTTTTTTTTTATTTATCTCATTAAGCCACTGGGAAATCAATGCAGGTTCGTATGATGAATAAGTAACCGTGCAGTTTATCCCCACAGTGTGTGTGAAGAATGCAAAAAGTCTCAACACCTGTCAAATAAACTCTCCTGCAACCAATGAGCACATCTGAGGTATCGATTAAGACTTAGAACTATATGTTAGCTACTTCCACAAAATATTTCTCATGTAAATCTATCATATCAAAGATTATACAACAAAGATAACAATTACTTCATTACAAAAAATATAGACTAATAACGTTTAGGATCAACTATCCATTTAATTCTAAAATAGAGTTGCACAGTGACAGGATGTTCACCTCTCAGAAAACAGTGAAACGAGTCACTGTCAACCGTTTTTTTTTTCTTCTTCTTCTTTTGGTATCATAACCCAACAAAAAATACATTGGGAAAAATAATAAATATAAGCATCGTACGTGTACAAAAGCACATGTCGCAAGACGTGGTCAGGAAACATGAACACAGCAAATACTGACAGCTTTTACTCCTCCTCCATCGACTTCTCGATCTCCTTCAGCCTGCGGACAAACTCCTGAGCCTCCCTGTCTCCGGTGCGAGCGTCCAGCATCCTCATGATGGGCTTCTCTGGAGGAGAGGGCAAACAGATGGGAGAACGTTTACAACTGAAAATAATATCTTTGGATTTATTGTTATTGCTCGCCGCCGAAAGGCGAAGACGAACAATCGTGCTTTTTCCAATGTCTCTTTGTGTGTGTGTTTTAGCAAAATGTCTCCAGATCCACTGAACACATTTTCATGAAACTTTCAGGAAATAATCACTGGCTGTATCTCTACAACTGATAAAAAAATTGGTGCCAACCCAATTCAAGATGGCGACCAGAACTAATCAACCTCAAGAAACACATGAATGGATGAGTCAGCAAATTTAACAGACACTGAGCTAAGATTTGGTGTGGCAGTAGCTGAGAGTCATCTTCAACACATACTCTGAAAGATAATACATCTTGCAAGTGCTTGCATGAGATTGTGTGTAATGATTTAACAATATTTGACCAAAAAAGGAGATAATTCTGCCCTTTTTAAAGAAAGGTCTTTATTTATTTATGCATTCTTCGAAAGAATGCTAGGACTTTAGGTTATAAAAGATTTATTGAAAAAAATATGTGTATGAAAGTAGAGAAACTGCATTTCCTGTGAAAATGCAGTGTGAATGCTTATTGCAGAAGAATTTGATGAAAAACAGATGAAAGTAGCTTAAAAAAAACACACTGAAATGTAGCTGAAATGAAAGGACAAGCCTAAATTAGCAGAAGAAAGCAGAAAGAACACATTTTTGCTGAATTCGGTTTAAATAAGCAGGAATTAGTACAAAAATTAGGAAATCGGCTGAAAAAAGTATAAAATTAGTAAAAAAAAAACATCTAAAATGTAGCCGAAAAAGCAGAAAGAAGCCTAACCTAAGAGAAGGAAGTGAAAAGAGCTGAAATGAGCTAAAAAAAATAAAATAATTGAAGTTAGCTGAAAAGGCTAAAATTAGCATAAAACAGCTACCGTAAATACCTGAAAAGGCAGAAAAAGCTAAAACTAGCTGAAAACATCCGAAAGAAGCACAACAAGCTGAAATTAGCAGAAATAAGTTAGAGTAGCAAAAATTACTGCAAAAAAATTACATTTATTGGCAAAGAGATGAAATTAGCTTACACAATGCCAAAAAGGTAGCTGAAAAGGTTGAACAAGCATAAATTAGCAGAAGAAAGCAGAAAGAACACATTTGCCCAATTAGGCTGAAAGAAGCTGAAATGGGCACACACAAGTAGAAACTGACAAATGCTGAAACTAGCAAAAAAAAAACAGCTGAAAAGTAGCTAAAAAGGGCAGAAAGAAGCTGAATTTACAAGGAGGAAGTGAAAAGAGCACATTTTTGCTGAATTAGGATGAAAAAGTTTAAATGAGTGCAACAAATATGGAATTAGCTGAAAATGATTAAATTAGCATAAAAACAGCTAAAATAGTAATTGAAATAGAAGGAAAAGCTGAAACTTACAGAAAAAACTGAAAGGAGCATAACGAGCTGAAATTAGCAGAAAGGAGTTAGAAGCACAACAATGATGTAGTTAGCAGAAAGAATCTGAAATGAGCACAAAACAGCTGAAAAAAACCCAGCTGAAATTAGCTGAAAGTACCGGTAGCTGAAAAAATGTTTTAAATTTGCACAAGGAAGCTGAAAGAAGCTGAACCAGCACAAAATGTGAAAGGAGCAGTAAAAGGTTGTAAACACATCTAAAGATTTGAAGGATGTAAAATGAGCTCAGATCATTGTCTTTGAGAAAAAAGCGGCAGAAAAGGCTAAATATTTCAAAAAGCTAAAGTTGCACCAATACCAAAAGTCGTAACAGAACGTTTTGATATATGAATTGTTCAAACAGCTTGAAAACTGCGAGACGAGAATCGCGCTGAAGAACGTGCAGAAGATAAATGCATCACAAAAGGGTGAATGCTTCATACGTATCCACAAGAAGCCAGTTAGTGCGTACGTACCGCTGGGTTTGCTGCGAGACAGGTGCAGAATGGCAGGCTGGACATTTTTTCCAGTTGCCGAGACGTTCGGTCTCCCCGGCCAACAGAAGTCACTAAGAGGAGCGACGGCTTCTCCGGCGAAGTCGTTGGTAGAGAGCCAGTCATAGTCCATCACAATGAAGGTCAAGCAGGCGTACCTGTGTCTGTACTGTTCAGGACTGACGTGACTGGAAGTCAACCAAACCAGACACGTGAGGCAGAGGTATCCAAGTGTTAACAGCAAAAAGAAACGAAGAGCTCCTACTCACAAGTGAAAGAGTTCGTCAAACACCGGGTGCAGCGTCTTCAGTTTCACCTGCGTGCGCTGACTCTTGGCTGATGGAAAGAGGTGGTGAGGGCAGAGCTCCACGATGACGAAAGGATCACTCAAACCTGAGGAAAAGCAGAGAAAATGACTGGAAATTAATTTATTTAAAACAGCAATCTGTCTTTAATGCAACGCTTGCGCAATTTTACCATTGGCATCCAGCGCGATAATATCTGCCGCGTGCAGAATCTCCACCGTCAGCCTCTGCTCCGGGGCGTCGTAGTAACATTTCACACTGATCCGACCATAAGGCGTGTGTTTGAGTGTTTTCTGCAATCACACCATGTGGAAGCACAACATATTTAGCTGAAATATGCTCACATAATTAAAATAAATAAATAAAAACTCTCTCACAGCCTGCAGAAAGTATTCTACGTGTCTCGGTGCACGTAGCATTACGTGATGCTTTTAAGTGTTTGAAACAAAGTAGGTTTTCAATGAGGGTTAAAAGAGCAAAGGACAGAGTGATGTGCTCTCCGATCAATACCTCCCTGTCGGCTTAAATGAAATTGTCTGTCTGCTGAGTTGAAACCAACCTGGTGAGAAATTTTCTCCAGATAGTACTGTTCAATCAGATCAAAGGAGGAACATTTATTCAGCTTGAGCTCTTCATCCAAGACCTGAACAATCAAAAGAACGAATGTTACTGTTGATAAAAAGACTGAAATCTGGTGGACAATCTACAAGTAGGCCTGTCACGATAACAAATTTTGCTGGGCGATTAATTGTCTCCGAAATTATCGCGATAAACGATAATATTGTGTGAAATTTGACAATAATTAGTCATTATTGTCAAATTTAAGAAGAAATGTTTTTCTTTAATTATTTGTTTTGCATGTAGTACCTTTTTCGACCACTGGATGGCAGTATAAGATGTTTGAACCGAAGGATGGATAGTAAGGGAGCGAACAGCGCGTCTCTTTAAGAAGGTTAAGAAGACGATTAAATTGGATTTAAAATGGATAAAGAGAACGGGAGGGGTCAGTGAAGCGTACCCGAGTTGAGCTTCTTGTCATCCTGTGTCTTCAGTAGAAAGAGATACGAAGAAACGATAAAGCCGATGAATGAAAACGAGGTCGATAATTTTCAATTATCATGCGACTAATTGATGTATTGTTTATTGCGACAGGCCTATCAACAAAACTATACCTTATAGTCTCCGCTCTTCATGTCTTCCAAGGACAGACCCTCTCCCTTAACGTGAAAGAACTGCAACAAGGTCTAAAGCATTTAAATTAACAAAAATGGGGAAATAAACAAAGAACATTCAAGATTTGACTCATTGTATAACTCCTTTAATCTTGAAGGTACATATGAGACGAGACATTTGTTCACACAAACACCATGAAATCTTCAGCAGCAGCCGAGCTCTGACCCACTTATGTGGAAGGACTCGACTTCTCATGCAAATGTGCAATGTTCCCTGCCAGCTTGTTGAATTTGTTGAACATAAATTTGTTTCCACTTTGTCATTCATAAGAGAACGCATGTTGGCACAAACCTAAGTACTTCAAGAATGTCTGACATATAACTACTGGGTTAAATACCAGTAATAAACATTTTTACTATGTAATCTATGAACTGTAGAAGTTTCACGGTGCGTTGTGTAGACACATCTTTTTATAAAAATGGTTTATATTTAAGAAGCTCAAATAAAGCTGTAACGGAGTGGTGTAGTGTGGTGCAGTAACCTCTGACCTCCACTGTGTACTGGAAACGGTTGTAGAACTCCACCTGGACGCCCCTGTTTTCTGTGACCGCGTCCAGGATCATCCGCAGGAGCAGCTCCCACATGCTTTGTAAAGCTCTGCAAGGCACAGTGACACCCACATGTTGGTGTTAGCTGAACCCGCGTAAGTTTAGCCCCAACAAATCCAGAACAAACAAGCGTTTGCTTTTTATTTACCTGTAAAGGAGGCGACACTATTGGTTTCCAGTTTTTTTATTTTTCCATATATTTTTTTAATTTTAAGTACTTTGCATACTTTGTGCTATTTTAGCCATTCATGTTTCAAAACGTTCAGCTCATCCACTTATTGGGTGCTCTAACTTCTGTTTTTGTCTATACTTTTCAAAATATTTAATTAGCTTAAGTTTGCATTTGAGTATTTTTAACTTTTAACTAGCATTATGCTACTTTAAACCTCTAGATAGCCTTTTACTACTTTCAGTTTTTTACAAGATTTTTTTCTTTTAGCTTTTGTGGAGCTGTTAACTCCTTTTAGCTTATAGCCAACTTTTGATACTTTAAGCTTCCCATATAATATTTTTAGCCACCCTTCGGCACTTTGTTTCTTTTTGTTTTCAGCTAACGTTTTACAGTTTTTCGTGTGTTTTGTGTCACATTCATCCTTTAGCTAGTCTTTTGCTACTTTTAGCATCTAGCTGTTATTTAGTTACTTTAAGCTTTTAGCTAGCAGTTTTCTACTTTAAGCTTTTAGCTAACCTTTAACTGTTCTTAGTAAATATTTTATTACATTCATCCTTTAGCTAGCCTTTTGATACTTTTAGCTTCTAGCTGCTTTTTGTTACTTTAAGCTTTTAGCTAGCAGTTTGCTACTTTTAGATTTTGGCTAACGTTTTACTGTTTTTAGTAAATATTTTGTTACATTCATCCTTAAGCTAGTCTTTTGCTACTTTTAGATTCTAGTTGCTATTTTGTTACTTTAAGCTTTTAGCTAGCAGTTTGCTACTTTTAACTTTTAGCTAACATTTTACTGTTTTTAGTAAATATTTTGTTACATTCATCCTTTAGCTAGCCTTTTGATACTTTTAGCTTCTAGCTGCTTTTTGTTGCTTTAAGCTTTTAGCTAGCAGTTTGCTACTTTTAGATTTTGGCTAACCTTTTACTGTTTTAGTGTGTTCTGTCACATTCATCCTTTAGCTAGCCTTTTGCTACTTTTAGCTTCAAGTTGTTATTTTGCTACTTTAAGCTTTTGCTAACCTTTAACTGTTCTTAGTAAATATTTTATTACATTCATCCTTTAGCTAGCTTTTGCTACTTTTAGCTTCTAGCTGCTTTTTGTTACTTTAAACATTTAGCTAGCAGTTTGCTACTTTTAGAGCTAAGCTTTTACTGTTTTAGTGTGTTCTGTCACATTCATCATTTAGCTAGCCTTTTGCAACTTTTAGCTTATAGTTGTTATTTTGCTACTTTAAACTTTTAGCTAACCTTTAACAGTTCTTAGTAAATATTTTATTACATTCATCTTTTAACTAGCCTTTTGCTACTTTTAGCTTCTAGTTGTTATTTTGTTACTTTAAGCTTTTAGCTAGCAGTTTGCTACTTTTAACTTTTAGCAAACATTTTACTGTTTTTAGTAAATATTTTGTTACATTCATCCTTAAGCTAGTCTTTTGCTACTTTTAGATTCTAGTTGCTATTTTGTTACTTTAAGCTTTTAGCTAGCAGTTAACTTTTAGCTAACCTTTAACTGTTCTTAGTAAATATTTTATTACATTCCTCCTTTAGCTAGCCTTTTGCTACTTTTAGCTTCTAGCTGCTATTTTGTTACTGTAAGCTGTTAGCTAGCATTTTGCTACTTTTTAGATTTTAGCTAATATTTTACTGTTCTTAGTAAATATTTATTACATTTCTCCTTTAGCTAGCCTTTTGCTACTTTTAGCTTCTAGCTGCTATTTTGTTACTGTAAACTGTTAGCTAGCAGTTTGCAACTTTTTAGATTATAGCTAACATTTTACTGTTCTTAGTAAATATTTTGTTACATTCTTCCTTAAGCTAGTCTTTTGCTAATTTTAGCTTCTAGTTGCTATTTTGTTACTTTAAGCTTTTAGCTAGCAGTGTGCTACTTTTTGGGATTTTTGTTACCATTTTCCTACTTTTGGTTTTCAGCTTATGTTCTTGTTTTAATGTTTCAGATTCAGCTCCTTCAACAAATTTCATCAGTCATTCAGCATTTTTGGAGCTATATGATTGCTAGATAGATAACTGTAGTGGATCAAGCTGTTTGCTGATGACAGCCCAAACTAGTTGTTCACATGCAAAAGAAGGACCATGAGCCTAACGACCGATCGTTAGTGCCCTGATCTGTGTAGCATCTTTACACCTGCAGATTGAAAATGACACCAGTGTTTCAAATGAAAAACTACTTTCTTTATCTTCTCCCTGCTCTTGCCAGTTATAGGATTTGAACTGTTTACCATTTCAGGCTTTTATGTTTGAACTCATTTAAATAGCTGGGCTTTCTCAGCTGCTATCAGGCGCTGTAACACCTTGACATTTCTTCTACAAAGCCGTGCTGTTGTAAAACGTAACACCGTCGTGTTGAAAGAAGCAGGGAGCTTCTTGAAAAAGCCGCCATCTGGATGGCAGCATGTGCGCTCTTAGATGTGTAAATACTGTTCGGCTTTTAAGATGCCTCCTTAGATGTGCAAGTTACTAAAATTGTGTGCACAAATGCAACTCCCCTCTCCCTGAAGCTCACACACTATTATATATGCTGGCACTATTAAAGTGTGCTGGTACCAAAACGAGTGGGTTACCCTTTTCTCAAGGCTGGAGGACATGCTGTCCATCACTTTCAGAGAAGACACTGATGGGTTTTGTCACACAACATTCTGATTAATTTAGAAAAGTTGTATCTCATTTGTTCAGGACACGTGTCTGAAGCAGCTGGGGTGTGCTCGCCTTTCTCCAGGAGGTTTATTCATTTAAATGGTGGATGTGTAATGCACAAAACATAAATCAGATAAACCTATTTGCAAAACAGCCTATGGATTAAATACAGTTTCACTTCAAGTACACTTATATAACAAGTAAATTGTTAGTGATGGTGGTCAAATTTAAAATTTGCACCATATGTTTGCATTAGATGCTCATTATTTGCAACTCCTTGTATTTCGTAATCAATTCAACTTATTTCCCCATGTATATATATATATATATATATATATATATATATATTTGCACTGAAATGCTTTGACTCGTTACAAACAAAAAATAAATCTAGTGGGAGCATGAGAAATAAAACTGGACTCACACTGCGAGAGAGAAATAGTGAGATGTCAGACGAAGAGAGAATATACCTGCTCAGATTTTCTTTAACAAGGTTTTCAGTCAGGATGAGCATAGTGTCCTGAAGGTACTTCATGAGAGGAGAGACAGCCTGGAAGAAAGTCCACCCGTTACATACATGACGTGACTGACAGAAAGCTGACACAAGGCTGGAAACGGGAGCTGCAAACCTCATCGTTGTTGATCGAGTCCGGAGACAGGCTGATGTGCTGGATGTACCTCCGCAGCTCAGGCAACATCTGCACACGGAAATATATATTCTGAAGAACAGCAATGGGGAAAAGAAAATGCAGACTCCCCTAAAAGATTTACTACCAACTTATAAAAATATTAATATTAAAATATCTTAGAGTAATCTGCTCTTTGTGAAGTTGCACATAAGCATTTCAGATTAAAAACAGGTGAATTAAAAAAAAAAAATCATAGTAGATGAAGTTGCTGTTCATTATTTCCATTACGCATCTTTTTTTATAAAAGTCACCCCGAATGAATCTTCAATGTCTTGTTTTGAGCCAACGCTCGATGCATTAATGACCTTTTGAGAGATTTGGCTCGAGTGCAGTTTCTTTTGTCACCTTGTCAGCGAGCAGCGCGATGAGGCGCTTGGCTTCTCTTTGCAGGTCCAGGTCCACGTTAAACAGCTGCCCGTTCAGAGCCTTGTAAACCTGCTCTTTTCCCTCCACTCCGCAGGACTCCTCCATGGCCCGCTCCACTCCTGACCAGTCCAGGTCACGAGGCAGGTGAGCCAGGCAGACACGCACATGCTCTACGTTGTTCAGGGCAATGCACAGCTAGCAGAAAGCAAATGAGGAGGAACAGTTGATGGAGGAGAATAAAGGAAAATAAGAGAAGCAGGGCTGCTAAGACATGGAGTGATGGAGTGCAGGTGTAAATAACTTATGACGTCAGTAGCAATCGATTTGTTTCAACCCCAGCGCTGTAAAAATTGGAACGTTGTGTAAAATGTAAATAAAACCAGAATGCAATGATTTGCAAATCTCACAACCTTTTATTTTTATTAAAGAAACAGTAAACATGCCAAATGTTTAAACTAAGAAAGTCTACTGTTTTTAGTAAAAATATAATTTTATGGCAGCAGCAAATCTTAAAGAGTTGGGATTGTGAAACAAAAAGGCTGTAGTGGTAAAAGCAGAGGTGGGAAGAGTACTGAAAATTTGTACTCAAGTACAAGTACTGTCGCACTGCTTAAATTGTACTCACAAGTAAAAGTACTGGTGCTATAAAAATATTTACGTAAAAGTATAAAATACTCTTCTCAAAAACGATTCAGAGTATTCATTACTTTTTAACTAATCGATGTTAGAAGGCGTTCAGTTCGATTTACTTGATATAATAGCTACATTCAAAGCACATTTCTCAGACGGACAATCAAGTATAGAAAAATTACACTAAGGCCATTTCTTTTTGTAAGAAAATGTAGATAAAGCAGGAATTTTGTTTGTTAAAAGAAAGACAAAAATGTTTTTGAACGGGCATTGAACAGTTTAAACTTTTTTCAAATACACTGCGAACAACAGGCGGGAGACATTTCTGTCACCCGTCACTTTCTGAACCTTTTGTTCAGTGTCAGCAGGAGCTGGTTTTCCAAGTTAACAGAGTCTATCTGGCTTCGTTTGGCTGTGAAGAGTAAACTCTAAATGACTCTCTACTCTACGGAGTTGTCCTTTGCTTACGTCAGAGGTAACTGGCGCGTTCGCAATCTGAGAGCCTATTTGGCACCAAAGACGCAGGTGAACAGTTTGAATATTACTTCAAATTGTGGCCGTACTCATTAATGACTTCTGATTTTAAAAGTAGCAAAGTAGATTACATGGTCTAAAATGTACTTAAGTATGAATAAAATTACACACTTCAAAGAAATACTCATGCAAGTACAAGTACCCAAAATATCTACTTAATTACAGTAACGTGAGTATTTGTAATTCATTACATCCACCCCTGGGTAAAAGGTACGACTAAGAAACAGCTGGAGGGGCAACAGGTCAGTAAGAGGACTGGCCATAAAAATAACATTGTAGAGAAGCTGAATCCTTCCAGGAGTAAAGATGGGCAGAGGTTCACCAGTCTGCATAAAACGTCAACTAAAAATAGTTGAGCAATTTTAGAAAAAAAGTCCTCAATGTAAAATTGGGAAAACTTTGATCCCATTGGATCCTGTACAACTGTATCCCATTGTCTACAGTTTGCTGGTGAAGATTCTCAGTCGTCCAGGACATGATCAAATAAAAAAAAAAAACTGGACTTTGTTTGTAACAGAAGACGTTTCGCTCCTCATCCGAGGAGCTTTCTCAGTTCAAAGAGCAGAGAGTGAGGGGTTCAGGTTATAAGGCTGAGTGAGATAAGATACACGTACTATGCAGATTGACAATTCGCACCTCACACCTTAACAGTAGTTGTTTCTTAAAGTCTTTGTTCCTCTAATTCACAGATGAGGCCCCTCTGTTTCCATCAGATGTGAAAACCGGCTGGGAATCAGTCTTAAAGTTGTATTATATGTTTTTGAAAGTTGAAATCTGAGGCCTCCTCCTCTGTTAAGAGACAGTTTTTCTCTTTTTACATAAATTGCTTCCTTCACCCCCTCTCAAACCATCTGTGTTCTCGGTCCAAAAGAGTGTCTCTTATCTGTGAGGTGAACAGCTGAGTCTTGTCCTGAGGCAGTGGCTCTCCTGTGTTGAGCCATGCGTCTGTGAAGAGGCTGTTTAGTTTCCCCAATGTAGAGGTCTGGACAGTCCTCGCTGCACTGGACCGCATACACTACACCACTCTGTTTGTGTTTGGGTGTTTTGTCCTTAGGGTGGACCAGCCTCTGTCTGAGAGTCCTGCTGGGTTTGAAATGTACTGGGATGTTGTGTTTGTTGGAAATCCTTCTGAATATCTCTGATACTCCAGCATTGTCTACAGTTTGAAATATGACCCCAAAATATCAAGAATCTGGAGGAATCACTGAGAACAAATGACAAGGTTGAAGGTCAACACTGGACGCCCGTGGTCTTTGGTTCCTCACGTGATGATTACATATCAAACTATGCCTTTAAACTATATTATTATACATGCTGCTTTGTGGCATGGTGTGGAAACAATCATCTCATCTTGAATGAGAACAAAACAAAGGAGATGATTGTAGATTTCAGGAGAAACAGGAACAGGTCCAACACTATTTCCATCATGGGAGAAGAAGTGGAGGTGGTGGAGAAGTATAAATACCTTGGGGTTCACCTGGACAACAGACTGGACTGGAGATGCAACAGTGAAGCGTCTACAAGAAGGGACAGAGCAGACTGTACTTCTTGGGGAAGCTGAAGTCCTTCAGTGTTTGCAACAAGATGCTGCAAATCTTCCACAAGTCTGTTGTAGAGAGTGCTATCTCTTCTGCCATCATGTGCTGGGGTGACTTCAAAAAGATCAACAAGCTCATAAAGAAGGTTGGCTCAGCTCTGGGGACTCCTCTAGAACCTTTGGAGATGATTGTACAAAGAAGGATTCTTCATAAAATGAAGAACATTATAGACAACCCTCAGCATCCTCTTCATCAGACTGTCTTCAGTCAGAGGCTTCTTCAAATCCGCTACAAGAGATCCTTCCTGCCCACAGCCATCAGCATCTAGAACAAGTCTTTAATGGAACCAGGATGATGAGTTACAACAGTATTTAATTTCCCTCTGGGGTTAATAAAGTATTTTTGAATTGAACTGAATTGAAAACAGGTCTGATTCTGTTGTGAACATTACTGGGATGAACACTGCAGAGCTATTTGCTGCATGTGTCCTGGCAGGGTGGGACACTTTCAGACATTTTTGACGTCATCCTCCTCCAGTTCTGTTTTGCTACAGGCGTTACCTGCACTGTGAAGGCCTTGTGGTCTCGGCCCAGCTGGTTCCGCTCAATCCTGCGTGTCATCATCTCAGAGTAGCAAACGCCTTCACTGCAGAAATTCTGAGGAATGAATCAATTAATCAATCAATGTTGTTGCTGAGGTGTTCTGAGTTTCTACTCTGTTCTGTTTGGTAAAATCTTTCATTAACTCTCGGTGAGTGCACGTCATCTAGAAATCATCTGAGCACGACTGCAGGATATGAGTATGTGTGGCGACACTAAAAGTGGCACTCACGTCTGTCAAACGAGTGACAAAGATGAAGGCCCCCGCAGAGTCTGGCCAGGCCAGCTGGTGCCAAATCTCGCGTACCTGGCTGAAGCAAGCTGTCACTTCCACGGCTGACGAACTGTGTTTGGCTTGTTGAACCGGCTGGAGCTGCTCACAAAGCACATGCTTTTTCAACCTTTAAGTTTTGGCAGAATGTTACTGTATTCAATTAAAACTCAAGCATATGTTATTTGAACCTCTACTAAACACAAAGAGAGTAATAGATGAATTCAGTTTAAAGGAATAAGGCAGCTGCAAAAATTGATAACCCTAACTATTACAAGTTATACTATAGTGGTTTAAAAAAGCTAAAAAAGTTACTTAAGAATCATGTTTTTCTGAAGTACTTTACAAATATGATGCTTACCACTTCAGTTTGCAACTTTTCAGTCTATCATCTCATATGAGCTCACACTGTTCCCACGATAATATTTATTGTGTGAATGTTTATGAAGCATTCACACCATCGTGATCCATTTTTCTTCTGTACGTCTTTCGGCATCTTTCTTGTTCAACAATTTTTGTGCTATTTCAACAAATCATATATCAAAATCTTCAGCTTGTTCAGGAGAAAGGTGCTATGACTTTTGGTATTGGTAAAACTTTAGCTTTTTTAAATATTTTGCCTTTTCTGCCACTTTTTTCTCTCATAGGAAATTAATTGAGCTCATTTTACAACCTTTGATTGCTCCTTTCACATTTTGGTCTGGTTCAGCTTCTTTCAGCTCCCTTGGGCAAATATATATATATATTTTTCAGCTACTTTCAGCTGTTTTGCACTCATTTCAGCTTTATTCTGCCAACTACAACTTTTTTATGCTTCTTCTAACTTGTTTCTGCTAATTTCAGCTCGTTATGCTCCTTTCAGCTTATTTATGCTAGTTTCAAGATTTTCTGCTATTTCAGTTATTATTTAGCTGATTTTATGCTAATTTTAGCCTTTTCAGCTAATTCCACATTTTTGCACTCATTTAAACTTTTTTCCAGCTTAATTCAGCAAAAATGTGCTCTCTCCACTTCCTCCTTGCAATGTAAGCTTCTTTCTGCCTTTTTAGCAACTTTTCAGCAGGTTTTTTTTTATTTCAGCTTTTTTCAGATAATTTCCACTTTTTGTGTTAATTTCTGATTCTTTCAGCCTAATTGAACAAACATGTTCTTTCTTCTTTCCTCTGCTTAAGCTTGCTCTACATTTTCAGCTACCTTTTTAACATTTTTAGCTTATTTCAGCTGTTTTCAGATAAATTCAAGTTTTATGGGGGTTGTTTATTTTTTTCCACTTTCAGCCTAATTAGCTTATTTCTGCTAATTTCAGCTTTTTCTGCTAGTTTCAGCATTCTCTGCTATTTCAGCTACTATTTAGCTATTCAGCTTCTATACTAATTTTAGCTTTGTCATCTAATTCCACATTTGTAGCTCATTTTAACTCTTTATGCTTCTTTCTGGTTGTTTAAGCTTCTTTCTGCCTTTTCAAATACTATTCAGCAGTTTTTTTGTTGCTAATTTCAGCTATTTTTTAGCAAATCTCTTTCTGCTTATTTAAACCTAGTTCAGCAAATACGCGTTCTTTCCGCTTTCTTCTGCTAATTTAGGTTGGTTTTTCCACTTCAGCTACAATTTAGCAAGTTTTTAGCTAATTTCAGCTGTTATTCAGCAATAAGCGTTCACACTGCATTTTTGCAGGAAATGGAATTTCTCTAGTTACATTTGATGAACAGATTTTTCCCACCTGGTCTGTTTCCACTGCTTTACGGATCCTATCGCAGGATTTTTCATGAACAATTTGCAGCCACTTATGAATAGAGGACTTGAACCAATTATGGAAGCCCGTCATGGCCAACATTTTTGCATCTCTGTTGAGAAAATGAGAACACAAGTTCAAAAAAATAATAACGATAAAGCAAAGCATACAAACGCTAATCAGATATTTTAAAAACAGCACTACTAACTTGAGAGGTAGAAACTCCCGAAAGCCTTTGAGAATTTTTAGGGACATGAAGAGCTCAAAGATGGTCTCCCCCATCGTCTGAGTCAGTCGGGAGCTCTCCTGCTCCAGAGTCCCACAAACCCGCTCCATTGCCACATTTACATCATCAGCTACCTGCCGAGTGAAGGAATTTGAAAGTGCCAGAGTCAATTTTAGCAACACCCATGCAGCATGACGCACAAAGGCTTCAGACCCCATTTTCACACAGTTTCAAAGACTAACCTGTTTTTCCAACTGCCTGTATGATACGCTGAAGAAATCTACTTTCACAGCACTGTGGGAACAAAGGATGAAAGGACATCAAACCGGCTAACAAGGCACTCGAATGTGGCTACAGCAGGAAGCACAGCTTTTATACATCGTGTTGCATTTCTTGACGTATAACGCGTGCACATTCGGCTGCTGTGAAACAATATTCACCTGTAGAAGAGCTTGTTGTAGATGTTCTGAGCTCTTTGTACATCTGCACACACAGCATCGATAACGCAAACCATTTTTTTCAGCTGCTCCTCCAGAGTCTGCGTTGTCGAAACACAGTGAATAACAACCAAAGTCCTCAACGCTCAAAGAAGTTGCAGAAATTGGGCATCAAAAACTTACCCCTTCCTCTGGTTTATATTGAGCTATCAGGCTTTCGTACCACTCAGCTGCTCCTTTCTGTGGACACAAGAATCCAAACAGCTCCTATCAGATTCCTCTTGCTTTATTTCATCATCCTTGTTTTCATGATGCACTTGCAGGTCTTTGTGACCGTGCTGCTACCATATGACATAAATGCTTCTGTTTTAATTGCGCTCCCATTGTTACCTTGACAGCGGTCGTGATGTCCAAATGCAGCTCGTTCCGAAGAGGACAAACGGTCTTAAATGCTCTCATGTTTTGCATGTAGCCAATCCCCCTGGCATGCACACAGGAAAAACCAATTACAATACAAAATTGCTATTCGACTCATCACGCAGTTACACATTGTTCTCACAGTTTAGCAAGTATAATGGCTACAGTCTCATAGATGGATTTCAGTCTAATTGTATGCAGAATTACTTATGCAGGAGGAGAGATACAACTTGACCCGCTTGGTGAGTCACTATGTCAGTTTGTATGTTTTTTGTCTTCATAAAAACACAACCATCGACCGTATACAGAAATACTGGACGTCGTAGAATAACTAGGAAGTTGAAGCCGCCACATAGGCCGGGCCTAATACGAGTTTTAAGTCCTACCCATCCATGTAAATGAACAGGACTTTGCAATTAGAGTAGTTCCTCGTTTATCACGTGGGTTCCGTACCCTGAAGCCCCGCGATAAGTGAAAAACCACAAACTCTTCCCACACTCTTGCAAACATCTCTACAATGTTTCTAAACTCCAAACGCTGTAAAAGAGCACAGGATGTCATGAGCTCAGCTCTCGGCTGCTCTCCCCACCTGCAAGCGCTCTTGGCCACACCCACTTCTCCGTTCTGCACACAAATCAGCCGCAGCAAGAAGCTTCTCCTGCAGTGTGAGCTGCAGAGAGGTGCAGCAGGTGCTAAATAATTTAAAATAATTTATTTTAAATAAAAATTCCATGCCAATCATATGGCTCATCCAGTCAGCCAATTGTGTGACATGCCCAATCTTACTTTGAAAAACCGTGATAGAGTGAGTCCGTGAAAAACGAACCGCAAAGTAGCGAGGGACCACTATATTTAAAAAAAACCCACGGTCTCACATATCTTTTTCAAGCGTTGACTTTAGTTGATTAAGTTCTTACCTTGCTGTTGTATGTTCAGATATTTATTTTTCTAACAAGTTTTATGTCACACTTTAAAGAAAAAAAAGTCATGTGACATCATAATTGTTCTGTGGGGAAATAGGTGGGACTACAAGTCCTAAATTGTTGGTGAGCTGACTCTGAAAATACAACATGGCGGCTTCCATAAACCAGTCCTGCTGGCTTTAATTCCCAACAATGAGGGAATAACACTTGGTC
Organism: Nematolebias whitei; assembly: GCF_014905685.2. NCBI lineage: Eukaryota > Metazoa > Chordata > Actinopteri > Cyprinodontiformes > Rivulidae > Nematolebias > Nematolebias whitei. Next base: position 36,297,864 of record NC_056512.1, read on the forward strand.
TAATTTTACAATATTCAACAATAACTTAGGGACTTCCTGTAAACATGAAAACCAAGCAAACTTAGTGAGCAATTTTTGGGTTCAAACCATGTCTAAACCAGGGGTTCCCAACCCTGGTCCTTGAGGAACACCATCCTGCATGTTTTAGTTGTTTCTCTTCTCCAAAACACCTGATTTTAATTAATGTGTAATTAACAGGCGTCTGCAGAACATGACTAAATAGTTAAATCACTGAATCAGGTGTGTTGGAGCAGAGAAACAACTAAGGATGGTGTTCCTCAAGGACCAGTGTTGGGAACCACTGGAAACTGTCTACAAACATCTAGGCTAAAAACTAAACAACGCTGGTCTAAACATGAACATGTTGAAGACATCTAAATGTGATTTTAGGTGCCAAAATGCCAATAGCATCCATCCATCCATTATCTTTTACCCGCTTCTTTTGGGTCACGGGGGTTGCCGGTGCCCATGTCCGACAATCATTGTGCGAGGGGCGGGGTACATCCTGGACAGGTCGCAAGTCCATCACAGGGCTACATAGAGACAAACGAGACAAACAACCATTCACTCTCTCACTCACACCTAGGGACAATTTAGATTTACCAATTAGCCTAACATGCATGTGTTTGGTCTGTGAGAGGAAACCGGAGTACCCGGAGAAAACCCACGCATGCACGGAGAGAACATGCAAACTCCACCCAGAAAGGCCCCCGGACTAGGATTTGAACCAGGGACCTGCGCGCTGAGAGGCACCAGCTCTACCAGTTGTGCCACCGTGCTGCCCATGCCAAGAGCAGAGATAATTAAAAAAAATAGTACAAAGTATGACTTCATGCTATTTTTAGCTTTTAGCTACTGTTCTACTTTTAGCTTACAGCTAAACCCTTTGCTACTTTTAAAATAGCCCATGTCAAAAATACTGACACAAATTCGGTGATGATTTAGGATTTGTGCAGCATCAGTTGTAGTGAAGAAGAAATGATTGATATTTTCTTTGACATGAATAATGAGGCATGATCAGGAGACTGTTGTAATATACTGTGATATTACTGCTCATGGTCTCTGTGTGCGAGGAGGTGAAAGGTCCAACGTCTTGGCAGCAAGAGTTCATAGAATGATGTGATGGAGGTGTGACTTTACCTCAGCATGAGCTCGTAGCGTGTAATGGCAGCGGCGCTGGTGCAGGGGAAAACCTGACGCATGTTCTTCATCAGGCACAGGCAGTGCTCTGTGTACAGTCTGAAGCTGTCTGACAGCTGCCTCTCCTGGACACAGGAAGGGCCTTCAGTTATAGCTTCCGGTACACCGGCTCTGAGACATTTTTGGCTGAACCAAAAACCTTGATGAATGCCAGTGAAGAGCTGAGCTAATGAGGTGACTGTTTCTAGGCGATGAAAGGATTTTTTTCTTTTATCTTCCATCTGGCAGCCGATAACCTACCAGGTCTCCCCTCACAGCGGGAGGATCCCACTCTGCATCGATGGTCCTCAGGAGGCGCAGCAGCAGGGAGTAGCACACCCTCTGGTTTCGATGGTGGCCGCCGTAGCACTGCCAGCGTCTGCGTGAAAGAAAATAAAACACACCTTCCAGCCGACGCTGCAGCCCTCGGATTTGATTGGATCGATTTGACCCCATCATTAATACCCACACAATCGCCTGCTGCAGAGGTGACAGGTCCGTTTGCACAGCATGGTGAGTTAGCAGCGTCCACGCAGGAGGAGAGACCTGCCCGTTCCAGTTGTACGGCTCTCTCTGTAATTTCAAAAACTGCAATTTAGCTTAAGTTACATTTGAATCAGCGTCGGATTCTTTTTATGATGGTAAAACACTTGACTGCAATGAAACAAGTAAACATATGAAAAATAAAATTTAAAGTTCACTCCTTGAAGGAATGTATATGTCTGCCTTTCATGAAAGAGTTAGACTAGCATCTTTTTATGAAATGATGCGTTGGTAAAACTTTGAAAACAACAGAAGACACAACCTTATGATTTGTCAGAAGATGCTCAGCATGTATGTGGTAGATGATTCTCAGCTACTGCCACAACAAATTTTACCTCAATTATCCACAAAATGGACTAAATAGTCATTTTTGTGTTGGCTAACTGTAGCTAGCTGTGATAGCCAGCTTGAATTTTAGTGATTTTAAAAGTTAACTAGAAAGTTCCTGGAGAAACTTTGACGGGGACTGCCACGTGGCGGCCATTTTTAAATTTTGATTTGACAGTAATATGGGGTTCGTTACCACCATACCAAATTTCAGCTCAATATGGCCAAAAAAAAAAAAAAAAAAACAACAAATCAACGAGTTATAGTAATTTTTTCTTTTAAGCTATGGCGACCATCTTGGAATTTTGATTTGGATTCAGTATGGATAGCAGGGAACATTTTCAGCTATAACCTCACCAAATTTCAGCTCTATATATGTGTAAAAGTAGCTGAGTTAAAGTTAAATGTAGCTTATTGTGCATTGTTCTCAGCTAACACCACACCAAATTTCAACTTAATTTCTCTAAAAATGGCTTAATGATCGTATTTTTCCTTTGCGGCTCAGGCAGCCATCTTGGATTTTGATCTGCAATGAGAGTTCAGCTAAGTAACTCTAAAAACCTCTGAGTTATGTCCATTTGAAATTAGCTACGGTGGCCATTTTGCATTTTTAGATTTGAATTCAGAATGTGTTGTGCGTTGCTGTCAGGTACCACCACAGCAAATTTCAGCTCAATATCTTTTAAAATAGCTGAGTTATCATATCTTTTCCCCTTTTAGCTACGGCGGCCATCTTGGATTTTTAATTTTCATTAGGAATGAAACTCGCTCTCAGCTACAACCATACCAAACTTCAGCTCAATATATCTAAGAATGACTGACTTATAGTCAATTTTGAGGTATCTGCAGTAGCTGTGGCAGCCATCTTGAAACAAAAATGATTCAAAAAGTTAATGACCCAGCCTACATCGACTGGGTAGACGGGATCCTTCGAAAGATAGGACCCTCGCCCCTCTAGGTCATGTGACCTCATTGCAGTAGTTGGAAGCTGTTAAGAGTTATATCAGTTTATCAATGAGAAAAATGGCATCTTTGTTTGCAAATTACATCGCCATGGTAACTCAAAATGCTAATAACATAAATATCACACATCACAGTGCCGAGCCGGTCATTCTGATATAAAATTTGTGCGGGTACACGTTGTGGTTCGGGCCACAGTGAAGTTGAAGGAAGAGTAAGACCCTTTTCAGGTGGATAATAGTAGGTGGCTGCCTTTCTAGGCAGTCCCCAAGCAGCTGCAGATGTACACACAGTGATTACTTTGTAAAACTTGCAGTAAAAATTTAAAACATTTCCAGTGATTTTAGAAATATTTTGCTAACAGACAGACAAATAATGAAGCAGTAGGACCAATCTCACCTATTAATACATCAAATTTCAGCTCAATTAATAATTGTTAGTATTTTACCATTTTAGTTTTCTGTCAGGTCACTTGCCTGTGGTGGCCATCTTGAATTGGATTCACTCGAAAAGTTAATTAGATGTAGACGCCCATCTAATGGTTGCCTTTTTAAGTTTCATTAAAAGTTGTCCAGGGGTTTAGAAGATATTTTGCTAACACAATAATTTAATGAACACATGCACACAAACATGGACAAAAAAAATTGCCTTTTTGTCTTTATTGGCAGGCAATAATACAAAGTAAAACAAAATGTAAAGTATCTGTAGCTGCAAAATGTCCACATTTAAAAGCTCTGCTTCCATATTTCTTATTTTTATTTTTATTAAACATGCTTTAAAAAATAGAGACTGCCTAAAAAGTGTTACAGCTAATATGGAACTATTGCAACAGCTGCCTGCTGCAACAAAAAGCAAAATAAGAGTAAAATTACATTCCTGAAAAAAAAAAAATCTTTATAACCTCAACATTTAATTTAAAAAAGCTTGTGCAAAATGAGGCTGTTTCTATGTTTGTTGGTAAATGTTGCACAGTAACACAGAGGCACAGACTCATTTATAGCAGACAGACACCAAAAAAGATCTATCTTCCTTTTTCACAAGCGCTCATTTTACTCCAAGGTTAAACTGACCCTGAACATCACGTCTCATGTAAAATATGAGATGGGGAAGGTTGTGCACTCGGTGAAAACATGCTCTTCTGCATGCCATTGATATTTTAAAACATATTTTTCCCATCAGGAAACATTGAATGGGTCAGATTAACTTGAGCACCCAACCAGGGTTAAAGTGACCCACTTAGGCTAAATGCAGCAGCCCTAAATTCAAACGATTAATAATAAATAAAATGGATAAAACCATGAAAACTGAACTCACCTTAACTTGAGCATGCTCATACTCCACAATCTGACTTAACAGTTTCTTGTGAATGGAGACATTTGTGTCCCTCTTAGATAAAGTTGTGTCCCTCTGAAGGTAAAACAAACATAAGTTGTAACTCTTCACGCAGGGAGACTGCTGATAATATTGTGCATGAAAATACCTGGCTGGTGAAGCATTTCAGAATCAGGTGACATTCTCCCTGAACTTTAGACGCACTCGATCGAGGCTCCAGTTTAAACCAGGTGTCGTAGCCAGCAACTGGGATCTCCTGCAAGAAGGTTTCATTAACGATTCTGTTGAATTTTTAAACAATTTCATCTTGAGTGTTTTCTAATAGAATCTGCTGATTAGAGACATTTTAATTTGAGTACTCACATTCAAAGGAATGTTGATGCATCCGAGGAAGTCGTCTGCGTTCTCCTCCGAGCTCGACGATGACGACCCATTGGCACGCACTGACTTTGCTATCTGCTTAAAATACCTAGGAAGAAACAAAACAAATGGTTCTTCATTTAATTTTTAAAATCACATATTGTCAGCTGTACAGAAATTTTCCTTCGCTCTAAGAGGCTGTTCATACTTGTCGTTAAATATCAATCAATTTGAATGAAAGTGGTCAACTCTGATCGGAGCGTTCACATCTAGCAGTTAACAGGTACTCCAGAACGTTTTTGTGATTGGCTGTCAGCTTCCTGCTCTGTATTCAAATCCGTTCAGTTCAGTTTATTTATGTAGCACCCATTAACAACAAAAGTTGTTTCAGGGCACCGTTCATAATGTAAATTCACATACATTATAAAAAGCCACTTTGTAAGGAAGTCAGTATTTTCTGTCAAATCTTCACTTTGTCACAATATCCCATCCTGAGCAGCCCACTGGTGACAGTGGAAAGGAAAGACTCTCTTTTAACAGGAAGTGACCTCCAGCAGGATCAGGCTCAGGATGGGCTACCATCTGCCTCTGCATGCAAATATACATGTAGGTAAATCACACAGTGAGCTGTAAGTGAGCATTAACGTCTCTTGATGCTTCTGTGGTACATTCAGACATCTGAGCCATTTATCTTTGATGTTAACAGGGTCCAAAACCATTTGAGTTGTATTCCTGTCAGGTTATCTCCCAATATACTCAATTACTGAGCTTTGTGTGAAAATAAAAACTGAAAATATTAATCTTTCAACTCCATCCATCCATCCATTATCTTTACCCGTTTATTCCATTTTGGGTCACGGGGGTCGCTGGTGCCCATGTCCAGCAATCACTGTGCGAGGGGCGGGGTACACCCTGGACGGGTCGCAAGTCCATCACAGGGACACATAGAGACAAACAACCATTCACTCTCACTCACACCTAAGGACAATTTTAGAGTTACCAATCAGCCTAACATGCATGTTTTTGGTCTGTGGGAGGAAACCGGAGCACCCAGAGAAAACCCACGCATGCACGGAGAGAACATGCAAACTCCACCCAGAAAGGCCCCTGGACCGGGATTTGAACCAAGGACCTGCTCGCTGAGAGGCAGCAGCTCTACCAGTTGCGCCACCGTGCTGCCTTCTTTCAACTCCATCCATCCATTATCTTCTGCCTGTTCTGAAGTCGGGTCGCAGGGGCAGCAGCTTGAGTAGGGTGGTCCAGACATCTCTTTCCACAGCCACCTCTTTCAGCTCTTTTGGGAGGACCCCAAGGTGTTCCCCAGCCAACCGAGAGATGTATTCTTTCCAGTGTGTCCTGGGTCTTCCCTGGGGTCTCCTCCCAGTCAGAAATGCCCAAAGCATCTCCTTAGGGAGGCGCTGAGGAAGCATCATTATCAGATCCCTGAACCACCTCAACTGGCTCCTTTCGTTGTGGAGGAGCAGCGGTTCTACTCTGAGTCTCTAACGGATAACTGAACTTCTCACCTTATCTATAAGGGAGAGTCCAGCTACCCTGCGGAGGAAACTCATTTCAACCACCTGTAGCCACGATCTTTCGGTCACTACCCAGAGCTCATGACCAGAAGCGAGGGTAGGAGCGCAGACCGACCGGTAAACAGAGAGCGTTGCCGTACAACTCAGCTCCCTCTTCACCACAACGGACCAGCACAGAGTCCACAATACTGCACCAATCCGTCTGTCAATCTCACACTCCATTCTTCCCTCACTTGTGAACAAAACCCAAGATACTTGAACTCAATATATCTCAGAACGTTATTTACAAAAAAAAATAAAATAATAATAATTAAGAAAAAAACAGCCATATCTTCAGAATATCCCAAGAATGACAGTTTAATCATCTTTTACAAGCAACAAAATCATCAGCAGAAGTAGACGTTTTGAAGCCCAAGGTGTCCAGGTAATAACTCCGCAGCTCGTGCGGAGTCACGTCAGGTCTTGTATCGAGGATCAGGACGGATTGTGCTCAGACTATAAATGTCTGCGGATAAAAGAGGTCAGGACCAGATCTGAAGGGGGTCTAAAACCTAATCTGTTCTGAATGCACTCACATGTCTAAAGACACTTTGAAAAAACAGGCTGAAGTTATTTTCCTAACAGCAATGTGTTAAAAAATGAGTTAAAATGAAAATAGTACAATTTTCACTACATACTAATGAACCGTTGGTCCCTTGGCTTTCATTGACATTCTCTGGTTCCTATTCAATATGTCTACTATTTTCCAGGCTCTGTTTTCTGGTTGCACAGCTTTCTGAGCACCAAGCCTTCCTCCGTGTGTCTTTACAAGGATAAAATTCAAAACGCTCACATGGAGTCAACAAGCAGCCTTTTCAACACATACACACATAAAGGACCCTTGATTCAGTAATTGCCACTTCAGGCTTTATTCACATAAAAGAGACCATTTCATTGACATGTTTATTGATGACTCATCTCTTTTCTGTCACAACTAGGTGAATTAATTACTTATCAAATTACACATTTAGTTGTGCACAAAATCAGAATCTGTTGCATATCCACACATCAACACTACTAATAAAACTGCTAAAATATGAATGTCAAATTTCATTCATTCATTCAACCTTTATTTAAACAGATAAATCACATTGAGCCTCGAAGACTCATTTACAAGTGAGACCTGTTTGGACAGACAAAAAAAAAAAACAGTGGTTAACTGGACACATGTAGGAATTGGAGGCGAAAAAAATTCCTATCAGACTTTTTTCTTGGCTGAGAAAAACCCCTAATATTGAAAAAACACTTCGCACAAACAAGCACATATTTACGTAGACATTCTGCAGAGCAGAGCAGGAAGAAGGAAGAGATAGGGATAGGGAGATAGGGATAAGGAAGAGAAATAGGGATTCTGAGACATTTACTGTGTAATAATTTGTTATAAGTTTGAAGTTAGACACAGTGGGGTCTTACCTGCCCATTCCTCGAAGACCACTGACTTCATTAAGCTTTTTGCAGGCCTCGGCAACAGAAACATCATCGTCATGATCCCTGCAGAAAACAACATATTACAACCTTCCGTTTCCTCTGAGTGGGTTTTGTCTTGATCACCAATAATCCAACTAGGAAAGTAAAATAAAAAATACCTTTTCTACATTTACTGAGTAAGCCCTTTCCAATTTTGTTCAAAAAAGCAAGAAGGGTTTTTCCAACATTTTGTAGTTAAGGAAATCAGAGAGAGTCAGAGTCAGAGTCAGAGTTTCTTTATTGTCATTCGCACCTCATGTGGTACATGTGGTGGAGCGAAATTATGTACACGGGGTCCCAGTTACATCCAACAATAAAATGTCTAAGAAAAACAGTAATAACATCTAAGATATGAACTAAGAAAAACATCAACTAAATATACACTAAGCACTCATAACATAAAACATTGAACATCAGCACAAACATGAACATGAGTCTGTGAGCAGATGTGCACGCATGAACAAAACATTTAAACAGATCAGCAGCAACATGATGTGATTCTTCACAGTGATTATTCTAGTTAGAGATTCATGAGTCTAACAGCCTCAGGGTAGAAGCTGTTCCTCAGTCTAGTGGTTCTACACTTAATGCTCCTTAACCTCCTTCCTGAGGGGAGTGGGGCAAAAAGTGTGTGTGCTGGGTGAGTTGGGTCCTTCATGATGCAGGTGGCCCTCTTCCTGCATCTGGAGGTGTAGATGTCTGTGATGGTGGGGAGGCTGATTCCAACAGATTTCTGTGCAGCCTTCACCACTCTCTGCAAAGCTTTTCTTTCTGCAGCTGTGCAGCCTCCATGCCACACATTGATGCTGGAGCACAGGATGCTCTCCACTGCACACCTGTAGAAGGAGGTGAGGACTGAGCTTCCCAGACCAGCTCGCCTCAGCCGTCTGAGGAAGTAGAGTCTCTGATGAGCTTTCTTGATCAGGCTGGTGGTGTTGTTGCTCCAGCTGAGGTTGTCATTCATGTGTACAACCAAGTACTTGTAGCTGGAGACCACTTCCACCGCAGATCCTCTTATGTTCAGGGGGGTGTAGATGTTTTTGTTCCTTCTGAAGTCCACAATCATCTCCTTTGTCTTCTTCACATTGATGTGAAGGTTATTCTCTCTGCACCAGCTCTCCAGGTGTTCCACCTCTTGCCTGTAGCTGGACTCATCATTGTTTGTGATGCATGATGAGCATCACAAACAATCAAAGTCAAAGAAGTATTTAAATCTATTAAAAACTTATGCAAAATCAAAAATCCTCTAGTTTAATTCTAGTTTGTGTCATTCAACCCAGAAAAAAGCTTCAAAAATCAATTGTTAGAAATAAAAAAGAAAGAAATTAAAGACCTAGCATTTCTTAACGGTCTGCATTCTGCTCACTGTCTTTTAGGCCACAGGATCAGGATCATCTTATCTTGACTCCAAAATGTTATCAATTGTAGATCTGTATCCAGTTCTTGCTTTCTGAGAGGTTTATCTAAATCTGTCCAGTGGTTTATTGGGTATTTTGCTAACAGGCAAAGAAAAATGTCCAAACACACAGACAGAAAAGTGCAGACACAAGTAATTATGGGAGGAGACCCCACTATTTTGAACAATTATCGTCCAAACTCTGTATTTTAGCTACGGTTTTAGAAAAACTAGTAAATAAGTCAAGAAGTATTTGGATTATTTTGACATTTTATCTTCCCACAAGTCTGGCTTCAGGAAACAACGCAGCACAGTGACCGCTTCTCTAAAGGTTTTTAATGATGTTGTCAAAGCACTGGATGCTAAGGATTACTGTGATGCACTTTATTTAGACCAGTCCAAAGCTTTTGATACCATAGACCATGACATCTTATAAGCTCTCAGATACTGGTTTCTCAGATCACGCTATCGAATGATTTTCTAATTATCTCTCAGGTCAAAGGCAATGTGTTCAACACAATGGTACTTCTTCTAGCTATTTAACTGTCAATAATGGTGTACCACAAGGCCCAGTCTTAGGACCCACTCTCTTTACAATTTATATAAGTAATGTAGGTCAAAACTCTCTATGTCGATGATACAATTGTTTATTGTCGAGCTAAAACAATTTATTATTCAAAAGCGTCGAAGTGGTTTCCTTAGTTCTAAACTTACCATATGTCCAAGTGTAACAGGTCGTTATGGACATCATCTATTTCACTGAAAAAGCAGAAGACAAGACAAGAAAAACTCTGATGGATGATCTTATTCATGACTAATATTGACAGTAAACAGCTTAGTCCTGCTTTCACAGGGATGACGCTGTGGTGCTCTGGTCACAAAACTAACAGCTTTAGTGTGAAAACAAATCTAAACAAAATCCTGCACATGACGCACATCATCCTCAAAAAGTTCAAACGTCTGTCTCATACTCACAACACAAAGTGCTCGTCCCACACTGGGTTCAGAGTCTCCGGTTTGACTTCCGTCACCTGGATACACCTGGCAGGTAACACCTCTTTGGTGCTGGAGCGTTTCTCCAGCTTCTCCCTCCTCTTCCTGAAGCTAAATTTTCTCTCTTTCTTCTCCTCTGTGTCCCGAGGGCTCTGCCCCACCAGGATTCCCAGCATGCAGTAGGGGTCGCTGTACCCTGAGGACATAAAACGTGAACCGTGTCCATTTGGAGATTATAAAACTATTTTTGGTGAAGATGCTCATATTTTAACTGATTTTTTTTAGACATGCTTTAAACAGGTAATGGATGAGACTTTAATCCAATAAAAGCTGTTCAGTTTGTTTTTAATGCTGTATAAAATATCACTTAACATCTTATTTTTCAGTTCTCTCTGTGCATGCGTGGGTTTTCTCCGGGTGCTCCGGTTTCCTCCCACAGACCAAAAACACGCATGTTAGGCTGATTGGTAACTCTAAATTGTCCCTAGGTGTGAGTGAGAGAGTGAAAGGTTGTTTGTCTCTATGTGGCCCTGTGATGGACTTGCGACCCGTCCAGGGTGTACCCCGCCCCTCGCACAGTGATTGCTGGACATGGGCACTGGCTACCCCCGTGACCCAAAATGGAAGAAATGGGTAAAGATAATGGCTGGATGGATGAATCTTGTTTTTCATTGGAAAATAACTGATTTATGTTTGAATGAACTTACCGTTTGCATCCTTGGCCATCAGATTCTTTGCTTTCATGACTGAGACTCTCAAAGAAAAGTTGGCCCTCTGTAAAGTAAAAATAAATGTCTTGTAAATATTTAACCATTGATGGTTCCAGTGTACACCAACACCTTTCATTCTCTTTTAACTTCATTTAACACAATATCAGCATGCACTGTACAGTGCAAATTAATTAAATCAATTTCTTGTGCAAGTCTCAAGTTGAAACAAATCAAAAGAGCTCACAGTTCTTTACAGTTATTATTGAAAAAGACCCAGGAAGTCAAGGAAAAGCAAACAAAAAAGGGCTTTTGGGGTGACGAAGGTCTCAGTTTTTCTCATAAAACATTTTCAAGGGAACCAGCACCCTCCAGCTGAGTAAATGATCTGTTCTTTCTGAAAGTCAAGAGATACAAAAACTGTTTGGCACCAAAATAAAAACATAATATAAGAAAAAAATGAATAATCAAGAAGCTATCTTTCACATTTCTCTGAAACATGGTTGAAATGTGAAGCATTGCATTTGTGTTAGATATAAATACCCTTAAATGTTACAACACCAAACATACAATGTATTAAATATAGAATCCCATTTATGAGGATGTTAAACATACAATAAAAACAGTATACAATGATTCTTAAAACAACATTTTATTCACAGTGGAACACAAATGGTTAAAGAACGGTGTACGTTTTTCGAAGGAAAAAAAAGGTAACTTTAAAATTTATGGCAGCAATTCCTGGTGCTAACATATAATAACTAATACACCCCCATACCATCAGAGAAGCAGACTTTTGAACTGTGTGACGATACCAGGGCAGATGGTTCCTGTTCTCTTTACTACAGAGGATGTTGTTTCCAAAAAAATACCTCCAAGTTTTGATTTGTCTGACAGAACAGCTTCCCACCTGGGCTCGGTATGTTTTAAACGGACTTTGGCCCAGACAAGACAGCAACATTTTTGGATAGTATCCTGATGCATGCTCAATAATCCAGATAGAAAAATCCAATGTGTTTTGTTTTTTTGAATGTCCAGAGGACCAGATTGAACTTTTGGGGATTTTTGGATGGTATTTACATACAGCTTTTTCTTTGCATATTAGAGCTTTACCCAGTATTTGTGTATGGCAAAGTAAACTGAGGTTACAGACAATGATTTGTGAAAGTGTTCCTGAGCCCATGAAAATGAACAGACCTGTTTTTAATGCAGCCCCACCTGAGGGGCTGAAGATCACGGGCATCCATTACTGACTTACTAACTTACTTCTTCTTCTTTCGGCTTTTCCCTCTTCAGGGATCTCCGCAGTGAGTCATCCTCCTCCATCTCACTCTGTCCTCTGCATCCTCTGTCCTCACTCCAACTACCTCCATGTCCTCTCTAATTGCATCCATATATTCCTCTTTGTCTTTTTCCTGGCAGCTGCATTTCTAACATCCTTCTACCAGTATACCCACTGTCTCTCCTCTGGACGTGTCCAAACCATCTCAGTCTCTAACTTTATCTCCCAGTTGTTCAACCTGTGCTGTACCTCTGATGATCTCATTCCTGATCTTATCCATCCTTGTCACTCCTAAGGAGAACCTCGACATCTTCATTTCTGCCACTTCCAGTTCTGTCTCCTGTCTTTTTGTCCATGTCTCTGTCTCCAGACCAGACAACATAGCTGGTCTCACCACTGTCTTGTAAACATTTCCTTAGACCTTTGGTGACACCCTTTTGTCACAAATCACTCATGAAACTTTTCTCCATCCACTCCATCCTGCCTAGACTCTCTTCTTCTCCTCTTTATCACACTCCCCATTGTCCTGGACAGTGGACCCCAAGTACTTTAAGTCCTGCACCTTTGTGACCTCTGCTCCTTGTAGCCTCACTGTTTCACCGGCCTCCCTCTCATTCACACACATGTACTCTGTCTTACTATGATTAACTTTCATTCCTCTTCTTTCAAGTTCATACCTCCACCTCTCCAAGTTCTCTTCCACCTGTTCCCTGTTCTCACCACAGATCACAATTTCATCTGCAAACTGACTTACTGACTTACAATACAGACAATAGTGGCACAGAAATTTCTCCAGATTCTCTAAATCTTTTGGGGATATTATGAACTGTGAAAGGTAAGATATTTAAAGTCTTACTGATAGAATGCTCTTCCAGCTATTATTTATTAGTTTCAATTACTTTTACAGACTTTGTTGCCCCTGTGTTGCTGCCATTAAATTCAAAATTACACTATTTTCTTTCCTAAACACATGCACTTATGTGCACTCCCCCACAGGTTTGTCTTGCTATCTTTATGGGGACTAAGCATTGATTTCCATTCATTTCTATAGCCTAACCCTGACCCGTGCCCTAAACCTAATCATTACCAGTACACCAATAACCCTAAATCTAACCCATCCTCAATTCACACCTTAGTTCTAAACCTGACCCCTAACCCACCAACGACACTTGAACCTTATGGGGTCTGGGCTTTGGTAACCACAAAGAGCAGTTGGTCCTCACAATGTACCCTATTTTCCAGTGTATACGTCACATCAGTCAAAAAAAGCATCATGAAGAGGAAAAAAAACATATAAGTCGCTTCAGCATATAAGTTGCATTTATTACGCATCACCGCTGACCTATCACGTTTATTTAATGGTCAAAACAGCTTAATTTCGCCAGGGCAGCACAGTGTCATCCATCCATCCATCCATCCATCCATCCATCCATCCATCCATCCATCCATCCATCCATCCATCATGGCCGGAGCCGCTAGCTCTCCAGCGTTCCTCCGCCTGCACCAGCTGAGTGAAGTGAGCGCACATGGGAGGACTCGCTCTTACAGTTCTTTTTTCCATTTCTTTTTTTTTTTTCCATTTACGCTTTATTTATACAGGTTGGTTTCATTGAGTCACAAGAACTCATTTGCAAGAAAGACCTGTTTAAGGAGCAAATGGTGGAGGTTAAGGGCCTTGCTCAGGGGCCCAGAGTGGGGCGAATGAGGGTGTTTCACCTTCTCCACCCACATTTTGATGTTGACGGTACCGGGAGTTGAACCTGCAACTTTCTGATCACAGGTCCATCTAAATTCTTAGAAACTTAACAAGATTAACATTTTAAAAAACATTATTTGTTTGCTCTGGATTATAGCAAAGTTGTGTCTCAGTTTAATTTTTCCTTAATAAATACACTTTAACGGTCAAAACAGCTTCAATTTGTTTGGATGACGTAGTGCCATCCATCGTGCCATCCATCGTGCCATCCATCCATCCATCTCGGCCGGAGTTGCTAGTTCTCCGGCATTCCTCCACCTGCACCGGCTGAGAGAAGCGAGAGCACACGGGAGGACTTGCTACTTAAAGTGTCAGTCAAAAATTGTGTTATAAATATGGAAAAAAAATGTATATAAGTCGCTTTGGCGTATAAGTCGCAGGACTGAAAAATCTATGCAAAACACTGCGACTTATACACTGGAAAATACGGTAGTTTGTGTTTTAAAATGTTTCTCACAAAGTAACATAAACAAGCACACACACCCCCTCCCACACACACATTTATATATTTATATATTTTGCCAACATCCCAACTTTTTCAGAATCGGGGTTGTACGTGAAAATGACATTCAGTGCATACGTTGTGAGATTTCGCCTCTTTGACAGCACCAAGAACATTCAGAGTGGGATTCTAAATGTGAACAGTTTGTCTCACCTTTGATTCTTGAACTTTTTGAAGGACAATGTCATGCTCCTCCTCACCCATGTCAAACACCTTGGAAAGATGGATAGTGAAAAAAAAAAACATTATTCTTGTATCAATAACCTCAATATAACTATTTCTATTGTTACAACAAATGATAATAGACAAACCCAGACAAATGAGCTCCTCAGACCAGAAAAAACCCCACTTTAAAACATCATTGAAATGTCTTGATAAAGTCTTTTGTTCTCTCTGTCCTTGCTTGTACCTGAGCTGTTAAAAACAACACGAAAAGCCTCCCACTCCAGACAAACGAGAGGCTACAATCCTGAGCATGGCATAATCACAGCTGAATATCAGTACACAGTGTGACTGGGCTTTGATGTTTAATCAGTTTTGAGCCAAGAGCATCTGCTCAGATTTTAACAGCCTCCACACAATAAACAACACTCTCCGAGAGACGACCATCAGTGTTACTGGCTGAGATTTAATGGGGCTCTAGAAATACAGTCTGTTCTTCTGGTCGTGATCATTACACTGTAGAGGAGGCAGATACCTTCAGCAGGTACGCAAACAGCTCATCATCACTTTTCACGTGTTCTGGAGGAGGCACGCCGACCCTGTTGACCACCGTGTACACAGCTTCCTCATAAAGCAGATCCAGCTACATGAAAACAGATTCCACTTATTAACCACCTTTTTCAAAAACAAACGCATGCACGCTTTTGTCTTTTTATTTTCGGCTTTGATGCAGATTAAAAGCAGAGCTAAAAGCTTCGAATCTTAAAGTGACTTTGGAAACATAACCCTTTGGTGAAACGGAGATGACACAATCAAGCTGACACACCTCTGCTCTGCTGATTTTCTCAGCAATAAAGGCCTGGTCCACATGCTCCTGTGGCGGCGGCACCGTGCAGGCCCCTCTTTGACACTGTAAGGAGACAAAACCTCTTTAGAGCACACCAAAACCGCCTTTAATAAAGGTTGTGTTGCACACGAGGCCGAGGTCCTAGTTAGGTATTGTTACGTATCACTTACATGGAGTGAAATTATTTCACAAAGGTTACAATAGTTGCCCAGCGTGCACAATGAGGGCAATCAGGAGTGAGACGCAGTAAATGTCATGAGCATGGACTCCAGCTCGGATTTTCTGGACCATTATCTGCTCTGTTTGCATGAAGCTGCTGCTGATGGAAACATTTATCTTGTCACACACAGCCCCTCCACGGGTTTTCAGGACTGCAGTGAATTTTAAACTGCTAATTTGAATGAACAGATAAATAAAACAATAAATATATAATAATAAAACAGCTGCCCTGCTGCAATTTAGCCTGACTTTGAAGATAAAATGTTTTAACTTCAATTTTTTACAACTTTATTTGTAGTTTACTGTGGACAGAGCATTAAAATTAGAAATGTTAAGACATATGGTACTTAGACCAGGAGAAGGGCTTCTTACAGACTGTCACTGCTCATTACTAGCATATGTTATGTTATTAGCATAATTGGCAGCATGATGGATCAGTGGTTAGCACTGTTGCCTCACAGCAAGAAGGTTCTGGGTTCAATCCCCGGTTGGACCTGGGGTCTTTCTGTGTGGAGTTTGCATGTTCTTCTCGTGCTTGCGTGGGTTTTCTCCAGGTACTCCAGTTTCCTCCCACAGACCAAAAACATACATGTTAGGCTGCCTTCAGGCCCAGGCCTCCCTTGCAAAAGAGATCTGTGATGTCAGTGGGATTTGCCTGGTTAAATAAAGGTTAATAAATAATTCAAATATAAGTTCTTATCAAAACGTTTTAAGAATTTTAAGCTTTTTAAATTGTTTGAAAATTTATTTGAAAAAAAAAAACCCAAAATACTCTAATGATGTTTACTCCGTTTAGGAATGCACCGATCCACTTTTTTCCCACTTCCGATCCGATACCTGCGTTTAGTGTCGGGCGATACCAATTCGATACCGATCCGATACAGAAAAACAGTGCTGAATTAACAAAAATGACTAAATCATGTAATCTGAAACAGGTCCAGATGACATGATTTAGCCATTGTTGCTGTCTACCTGGATGTTTGAGCTTACAAACCCAGTGCTGAATTAACTTAAAACATTTGTTTTTTAAAACGCAGACACAAATGTACTGAATTATAAATTTATTGAAAACTCTGCACCATAACAGCACATTTAAACACACCAAGAGCTTCACAAGCTTGGTCAAACATGTAAAAACAACACAGCTTTAATTTGTTCAGTCAGTACGCTAGCGCATGATGCCACTCAGAGCACAAAACATAGAATTAGAGTGAATAGATCTGCCCAGTCATGGATCGATCACATTGTCACGATACCCGATCCAGAAGTTTTTTGATATCGGTACCGATACAGATATTGGTATCAGATCGGTGCAACTCTAATTACGTTACAGATTTGTTTAACCAAACCAGTTTTTTCCCCCTAAGAATTAAAACCAAAATTACATCACAACAAACAAGCTGAAACAGTAAATGCCTTAAATTGACATATGGGGGAGCGGTGGTGCAGAGGTTAGAGAAGGTGAGCATGTGATCAGAAGGCTGCCGGTTTGATCCCTTGGACCAACAACATCAAAATGTGGGTGGAAAAGGTGAAGCATTCACATCTGCCCCACCCTCCTTTGCTCCACTCTGGGCCCTTGAGCAAGGCCCTTAACCCCCACCATCTTCGCCCTATTCGGCAGCTCTCTGCTCCACACAGAGGGCTGTGGTAGCTCAGTGGTCTGTGCATGCATCAGGAAGTGCATCTGGAGTAAAAGCAATTGCCAAGTCTTCGTGTGAGTTAGTTCGCTGTGGCGACCCCTGAAGAAAGGAGCAGCCGGAAAACAAAAAGACAAAAACTAATTGATTAAAGAAACAGAACAGTTTAAGAACTGCTTCCTTCTGATTCAGATTCAAAACTATTTTAAGTCGCTAACTTTTTTTTTAAAACTCTCGTCTGATTTATGATTAAACCTAAATTAAAACTCTCAAGAATTGTTGCAAATTAAGACTCCAATAACAAAACCAACCAAAAAAAAAAAAAACTTCAAATTTTAGTTAATCATAAAGAATACATACGT
This sequence comes from Nematolebias whitei, assembly GCF_014905685.2. Classification (NCBI taxonomy): domain Eukaryota; kingdom Metazoa; phylum Chordata; class Actinopteri; order Cyprinodontiformes; family Rivulidae; genus Nematolebias; species Nematolebias whitei. The sequence continues at coordinate 36,315,472 of NC_056512.1, forward strand.
TTTATATGTTTTGACCTAAATCAAGACTTTGGTAAGTTTATGGTTCCAGTATTAAGCAGTTTGGCTTCAAAGCCATAAAGTGTCTCATCAATCATGTCTCTCTGTAGCAGCAAAGACTCAACATATCCATCGACAGCAGTTTGTAACAGCTGAGCTCCCAGTCCTCCGGGCACCCAGTTTAACCCAGTCCTTCTGTCTACGGACGTCACCATGGTCACAGTGGTGGGCTGAATGACAGCTCTCAGGCCTGCCCGCTACACAAACCGTGCAAGTTTCAAGTGTGTAACAGATGGAAAGGTGGAAGTTGTGTTAGGGTTACCTCAGCCTGGGCCGCACGCATCATGTTCTCCTGTTTCTGCAGGATGGCGTTCATACGCTCAAAGAACTCCACGCTTTCTTCTGAAACTCTGCCAAGATGAGGGACCAGAAAAAAACAAAACAACAATCTTAATTTGTAAGATTGAGCACATGTCAGTATATATACCATATTTTTCGCCATATAAGTTGCACCTTTTTGCATAAATTTGCAAGTACTGCAACTTATACACAGAAGCGACTATTATACATTTTCCCATATTTATATTTATTTATAGCCTGATTTTTGGCTGAGATCTGACGATTTCATTCATTCTGACATGAAAAATATTTAACGTTGCATTTACAGCAACTAAAGGGTCCTCAAGCAATATGGCAAGTCAAGTGTCTCATTAATAGGTAAAAGTGACTATTAATGAGACACTTGGCTTGCCATACAGAGCCACCTTCATCTCACTCCGGAAGTCTTGGAGAAATCGTCAAATCAGCTTCATTTCACCGCGCCGCCCTGGAGAAATGCAGCTGATTTGACCATTAAAGTGCATTTATTAAGGAAAAGTTCAACTGTGACACAACTTTGCTATAATTTCGAGCAAACAAATCATTGTTTTTAATTGTTAATCTTGTTAAAGTCCTCCTGTGTACACTCCTGCAGCTACCATTTTGGCAGCCAATCGATTTTTGGCACACCAGCCCACGTTTCCAGGTGGTCAGCGGTGACGCATAATAGATGTGACTTATACGGCAAAGCGACTTATTTATGTTTTTATCCATCTTATTAGACATTTTTGGACTGATGCGACTTATACGGCGGAAAATACGGTATTTAGGTAATGTTGAACTGGACTTCATTGTCACAGTTCTGATTTTTTTTTTAAGCTCAGATCTAAAACACCATCTTGTCCCAAACATTAAAGCAGATCTCAACCCGTCTGTTCTCTGCGTGAACTAGTTTGTGTTTAAAATGCAAATGAACTGTTCTGTTTATTTCCAGGTGTGAGTGAATCCCTGAACCCCTGCTGGCCCCTGTTGTCATGGTGATATGGACATATTCAGGGAAAGGCTGAACACCTTGGGAATTCCCACCAAAATCATCCTCTCCCCATTTCCCCCCCTCGTCCCAAATCTTTCAAGCGATGCCTTCCTTCCAGCGTGAGGAAATGACTGTGGCAGGCGGCCGCCCTGAGAGCTGTAGCAGAACCGCCGGACTCCCTCCGGCTGTGCATTTGCTTTTTTAACTCTTCATCCTCACTGTCCAGGCTCTCCACGCTCTAGTCTTCTTCATCTTTCAAACACATGGTTCAGAAACGCTCTCCACAGCCGCTCAGACTTGCTTCTTTATTAGCGTCATCACTTCACAGCAGGCATATGGCAGCCCATCCCAGCACCCACTGACTTTCACCATGGTGGGGGAGCGGATGGCAAACCCATAAGGCACTGATGGAAACTAATGGCAACCATACTGGGAGAATTAGACAGATTGTCACTGGTATCAGGCCCAGCACAAAGTTGGGAGGTGGATTATGTTTACTAAATCACTGAAATGACAGATATTTTGTAATATATTATAAAAAATGTAATGTATATACACATTAAATTTCTTAAAAAGAAAAAAAGATCTGTTTTGATTAAAACAAAATAAAAAACTGAGGATTCTTTGAAGAAATGCAAAGCATCCACTGCCTTTAGTGCATGCCAGTTGAAACTACAGAAATTGCATCCTGCGAAAATTAAGTGTGAATGCTTATTGCTGAGGAATTTGCAAAAAAATAGCTGAAATTAGCTTAAAAAAAGGCTGAAATTAGCAAAGAATAGCTGAAAAGGCAGAAGAAGTTTAAACTAGCAGAAAAAAGCTCAAATGAGCATAAAAAATTATAGGCTGAAAGTAGTAGAATTTACCACAAAAAAATCTTGAATTTATCTGAAAACAGCTGAAATTAGCTGATAAGCGCTAAAACTGCAGCTGAAAAGTTAGAACAAGCTTAAAGTAGCAGAAGAAAGCAGAAAAAACCCACAAATTTGCCCATTTATGCTGAAAGAAGCAGAAATGAGTGTCAAAAAGTGGAAATTATCTGAAAAGGGCAGAAATATAAAAAATAAAACCAAAAAAAATAAAAAAAAACAGCTGAATAGCAGCTAAAAAGTCAGCAACAAGCTTACATTACCAGAAGTAAGTGGAGAGAGCACAATTGTGCCCCATTAGGCTTAATGAAGCAGAAATGAGCACAAGAAAGTGGAAATTGTCTGAAAAAAGGCAGAAATTTGCAAACAAAAAAAAAAACCCAGCTAAATTGTAGCTAAAAGCTAGAAGGAATTGGTGAAAGCACTAATGTGCATAATTAGACTTAAAGAAGCAAAAATTAACACAAAAAAGTTGAAATTATCTGAAAAAAAAAGTAGAAATTTGAATGCTGAATAAGAGGCACGGCCATTTGGTCAAATTTTGTAAATGACCTTAAAATAATTAAATAAATAAATAAAATGCCATGTGTTATCATCATTGTATGTTCCCATACAAAGACGAAATGCGTGATCTCATGCGATATTGTGACGTGTGTTAGCACTACAAGAAGTACGCTCAGTCAAAAAAACAAAACGGCTCAACATCTGTACAACTTATTAAGTTATTGCCATGTCTGTGTAGCTGTAGTTGATTAGCTGTGGTGGCCATCTTGAATGGGGTTGGCTATAAAAGATGACGAGTTCTAGATGTTCTAATAATCACTTTCATAGAGTCCACTGGTTCGTGAAATATTCTGCCACTGGTATAGATCACACACATAGAGGTAAAAACTGCAGGGAAAAGTTATGACTGTCTGATCCAAATGATTATAGTCTCAGTGGATATAATTTTAACAACTCATCATTATTTCCACAAAAAAACATTTAGCAAATTCCCCCTAAAACCATAATGTCTCAGGCTTGATACCTAAAATTATCCTCTTTAAGTTCCTCTAAAGCAAACCAGTCCAAATAGTTTTTCTTATCTAAAAAGTCTGCCGTCTGAAAACAAGTTAGCACTCTCTGAGATCTCATTTTGCCCACTCTGCTGAGTGAAAATTCAGTTTTTATTTACACGAGCTGGATTTCATAGCAAAACTTTTGTTTCGAGCCCCACGGTTATCTCCACATCTGTCTTCAATCGTCGCGGCTATACTTGTATCCAAAAATCTGTCCTGTCTTCTGTCAGTGGGCTCGAGGATTTTTCTAGACTGTCTGGGATCTTTTGCTTTTTTGAGCTGGTGACGACGTGTTTGTGATCAGAAATCAGATACAAGAGATTCAAACCACAAACATTTGATTTGAAATTTACATATATGAAAAAACTAAACAAACAATGGTCATAATCCATTCAACCTTTGTCTCTCTCTCTCTCTCTCTCTCACACACACATTCACACAAACTCACCACCGGAAAAACAGTGATTTGATGTTGCTAGGAAACAAGTATATTAAAAAAAAAGAGAAAAGAAAAACCTCATTTTACTCTAATTTATTTTCAGAATTCATCCAAACGCTTCAATCATGTTTTCCTGGGTGGAGTGCAAATCAGAACGACAGCATAAATAAAAACACGAATTTCCTGAACTTCTTTTTGAGCATATTTGCCTAAACATGACTAATTGGTTGTGTGGAGGTGACAGCAGCCGCTCTCTTCAAACTTCAACCGAATATGGCAGTGCATAAATAATAATTAATCCTTTGGAAATCACTGTCATCTGCAGCGTGAAGAAGACTGTGACATCTGTTTGCATTGTAATAAAACAAAATGATTTTCTTAATCTGCGACATCATGGTTGTCACGCACCAACATAAACCCGCGGCTCGTATCATAAACACAGATCTCCGTGACAAGGATCCCCCCATCCCACTCATAAAACTGTTTTACTCTAATTACACCACTGATTAGGCACCAAGCGTTACAGGTGAAAGGTGCTCACTGTGGAAACGTGGAGCAACCACAAAAGTCCTGAGTAAACATCTCCAATATGTGGACAAAAACAAAAACCAGACAGCTAACACCACAGAAAGATGTAAAAGCAGATTCTTGAAAAATTACAATGTACCAGACTAATTTGGATTTTTTTTTTCTTACGAGTCCACACATAGAAATTTGTAAAAACAAAATAAAGTCAGGCTTCACAAAATATATAAACATTAGATATTGAATTATTTTAGATGATAATTGACCAGCAACGCAAAACTACAGGAAAATTGTGAGAAAATTTTCCTCTACTGTCTCACCAAGAGTGACCAAGTAACCAAGAGTGTGTGGCCACAATGGGAATGGGTAGTTTTTAAATAAATCACAGCCAATTTCCATGTTCAGTGCCTGCAAACTGCATTTGTGACCGTGCAGATTATTTTGTGGTCCACTTCTGCCCACAGCATACCCAACACGACTCGCTTCATTCCACGTTGGCAGCAAACCTTAAGTTTATAGTTCGATCTGCTGGACTTCAGAAATGGAGACAGAGAGATTCAGATCATCCATGCATCCATTTTCTTTTCATCCATTGTGCAAAAGGTCATGTACACCCTGTCCAGGGTGTACATGGCCAATGGACACCATTCATGTTCACACATAGTGACAATTTAGTTGTCAGTTAATGTAACATTCATGTGTTTTGTCTGTGACTGGAGGCTGAAGTACCCAGAGAAAACCCACCCATGTATGGGAGATCATGCAAACTCCATGCAGAAACGCTTCACACAGAAGTCAAACCTGCAACCTTCTTGTTGTGAGGTGACAGCTTAAACCACTGCTCTGATGTGATGTGCACGGATAAATCCATTTCTTGCTACAAACTACAGATCATGAGCCAACAGGCAGCACTCAGTTTTTACAGTTCCATTTATGTTCCAGCCTTCACCTGTAATCATCAATTTATCATGATCAAATCCAGGATACAGGTGGTGACTCCATTTCAAAATGATTTGGTTGAGGTGGTTTGGGTGAATGATTATGCCACCACACCTTGGGGGTGTTTTGAAACTATCCTTTTGTAAAGTGAACCTGGGGAGGACTCAGAACTTGCCAGAGGGATAATATAGTTTATCCTCTCTGGCCTAGAAGCCTCAGGACCCCCAAGAGTGGGCTGTAAAGTACCAGTGGGGAGAAGGAACTGGACTTCTATTCTTGAATTGAAGTCTGCAAGCTAAATTAGATCAAAGGCTGGGGATGGATGTATGGACGGATGTATGTATGTATGTATGTATGTATGTATGTATGTATGTATGTATGGACAGATGGATGATGGATAGAAGGATGGATGGCTGGATGAACAGACGAATGATGGAAGGATGAATGGACAGATGGGCAGATGGATGAATGGATGGACGGATAGATGATGGATGGAGAGATGGATAGATGGATTGATGGATGGATGTAGGAATGGATGGATAGATGGACAGATGGATGGATGGATAGATGATGGATTGACAGATGGATGGATGGATGGATGGATGGATGGATGGATGGATGGACGGACGGACAGTTTATGGATGGATGGACAGATGGATAGATGGATGGATAGATGATGGATGGATGATGAATGGATGGATGGACAGATGGATGGACAGATGGACGGATGGATGGATAGATGGATGGACAGTTGATGGGTGGATGGACAGATGGATGGATGGATGGGTAGGTGATGGATTGATGGATGGATATATGGATGGAAGGACAGACGGATGGATAGATGGATAGATGGATGGATGGATGGATGGATGGATGGATGGATGATGGATGGATGGATGGATGGATGGACAGACAAATGGATGGATAGATGGATGGATGGATAGATGGCTGGTTGGATGGATGGATGATGGATGGATGGATGGATGGACAGACAAATGGATGGATAGATGGCTGGTTGGATGGATGGATGGATGATGGATAATTGTCTGAAAAGCTCATTTGAGCTTGTTTTCTGATCGCTTCAGCTTCTGAACTGCTTGTTCTAACTTTAGAGATTACGATTCAGCTTTTCCAACAAATCTTAGCAAAGTCTCTACATTCACACTGCAACTTTACTGAAACTGCAAATTATTCTCATTTTACATATTTTGTTTCTTAAACGGAAAATATTTCATATATAAACGCAGCAGTTGCAAACAGTTCCTTCTGTCAGTGTTTTTTTTATTTTTTTTATTATTATTTGTGACGAGTCTTTAAAAATGAACTAAGTAAGTTTGGTTTGAAAATGTGAAATAAGGAAAACAATCACAAATGTTCATACTGCTGGTTTTAATACTTTAACTAGGTTGGTTGCATTCGTACTAGCTTTTATAATACATGCATTTGGTGTTTGCGCATATTCCATTTTAATCAGCTTTACTTATTTTACATTATAAAGGAATTGGATCCTAATTACAGTTACACCACAGAGTCAGAGCCATTAAAAACACTCCAGAGAGTTTCAGATTTAAAAACACGGTGAAGTTAAGTGTAAAATACGTCCACCACTGCTGAAGAAGATCTGAGGGAGTGGGAAAAGAAGTAAACAACAACCCGCAGAAATTTAAATTTAAATACTCGTGGGTTTTGCTGTAGAGCCAGAGAAGCCTCTTGCTGTTCCAGAGCTGTAACAATCATCTCACATAGAGGTAAAGCCAATTATTTGCTTCAGTGAATTAAATGGTTCACCTCTAATGTGCCAGTGTCTGCTTGGAGAGCCTCAGCTCTGACAGCTGACTGTACTACTGGGTCATCAGCTGTGGATGGAGCTGCCCAAATCCACCAGACTCATTTGCAAATTCTCAATTAGAGTGAGAGAGCAGGCAGGTCAGCATCAGTCTGAATGGATAGCAAAGATCAACAGGCTGCACGTAATGATGAGCACTCAGTCTGAGGCTCAGTGGGAAGGCAGCTGGCATGGGAAACTGGGAGAAAGGTGAGATACTGTCAGCTCAGATCAGTCTCTAATGAAGAACAAAAGAAAAGATTTGACTTGCATGAAAATTAATTAAAGCACAACGATGTGGCGTCGTGTTGCACAAAAGAAAAGCGTGCCAAAATATAACCAGCTGTAACTTTCAAAATCCAGTGCAGCGCAACATTTAAGGTATTCTTCTATGGTAAAAATAGACAGTTGTCATTAGACGTATAAGTTCACATCGTGACAGCAGCTTGTGTTTAGGTTGCTATAGAAACCTCAGGTTCATACTATCACCGTTGGCTTCAGATGAAGCTTCGAACGAGTGGAAAAAATAAAAATCAGGTGACTCTTTTTACCTGAGCTACTTCAGTTGTTGCGATAAGAAAAAAAAAACCACTGGCTATTTCTCCCCATGTGAACAACAGCACAGTAGCTGTACGACTACATATGCCGCATTAGTAAATATATCAAATTTAAACAAAGAGACTGTTAGTACAGACTTCGTAAAGATAAAATAATGTGATTTTTGTTGCGTTCAGCCAGAATCTGAACGAAATAAACTAAAATTGAACGTTGGGGGATTTGTCTGAGCAGTTTTGATCAATTGTGTTTGAGTGATCTTGACAAGACAAATAATAATGTCCCACAGACCCAAGAAAAAATTGTTGGTAACTTTCCACAATAACAATAAATACATAAATAAATAAAAACACATATGATGAGACTGGAGGGGAAAAAAAACCTCCAGTTTTGTCTCACTAGTCCCAAAATTGTCTCGTGGCTTGTCAACATGAATTTTGGTGATGTTTGTTTTTTGTTATTTTTCTGTCAGCCCTCCTTGGCCTTTTTTTCAAGGAGCCCCATTACGTTCCAAAATGTGACTGAAGGTGCTATCAGGAAGTGACGTACATTGACCTTGGAGTGTCACTGCGATGGTTTTGAATGGTTTCCATGGCTCTTTTTATCCATCCACTATATCTGTGTGATCAACCTGGGGTCGCATTTCCTCTTGCGCCTAAATCCTAAGAGATTGGCTACTTTGAACCTTGTACTTTTAATAAAATTGGTAGTTGTGCTCAGAACATAACTTGAAGATGGTAGCCTTTTCCTTTAACATAGAGATATATAATATTCTTTCTGATCGCTTCAGACAGCTCGTGTTTGATTTCACTGCTCCATGTTCTTCGTGGTGTACATGATGTTATCAAACAGTGACACATTTATTCCATTTAAACAACTTGAATGATTGATGACAAGCTCGAAGGCACATGTACTAAGGTCAAATAGCTTGAAGACGGACTATAAAGCCCCCAGTATACTGCCGCGTACATCCATACGCAGAGGTATGCACGTACGTACGCAGAGGTACGTGCGTACCCCCCAGCCTGCCCTGCGTGAAAAGCTCACATTTTTACGACCGCATACATGTACGCGGTGTCGCACAATAAACTGCCAAGCGACGGACTGTTTTGTATGCGACACCACTGTATTAAATTCCCCTTCTTCATCCCTGATCTGGCCTTTTCTTTTGTTTTTTTGCCAAGAGGCAGTGATCTCTTCCTCCTTCGTTGATGCCATGACTGAAATGGTGAGAAATGGAGGAATTTGTCACGAGCGAATTAAAGGTCCAGCATGGCTGTGGGAGGGTCTGGAGATTTCCTGGTGGGCTGGTCTGATGTGTGGGCTGTAGAGCCAGCGCTCTCTGTTTTTTTTTTTATTTTTTAGAACATTTTATTAACAATATATGAACACCGCTGCGGCGGAGGCTGCCAGCGCTCACTTTTTTTTCGTTTTTTTCCGACCTGTCAATCAATCCAGTAGGCGTGTCAGCAAATGACCAATCGGCGACCTCAATTTGTCCCGAAGGTAAACGCCCCTTGTCTGTGAAGCTGCTCTGCAGCTGCTCGGGGTGTACGCTGGAGTTTAATGACTGAACCCTCTGCGACCGTACACGCGTACGTACGCGTGAACAGACGTACGCGCCATTATACTGGAGCCTTTATACATAACTTAACAGGATTTTTAATAGTCGGAACAATTCTGCTCATGCTATTTTAGCATATTTCTAGTAAATATACAGTTCGGGCAAAACACTAGCTAGAAATATTCAAGACTAAATGTGCTATATGACTAGACCTGATCACTACACTTCTCTTGTTACTGTGTCTCAGCATTTCAGAGTCCGGTCTGGTCATGTGCTTTGAGTCTGCGCTGTGATTGGCTAAGGCACTGACATAACCTTTTATGAGCTTGGCTACAACTAGTCTATGTTTCAGAATGTGTATATATTTTACTGTTTTAATGAAATAATCTTCAGTCTGGATGGAATGAGTCGGATATTGTCCAGGAGCAACCAGTTACAAGGCGGAATTTGACAAAGAAGCTACAACATGATTAATCGTTCAGATAGCGCCGATTAAATAATCAATACTTCTCGCATGGTGCTCAGTGCTCAACATGTCATGATGCTAGACATCATCAGTGGAGTGCACAGGTTGGTGGCTATTTACATACAAAATTAGCACCGTATTGACCTTTAGCAAAGGTTACAGGTGATACGATCTGGCGTTTAATGCCGAACCCAAGTGCAGGCAGAGGCATCAGAGTCAGAGTTTTTTTAGTTGTCATTCGCACCACATGTGGTACATGTGGTGGAACGAAACTGTGTACACAGGGTCCCAGTTACATCCAACAAAAGTTTAAAATGTAAAAGAAAAACAGTATTAAGATATAAGATATGAACTAAGAAAAATGTTAACTAAAAATGCACTAAGCACTAATAGTACAAAACAAAAACAGCAGCACAAAATAAATCAGCTTCATGATGTGATTTATCTTCACAGTGATTATCCTGGTTAAATTTTCATGAGTCTAACAGCCTCAGGGTAGAAGCTGTTCCTCAGTCTAGTGGTTCTACACTTAATGCTCCTCAACCTCCTTTCTGAGGGGAGCGGGACAAAAAGTGTGTGTGCTGGGTGAGTGAGGTCCTTCATGATGCAGGTGGCCCTCTTCCTGCATCTAGAGGTGTAGATGTCTGTGATGGTGGGGAGGCTGACTCCAACAGACTGAGGACAGGAGAAAAACGTAATGATTTATTAAAGAAAAACAAACGTGCTGACAGGGTAGCAAAACTTACGTAGGACAAAAAGGAGAAGACCAGACCGTGGACACCATGGAAGCATGGAAGGAGGAGTGAGCGTTTGAAAACACATAGAATAAATACTGACACTAATGAGACGAGTGAGAAACACCTGCAGTGATTAGGATTGGGGACAGGTGTGCACAGGAGCACGATGAGAAGAGAAACAGAGCGGTGCAGATAGTGACAGACAGATCACAGGAAAAGCTATCGTAAAGTTTGTCAGACTAAAATCAGTGAATCTCAGTCTGAACTTCTCAGTCCACAAAACCTCTGGGAAAACAGAAGACGATTATTCAAAGAGAAAAATATAAATTTTCTTCTTTGACCACAGAGGTAAAAAGTGCTGCCTATCAGTTAAATCGAAGTGCAGAATATAACGTTTACTGAAAGTGAGGGGAGTTATTTTTACATACATCAGATCATATAGAGATCTCTTAAATATTGCATATATAGGCAGCAGAATCCCAGAAGAAAACACTTCAATCAAGAAAGAAATGTTCAAGCACATGATGATGGTGAACAATGACTGGGTTTGAGGATTTAAGCCTTTAATCTCGATGTGAGCCACAAAAATACTAACCATCTACACATACAAATGATCCTACATACATAACATCGTGTAAATGTGTGTACATTTCCATTGACGAAGAAAAACAGAGGCAGCAAATATACCTGGGTTGTTGGGCCGCCTTCTTCATGACAACTTTATCACTCAAACAAAAACAGCAAGCATCTGGTCGTCTGAACCCATCTACAAGGAAACAGCATTTGTGATCTCCGAGGGGTCTGCCTGTGCGTGTAACGATGTGGTTTACATGTCATTGGGGAAACAGTTGCTATACTGAACGGTCTTCTCAGAGTGAACCACAGCTCAGGTTTAAATGCAACACATTTATCACCTCATGTTGACAAGAAATTATGACCTGCAGCTTCAGCAGGACATTTAGTGGCAAACAAATTAATAGCAAACAAGAAATCATTGCTTCAGCGCTTGTGTTGCTGTTTTCAAAGAGATGTCATTATCTTTTGAGCCACCTTAAATGCACTTTAATTTCCTAAAAGAAATTACTCTCATAAGCAAATCTATTATCAGAAATGGCTACAATCAAGCACATATTAAGCCTGCTCCCTTTAAGCTTTAATCCCAGGCATTTGTTGTTTTACATTAATTTATCTACAAATCTATAGAGATAAGTGAAAACAGCATATGAAGAAAAGTAAAAAAAGTAAGTACTGTGAGGATTGTGTGTGTTGACTCAATGCCAAAGAGATACGACATCATCAATAATTCTAAAAGCATATTGTTTGGGTTCAGCTTTAGAAAAAAAAAAAAAACAGTTCACCATTTTACAGTTAGAAACTAATTACAAAATGGGGTTTTCTTAGAAGTTTAGTTTCAAGTAGGGCTGGACAATAATTTGATATCGATATATATCATGATATACTTTTATTCAATAACGGTGATATGATTTTAATAGGCCTATCGCGATAAACAATTAATCAATTAATCAATCAATCGCATGATGAATGAAAATTATCGACCTCGTTTTCATTTACCGGCTTTACCGTTTCTTCTGTCGCTCTCTTTCTATTGAAGACATGGCTCAACTCCGGTGCTTTTCACTGACTCCTTTCTCTTTTTTCATTAAAATCTGTTTAATCGTCCAAAATGGTGTTTTTTTATTGTTAAAAGCAGCTAAGCTGAGAAGCTAAGCTACGAGCTAAGCTAACAGGCCGACCTTGGGAATAAACCTCCGTCTAGTCGAGCTCCAAAATTCACAGTTGAAACAAGAAAGTCCATGCTCAAGTTGAAAACCAGTTGAAACCCATGTCTTTGTATAAAAAGTTGTTTAAACTTATTTTTTTGTTTATTAAAAACATTGTGTGAAAAATGCTATGCTAAGAGCTCAAATCACCAAGCGGCTACCATGTCACCATGTCAGGCCATGTCACGTCAAGGGCCCTCCCTCCCATTTTTCTTAGAGAGACACGCTGCTCATCTATCCATCCTTTGGTTCAAACCGTCTTATACTACCATCAGGTGGTCAAAAAAGGTACTACACTCCAAACAAATCAACCTTTCTTCTAAAATGTTACAATTATTGTTAAATTTCAAACAATATTATTGTTTATTGCAATAATTTCCGAGACAATTAATCGCCCAGCAAAATTTGCTATCGTGACAGACCTAAGTTTAAAGCACGTTTTCAATATTTCGATATGATTACAGCGTTTCACTGACGCATTTCTTTTTCTGTTTGGGTTGAAGCGGAGAACGCAGATGTTTGCTGCATGGGCTAGGTTATGTTGTTGTTGTTGTTTACAGTTCAAACTATTAATACTGACAACGTTGAGAGTTTTATGTTTATTTGACAGTGATTTCTAATTTCTTTGAAGTCTAAATACAAATAAAGGGTGAACATTAATTTAATTGTACAGTTTGTACAGTTTTTCTGAGGCTTTTATATTGTTTATATCAATATCGGAATTATATCGTTATCGACCAAAATTAAGAAATATATTGTGATAAAAATTTTGGACATATCGTCCAGCCCTAGTTTCAAGTTTTAAAAAATGGCAAAAACAAAAAGTAAATTAAATGAAAATAAAAATAAAAAAATATCCGGAGCCGAATCACCGACTTTACAGATCTTTATGTTCACCTGCTTCTTACTTTTCAGGTCACGGGGGGTCGCTGGTGCTCATAGTCACTGTGTGAGAGGCGGGGGACATCCAGGACAGGTCTCCAGTCCATCACAGGGACACATAGAGACAAAGAGACAACACTCACACCTAGGGACAATTTAGAGTCACCAATCAGCCTAACATGTATGTTTTTGGTCTGTGGGAGGAAACTGGATTACCTGGAGAAAACCCATGCATGCACGGAGAGAACACGCAAACTCCACCCAGAAAGGTTCCAGCTGGCGACCTCCTCGCTGAAAGGCAACAGCTCTACCAACTGACCCACCGTGCCGCCCCCATTCAACATTGATCCAGTTATTTTCTGCCCGTATTTTGTCTCGTTCAAGGTTGTGGAAATGGGGTTGCGTAATGTTTCCATTCTGACAATACCAGAAGTACTGTACCAGGTAGAAGCTGGACATGTCACCAGCTCTGTCCAACACAGACACACAACCATGCATGCAAACACTCGCTCACGAGGCGATTTAGAATCCTCAGTCACGGGTTTAATGTTAAAGTCCGCTAAAAGACACCTCAGCAAATATGACCTATTTTGAGATGTTGCAAGGAGAACGCCTCCGTCCTGACAATATAAACATGGTACCAAGACTTGGAGCTCTGTTGAAGGTGTTTGATCAGAACGCACAGTGATAATTTGGTAAAATCATACCAGCACAAACACCTTACTGCCAAACGTGGCAGCATAGGGCTGATGATGTGGTCACATTTAGCTGCCACAAGATCAGAACAGTCACTGATTTGACCATGAATTTATTTTTACACTAAATACGCAAGAGTCAAATAGGAAGCAAACTTTTCAACAGCTAAAGTACAACAAGGCATAGATCACAAACAGTGAAGCAAATCTACAAGAGAGTGACTAAAATGGTACTGAAGGAGCATCAACAATTTTACAATCAGGGGTTTTCACACTGATTTAGATTATTTTTTTAAATCAAGTACAATTATAGTAAAGCATTATACATTCTGCTATGAAGTGAGTTAAAAACTGAGTGCATAATTGACTGGTATGTACTTAATGCTTACCGGATACTTACCAGCTACATACCTGGTACGTACAAGGACTGGTTTGTAGTATGAAGTGACTTGTTACCCTTTACTTACAAAGTACATACTGGGTAGGTATGCACAAGGTACACACTAGTTGTATTATGTATTGCGACTGTAAGTAATGACACTGGCTAATAAGTTATGTGTTGATATTTTAAAATATTTTTTTCTAATTTTGTATTTACGTTTTTAAGGACCATTTTTGTCTACATGATGTTTCTGAAAATCATCAGAGTTTTTGTTATATAAGTATTTATTCAGTAAAGTGACAAATATTACGGCTTGGTAAAGGCCAGTTGATTAATCTTTGCTATTTTTTGGCACACACAAGGTTTGTTTTACCATTTTTGAACAGAATATTTTATGACTTTTGTTCAGGGAAAGAATAAACATCAGGATAATTACAGAAAACGGACCGCACTTTAAATAATTTATGGAATGTTCCATAAAATGAGCTTCATATCTAACTGACCAGTTAAAAAACATCGCGATCGTAGCCATTCCTGAGGATGTGAAGTTATGTGTAAGTGTGTATGGGTGCACACCGGTGACTCACCTGCGAGGTAATGGCTCAGGACAGTGTGTGAGGGGGCTGCTGGCACTGGGAGGGGGCTCCCTTCGGCTTCTCAGGGACTGGCTCCTCTGAACCTGCCTCAGCACACTACTCTTTAAGTCCAGTAGCGTCGTCATGGTGTCTCACTGGCACAAAAAAAGCAGATATCATTGTCAAATGTTCATTCATTGATACAACCCTACCACTGTGGTAGTAACTGAGAGTCATGCATGACATTTCACAGTACTGCATGACATTGTCCTTAGTTATTTTTAAGTTTTGACCAGAATGGGTGATATACTTTTTAATTGGGGACTGCCTAGAAAGGTAGCCAACTATTATTATCCACCTGACAAGGGTTTCTTAACTTTATATCTTACTCTACCGTCAACTTTAATGCAGTCCGAACCACAACGTGCACCCCCACAAGTGTTATATCAAAACGGCCGGCTCAGCACCATGATGTGTGCAATTACATTTATTGGTGTTTCAATTTATCATGGTGACGTAATTTGCAAACAAAGTCGCCATTTTTATTAGTCGTTTTTCATAGAATGGTTGAAAATCAAACATGTGAGATGGTCATCTGAACTAAAAAGGAAAAATACTGTAAGTCAGCCATTTTTAGAGATATTAAGCTGAAAATCGTTGTGGTTATAGTTGAGAACATTCCCCATGACATACTGAATTCAAATAAAAATTCCAAGATAGTAGGGATGTAACAATACATCGATTTAAATTGATATATTGATTAAATGATTAATGATTCAGTTATATCGTGGCAAAACTAAAACATCGGTTCATATCGTCATCTTTAAAATACACTTTTATTTTGAAATTCCCAAGGCACGTCTGCGTCACCATTCCGTGAGCGGCTTCGCTCTGTGACCGTCTCAGAAAACACAGATAATAAAATTTACTCTCCTTCTGGATTTAAATCAACACTGTGGAAATATTTTGGATTCCAACAGAAGGACGGCTCAACAGGCAAAACTCATGTCGTATGCAACAGGTGCCAGTGTGAGTTCAAATACTCGGGAGACACAACAAATTGCCGTTCACCTGAAGAAGAAACACGGCATTGATAGCCATGTTATGTAAGCTCAATATCTGTTTTTGTTTCTTTATAACTGAAAGGTAATCAGGGCACTTTTAAGTTAACTGGTTTAAAAAATGCACTTAAACATGAGAAATGTGAGACGATACTGAACAGATCATTTATTTTATTTTTTCATTAATGAAGAAAAAATGTGTTTGTTTTTTTTTAATGCTAGGTTCTTGTAATAAAAGTAATAAAATGGTTAAATCATATTTGAATTGTTTTTGTAAATTTATTTATATGTAAATGAGATGGGCATTTGATATCGCAATATATCGATCGCAGACTTGTGAATCGAATAGAATGGAAATCGTATCGTGACAGACTTTGTGATATCGAGAAAAATTGTATCGTCATACAAACAAATCAATATAATATTGTATTGTGGTAAAGCTGGTGATTTACACCCCTACACCATAGCTTAAAAAAACGACTAACTCGTTGATTTTTTTTTGTCGTTTTGAGCTGAAATTTGGCACGATGGTAGCTGAGAGCGAACCCCAACACAAAACACTGTTAAATCAAAACTTTAAAATGGCCGCCACTTGGCAATCCTCTTCAAAGTTTCTCCAGGAACTCTCTAGTTATTAACGTCAGTGCTGCATCGTGACCTTTTCAGTTAGATTTAAGACAAAGACTTTTATTAAGCGAGAGCAGTATCCACCTTTTATTAAGAGTTAATCCTTTTATTCACAACAGAGTGTTGGGCACTTACAAATACCAGCAATTTAATCATAAAGCCAGCCAAACAACAAGCACTGCAGAGTCAAAACTATTTACAGTGAGCTCACATTTCATTTTGCATTTACAGATCCACGGTGATCTGATTGCCGGTCTTTAATCACATAAATGTCAATCACTTGCGCAGCGAAACACTTAAAACAGGTTCGCACATCTGCCAGGAAAATGATGAGGAGGGGGAAGCTCATTAACAGCATCTCCATCTCTGTCCGTCCATTTTACTCCTTTCTAACTGCAATGAGAAGTTAGTATTAAAAGCCTCCTTTCTGTGTGTTTTTTGCTGAAATGCAAGCTGTGAGTAGCATTAAAAAAGAGGCTGCATGATAAAAAAAAAAAATGAGACGCAACAGAAACAGGGATTGATTGATGGAGAGGTTGTTTCAGGAGGCAGTCAGCCAGACACAGAGACACTGAGATCGTCTTTTCAGCAGATGACAGTCAATGTCTGCACATCTGTGAGAAAGAGATCAGACCGTCGACTTGTTTTTTCATCCAGCAGAAGACACAGTTGTCTCTGTCATTAACCAAGTGTGAGTAAGAACAATTAGCTTTCTTGTAGGAAGAGAGCAAGTGTTGATTTGGCCTATATTACAGGCCGTGATGATTTTTTGCACTTGTTTTCTGGATGGCAAGGTTGCCTGTTTAAAATTATAGTGCTTAGACCAAATGGATGCAGCAAATGAAACATGTTTGAGCGTAATCATTTGGCTCTCCAAGCCAAAGAGAGCAGAATGCACTCAGCTGTCCAAGTTGGAATAAAGCAGAAATTCATGGTACAAGTTGCATCTTTGCCTGAGCCAAAGAACAGCTTGTTGTTGATCCAACAGCCTGACATCCGTTCAGCAATCCACTTGGAGCATTCACTGTCCATCAGAGCTTCCCGTCTGACCAATATCATCAGTGCATCAGATACTCAAACAGGCTGCTAATTATTGCACTGAATTTTACAGTCATTGAGCTAACATTTGGTGTGTTACTAGCTGACAGGTGTTCACAATGCATACATTAGGCACAAACGAATTAAGGGAGTTCAAGGAAAATATTGCATGAGATTGCACATAATGTTATTTTGAAAGTTTGACCAAAGCAGCCACAACTGCATCATTTTTCAAGATCAACTAATCTAAAGCCCTGTTCGCACGGGATTAGTTTTACCTAGGGCCCACATTCAATTTGTAATTATTACGGAGATTGTCTGTGTTGTTAATCCCGTGAAAATCGGCCATGTCAGTAATTTGTAAAGAAAAAATTCCCCCGTGAATGACCTACTATATGTTGCTGAACTCTGAGAGGTAGTGATAATACTAATCCAATGTGAATAGGTGTCTCTGTGATTTGAATAGAAATGGGCAGGATCTGATACGTAATTAGGCGTTTTTTGTTTTTGTTTACGCAAAACCATTTGGAAAAATATAGAACAAGGATATTTTAAAAGAATGCGCTGCTCGCTTCGGCTTTTGTAGATGCTGCTACTTCCTTCACTGCAGATGACAGCAGGTGCGGAGACGCGCACAGCCGGTGATCAGCTGACCCACCCATCCATCCATCCATTATATTTACCCACTTCTTCCTTTTTGGGTAGCAGGGGTCGCTGGTGCCCATGTCCAGCCATCTCTGTGTAAGAGGTGGGGGACACCCTGGACAGGTCACAAGTCCATTTCAACTGGTGGATCAGCGGACGCGCGCGGCCGGTGACAGGTTGTCCATCTGAGCTTAAAGCGACTTTTTTACCTCTTTAAACCGGCCAGTCAGACCTGTCTCCTCCTCAACAATTCATTAACACAAATTTATATTGTGCATTCTTATTTAGGTTTATTTGCGCTGTATGATTTATAAAACCGCATCAAAGCCCGAGACCAACCCGGCCCGCACATTAAGCACATTATATGGATCGGCCCGGTCGTGACAACGCAGCGTGTTTACACCATATCTAGAAGATGTCCGTACATTCCAGCTAAATCTCAGGCTTTGGTTATAATGTGCGAATGCACCACATAAAACACAGACGTTGGGGAGTAATTTACATGTGGTCCCTAGGTAAAACTAATCCCGTGTGAATAGGGCTTTAGTTTAAAACTCGGGCTAGAAAAGCAGAAGGTAATATATATTCTTTAAACAAATGCTAGACTTTATCAAGGTTTTAAATATAATTTTTCTAAGAAAAGATTACACCTTTTTGCATCTGCATATCCATGATTTTATTATATTATTTTAGTAAACCCAAGATAACGCTAATTTACCCCAGCCAGCCGAAGCGGATGGCCACTGTTCCTGAGCCTGGTTCTGCTGGAGGTTTCATCCTGTTAAAAGGGAGATTTTCCTTTCCACTGTTGCCATTGTGCTTGCTCAGGATGGGAGACTAAGACGAAGTGAAGCGTCAACGCAATCTGATGGCTTCCTTAGATATTTAATTTTTACTGAATGGCTTTTTTTTGTATGTGAATGTTTTTTGTACATTGCCCTAAGACAACTTGGCATTTGATTTGGCGCTATATGTAAACAAATTGAATTGAGTTTAATAAATAATTTGAGGCCATTTTTCTTTATTAAATGCATAAGATACAATTCTTCCATTGCTGTTGTTTGAATTGTACAGAAGTTGTTCATTCACTCATTAGCGTTGTTCATAAGAAAATAAGAGTAAATATAGAGTCAGTGCAGCAGAACAGTCTTTAGGAGGGTTGGCTCCTCATTATAAGACACAAACTCTGAAGATGCTGGCCTCAAGATTAAAAAACAGCCTGAAAACATGTTTTATTTTTGGAGTGTGAACAGTTAGCTGTACTTTGCTGCACTATGTGTTTTATGGATCAGGGAGGTTTACTGCATGTCATAATTCACAGCAAAAATATTTGGGCTATTTTAAGACTGAACAAAACTAAACTGTCACTACAGACTAATTTGTTCATGGATTCTTTAATTCGTTAAAACATTTACGGTACAATAGTTTTAAGCAAGCAGCACTGAAACCGCTTGGCAAACATATATTCAGTTCAGTTTATTTATAAAGCGCCAAGTCACGACAGAAGTCATCCCAGGGCACTGAACAGAAACATTCATGTATAAAAAAGGTAAGTTAACACAATTTATCTGAGGAGCAGACTGCTTTGAGTTTAACTCCATCACAGAACTCTCATCTTGAGCAAACATGAAGGCGACAGTGGAAAGGAAAAACTCCCTCATGAGGAAGAAACCTTTAAAAGAACCAGGTCATCTGCTTCGACCAGCTGGGTTTGAGAGGAACAGATACACAATGGCAGGTCAAGAATCACATGTTAAGATAGAAATAATATCAAATAAAAACTATTCAATTTTAACTATTAATTTGATGAAATGAGGTCAATTTGTCCTCCAGTAATCTAAGCTTAAGACAGCATAACAAGTCAACCCTAACTATAGGATTTATCAAAAAGGAAAATTTTGAGCCCCGTCTTAAAACTGGACAATGTGTCAGCCTCACGGACAGAAACTGGAAGTTGGTTCCACAAGAGGGGAGCCTGATAACTGAAATATCTTCATCCCATTCCACTTTTGAAAACTCTAGGAACTGCAAGTAAGCCTGCAGTCTGATAGTGAAGTGCTCTGTTAGGAAAATATGGAACAATAAGATCTTTAATATAAGACGGAGCTAGGTTGTTGAGAGCTTTGTAGATTAGAAGTAAGATTTTGAATTTAATTCTGGATTTGACAGGGAGCCAATGGAGAGAAACTAAAACTGAAGAGATATGTTCTCTCCCAGTAACTCCAGTTAAGACTCTGGCAGCAGCATTTTGGATCAACTGAAGACTTTTTAAAGAACTATTTGGGCACCCAGATAATAAACCATTGCAATAGTCCAGTCTAGACGTGACAAATGCATGAACCAGTTTTTCTGCATAATTTTTAGGTGTTTCTAATTTTAGTGATATTACGCAGGTGGAAGAAGGCGGTTCTAGTAACGTTTTTAATGTGGGGGATAAAAGACATGTCCTGATCAAAAATAACACCAAGATTTTTAACATTAGAGCTGGAGTCCAGATTAATGCCGTCTAAGGAGGGAGAAAGACTGAAAAATTAATTCCTAAGATGCTCAAGCCCAAAAACTAAAACCTCAGTCTTCTTGTCTGTGTTCAAATGCAGAAAATTTTGTGTCATCCAGATTTTTATGTCTTTAAGACATGCTTGTAGTCTAAGTAGCTGATTGGATTCATTGGGTTTCATGGACAAACATAACTGTGTATCATCAACATAACAATGAAAATGTATCCCATGCTGTTTAATAACTTTACATAATGGAAGCATATACAAGGTAAAGAGTATTGGTCCAAGCATTGAACCCTGAGGAACTCCATGACTAACTTTAGTGTATGATGAATATTCAATATTTACAAATTGGAATCTATCAGATAAATATGATTTAAACCAATTTAGAGCCGTTCTTGTAATTCCAATGTCATATTCAAGTCACTGTAGTAGAATACTGTGTTAGTAACAGAAGTATTGTGAAACTGGCTGGGAGAGAGAAAGCTATTTACCTGACTTCATTTTACACATCATCTATTAAAAAAATGGTGAAAAGGCAGAACAGAAAGCTTTTAAAATTAAGGAGCGCTTCAAAAAAAAAAAAATGTTTTCAATAAAAATTGAGTTATTTAAAACGATGACAAACATCCTTGAGTGCGCATAGTGAGTCAAAATGAAAGCCGCTGTTGTGATGACTTCATAATTACTCTTTTTTATTTACACAAGTGAAGTAAAATGTATAAACTAAACAGCCTAAGATGTGCACAAATAACCATTATGAGCATTTTGTTTAATTAAATGTGGTTTTCAAATAACAATAAAACAAGAGTGTGTCCAGTCCTAAGGGCTGTGCGTTCTGGTAAACCAACTTATTAGCAGATCAGCTAACCTAATTAGAAAGTCCCACTTGAGATTGTAATATTAAAGGGCATTCGCACACAAATTCCCACATAGTCGTCAGCAATTATGGTTCAAAATCAGAGCGAGTGGGCATTAAACTGCCCCCAGGGGTGAGCACCATCGAGTTGTGTTGCAGCTCTGTTTGTGAGGATTTTTTTTATCACTGCAGGTGAACAACTAGTCAATGTTTCATGTTCCATCGAGCGACTCCTATTTACCGCTCTGTTCTTGACATCCTTAAAGGCCATGCGTCTGGAAAACCCAAAGCACGTTCGCTCGTCTTTTTCCCTCCCAACTTCAAACAAAAGGCGTCTCGGGTCGGGTAATACCTGCTCAGGGGTTCTATCATTGCCACCAACATGCGTGCAGACTGGTGAGCACGGACTGTGACAGCTAACGGGCGCCGCAGTGCAGCTGTCTCCCAGGTGAACTCATTTCAATTACAGGGGTGGATTTCTCCCAGCTGGATTTCACACTGTCTCTGTCGTCAAATCGTAGTGACAAAACGGGCCGACGGGCCGCCATCGTTGGGGCACGGGCTGCCAAGGAAACACTGTCAAAGCTAAGTAAATGCCTTTCTCGCTATACTGGTGCCGAAGTCATGCCAGGGAGACACTTGCTTACCAGAGTCTCTCCTGCGAGAGCCAATGAGCCCTGCAGCCAAAGTCGACTTGCTGATAGGGATGGTGTCTCTATGGTAACCACGGAGGAAAAGGAGCGGGTAAATACAGGTAAATTCTACAAAGGCTGGGAAAAAAAGCCCACCGTTGATGGTATAATGTGTTCACCCAAATGAAGGGGTCATAATGACGGGTTTAACAGTCAACACAGGTCAAAGGTATAAAATACACCCTCACCTGCATGGCTTTCTAATCTGCCAGTAAAACTTCTTTATGGCCATCAGTCCTGAAAATGGTTCTTATTCTTGCATTTTTTCTCATGTACAAGTTACACACATAGCGGCAATTTATCAAGGTTTGTGTGCTTGTGCATTTTAAAGAACCACAAAAAAAAACACTCGTCCTTGAGTGGATTTTATTAATCATCATCATTAGAGCCGTGGTATAAAATTCAATCATTCCCAAGTTTGTATTGAGAACATCGATTTATACAGATGTAGACAAAAGACTTGCAATTAAGACTTCTACTTTTCTCCAAACCAAGTTTAGCACCCCATCCAGAAGGCACGTGCATTTAAATCATATCATCAACTAAAAAAGATTATCTTGCAGTGCAGCTGATACTTCCCGATGAGCTTTAAGACAGAGCGGAGCCTGATCATTGAGCATTAATGTTATTATGTGGCAAGCCCTTAGGGAAACGTTGGCTAAATAGATCAAGCTGTCAGGTCTGAGTCAAATCTTTAAAGAGCTTTCCGAGGGGAGTGGTGTAAAAAAAATGTGTAGACATGATTGGGATCTATACTAGATGTGCCCGTGGATCACACAAAATCTATAATCCAGCTAAAAACACAGTTTTGTTCCCAGTAGCTTATATTGTTCAGACTCATGACAGGCACTTTGGCTTCAGAATTGATTGCTGGAGAATATCCCTAGACTTGAAAGCTTTTGTAAAAGAGCGTCTCCTGCAGAGCCAAGCTGCGAAAATATATATGTATATATATAAATACACCACTGACAGTTGCAGACAGATTGTAAAACTTGTACAATGGCACACATTCCTGCTAATTATTACACAGATAATAAATCCTTTGTCATGCTGATAACACTCCAGAAGTACAGCTGCTGTCAAAAATAGCTGCCATTGAGTCTTTCTGCAAAAAAGCAATAAAACCCAGAGTTTACACAGAAACATCAGTCTGCATCTGCAAAGATGCAACAATACGATGCTCCGAAGTCCTGTCATGTAAGTTGTACAGCATCTCTAAAACAGATGATTTTTTTAAAAATCTGACTAGATTTACTCTATGTGGTAATGATTAATTAGTGAATGCATCATGACTAACTGAGCTGACCTGCATCTGCTACTTAAAAAAAACACGAGCAAAGCCACACAGGCATTTGTGGGGCAGGGATGATTTGCTGAATATATATATAGACATTCATAATAATGTTCTGCACAAACCAGAGCTTATTTTTTTATTGGCTTGTGGTTTCATTTACTTGATGAATTATGGAACACAGCACGTTTTATTACCCTTTTAATCAGCTGAACATATAATCATTGTCAATACAGGCAGCACAGGTAAATTAAAAGCACCGAACAGCCGTGGCTGTCACTAGGGGAAAAGAGAGTTTGAGCTGAGATGGTTGTGTGTGTTTGTGTGTGTGTGTTTGTGTGTGTGTGTGAGAGACAAAAAGACCCCCACAGGCTTTCCCAAGTGCCGTTTCTAAAACGAGCCAACAAAAGTGAACTCAAACATGTTTTATAATCAGGACCAGAAGTCAAATAAACATCTTTCACACTATTCTACATCCTGATTTTGATTATGAGTCGTTTACAATTATTCATTTCAAATGACACCTCTAATAAGGACTTGCAGCCTGATCTGTCTTAGAGACTTTTTCTGCAGGATGCATTCATGTGCAGCTTTTTTTTCTTCAGTCTGTGTCAGTCAGAACCTTCTGCTCAGGCTTCCATTCTAAAAATGCAAGATGTTTGTTGAACACAGCTGGAAACTTCTGGCCACATTACAGAGATATGCAATTTATTTATACATTTCTTCTCCCAGTTTGTCCTGTATTATAAAAACCCATGAGCCTCATCATCTGTCATCATATCCCAAATATTATATCAGTGCATCAACTTTGTCATCCTCCCCCTAAAAAAAAAAAAAAAAAAAAAATCTTAATTGAAATTATTTCAACTCCAGAAAATTCAAATCAACAGGTGCCAAATGAAAATGCTTTGCATTTACAGTATGAACTGCACGACAGGTGTATATTCTTGCTACATATGCATTTCCATGCTGTGAAATGATAAAAATCCATCTTACCTGCGTCTCCAGACAGTTTTCCAGTATGAAATGTTTTTGCTGCTGCGTGTCAGAGTTCCCTGAATCAAAGCTCTGATCTGTGCAGCAGGACGCCGCTCCTCGCTGTGAACGTGACGCAGACAACTTATTAAAAAAACAACAACAACGTTTGGATCTTTTACTTAAGACAGACGAGAGACAAAAGCTCATATTAGCCCCTCCAAACGCTTCCCCTCCGCTCACCCGACAATCGCCCAAATATGGTCATAGGAAGTCCTGTGATACTTCACTGCCCCTCACAACTGTCGGTGATTACAGAATTACGCTTTTCCCGCCATCAAATAAAACCGTTAGAAGCGCAGATATCTTTGACTGCTTTATGCTGAAACCTTTTTTTTTGCAGACAAATATTTTTTAGTATACTTGCTTTTCTTTACATACTTTTTTGTATCCCATGTTAAAACAGACTGTTAATGCCTGCAGCTCTTTTTTAACCTTTGCATGTTGATAGGATTAGACTTTATTAAGGATTTAAGGTTTCAAGAATTTTTTTTTTAATTGTCATTCACATCACATGCGGTACATGAGGTGGAACAAAGTTGTGTACACAGGGTCCCATTTACATCCAACAAAAATACAAATTGTAAAGAAAAACAATAGTACGATCCGAGACAACAACTACTATATTCACTAAACTAAGAGTACAATAAACTAAGAATAAGCACTAATAGTATAAAAACAATGTGTCAAACAACAGCAGCACGAACATGAGTCTGTGTGAGCAGATGAGGACAAATGAACACAGCAACATGAAATCAGCAGCATGAGATCAGCAGCATGGATAGTCAGCAGCACATAACAACCAAGTGGCATTACAGTGACTTTTTTCACAATAATTTTCACAGTGATTTTGAGATTCATGAGTCTAACAGCCTCAGGGTAGAAGCTGTTCCTCAGTCTAGTCGTTCTACACTTAATGCTCCTTAACCTCCTTCCTGAAGGGAGTGGGGCAAAAAGTGTCTGCTGGGTGTGTGAGGTCCTTCATGATGCAAGTGGCCCTCTTCCTGCATCTAGAGGTGTAGATGTCTGTGATGGTGGGAGGCTGACTCCAACCTCTTCTGTGCAGCCTTCACCACTCTCTGCAAAGCTTTTCTTTCTGCAGCTGTGCAGCCTCCACGCCACACGTTGATGCTGGAGCACAGGATGCTCTCCACTGCACACCTGTAGAAGGAGGTGAGGACTGAGCTTCCCAGTCCAGCTCTTCTCAGCCATCTGAGGAAGTCTCTGATGAGCTTTCTCAATCAGGCCGGTGGTGCTGTTGCCCCAGCTGAGGTTGTGCTGGAGACCACCACTAGTCCACAACCATGTCCTTTGACTTCTTCACATTGATGTGAAGGTTGTTCTTCCTGCACCAGCTCTCCAGGTGTTCCACCTCCTGCCTGTAGCTGGACTCATCATTGTATTTGATGCATCCAACCACTGCTCTATCATCTGCAAACTTTACAATATGACATCCTGGATGGGTCGGTGCACAGTCATATGTTAGCAGAGTGAACAGGAGGGGGCTCAACACACAGCCCTGGGGGGAGCCCGTGCTGAGGGTTATGGTGGAGGAGGAGAAGTCGTGGATCTTCACAAATTGTGGTCTCTTTGTTAATAAGTTTAGGACCCAGTTGCACAGAGAGGAACTTAGTATTAATGTGATTAGTTTGTCCATCAGGATTTGGGGAATCATGGTGTTGAAGGCAGATGTGAAGTTCACAAAGAGCATATGGACGTATGAAATATATTAAAGAAAATGTAATATATTAAAGGGATATTTTTAATTTTCACATTTGGCTTTAGCATGGAAGCCCATTTCCACTAGCCTGAAGAAAAAAACAAACAAATTCTAAATTAAAATGATCAGACTCTGTCACAAAAAACTATCTCATACTACACTATCTCAAAATGATGACTAGCATCCAATGATTATGTGTTAAATTATTTTCAGATGCTAAGTCAAAAAAAATATGCTAAGATAGAATTTCAAGATGCCAAATCATAATATTGAGATGCTACGTCATAACTGTTAGAGACTCGGTTATAATTTTGACACGCTAAGTCACACTTACAAGATGCAAGGTCACAACTTTGAAATGCCACATCAAAGTTATGATATACTAAGTCAAAAATTGAAATGTTAAGTCATTTTTATACATGTGATTAGATAAGATGCTAAATCACATGCTGAGTTATAATTATGAGATGATATGAAATAAACATTAAATGCTAAGTCATAACTATGAAATACTACCATATTTATGAGATACTAAGTCATCATTTTGAGATGTCAAGTTGTACTTTTGAAACAGTATCTTATAATTATGTAAATTCATATTCTTATAAATATGACAGTGATACAAGTTTAATAATTTATTTTTATCAGAGTGGCAGAAATAGACTTCCATAAACTACAGTAGAGATCAGAAATTACTTTTCATAAAAACATGCACCATTTAAACCACATGGCCCTGCGAAAGAGTATGAGAGCATTTTTACTTTTTGATTTAATTTAAATTCATTATCATTCAATCGCCTTTTTGAAATATTAGAATCCTATGACGAAACTTTTGTTTCTAAAATTAAGTTTTATTTTTATCATAAAACATGTTAAACCCAATTCCAGGTGTGAACATAGCTATTTTTATATGCGCGTTCGTTTTTATACCCTATTCCTCTGAGTTCATCATAACATTGGAATTAACGGAGTGTACCTGAAGGCATCATTTGACTGTTGCTGAGGGATGTCGCGGAGAAAAATCCTCACCACGGCAGAAGCAAGTTAAGCTGTCAATCAAAATGTGATTAGTGTTTTTTTTTTTTTTTTCATTTCATTTGCCTAATTAGCTCCTACTTTAAAAATAAATAAATAAAAACATTCTTATTTTAATCAACCTGGCCCAAAAAGTAACAAACAAGAGGGATGGTGCCTCATTCGATTCTAGAAATAATATTAACAATCATAAACAAGGATATATATTTATCATTTCTTAAAGTTAAACTAGCCATTTATGTTTTTTTGCTTATACATTGCGGACATTGACACCTGTTTTGTTCTCAGCCTCATTAAAGGTTTCAAATAATGAGATATTTTGAATATCTTAACAACCTTTTCTCCCATTTGCTCATTAACATACATAAATGGAAGGGCATGTGCACAGAAGCTTTAAATAGACATAAGGGCATTAATGATATGCTGCAGATAAGATAAACGCTTCTCTAAAAATGATTTCACACATGGTCAGAAGGTGCAGGAAGGCATCACCTCGTAGAAATTCATCATCACAAACTCAAAACTCATCTTGAAATATAAAACTCAAGTGAGCGAAATTTATTTACAAGGTCCGGATCTCGTTAAATAATAACTTATTTATTTTGAGAGGAAATAACACAGTGTGCTGTATTAAATAGCTGCTGTAAACGAGTTAAAAAAAATAGTTTTAAAGTTATGGCAGCTGAAAACTGAATTATGTAAAAAAAAACTTTATTAAAAACTAATCCTTCATGGTATAATTACTTCAGTCAGAGAGGTCTTTTTTATGTCTGTCTGCAGAGATGAGACAAGGTCAACAACACATGAATCAGAGATTTATTGCTTTATCAAATGCACTAATAAGGTAAAAAAAAAAAAAAAAAGGACTTTCTGCTTTTGAAAAGCTTGATTTTAAAAATGCTGTGCGAGATAAGGTGGTGTTGATTGATAAGACACGTGACCGTTTGCCTTGTTTCCATGGACACGTCATTACAGAACATCCCCAGCTGGTTCCAGTGTTGACGGCAAATAGCAGGCGAAGGATTTGTTCATAAAAACCAAAAAAAAAAAGACTTTCTTGAGTCATAATTGGAGAAATACTCACTGGAAGATCTGCACAGCTCCAGTATAAAGGACACGTCTCACCATGACATGTTTGAACTGCTACCATCAGGAAAAACAATTCAAGGCAAGAACAAAGAGATAAAAAAATGATTTTTATCTGTCGTTACTGAACTTAACAAGAACTGTA
Source organism: Nematolebias whitei (assembly GCF_014905685.2). Lineage (NCBI taxonomy): Eukaryota > Metazoa > Chordata > Actinopteri > Cyprinodontiformes > Rivulidae > Nematolebias > Nematolebias whitei. The sequence continues at coordinate 36,343,844 of NC_056512.1, forward strand.
GTAACAACTGAATAGGTGCAATAAGAGACCGATAATATCAGTGTGCTTGTGTTGCACAATTGGGATGTTTGAAACCTGTAATTAGTATTATGTTTTATACAGTTCATATTTGTGGGGAGTGGTGGTGAAGCGGTTAGAGAAGGTGGGTCAGCGATCGGAAGGTCGCCGGTTTGACTCCCCAGACCAACAACATCAAAAATGTGTGTGCAAAAGTGAATCATCCACACCTGCCTCCACCCTCATTTGCCGCACTCTGGGCCCTTGAGCAAGGCCCTTAACCCCCACCATCTGCTCCCTGAGGTGTCCTAGATGGCAGCTCTCTGCTCCACACAGAGGGCTGTGGTAGCTCGGTGGTGGATGTGAGGAAGGGCATTCTTTGCATGAGTTAATTCGCTGTGGCGACCCCTGAAGAAGGGAGCAGCCGAAAGAAGAAGATATAATGCTTTGGGAAGTGAACCCAAATGTTGTTGTACTTTGGTGCAATAACAGTAAAGGTCTATTCTATTCTATTCTATTCTATTCTATTCAGCATAATGAAGTCTTAACAGGAACTATGCATTTAGTGCATTTAGTGATTTAGTCCAATGTTTTCCAAAGTGGGGGTCGCGGCCCTCTGGGGGGCCGCCAGAGGGCGCTATTTGGGCCCCAGAAAGCTGGAGAGAAGAAGATAAAAAAAAAAGCAAAAATAAAAAAATGATAATAATAATAATAATTGCCTCTAGGGCAATCTGTATCTGTCATTTCCAGATGAACATGCTTGAGAGAGGTTAGATTTATTTAGTTTTGTTCTTCTGCTCAACAGTTTGTTGAAAAGTAGGGTTTTTTTTTCAGCTGGAATATAATACAGTGTTTAAAGCATGTTCGCGAACAACATTTTTATGCTCAGCAGCTGTAATAATTAATTGAGTTTAGTGAATAAACGTTAAAACATTCTAAAAGTTGATGTTTATTTACATATTTTGTAGCATTTGTGGGTTTTTGAGGGGCCCCTCGGCCAGAAGCTAATGCTGTTTGGGGGGGGGGGGGGGGGGGGGGTGTTGCATGGCATGGAAAAGTTTGGGAACGCCTGATCTAGTCCATCAAGTAAAATTCTTGTTTTCGCTCTATGTAAGTTTTGATTCGTCTTCCAACATTGCTTTTCTTACGAGAAAACGAGTTTGATAAAGGTCAACGACATTTTATAATATTACAACATCTACTGTACTCAGTGGTGTGAGTTCTGAACACACAACCTTCGTCCTTTGCTTATCTTGATTTTAATCAAATTACCTTAGAAATTAAAGTGGAGGTCCAAGGCTGCGCGATGCTTTCAAGCACCTTGTTCACAACCCACTCAGGTTCCATTACTGTTAAATTCAGACAAACACTCTGCTCATCACAAGGGTCAGGTGGAAGCAACAAGGTCGGCACAAATCTGATTCCAATTTTTATAATTTCTATTTATTAACAATAAAATGTACCTGCTCAGGTTTGGCTCGCTTCGTTCCGGATGACTCACGGAGAAGGGGGAAATGGTCAGGAAGCCAGAGACGGCTCAGCTCTGAACTAATGGCAGCAGAATGGGCAGGAGATGTTTTGACCTTCTAAACTGACTGTTGTCTCATTTGTTGGCAAATTAAAGATTTGATGAAGTACACCTGATCGTTTGTGAATCCGTTTTTTTCTAATTAAAATATGGAATGTTTTATTAGCAAACCGGTGTCTATATCTATTCAACCCTTACTGCAAATAATGTCTGAAAAACAAACAATACATGGCAACAATGTAAAAACTGTATTGTTGGCTACAGAGCAGCATGATAATAAAAGAAGCCTTCTTTTTTATTTTTATTTTTTTTTATGATGGATGTCATGATGCTTAGGTTTCAATTAGCATACCAAAATCAAAAACACACTCAGATCTAATGAACTGGGAAACTGTGGAGATATTAGAAAAGTTTTAGTTTCTTTTCCCAGGCGTGTTGTGCCTCCTTCAGGCAGAGGAAAGAACTGAAATAGTTTGTTCATGAAACCATCCATCCATCCATTATCTTTACCCGCTTATTCCATTTTGGGTCACGGGGGTCGCTGGTGCCCATGTCCAGCAATCACTGTGCGAGGGGCAGGGTACACCCTGGATGGGTCGCAAGTCCATCACAGGGACACATAGAGACAAACGAGACAAACAACCATTCACTCTCTCACTCACACCTAGGGACAATTTAGAGTTAACAATCAGCCTAACATGCATGTTTTTGGTCTGTGGGAGGAAACCGGAGCACCCGGAGAAAACCCACGCATGCACGGAGAGAGAACATGCAAACTCCACCCAGAAAGGCCCCTGGACCGGGGTTTGAACCAAGGACCTACTCACTGAGAGGCAGCAGCTCTACCAGTTGTGCCACCGTGCTGCCTTGTTCATGAAACCATTCTCTGAAAATGTTGAATTGAAAATATGACCATTTATTTATTTGCCTTGAATAATACTAAAATTTCAACTTGTTTGCAAGCTTAGACTGATGCATTTTTAACTTAAAATATAAACACTGTATTTTCCCAACATGTTAAATTGCTCATTGTGTTAAATGATCTTCATTTAAACCATAATTGTTATTACTGAACTTGTGTCCTTATATGAACAAACAATAAATGAAATGTAACTAAATCAAACATTACAAGGTAATTGACCGACAACCCTCAGATGCAACTCTCCACCAGGACGTCTGCCAGCTTCAGCTTACAGTTTTTTTGTTACTTTTCTTTTTAATTATCCATTGTCGGATAATTAATTAGTTATGAGAGTTCTGAACCAGCCAGAAGTTCCATCTCAGACGGGGCCCAGTCACCTGAGAAATGGAGAGACGTCCATAACTTGCTCAGACACCCCGGAGCGATGCTGTCTTGCCGAACGAAACACAGTCCTGAGGAAAGACATCCCTTCTTGGAACGGACGGCCACTGGCTTTCACCTCGTATCCACTGTGGTCATGAGATGGAAAACTTTCCTGGCAGGACAAAACATCTTTCTTCTGATGAGAACAACAAGTTCCAACTCGAGTTATTTTTAGACATGTATAATAAGTTCACGAATCTGAGATAAAGCTTACCTGAATTTCAACGTTAGAGCTAAAACTTTAGTCCAAATTGAATACACCTCTTCTCAAAGTTTTAAGCTATTTAATATTATTTACCCTTTTTTGAAATAACAATATTTGGTTATTCATTCAAATTTCATATTTGCCATAATTTCATATTGTCATTATTCAAACTGTAAATAAACGTTACAGAATTGCGATTTTGACTAGATTGTTGTGTCTTTGTTCGAGCGAGGGGAATAAAAACATTGCAGAGGACTCACATTCTATGATTGAGGTCGGTCAACATTTATTACATAACTTTGAACGGTTAGCGTAAACACCTGTTACAAGGTGTCCAGACCTCTCAAGCGTAGCCCCTACATTTAAACCTTTTAATTACCCTTTTAATTATTTTCATTTGGTAAAAAAAAAAAAAAATTAAATTTGTACACATCCTTTATGATTATCTATTGTTGTCGACTGTTGTCATCACTCTTTCTTAAAATCATGTGTTTCTTGTAAATGAGTCCCCGAGGCTCAATGGGATCAACCTGTATAAATAAAGGTTGAATGGATGAATAATAGTGAGCCCAGTTCTCACTGCCATCAGTGATGCAATTTATGAATTCTGTTGTCATCATTATCACCTGGTGCTGAAAATTGAAGCTATATTTTTTGCGCATGTCAGTGTGCGTTTGTGCGATTGTTTGTCTGTACTGTATCACTGAACAGAATTCAATGAAACTCTCAGAAAATAATTGTTGGGTAGAGTTCTACTACTGATTAGCTTTTGGAGTCAACTCAAAACAAGATGGCAAAGCAATATTAGTAAATAGAAAGGTGGTTTTAACTGAAATTTGATGTGGTAACAGCTGAGATTGATCCAGTGGTGTAGTCTATGTGATACACGGGCATACGGAATATACCCACTAGAAAAATTTCAGTATACCCACTTAAATACCCAATGATACATGGCATGAGACATGTGTCAATGATACATTAAACGGCAGTTAATACTTCCATAACAATCTATCTGTATGCGGTGCTTGTTTATTACATTCGCTTATCCAACGAATTACTGTATAATTAATACTTCTTAATACTTGAACATGTTTTGCTTTCTTACCATGTTATAAATTCAATAACATGTTTTAATACAAATCCAACTGTTGTACAGTTTGTTGACCATTTATTAAAATATAAGCATCAGAGAAATTTGGAAATGTTCAATATGTGTACACATCAAAATAAATTGATGATTACATTCTATTAACCAGTGTACTTTGGTTTCTAAGCACAGTATTCGGACCCATCCATCCATCCATTATCTTTATCCACTTATTCCATTTTGGGTCACGGGGGTCGCCGGTGCCCATGTCCAGCAATCACTGTGCGAGGGGCGGGGTACACCCTGGACGGGTCGCAAGTCCATCACAGGGCCACATAGAGACAAACGAGACAACCTTTCACTCTCTCACTCACACCTAGGGACAATTTAGAGTTACCAATCAGCCCAGCCTAACATGCATGTTTTTGGTCTGTGGGAGGAAACCGGAGTACCCAGAGAAAACCCACGCAGGCACGGAGAGAACATGCAAACTCCACCCAGAAAGGCCCCTGGACCGGGGTTTGAACCAAGGACCTGCTCGCTGAGAGGCAGCAGCTCTACCGGTTGTGCCACCGTGCTGCCCCAGTATTTGGACCGACTGTGGTAAAGTTAGTTTTACGTTGGACGTTCGCGCTCCATGGCTTCAGCGGTGTCCAATGTAAAAAGAACTTTATCGCGGTATCCACTACAAAAATGTAGACTACACCACTGAAGTGATCCCAAACTTAATACATGCAACTTTCATGAGATGATCATTAGACCTCCTCATCAGATTGACTTTTGAAGACAGTCCGATTCAATATCTACACCACAGCCAGCTGATGTTATAAAATACAGAAATAGCTATAACTCGGTCCATTTTTACAGATTGTGGTTGTGGCTGAGAATAATTCACAATATAATCAGCAAACTTGTTCATATTGCTGAGAATCTATGGATATTAAAGATACTGCAGGATTTCTTTAATGTTGCTTCTGAAAATGCAACATTTATTAAATTTCTTTCTTTTTTTTTTTCTTAAAATATTTTTTGTCATTGAAAAAAACTCGAGCGCTTCTTTCTCCCAGTCCGGCTGTAGTTTCCACCCCGGTCCGGCAGGAGGCGGTACTGAGTTATAAACAGAGATGAGCGCCGCTCAAACAAAGCGAAGTAAATCAAGCTGGTCCAGAATGCCCTGAACAGATTACTTGAAATGTGAGGACATTACTTTTTCACGTATTGCTTTTTGTTTTTTGACCATCATTGCCTGTACACCATGGAGAAATATCAGACGCGGCTGGACTTTTGTCTCGCGACCGGAAGGGACTGTGACTGTTTTTGTTGCTCGTGCTGGAGCCTCGGCCAAATTAGCTAACGCTGCTGTTTTTACTTCAGCGTTGCTGCGGAGCAGAAAACCGCAAAACTAACAAGGTAACTCGGAAGCAAACATGCTGTGCGGGTTTAGGACGACACAACTGAGCCGAAATGTTATTTGTGTGCACGGTTAAGGCCAGTTAGCACACTCAGTCGGTGTTTTCTGCAGGCAACTTTAACCAGTTAGCGTTATTGTTGCTTTGAGATGGAGCAGCGGACAGACGGCGAGGAGGTCGTTCAGCATCTGCCGGAGTGAAAAGGGAAACCATCATGTCTTGCAAAGCCGCAACCAAGGACAAGAAGTCGAGCTTCAGTAAGAAGCTGTTCAGACGAGGCTCTGTCCGATCCGTGGGCAGTTTCATGAGCAGAGTCCTGAGGACGCTGACAGCCTTATCACACTTTGGATCTGAAGTCCAGACCGAGGACGACAAGGACGATGGAGGCTTCTCCACTTTTAGATCTGGAAACAAAGATGTTCCCATGGAGGATGGGGATCTGGGAGGGTTCCTGTCCGGAGAGAGGGTCCCCGGGGTGTCGGGGCTGAAAAACCACGGGAATACCTGCTTTATGAACGCGATCCTGCAGTGTCTCAGCAACACCGAGCTGTTCGCAGAGTACCTGGTTTTGGAGCAGTATAAAGACGAGGAGCAGGGTGAGGACAACCAGCCAAAGACAAACTGTGTGCATCTGCAGAAGAAGGGGCCTCTGGGCAAAGGAGAAGTGACCGAGCAACTGTCAGGACTTGTGAGGGCTTTGTGGACATTTGAGTATACACCTCAGCACAGCAGAGACTTCAAGGTAAACTTTGAAATTAGGATTAGATTTGAAGGCACGCTGTAGATCTGCAAAATGATTGGTGGTTTGTGACCAGATACAATCTTGAATGTCCGTGCATAACAAAAAAAATCTCATTTCTTTATGTGTTGCTTCCAAAAAGCTTGACTCTCCTGTAATAAAGTGGTCGTAAGCACCTTTTCTCCAGGGTTTCAGAAAATTGGAAACGGACGGACTTCAGTAATTTTCAGTCAGCTGAGCCACTTTCACACATTTATACACACAAAGGCTCCTAAAAGATAGGACATAAATCTGATGTTTATGCACTTTTTAAGCAGCCTGTCTCAAAAGAGTCAATTTCTTCTTGCTTCCTTAGTGGAATCTGTGAAAAGATACCAAAGATAAACACATTTTGATGAACAGAGAATATTATTTTAGCACCGACGTGACAATTTTCACAGATATTTTCTGCAAAACTCAGCATTCAGTAGATCGCATGTGTCAAACTCAAGGTCCGGGGGCCAAACGTGGCCCTCGCTGACATCTTATCTGGCCCCCCAAGATGATATGTTAAATGTAAAAATACTTTTTTCACTTGAATATTTTCAGTCATCTTTGATTATGATGTCAAAAGTGCAACAGAGAACAACAAATGAGACCAATCAAACTCTTTTTGAGGAACCTGCAACCAAGAAAAGATCTAACGTTTGTTAATGTAGATTCTGAAACTGACCCTTAGTTTGAAAAAGGGTTTAATTTGAGCCCCTTTTGTAAGTGAGTTTGACACCCTTGCAGTATGAAAATATGATGCATCTCTCAGATTCTGTGTTCATATTTTTCCCATTATCTTGAGATTTTTAAATGTTAATTTTATGTAGATAGTTTATTTTAAGGCCGGACACTTCTATTGCCCTTCATTTGTCCATTGTCCTCATTTTAAGCACAGACTGCACCATATTCTCTCATGATCAGCTGCGCAGACTAGATAGAAACTAAAACCTGGGAAAATATTGATCATCCCTTTGTGATTATAAGGAAGTATGACTCTTTGAAAGCAACATGTAAAGAAATGAATCCAATATGGTTTCAAACGCTTGCACACTGCTGTACAATTTGCACAAAGCTGAGTAGCTACTTTTTTATTTTATGTGTGTTTAAAAGTACACAAGAAAGAGCTAGAATTGTTTGAATCATCTTGTAGGTGCACACTTCAAACAGTTCTGCTGTAAGCTAAGATTAAAACTAAAGATACTGACAGACTTAAATATGTTATTAACTCCAATTTATTCTGCGATATCTGAAGGTGACTAAATTAGAGGTTGTGTCAGAAGCTGTTCTACTGAATAAAGTTTTTCTTTTCCGCAGAATGTTGTGTCAAAAAACGCCACCCAGTTTAAAGGCAACGCTCAGCACGATGCTCAGGAGTTTCTGCTGTGGCTGCTGGACAGAGTGCACGAGGACCTGAACACTACGAACCTCAACAGCAGGCCTGCCATGAAGGTGAATCCATAGAGGAATAAAGACGGTGGCTAAAATTTAGCTTTTGAACTTTTTTTTTCTCTTCTCCAAAGTGTAAAATCATGAAAGCGATGCTAATAAACTTGGTCCTTGTTTTCCCTCAACACTGACGCACATGAAGGCGTTGCTGCTTTTATAATAGAACTCAAAAGACCAAAGTTGTTATCATATATAATGATCTGAATTAAACCTCTTGTCTTGTTGTCAGCCACCTGTTGAAGAAGAGGACCGAAGCATAGAGGGACCATCTCCTCCCCTCTCTGCTGGGTCTTTTGTCCAGGAACTCTTTCAGGCTCAGTACAGGTAGGACTCAGGTGCTCAGGGTTTGGCCGCTTGCTCTCGATCAGATAATAATAGATTTAATGTCTTCCCCGGCAGGTCTTCTCTTACCTGCCCACATTGTCAAAAACAGAGCAACACCTTTGATCCCTTCCTATGTATCTCGTTACCGATCCCTCTGCCACACACACGGTGAGTTTCTCTTCACAGCTCTTTTATGAAACAGCAGGGAGGAACCAGTTTGCAGTTCTCAGCTTACAAGTCCTTACATGTTCCTCACTAACTAATATCACTTAGCTTGGTTGTTTAGATTTTTTTTTATCCTATATCAACCTATAAGTGCACACGCTGCATTTAAGGTCATTATAGCTTTGGCATCTTGACTGAAGGTCAGGTGTGTGAGCGTGCATGTGTGTGCGTTTTGACAAGTTTACAAGAGTGAGAAACAAATATCAAAGAGTGTGGTTGTAAAAGGAGGAATGTAACCGTAACCTGTTTTGGTGGGTAGGGGTGAAGGTGCAAGAGCATCAGATGAGAATAAATATTGTTGAACATTCAGGACAAAACTTAGAAGGAAAACGTGTATTGTTGTGTTTTTAGAGCACACAGTGTAAACTGTGTATAAATGAGAAACACTTTATCATTGATTTCAATCAAAATTCAGGCCAGGGCTTTGACAAATGACAAGACTACATTTAAGCCACACCTGTAATTACAGTTTGTCACTTGTGTTTAGGGGTGCACCGATAAATCGGCCAATTTATCGGCCCCGATTTCTTTAATATTGGGAAATCGGATGCTTGCATGAGAAACCGATTTTACCGATTATTGTTTTTAGTTTTAACAACAATTGTCTGAACTTCATTTATCTTTCAGAGCACTACCTCGTGGCCAGTTAAAACAAGTTTGTATTGTTTCTAGGATAATGTTCAAGGGTATGCTTTCAATAAAATAAGACTGGAAAATTGGAGGTGCATTGTGAACTTATAATACCTGACAGCGTCGCTTAGAAAACAAGATCGGTATCGGCCAAAATCGGAATCAGCAGGTCGGACTTTTTAGAGATCGTGATCGGCCAGACAACTGCAATCGGTGCACCTCTAGTTTATCAGTCTCTTCTTATTTCCACACATCAACAGAAATAAGCACGGGAACGATATAAACACTAGGCCTGTCACGATAACAAATTTTGCTGGGCGACTCGTCTCAGAAATTATTGCGATAAACGTTAATATTGTTTGAAATTTGACAAAAATTAGTAATTATTGTCAAATTTAAGAAGAAATAATGATTTATTTTGAATGTAGTACCTTTTTTGACCACTGGATGGCAGTATAAGACAGTTTGAACCCAAGGCTGGATAGTGAGGGAGCGAGCAGCGTGTCTCTTTAAGATAAATGGGAGGGAGGCCCCTTGATGTGACATGGGCTGTCTCTCTTTGGTTCTCAAAATGGCGGACGCTTGGTTTGGTTTGAGCTCTTTGTCATATCATTTTTCAAACAAAGCTTTTAATTAAAAAAAAATCAGTAAACAAGTTCTCAGCTTTTTTCTGCAGAGAAAAAACAACTTTTTAGGTGAAGGCACGGGTTTCAACCGTGAATTTTGGAGCTTCGACAAGACGGACGTTTTGCCCCCCCGAGGTGGGCCTGTTAGCTTAACTGCTTTTAACGATCCAAAAATGCGATTTTGGACAGTTAAAATGGATTTTAAAGAGAAAGGGATGGACCAGTGAAGAGCACCGGAGTTGAGCTTTTTCTCATCCAGTGTCTCCAGTAGAAAGAGAGAGACCCGAAGAAACGATAAAGCCGAAAAATGAAAATGAGGTCAATAATTTTCATTTATCGTGCAATTTATTGCTTATTGCGACAGGCCTACTACTTGTGTTGCATTATCGCAAATGTAGAGGTGGCATAACAAAATGAGATGATAGAAAGTTTTTAAAACGATAAAACAGAAAAAAAGTCAGTTGTGTACACCCTAAAACAAGTAAACAAGACAAAAACATGTAAATAAATGTGTAGAAAAAAGTGCACAACTCATGTAAATAAATGAAAATCAGCAAGTATCTAAGGGAATAAGTCTTATGGCTGAATAGGATGTCAGTTATCCTCTCCAGGATGTAAAGTTCAACGTTTCCTTTTTATTAACTAACCTGAATCTCAGGATTCACTGGAGAGGCCTTGAAAAACCAAAACAGCAAAAATAAAGTGGAGTTTTAAAAATTTGTGTATGTCTGAAACAAATCCTCTTACTGATGAAAGGTGTCACTGTGTGTTTAAATCAGTGTACTGTGTGTGTGTGTGTGATTTGATATTAAATATGAAGAACGTTGGTTACGTACTGTAACCCCAGATTCTATGAATATAAGCGTAGCCCTTTAAGGCCTTCGCTTTAGTGGGTTTATCCCGTTATGCAGAGCATAAGCACTGAAAAAATTAGTCCACGCCCACCTGCTGTGTGGGCCCCACCCGGTCCGTATAAATTACGTTAAGAGCGGGAAATCGGCTCCCAAAATAGCTTTTTTCTTCAGCCATTTAGGAGCCAGTGAGGCCCGACGCTTAAAGGGCTACGCTTATATTCATAGAATCTGGGGTTACAGTACGTAACCAACGTTCTATGTCATATAAGCTTCGCCCTTTAAGGCCTTCGCTTTAGTGGGTAAAGGGCGAAGCCGATGTGGTCCTCGCCTCACTGGGTCCATTCGAACACAGTAAGAAGCGGAAGCTTGCCCAAAAAACGTCTTGTCACTCAGCTCCCCATGTGCATAACTACGCATCGCGTAATTATGTGCCATGCACAGACGCATGTTGAGTAACTATGCGTTCTGACAAAGCATGAATGCCCCGGAAAAACTTTCAACGGGAAGAAGAAGTTGAAAAGGGGGGGGGGGGGGGGGCATGAACCAACTGGTTCATGGTTGAACAGTATAAACAGATTAATGTCCATGAATTGATTATTGATCAAATGAACTGATTGGTAACAATAGTCATGAACTGATTAGTGACAATAAAACCAAAATCACAGACACGACTGTGACTGATAACAACATCTCACACTGTAATGCATGCAGACAGAAGTGAGCTTAAACCGAGTTCCATGAGAACAACAATATTCATTCTGTTAGAGCACTAAGGACAGAATGTGTCATGGAACGAGCCGTTACATCACGTAGGTAAAAGCGAATAAATGAGCAGGGTGATGACCATGCAGCCGCATTTCAAACGTCCTGCATTGACATACCATAATGCAGAGCAGTCGAAGATGCGATACCCCTGGTGGAGTGTGCTTTGAGGTTGACAGGAGGCCCTAAATCTGATGCTCTGTAGGCTTCAGAAAAGGCCTCACACAGCCAGTGTGACAAGCGCTGGATGGATAACGGGCGACCTGCAGATGCATCTCTATAATGCACAAACAATTGTTGAGTTTGAAACGCATTGCAGCTGTGCGCGCTATGTAACACGTCAACGCCCGCACCGGACAGAGAAGATGAAGAGATGCTTCTTCTTCTGATCTGTGAGGGGGGGGGGGACCCCTCCAACGATATCGCTCTTGATTTAAAAGAGCTTGTGATGATTTTAGGCATAAAAGCTGGATTGGTCTTAAATCAGCTTAACTACCGTCAGCCTGGATTCTGAGATATGACGGAGCGACAAAGAAGGCAGATAAAAACACACTCTCTTAGCTGGTGTTAAAACCAGCAGCAGTGCTGTTTAAAGAGACAAGAATTTAAGTGGAACCTGATCCAAAGGCTCAAATGAAGCTTTGATCATGACCTGCAGGACCAGTATTAAATCCCACTGGAAACAATTGGGTGTGGGACAGACCTGCGTCTCTGTACACCTTTAGAAAACGTTTTATCAGAGGATGATAAAACCTGTTCTGTCTCAGAAACCTTCATGTCAGGAAGAGATGGCTGCAGCGTATGTTTTAAACGTGCTGGATGCAGATATCTATCCATCAGCTGCTGCAGAAAGAACAGCATGCCACCTAAAGAACATGAGGAGGCCTCTACATCCTTCTCTGTACGTCAGCACTGAAAAAGCTGTCCACTTTGATGTGTACATCGCTGTGGTAGATGCAACACGTGAAGCCTGAATTGTGCGCATTACATCCTGTGGGCAACCCGTCCTCTGTAAGAGGATTTGTTCAACGGCCAGACCACAGGTGCTGGCCTATTTCTGGGTAACTCCTGATCGCTCCTCCTGCTTGAAGGAGAGCATCCTCCCTCCATGGCAGTTCCCACGGCACTCCGACAGCAGACGTTTCAGGACTGGAACTATGGTGCACCCACGCGCACGGGGCCACCAGGAGAACTATCAATCCCTCCTCCTGAGCTCGGTTCAAGAACCGTAAGATAGGAGGGGGTGGAGAGAAACGCATACAGAAGCGTTTTGGGCCATGGACTGTGAACAAACGCATCCACCCCCAGAGGTGGTTCGTCTCATGGGCTCAGAGAAGCGCGTAATTGACACTGAGCGTTTCCCGTGTCACAACAGGCCCACAGCCGCTATATCAATCTGAGACAAATTGCTCCATCAGAGGATGATAGAAGTTGTTCTGTCTACGACAACTTTGAGACAGGAAGAAAACACGGTGGCAGCATACAATAGTCGTGCTGGACACCAGATTTTTGTCCCTTGCCTGCTGCAGAAGGACAGCATGTCGTCCAATGGACATGAGGTGGCCTCTACGCCTTTCTATACAGCAGCGTTGATCAAACAGACCACTTGGTGTGAACAGCGCTGTGGTGGGTGCAGCACGTGACTCCTGAGTCGTACGCACTACATCTTGAGAGATCCATCCTCCCAAAAGAACCGCACAACGTTCAAAAAACATAGGTGCTGGCCTATTCTGATTAATTCCTGATCGTTTCTCACCGCCTGGGGAGAAGCGTCCTCCCTCCAACGGCAGGTTCACGAGTGCCCTGATAACAAAAGTCGTAAGGCCTGGGAACCATGATGCGTTCATGCACTTGGAACAGAGGGGCTGCCAGTCCTTCCTCCTGAACTTGGTTCGGAAAAACCCGTGATACCGGGGGAAGAGAGAAGGTGAAAGGCATTACGACCACAGGCTGTGAGTAGGCATGTCCACCCAGCGGTGGATCGTCCTATGGTTCTGCGATAATATAATTGACATTGAGCGTTCTCTCGTGTTGCCACACATCAGCAGACGTTGGCAGGATTCTACCGTGTCTGAGCCTTAGCTCTGGGTGGGATACATGCGATGTACCCACTCCAAATGGAGAGCGGATTGGATGTGCCCACACAGTATCTGTCTCACAATGTGGCACATGGGTTGAAAAAATGCATACATTTCCTGTTAGTATGTATGCGACAGACGCTTGTTGTCTGAAAATCAAAACCCCTGATGATTCTGCAGCTCAAGGTCAGTGTTGAGTCACATTCAAGGATCCCGTGCGACACTCCAAAAAACATTTAAAACAGCTGCTGTGTGGAGCACAGCGCCCCCACAGCTTGTTAAATGTGTGTGACGTAGGTCTGCTGACAGAAAACAGCTGATATCACTCAACCATTCACGTGAATTGCACTGCTGCCACCTGTCTGAACAAGCTGCTCAGCAGCCACAGGTGTCCAGATAATGCATAATTAAAATGGAGTGTTGTTCTCACAGCTCAGAAAATTAACAATCTCAAATAAATCTCATCTTTCCAGTTCGTTTGGATCAGGAAGTGATAAGAGAGAACTGGTGTTTCCTCTCCATCTGAGGCTCTAGAAATTACATTTAAAACAGAATTTCCAGAGCTTCTGCTAGAGGGGACGAGATCTGTTCATAAATGACAGAAAAAACGTCACAGGGTTCCCCACACCGGGGTTTTAGCTGAACTGCAGCGTGAGTCCCGGATGAAAAACGGTTCGCCCATCCCTCTGGGAAACGCGCGTTCATTGCCACCCGTTTATAAGTTATAAAACGAGCACGCATTATGCTGTGAAACTCGCATACATGCTGATGTGAACTGGAGCGCGCTGAGTGAGAGCGCAAGACGTTGTGTATTGCTGCGGGAAAAAACAGCTTTGTTTATGCTGTGTGCAGCTGCACCGTGTAACACTCGGGAGCAGGTTCACATATGAGCTGACACGCCCTGAAGGGTTGTGTGTGTGCGTCCTCATGCGACGCTTACACCAGGATTGCTGCGGGGCGCGCGTTGGCACTGGGTTACCACTGGCTCGGTCTGCAGAACACGTTCATTGTTTGCTGCGAATCACGTGAGCTTAGAATGATTCCACGAGCTGCAATATTATTTCAGAAAACCTTCTTCGAGGATAAAAGGGGGCAGAGCCGCTGTGAAACTGCTAACGCCGCGGGAGCGCGCGTTTGACATCACTGCAATGACAAAACTTGTGTCGTTTCTGCCGATAAGCGAAATACGTTGCTGAGCTCGTACCGTGATCTCACGTGAACGTTGACGTGAACGGCGGTTGTTGAGAGCTGCGTGCGCGCCTTCCTGCCGCGGGGGCGCGCATCGGCATCGCTGACAGTGAATGAAAAACAACCTTAAAAGGCTCATTCGTGATGAGTGTGGGTGATGGAGCCGCTTGTCAGATAACCATGCTGACAGTCTGGCTAAAGGACACTTCATCATAAAATGATGTTATTCGCAGTGTCATCAACACACCTCCAGCCAAAAACGACACCTGTTTACCTTCGTTGAGCTCTGTTTGTTGTCCTGGAGGGCCCCCTGTTGGCGAAGTCCGGGAAAAAAAATGAACTTCCGGATGCCGGGGACGTCTGACGGGAGGGGCTGGCGTAGCAGAGCTGGGGGGGCGTAGAGCAGCCGTGGAGCAGCTTGAAATGATCTCTCGCTGATGAAAGGAGGATCACCAGCAAAACTCCTGCGTCTCTCCTGAGAGGAAGGTGGAGTGGCGAGCCAGGAAAGAACCTCTGGACCTCGTTCTCCGGCTGCGCTGTGGGACGGCAGACCGCGAAGAGGCGCACCGGTTGGTGATGACGTCAGCTGCCCTGTAGGCTGAGCGTACTGCAGGGGCCGGCAGCGTCGTTAGCAAGCAGCTGCTACGAGAGAGGGCCACCGTCTCTTCTCGCCTCTGAACGTGTACGCCAACAGCGTAACGTGTTGTTCGCTGCGGCCGTGGAACACATGCTGATGAGCTCAGTTGGAGAGCGATGTCACCGTCTCGGTTATGCTAACGGGAGGCACGGGACGCTGGTCCACCTCGAACATCTTACTCCCATGGAGCCTCCATCAGGCTCGGCTCCAGAGGGCACGGAGGGACTTTCCGCTCAGTGAACCCTGCTCTGGAGATGGGTGCGGACTGTGGAGACCGGCTCCCCCAATCTACCAGGAAAAAACCCGTCTGTGGCCTCGCCGTAGGACGTCCTGTTGGGAACACGAGGCCATATGGATCAAGACGGTGAGCCGGAATGGAGTCAGTAAACAACCTTCCCGCCGGATCATCCGAACTGGCGGGAAAAGGCGTAGGACGTAAAAAGGGGTCCTTTCATGTCAGCCTCCTCCTGGGTTACGCCGGGCAAACCCTGGGGGGCGCCGTCGGCCGGGAGCGGTGTGATCGCCGATGCGAAAAAAACGAGGTGGGATGGGGTGAGCATTCACTCAGCCCCCCTCCACCGACACTACGCTCCCCAGGAGGGAATGAGCAGCGGGGCTGCAGCTGAGCACGCCTTGCACCGGAGGAACCATCCGGTTCGCCCCGAGGGTCGGCGATAAGAGGAAAAAATACAAGATGGCGTTGTCCAGCGTGTAGTGACCTGTCACTGGGAAATGTTCCCCGGCGCTTACCTTGGAATAAGACTGCTGTCATCTTCTCCTCGGGGAGGAGAGCTCACCGGACGACCGGAGGTCGACTGCCGGGCCCAGCATCCTTCACAAGGTTGGTCATTTACACAACTTATCTTCTTTGTTCTTCTGACAGTGCTATATTAGCTCGCTGAAGAAAAAATGGGAGCCGATTTCCCGCTCTTAACGTAATTTATACGGACCGGGTGGGGCCCACACAGCAGGTGGGCGTGGACTAATTTTTTCAGTGCTTATGCTCTGCATAACGGGATAAACCCACTAAAGCGAAGGCCTTAAAGGGCGAAGCTTATATGACATAGAACAACATTTATTTTCTAACATTAAGAAGTTTTTCTAATGTTTATCAGCCTTGTTTTGTTTCCACACAGAAATAAGCACGGGAACGATGTAAAACACGTAATAATTTGTTACATTTTGTGTTTTACTCAGGCCCCTGTATGTGACGGTGGTCTACCAGGGGAAGTACTCCCACTGTATGAGGATTGGAGTCGCTGTCCCTCTCAAAAGTACCGTCTACCGCCTCAGAGATGCTGTGTCACGTGAAACCAAGATCCCCATGGACCAGGTGCTATTCCCGTCTCTTATCAGGGTCTGACACTGAGGCTATATTACAGTCACAAGGTTTCAGCTCAGAGTTTGTAAAACCAGATCTACCTGCAGTCAGATAGTAATATAGTACTTTCATCTAACAGGTTTTTCCTGTAGCACAGCTGCAGCTCCGTATTAACACAATAAAAGTACACACTGGACGTTGATGGAAATGATGCAATGCATTCTGAAGAATAATGTGTTTGGCTCAACGTTAAGCTAAATCTCTGTTTTTAAGTTTGTTTTGACGGAAATGTACTACGATGGCTTCCATCGATCATTCTGCGACGACGACGACGATCTGAACATCATTCAAGAGAGTGATTCCATCTTTGCCTTTGAGACACCAGAGACCTTCAAACTGGAAAGCTTACGCACAAAAAGAGGTAATTTAGATGTAGATATTATAAAATATACTCGTTTTTTTTTCCCTGTCTTTTCCACACTTGCACTAATGAACAGTTGAACAGCAGAGCATGCGTTTCATTGGTTTATTTTTCTGTCACAGGAAGCCTTCTGGCAAACCTGAACCATAATAATTTAAAGTACGGAGCAGAAATCAGCAGGACTCCGTCCTTCATGCAGGGGGCTGTGACTCCTGTAACTGGATCACCCAATAAAAACTTAGGGCCAGAAAAAATGATCCTTTTAGTGTGTAACAGAGCATGTACTGGCCACCAGGCTAAAAGGTAACGCCACTTCTTCTACAGTGTTCTGTACTTTAACATAATTCAGGATAATTAAAAAATACATGGTCTGTTTATGGCATGATTCTCTAACAAATGTTCAGATGATTAGACGCTCATCAGGGCTGTACGTTATGTTTTTCAAGGTTTGGTCTGCCTTTTGTACTGTACATGGAGCGCACTGTGACCTGGGATGCTCTGCAAAAAGAGATCCTGGAAAAAATGCGACACATTTTGAGGCCTGGGGTCTACATTCAGGTAGGAAGAGGAACATGTGCCTTCTATATTAAATGCACCACCTTAGGAACCATCAGTCACAATTTGAGATTGTTACTTTCCGTATATGTCCGTAATGAATAGATTTGTAATAAACACATTGAAACAACAGCATTGATCCTTTAAGTGTTTGAACTTTTTGTAAACTTTTTTTTTTAGGTTGGACCGTTCAGTCTTCGGGTGGTTGGTGTTGTTGGTATTACCTACCTCCTTCCTCAAGATGAAAGACCACTGTGTCACCCAACTGTTGAAAGGTCGGTCCTGATGATTATCGTACTTGCCGCCGTACATGTCGCATCAGTCCAAATACTGTATTTCTAATAAAGTGGGGAAAAAACATAAATACGTTGCTTCACCGTACAAGTCACATCTATTATGCATCACCGCTGACCCACACAGAAACGTGGGCCGGTGTGCCAAAAATCAATTGGCTGCCAAATGATGGTCGCGGGAGCGTGCACGAGAGGACTTTAACAAAAATTTAACAAGATTAACACTTAAAAACTGTTATTTGTTTGCTCGAAATTATAGTAAAAGTGTGTCTCAGTTTAACTTTTCCTTAATAAATTCACTTTAATGGTCAAATCAGCTGCATTTCGCCTGGGCGGCGCGGAGAAATGCAGCTGATTTGACGTTTGCTTCAGGAGTTCTGGAGCGAGACGAAGGTGGCTTGGTATGGCAAGCCAAGTGTCTCATTAATAGCCACTTTTACCTATTAATGAGACACTTGGCTTGCCATATTACTCAGCCGCCCTCTAGTGGTTGAAAATGGTAATGTTCAATATTTTTCATGTCAGAATGAATGAAATCATCAGATCTCAGCCAAAAATTGTTTATAAATATGGGAAATTAACATAGATGAGTCGCTTGACTGTATATAAGTCGCAGGGCATGCTAATTTACGCTAAAAGGTGCAACTTATACAGCGAAAAATATGGTAAGCATGTATTTAGTAACTTTTATTTAAAACTGAACTTAATGTCTTTACAAAACATAGAGTTTAATTTAAAATGTTTAAAAAAAACTGCAAATGCCATTAAAAAAAAACTTAGTTCCAACAAAGAAGTATACAGTAGATCAAATTTAATCAAACTGGACAGATTTTTATGAATATAATCGCTATTTCAACAAACGCATAGCTTTTCTGAAACGGTTTATCACTTAAACTGTGCTATATTCAAGTTTTAATTGTTTTCTCAACGCTCAATATTAACAACCGATCTGTGAAATCGATGTGTGTTGAGATCCGTGTTTATCCAAAATGAACTCAAATGTGAAACAGCTTATAAGGAAGTGGAGTTAACCCAGATACGATCAGTCTCCATTAATCTGGTGGTTCTGTCTTCTTTCTCCCTATTGGTTGAGGACATGCCTAAACAGGGTTTTAATTGTTTAGTAAGCCTGCCAGTTCAGCTTGTTTCACTAATCCATGTGATTATGCAAGAGTAATACAAGTCAAGAGTGTAATTTGGGCTGAAAGAATTGACCTTTTTAATTCTGTTGTAGTAACTATCCCTCAAAGATTGATCTTTATTTATGCTTAACATGCAACAAAAGACACTGAGATGCACAGATTTAACTAGAAAAAGGTTCTTAACACTAGCTTGGATACAATAAATGAAATATAATAATAATAATAATAATAATTAATAATAATAATAACTGTCAATATGACTATTTCCCACTAATCTTGTTTTTACTGCAGAGCATACAAGTCCTGTGGACAGGGGGGACCTCCACATGTGAAGATTGTAGTGGAGTGGGACAAAGAGACCAAGGACTAGTGAGTAAAACACAACTTAATGTACAGTTTTAATGCTAATAAACACGAGGAAAGATGCAAATGTGTTCTCTAAATCAGGGGTTCTCGAACTTTTTGGGTTCAGGGCAGTGGCGTAGTCTAGTTTTGTATCTAGGGTGTACTGTGCTTAGAAACCAAAATACACCGGTTAGTACAATGTAATTGTCAATTTATTTTGATTTCTCCAAAGCACCTCCCTAGGAAGCGGAAGTTAATGGATGGACGGATGAATGGCTATATGTTACATACATACATGCACATAGTATCATATTTATTATTACAAGTTAATGTCACTTTAGTTCAAAGTGAATGGGACAAAAAAAGAAAGTTCTTTAGGCTTTAAGTGGCTCATGTAAATATGAATGTTTTAAATGAAGTGTTTTTTTTTTTTTTTTTTACAATTTGTGTCGTTTGAATTTTTTTTTTAATGTAAAGTAATGTGACCAAGAATCGTTTGTTTAATAAGGGTTTTGCTGTTTTATTGCTCTCAAAACTTCGAACTGGTGGCTTCAAACGTTACTAATACTTTTGAAATGCCAAAATCTAAATATCCAGTCAAAACTTTTATTCTGAAACACCCCCCCCCCCCCCCCCGCCCTTGTTCCAGCGATGCTCTGCGTCACTCCCGCTAGCCTCACATAGCTGGAGCGGAGCACTTTTAAGTGGGTATATGGAAATTCCCAAGCTTTTGTAGTGGGTATACGGCGTATACCAGCGTATCACGTAGACTGCACCACTGGTTCAGGTACCCCTTACAGGGGAGAAAAAGTTTTAGGGACCACATCATAACACTCGTTTGTTAAATAATCTTCTTCAATTTGTCTCTTTAATACAATGGAAATATTAATGTAGCATAAGAACTTGAGACCAGTACTTTAATAGTGTTAATTCAATGTTTATACTTTTAAACATGGGGTATTTTTCATTCAACACACACACAATTAACAGAATTTTTAATTTCAACTTCCAAAAATTACAGTTTTGAGAAAATTAACAGGATCAAAAAACACCTATTCATATAATGACCATAATAAATGTATCGCCACTTCTTCAAATTATTACAGAGAACTGTTCACATGAAACTGAACAGAATCAGAGCAGTCAAACCAAGTAACGGGGCTAAATTTGTAAACAGATCCATGCCGGACCACAAATGGGGGGGAGGGTGGGTGTCTGGGGGTCCTCCCCCAGAAAATGTAGAATAAAGTCGATGTGATTTCCTGCATTTTGGTGTATTTTAACGGGTTGTTGAACTTAACGGGTTATTTGTAAAAAATAAATAAAAATATTATTTTGCGGACCCCCAAGTTTGAGAACCACTGCTCTAAATAAACCAGTTTGTTACCTCAAAGCATTTGAAGCTCCACTATTTGACCCCCACAGACAAATTGCTGGAGATGTATGACACTTCATTGATCTTGATCTGAGTTTTTTTCTTTACATTTTTTTTTACACATGCTTACAAATTGATCACAAATGCTCTTTTCTACTAATCTCTGTCACTTCATCTATTGTTGAGAACTGTTTTGCAGTTTGGTATCATTTCAGTAAAAAACATGTTGGTTTATTCTGATAAGTTCCTGAAAAGACTAAAGTTTAGCAGCACCTAAAACTCAACGTTTCTTTCATGGACTCGGGCACTTTTGCTTCAATTTGTTTGACAAAAACCTCAAAACAGATGTGCTTCAAATGAAACTGCTGCGGTTTTAAACCAAATATCACAACGTGATGTTCCCCCGACACAATCAGGCTTGTCTGCAGTTGTTGTTTTTTTTTTAAGTCAGCCAAGTACATAGTTGTATCATTAAGTGCTAATCAAATTGAAGTCATAACTTTTACAGTTTTTTTCTGGATCAGCTGATAGTTGTTGTGTTTGAATGAATCCTCGTTGGGTTTCATATAAGTTTGTGCACGTTTATTGAATACATGAACTATCAATGTATAGGATGAAGTTGGTTTAGTAAAATAAATACACTGTCTCATCATAGATTGTATTCTCCTTGCATGATGTTCCTGTATGTCTTGATCCCGATGCTCCTGTAGTCTGTTTGGACACACTGAGGAGGAGTACATCCCAGATGCTGAGAGTGTTTATCTGCACAAGCAGCAGCACCATCAGCCCCAGGCCTGCACTCTCGCTCAGTGCTTACAGCTCTACACCAAGGAAGAGCAGGTACCAATCTGTCTGAAAACATACTCTTACAAACTGTGGTATGCCGGTGCATTTAAAGATTCTGTCAGAACTTTGACGTTAAAATAAATTTTAAATTTTCCCTGCTATTAGTGGTTTGCATTGAACTATGGGATTATGTTAGTCTTCGCCCCATACTTTAATTATTTTTGTTCAAAGTTCAAAAAGCCTTCCAGTCACTGTGGTTCATCTGTGAATTTGACTCCTAATGCTACGTTTCAAACAAACTTGGGATTCTGAGCTGAGTCGTATGCGGACCTTGTGGTTTTAAGTTGCCTTGAAACTGCTGTGTTAGAGAGAGTGGAGAGAAACGAGTGGAAAATCAGGCCTCACCCTGTGTGAAGCTTATTTTAAAAACAGTGTGGTTGAAACTTGTTCTTCATAACCGCCTTCTGGGCTGTGTGTGTATTTCAGCTGGCCCCTGATGATGCCTGGCGCTGTCCCCACTGCAAGCAGCTGCAGCAGGGCCGGATAAAGCTCAGCTTGTGGACGCTGCCGGATGTGCTTATACTGCATCTCAAGAGGTTCAGACAGGTATTTTGAATTGTCTAACTGCTTGAGTTTCAAAGGAAGAAGCTGTTTGTTTTATGAAAAATGTATATTTGTTCATGTACTGTGGGATTTGGCTTGTATGTTGAATTTCTGAGCATCTTGGTATTTGGAAGAATAGGCGCTCCATTTTCACCAGATGCCATTTTTATGTTTCTCTTTTTTTTTAACTGCTTCATAAAAATCACAATTTTTATTGCACATTAACACATGCTGCAGGCTATTTTTCCAAAGCTCTGCTGTTACGAGAGAGGAAAAAAACTGATTTTAGTTTATGTGAAGCGATGAAACGGAACATTGGCAAAAAAAAAAGGATTTAGAAATGGAACTTGTTTGTCCTCCAGGAGGGCGACCGGAGAGTGAAGATGCAGAACATGGTCCGGTTCCCACTGATGGGGATGGACATGGCTCCACATGTAGTCAAACGCAGCCAGAGCAGTTGGAGTTTACCCTCCCATTGGTCGCCATGGAGACGCTCCTACGGCCTTGGAAGAAACCCAGATGACTTCCTGTACGACCTGTACGCTGTGTGCAACCATCACGGCAATATGCACGGAGGCCACTACACTGGTAATTCAGATTACTGCAGCAAATAAAAGCATCTGTGGAGATTAAGATGTTATTAGTGCCTGTTTGACCCCTTTGCTATTCTCACTGTGTTCACAGCTTATTGCAAAAACTCTATTGATGGTCAGTGGTATTGCTTTGATGACAGTGAGGTCTCACCAGTAGCTGATGATAATGTTTGTCAGCAGACAGCTTACATACTGTTTTATCAGAGGAGAACTGTTATTCCCTCCTGGTCGGCCAACAGCTCTGTCGCTGGTTAGTATCTGTTTTTTTACTGTTTATTTTCTGACAAAAATTGGTCAAACGTTAGATTTATTTAGTAATTCTTATATATCTTTGTGCGTGTTCGTAGTTTGTCACTTATTTTTCAGCCATGTCTGAATATGTCTACATTGCTGCTAAGAACAAACTGTTGCTGCTGTATTTTAAAGTTCAACACATCAAATTTTCTGATGTAAAATTAAATCATTGTTATCCACTAGACAGATATGATTAATAATAAAATGGTTTCTGGTCACAGGATTTTTTTTTTATGAGAAAGTATTTCTGTTCATCTAACAAGGTTGAGTCAGGTTCTCTGGACGGATTCTTCTTTGTTGAAACGTTTCATCTTTTATCCAAAAGACTTCTTCAGTCGGAGGAGCTGCAACAAACTCATTCTTATAAATAGCACCTTCTCATAGTGGATCAACCAGTTTGTTGTTGACATCCAAAACTAGCTGTTCACATGCAAAAGGAGGACCATCAGCCTAACGACTGATCATTAGTGCTCTGATGACCGCTGGCCTGGAGATGAGTGTAGACCGCAGAGTCCTGGCCTGATGATGTTGATCTTCTGTGCTGGGCCATCCTTTTGGCCAGTGGCTGTTTTGTTTCCCCGATGTAAGACTGATCACCCTCCTGACACTGAACAGCATACACAATATTACTCTGTTTGTGCCAAGGGACTGGATCTTTGGGATGAACCAGTCTTTGCCGTAATGTATTTTGGGGTTTAAAAGCCACTGGGACGTTCTGTTTAGAAAATAAACGTCTCAGTTTCTCTGATACTCCCTCAACATATGGAATGACCACTGGTCTAGGTCTGGGTTCCTCCTTTTCACCTGATGGCTGACTGGAGTCCTGTTTGGGTTTCTTCTCGGCTTTCAGGAAGGCCCAGTTAGGATATCCACATTGCTCTAGAGCCTGTCTTGTGTGGGATTTCTCCTTCTGCCTGGCTCCTGAGTTAGTGGGGATGCTGTCTGCTCTGTGGTACAGAGTCCTGATGACTCCTAACTTGTGCTCCAAAGGGTGATGGGAGTCAAACTGCAAATACTGGTCTGTGTGTGTGGGTTTGTGGTGCACCTCAGTTTGCAAATGTCCTCTATCAGAGACTGAGACCTCACAGTCCAAGAAAGCCAACCTGCCATTAAAAGAAAATATCTTTAAAAATATATTCTTTTTTTTTTTAAAGAAAAATACAAAAGAAGAAGTCTTTTGGATGAAAGACGAAACGTTTCAACAAGAAGAATCCGTCCAGAGGACCTGACTCAACCTTGTTAGATTTATCTTCCTGGATTATTGAGCATGCTCCAAAAAAGTTCAATCTGGTCCTCTGGACATTCAAAAAAAAAAAAAAAAAACACAGCAAAAAAATATAGAAACGTTTCGTCTCAATGGAACAATGGATCATTGAAGATGTTCACATCCTGGACAGATGGTTTGAGAGAGGAGTAAAGGAGGCCATCTTTGATTGTTAGGCTGATGGTCCTTCTTGAGCATGTGATCAGCTGGTTTTGGTTGTCAGCAGCAAAACTGGTTGATCCACTACGAGAAGGTGCTATTTAAGAGACTGAGCTGAAAACAGCACCTCAGACTGAGGAAGTCTCTTGGATGAGAGACGAAACGTTTCTACATTTTTTTGCTTTGTTTTGTTTTTTTTTAATGTCCAGAGGACCAGATTGAACTTTTTTGGATTTTTCTACCTGGATTATTGAGCATGCTTCAGGATATTATTGAGCATACTTCAGGATATTTCTAGCCAGTGATTCTTACACAATAACCCCAAATTATTTAGACATTTTCATTAAAACAATTGCTTTATAGTCGTTTTAGAAATTAAACCTGTTTTTTAATACATAGGTTCCACCAGTTCTTCCCTGTGTGACCACTGGATCAACAGGCTGCCTGGCAGCAGGCCTGCGAGCTTGGCCTCAGGAGCCTCTTCCAGACGCACCTCTCTGGCTTCACTAGCCGAGTCAGTAGAGTTTCCTGTGGAGCGTAATGAGGATGATGGTGAGGATAGAAAACTTTACATTATTTAAAGCTGCAGAAATATTGCTGTTTGTTATTGTTACCTTAATGGATTTAACAAAAAAGTGAGAACCAATACAGCATTTTTATACAAAGATTTTTATTTTTATTAAACCTTTATTTAACCAGAAAAACTCCCATTGAGATCAAGACCTCTTTCACAAGGGTGACCTGGCCAAGAAAAGGCAGCAGCACATGTCATAAAAACAAACAAGTAACAAGATACAGAATAGGACTTCAGAAATATATAAAAGCAATATAACAGTACAGGGCAATAGTTGTAATAATAATAATTTAAAACAATGTAAGATCTAAAACACAGTCACTGTTGACAAGATATCCTTTTTCGTTTTTTTATAAGTTTGCAGAAAGCACTCAAACAAGTTCTGACCGTTTTATTAATTCAGCTTGCAAGGCATTCCAAGCTGAAGGGCCAGAAAAGCTAAAAGCTTTCTTGCCTTTTTCTGTTCGCACACAATGAACATCAAAATGCAAAAAGTCCTTATAAGGCATAACAGCTGTCCTTTCTTTGAATAAAAGTGCATGAATAAATAAGTAAATAATGTGGAAGCAGTCCAGTTAGAGACTTGTACAACAATGTCATCCAACGTACATATCACTTGTTATACAGGGAAGACATACTGGTTTTAAAATACAGTTCACAGTGATAAGATGGCTACAACCAGTGATAAATCTTAATGCACAATTGTACACTGGATCCAAGAACTGTAGACAACTGTTTGAAGCACACATCTAGACAACATCGCCATAGTCAAGTACTGGTAAAAAAGCAGCTGTGATAAAAAGCTTCCTAGCTCAAAGGGAGAAACATGATTTGTTTCATAAGTAGAACTTGAGCTTCACCTTTAATTTGGAGATTAGGTGTTTCACATGAAATTTAAACGAAAGCTCCTCGTCGATAATCAAGCCCAGGTACTTATAACTGGAGACCCCCTCGAGAACTTGGGCAGTTTATATTAGAAGGATATTCTCCAGTGGGACAGACGAATTTGAAAAAACAAACAAACAACCAAAACATTATTTTAGATTTATCAGAATTTAAAACCAATTTTAGTTGCTCAAGACGAATCTGCACCTCATCAAAAGCAGCCTGTAAAAATTTAAGTGCCTGAGCAATTGAATTTGCACAACAGTAAATTAATTACACAGTCATCAGCATAAAGGTGGTGGGAGGCATTTTGCAAATGTTTAAACAGCGCAGTAATGTAAATTGTAAATAAGATGGGCCCCAAGACAGAGCCCTGGGGCACACCCTTTTTTACTTTAAGAAAACTCGAGCTTACTCCAGCCATCTGTACACACTGTGTCCTATTTGCCAAATAATCTACAAACCAATGCTTCTTTTGAGATGCCCAATTTGAGAAGGATATTTACCAAGATACTGTGATCCACCAGCAAGATAAAACAACTTGCATCATTTAGCAGCTTTGTGCATATTTTTTTAATATTTCTAGTTGTTTAGAATATTAATTTTAATATTAAAATTGTTGTTACACATTGTTTATCTAGTATATTTAGTTTTTTCTACTTTAACAAACAATATATATCTTTCTTAAATGCTTCTATGCTATTAGGTGGATTCTCTGTGCGTCCGTTTGTGAGAAGTATTCAGCATCAGAGCTTGTCCTCCCGGTCATCTATTGCCAGTCCTTTAGTCTTCAGTGAGAGTGGGTTGAAGCCCTCTTGGTCTCTCTCTGCCAAGCTGCAAATGAGATCCAACTCACCTTCACGTTTCTCCCTCGACTCCCGTTGTTCTCCTCCTCTGGAGAGGATTGGAGAGGCATGCGACGATAAGGTTTCCACCTCTTGTTTTGGCAGCTACAGTAGGCACGAGCGGTACTTTGGCAGCAGGACGCCTTTGTCCATGATGGAGAGCAACTTCAGTGACAACGACGACAACAAGAGATTCATAGACGTGATGTACTGCAGGGCTCCCACTCCAGTAGAGAAGAAGAGCAGCAAAACTGAAGCAACAGAAAACAACAACGAGATTACAGCTGCAGACCAAAACACGTTACCCACTCAAGCTACTCCCTCCAAAGAGCAGAAACGAAAAAGTAGCATTGGAGGATTTGCCATTAAGGCGGAAAGCACAGGCCCTGCAAAAAGTTCCAGCAAAACGGAACAAGAAAAGACCTCCAAGAAAAGACTGTGCTATAACAATAAGACCCCTGCTTCAGATGTGTCTTCCAGTACACCTACTAAAAGCAAAAAGGTGAGCGGCGCAAAAGACAAGACTGTGACCGCAAAGAAAAGCACCTCAACACCCAGTGGAACTCCCTCCAAAACAAAAGACTCTAATAAACCTGTAGCGGCAACACCACAACATAAGCCATGTGTTCCCTCTACACCTCAGGCCTCAGCTTCTCCCTCGCCTACTGCAAAGAAGAGTTTGAGTAGCGCTGAGAAAAGCTCCACAGGCAGCCGGAAACGGCTGGTAGAAAGGAGCTGCAGCAGAGACTCCGTGCACACCAGCCCTCTGGTCGACAGCCTTCGAGGCAGCTGTGCAGCTCGTTCCTCACTTTCCAAGAACGGGGACGGCAACCGGATTGAGAGGAGATCTGTGAGGAGCTCCAGCAGCAGTTCTTCTGTAACGAGCCTACGCTCGCCCAGCGTGTCTACCAGAGACCTGCAGCGGAGCAGCAAATCTGAGGAGAAAGGCTTGTCTTTCTTCAAGAGCGCCCTTCGACAAAGAGAAAGTCGCCGGTCGGCTGATTTAGGAAAAAGCGCCATGCTTACCAAAAAGGCCTCGGAAAGGACATGCAAGCAGAACGGACAAGCTAAGGAGATGGACGGTGATGAGCGAAAGACTGGAGATACGGCGTCTTCGCAAACAGAGACTCGTGAAGGTGTGTCCAAGTCAGAGAAACAGGAGTCTTCCAAACCCCCCAGCTCTCTCAGTCGCACCCTACTAAACGTTGGGAAGTCCAAGTCTTCCACATCGGTCGTAAGTAGCAAGTTTCCCACTAATGGGAAGAAGCCTCTTGAAAGGATGGCGTCTTCCCGAAAGCTGCCGTCAAGCATGCAGTCTCCTGCACGAACAGCACAGAGGCCTCAGTGATACATCTGTGGTGAATATATTCAGCAATCAAAATGCAGCTAATTACTTTGTGCCTAGATTTTTCCGTTAGCACCAGATGTATCTGAGACACGTTTTGTGATGTTATGGTTTTGTAAAATAGCCCCCGGTGCGTACGGTTATATCTTTGAGTCCTGGCTTCCACCTCAGACTTTTGACTAAAGTATTTATAACTGTGGTGCACGATTTATTTCAGGTAACTTAGTGATCCGATTACTTTCGGGAATCTTAAAATTAAGGTTTGTTTAAGGATGCAGCAGCGTAAATTAAAAAATTTAGAGTCCAGCATATTGTGTCTGCTGGAGAAACGGTTTCCTCCTTATTTTCTAATATTTCAGTTAAACGGTGGCTATTGATGCTCCTCCGTTTGCTGGCTTTATTAAAAGTCGTCTATTTAAACACAACCATAACATCAATAATTAGCCTCTGACACTGAGACTGAGTTGATGCACAGATTTAAGAGTTTCGTTCCAAAATGCTTTTGACTGGATGTGATTTGTTCTTGTTTTCATCGATGATTACGGAACAAACTGAATTTTGACCTTTTTTTTTATTGTCACCCATTCATTTGTAATTAACAGACACATGCATTGTTTAATTTTATTTTATCAAAACATACAAGAAAAAGACTTAGTTCTGTAAAAATAGGATTAAATTAACACTAACTGTATTGAGAGATTGAAAGAAAGGAGCATCAAATTAAACTTAGCTTTTTTTAGGATTAATAAATGAATATAATGCATCTTGGCAGGACCTGGACCAAAACTAAGTTTAGAGGAAGAACTCCTCTCAAAATTGAGAAAGTGGTTGGATTTTTCTAAAACCTTTATTTTTATGGAATGCTTATTGAAGTTACATATTTCTGCAACAACACCAGTGTGTTTTGGAATGAAACTCTTTCAAATCAAGTTCTATAAATATATCTAGATGTGTCTGTACACGTCAACAGAAAGTAAATTGTATGTAACCTGTTTTTATTGTTTATTTTTTTTCTTCCATGAGCAAGATGAAAATATTCTTAAGCGCCTTTCAATGCTGCACATGGAAACAAATAATTCCTTAAACATATGCATCACTGGTAGGAATGTTGTTGTAGTAGCACTTTGTACAGATCAAGTCTGAAAGTTATAATAATTGTGTCAGTGGTTTCAAGATATATTGTAGTCAATGGCCTTAGACTTGAAATGGTAAAAGGGGACATTCATCTCTACGTTTCAGGGCTCATTTTAGAGTCACTTCTCATGTAATGGTGCTGTGACAGGACAGTGCTCCACCGGCACTGATGCTTTTTAAATGACGTTGTTTCAAACTCTAACCACACATTTCCAAGAGATAGAAAGCTGTTTTATCTTTATCTTCTGTACCTCTGTACCTATATATATAGTCATCATATGAGCCATTCGTTATGCTGAACACTCTGAATCATGAGGGTATATAATAGTTTTACAGTGAAATCCTAGAATCAAAGTAAAGTGCAGATTAGTCGCTTTTGTCATGCTGGTTTATCTTAATCCACCGTATTTTTCAGACTATAAGGCACATTAAGCAAAACAGATAAGTCAAACTTTATTCAACTCATTCACAATAACTCTCAACATTGTTCAGTTGCACCACATAAAATCAGTTTGAGGTCAGTAAGCACAACCAGAATTAATACATAAGCTGCACTGGACTGTGGGGCCGAGATGGTGTTGGGGCAGGGCAGCCGACTCGGGACCCGAAGGTCCTGGGTTTAATCCCCAGTCATTGCACATCTCGTGGTGTCTCTGAGCAGGACACCCCATCCCCAGTTGTTCCCCGGGTGCCCCCACAGGCCACCCACCGCCCCGCCTGGTGACAGATGGGCTAAATTCAGAGAGCCAATTTCGCCATTTTATGGGAACATACAGTGATGACAATATAATTATATTATAAGGCTCATTGTCTATTTTTGAGAAATTAAAGTATTTTAATGCGCCTTATTGTCCGAAAAATCTGGTATTCTTACTGTAAAACTGACCCACCTCTACTTGCAATACTCCCATCAGACACCAGCACTGGCTCTGTTTTAATAGATTGAATGTGGGTAAATGGTTCAAACTCAACACACTACTTCAAAAACAGACTTTTTGTTAAAGAGCTTAGTAAATCTCAGAATGTTTGAGGAAATCCCACCTAATTAAACTCTACTGTTTTATTTAAATGGCCTGTTTTAGATTTTTAACTGTGACGTTTGAAAGCAAATTGGACGAAATAGCTGTTTGTTTTTTTAAAAACCACGCATTAATATTTGTTTTTAAAGACTTGCAGTGAATTTATTGACCGCTGCATCATTGTCAGGTTAAATATCCAAAGTGATAAACATCCTGTGTGATTCTGTGTAGGCACAATTTCTCTAGTTCACGTTTTCAAAAGGGTTTTCTTTAAAATAGGAAACAAGTGTCAGACATGACGTTTAAAGAAAATTAAACTACTTACTAAAACAGCTGCCTTATTTATGTAAGTATCTGCTGGAATTATTATTTAATTATTTATCACAACTGTGTCACAGGCCGTAGAAGTAGACGCCTCATGTTTAATTATGGTGGATTTCCTGTAGCTGCATCTGTACCATTTATCAGGAACGTGTGCATGGTTCTTTGGACTCAAAGCAGAACACGTTTCTGTAAATTCTGTTTTTATTTTTCTAAAGTCCGCAATTGAGCAGTTGTCTGTTTGCATTTTAGAGCTCATGCTCATTTCCGTACTTATTGCTCATTTACGTAGTTGCCAGATAAGAAAAAAAAGAAGGAATGTTAACGTATTTATGTAGCCAAACCCAGTTCTTGATGATGTGATACTCTATTTTAGATATTTTATTTTATTAAGGAATGTAGATGGCTGTCTGACAATCAAAAACATAATATATATATTATTCATGATATATTCTCAACATGTAAATATAGATTAGAGATTTAAGTCGCATCATTTGGCCAAACTTTGGTGGCGTCTTTTTAAAGAATTAACACTTAAAGCTTCAACCTCTTCTTGTGTTTTCCATCCTTTTTTTTTATTTATTTTTTATCATCACCACCACGTTGCTGAAATTGTTCTGTTTTTATAAACATGCAGAACAAAAAGAGACCCAGGCAGAGACTCTGATGGCAGGCGGCTCGTTCTGTGAACATGTGGTCGTCGTTCAATTATCTGTTTTTAAAAGAAATCTGTAGAAAACTTCTGACAAAAATGAAAAAGTCTTGGTAAATATTAGAAGCTTGTCATCATAAAAAACTAAATGTGGAAAACAAACTTCCTTTCGCCTGTAATTTTGATCACATAGGACAATATTTAATTCTCAAAAATGGTAAAAAGGCCAACTTTCAAAGGCGCCTACGGCATAGTCAGCCATAACATTACGACCGCTAACAAGTTTTATTGAGAACGCGGCACATCTGTTTTAAATTCAACATTAAGCTGGAGGGGTGGAAAAAAAAAATCAACCAATCTTATTAACCAGCTTATAGTAGCAACCCCCCCCCTCCCAACAGGACAGGGTCCACAGGTGCACTGGTAATGTCCACCCTCAGATCTTCATTGTCCATAGCTGACCAGTCAAAGCTGATGCAGAGACTGGTCGTCATGTTTTTACACGGTGGCTCCAAACAGTTGGAGGAACTAAAATTATTTATGATTTATTTTAGTTCTGGCTCCCAGTCTTGATTGATCTCTAGCTTTTTGCAGTGCAACGTGTTATTATTTTAATTAAAAAGTTTTTTTTGTTTTTTTTTTGTAAACTTGTCAATGTACAAAGCTGAAAATGAGGAATGCAGTATTGCATGAAAAACACTAAACGCATGTATTTTATCAACTATGCAAGAATCTGCAGCTGTAAAAAGCGCTGCATGGCTGGTGTATCCCACCGCTTAATTTGCACATCATTCCCACATTTCTAAACTAGTATAACACCCAGAATATTTCACCTCTTTATGATTAATCTTGTTTATTAAAATAAAAGCCTTTTGGCACAACCGTTTTACCATTATTTTAAGTTTTTTTGTTCACTGTGTTTTTTTTCTTTACAGTAAATTTTATAGGTGCTCCTGCCAAATTTTGTTTTTATCGTCTTTAATAACTAATATTTACTGTTGCACACCAGCAGAGGTGATACTATGGATGTGATGATTTTAATGTGGTTACTATGTAGACTCATTATGAACGTATTGTGAAAACAGCCGCCTTCTGTTTTACTTCTGTGCTCATTGTGTGTACCCTTGTTGCTATTTTGTCAAATGCATCAAAATGTGGTAGGGTTCTCAAATAAAAACTACAATATATCAAAGTAGGTAAATGCAATAAATAGATATTAAATTTAGTTTTGTAATACAGTATGTATCGAACAGTAACATTCAGTTCTACAGTTAATATTTATGGCACATGAGTCATTTTGTTCTTGAGCATTAAGTTGTCGTTTTTTTCTAAACAGGGTTTTTGTCTTTATTCTGACAGATTGATTTTTTACAGTGTGGGACGAGTGAACAGGATGTGAAATATCAGTTTAGTTGTTAAAGCATGTTCCAGCAGATGCTAAAATAATATTACAAAAATCCTGCACAAAGGTTTTTGTTTTAACGCAGTTGGTTTGTTTTGATAATTTAATCCAAATCATTAAAGTTTCCATATTTTTAAGGTAAAACCGTTCAAGTTGATAGCGCGTGCATGCTAGTTGCGTAATGCGTTTTACTGCAATAACTCGTGATGCTGAAGGGTCTGCAGATTCTGCGGCGCCTCAACACAACCTTGAGGCTTTTGAAGTGGAGAGCGTAGTAATGGAAACGTGTGCGGTGCTGTAGAGCTTTTTAGAAGAAGTTTTAAATGTTAACATAAATGGAAGATTTAGAAGAAGAAGAATGGAAGGGAGCTGTAGATCAAATAGACTTTTATCATCTCGTTTCTCAAAGCTGTTGTAAAATTATATTCTCAATGCACCAAATGTCTGTTTTATCTTTAATTATTTTTTTTTTTTACCGTTTTGTAAAATTCATTATGTTGCACATTGCAAAGATTTATTTTCCTTTTTTAAAATCTTAATGCATTACACATCGTTTCAGGTGAATAACTGTGGAAAGCTGCATTTACATGTATCGTTTTTACATTCGGTGGTTTCACAGAACTCTTTAATTTTGTCTTTAATTTATTTAGATTTTTTTTTGTTGTTGACCTTTTTTATACATTTGGTTTTTTGATGCACTTTCAATTTGTTTCTTTCAAAGGAACAGATGTGTATATACTTTGTTGGGCTAACCATGCAAGTACACAATTAAAATGTGTTGAAAATATTGTCAGTGTGTTTCCTTACACGTTAATGAAAAAGTTCAGTGCTCTTCTTCTTTCAGCTGTTCCCTCTGCCACAGCGAGTCCTCCTCCGTCTCACCACTCCTCATACATGTCCTGTACCAGTCTAACATACTTGCCTCTCCAGATTTCCTCATGCAATACCACACCTCCTCTCTCGGCACCCTCATATGCGTTTTCTAACTCCACAAAGACACAGTGGAGTTCTTCCTGACCCTCTCTGTACGTCTCCATGGTGTCTGCTGCTCTTTATCCACATGAAGCCATTGTGCTGCTCAAAGGTTTGCTTTAGTCTCGTTTTATTTATTTTACCACTAGGAGGAGCATTCCTCCAACAAATGAGCCCTCAGCTCCTCAACAGTAGAACTTGGTTTTCATGTGTTGATTATGTGACATTAAAATGTGTAGTTATTTTTGCTTTTTTTCTTGTTTCAGCTGAAATTGATGTTCAGCTTGAGGCTGTTTGTTTTCCAACAAATGACATAAAATATGCCTTTAGCATGCAGTCAGGAAACATTAAAAGGGTCGTATCTTTAACGGTCCCCCTCTTATCGCACACATCTGCAGCTTATTGTTTAGCTGCTGCAGGATGAGCGGCACGCAGCAGGATTTAAGTTTCTGGACAGGGTTATTATTTCAAGGATTTTTCCTTCATGGTCACGTGAACTTGGAGGCACGGGAGCGGGGATGTGCAGATGCAAGCATGGCTGAGCTTAGATTTTCTAAAAGAAGAGAGTCCCAATTTAAATTCTTTGTCATGTCAGAGAAAACGTAAGCAAAATAAAGTTATTGTAAAATGATAGAACTACGAGTTATTGATCATATTTCTAAACCTACTTGTCATCAGTGAAGACTTACAGTCTGACGATTTACTTTGAGCCACTAATATTTATTCATTATCACCCGCCGACAGAAGACGAGGTGTAGCAATATTGTTTTTTGCCAAATAATATTCGAAGCACAAATTGAGCAGAATCTAATTTATAATTTTGCCATTAAATATCAGTCAACTCTGTAAAAATATGTCATGAACTACCAGCTTGATTTTAATGGGACTTTCAGAAAAGTCATCTGTATGGTTTCTTTTTTTTCTGAGATGTTTCATCCTTCATCCAAAGGACTTCATCAGTCCAAGGAGCCACCAACTGAGTCCCACAAGCAGCACACTCCCATAGTGGGAAAGAAAACCTTTTTTTTTTCCTGTTTTTCTCTCCCACTGGGAGTGTGCTGCTTGTGGGACTCGGTTGGTGGCTCCTTGGACTGATGAAGTCCTTTGGATGAAGGATGAAACGTCTCAGAAAAAAAAAAAAAAACATCAAGATGACCTGACTGAACATTGTTGGATTTTAACCAGGATTAGCATGAACTTTGAAAACTTTCAGAAAACAACAACCGGGTCTACAACTGATGAAAATTGGGAGTCAACCCAATTCAAGATGGCCCCCACAGCCACCTGACTTTACACGAAACAAACTGGCTGTAGCTCAGCCAGTGTAACGGATATTAATCCAAAATGTGGTGTGGCAGTAGATGAGTCACTCCCAAGATGTTTTATAGTTCTATAAGCATTTGAATATTTGTACATCAAAATACACCTGATAGTTAGAATCTGAAGTATATTTACTGTATATTATGGTAATTGATTCCATATTTTGCCAGATTATGGTGATTCTAGGGTTGTGATGATGGGGCCATTGAAGATTGTTGCCCAGGGTTACAGCCAAGTGTTAATCAGGTCCTGCTCCCAACAGATACTTGGAACACAAAGTTTAAGGTACAACACACGTTGCACCTTAAACTTCAAACTTAATTGTTGACACCAACCCGGATTGTTAGCAAAATATCTTAAGAACTACTATCGATTTTTTTTTGACACTTTAAGTATGAATGGATGAACATTTACAACCAATTAACTTTTGGAGTCAACTAATCAAACTTAACCAACACAAAAATAGCTGAATATTGTCCCCAACACATAATTCATTGCACAAAACATTTGCTTAAAACGTCACCCTTAGTTTGTACACGAAACATGTTCTGTTAGTAAAATATCTCTCGACTCATCATATAGATTTTAATACCATTTCCAGAAAGGAATCACTGGATGAACATCTACAGCTGAATACCATTAGGAGTCCAAACAATTCAAGATGGCTGACAGGCTAATATACCTTTGCAAACACAAAAATGTCTATAACTTATTAAAGACCAGCAATTAATGAGGAAAAGTTATTTGCAGAAGCTAAGAGTCACTGGCCACATGTACTCCACGCATTAACACATCTCAGAAGATGAGTCTGTCACAGCCATTTTGAGGTAACTGTCAAATAAAGGTGGTGGGTGACGTGCAATTCTCAAGAAACGCTAGACCTTTAATTCTTTTCAAGTTGATTTGAATTATGAAGAGACTTCAAAACTATGTTGCATTACATCGTTATGTGCAGTTTATCTAAACGTCTGGTTCAAGTGAGAAAATGACTCTTTGCAGACCGAGTTAAAACCTGTAGCCATGGCAGCCATGCATCAATGCTTTATTATTATTATTATTATTATTATTATTAGTTGGCTTATGAAAGGTTTATGTGAAAACATATGACAAACATTTAAACACTGAATATAGATCAAAACTCTTGGTGATTTAAGATAACAAAGTTTAATTTCTTTACGTAATTTTTAATCTACCGTACTTTTCGCTGTATAAGTTGCACCTTTTTACATAAATTAGCATGCCTGCGACTTATACAGCGAAGCGACTTATGTCCCCCCAATATTTATAACATAATTTTTGTCTGAGATCTGACAATTTCATTCATTCTGACCTGGAAAATATTGAACACTACTATTTTCGAGTGATACGACAAGCCAAATGTGCCGTGTGTACGGCGGAAAATATATGGTAAGCGTTTTATTTTTCAAATAAAATGTTTTAAACCTAGAATGATTCAAAATGTAAAAAGACTGCCAGAGTAAAAAAAAAAATATATTTTTTATGAAATACTGTATATATTTTAGATGCATTCAGCTTCAAGTATTTTAGTCCAAATGTTTCTGCAAGTGTTTAGATCTCATCCACCAATATGTGTACATGCATACTCATGAAGCAGGACTGTCAGCCCCTCAGATCCTCTTCATCCTCATCTGCATCAGATGCCATTTCCTTTTATTCTCCGGTGCTTTTAACTGGAGTCAAACCAGCATCTGATGATCAGATAAGTCCCCCGTGATACCACTGAGTTACTCTGGCAAGCCGCCCCAGGTTTTATCTCCTTTGTCCCTTCTTTTGACTCCACCCCAGAGAGTGCAGAGAAATCAATAATAATTGATTTTACAAGGTAGGAAAAGGAGGTTAGAATTCAAGGGAAGGGCCGGGGGAAGACAGAGACGGAGAGGTACTAGAGAGAGGTGAAAGACCCCGAGCGTAATATGTATGTGCCGGCACGGAAAAAGGTCACCAACATGAACCTGTCTGTAACAACACATTATAAAGTGTCTCAGCCTCACGGCTACAAGAGGCTCACAAATAAACAAACAAACAAAAAAAACAACTAGCAATTAAAGAGCATTCCTTGAAAGAATGCATATTGCCCGCCACCTTTCATCCCAGGTTTGTGATGAGAAATGATGAAGTTATAGACATTACTGGTCAAAGCTTAATGCACATTATCCTGTCATTCTGTTAGATCTCACACTCCGAGTGTGTTCTTACTTCTACTCTCAAATTATTATTATAAATATTTTTTATTTACCCATTATTATACAGGTAGTCTTATTGAGCCACGAGAACTCATTTTCAAGAGAGGCCTGTTTTAGGGAGCAGATGGGGGTTAAGGGCCTTGCTCAAGGGCCCAGAGTGGGGTGAATGAGGGTGGAGGCAGGTGTGGGTGCTTCACCTACCCCACCCACATTTTTCATGTTGTCGGTACTGGGGCTTGAACTGACGATCTTCTGATCACAGGCCCATCTTCTCTAACCTCTGCGCCGCCACTAAGCTCAACGTCCATATACTGACTGACTTATAGCCATTTTTGTGTCTTTAAAGGTAAGTTGGCTGTGGCAGTCATTTTGAAATTTGTTGACTTCTAAATTGAATCAGTTGCAACATTTTATCCAATTATCAGAATTTGCAAGTTGTATCAAAACAGGCCAAGCAGTTCATGAGATATTTTGGTAACAGACAGACACTATATATTATTGCCTGTGCGCACATGTAAGTCCCTCCCTATGCAATTGGATTTCTTAACCAACTGTCTGTGAGGATCCACAACTTCTCCTCCACCATGACCCTCAGCACTGGCTCCCCTCAGGGCTGTGTGTTAAGCCCTCCTCCTGTTCACTCTGCTCACATATGACTGCACACCTACCCATCCAGGCTGTCATTTTGTAAAGTTTGCAGATGATACGGCAGTGGTAGGATGCATCACAAACAAGTGATGGTGTGATCACAGACATGTACACCTCTAGATGCAGGAAGAGGGCCACCTGCATCATGAAGGACCCCACTCACCCAGCACTCACACTTTTTGCCCCACTCAGGCAGAAGGTTGCAGAGCATTGAGTGTAGAACCACTAGACTGAGGAACAACTTCTACTCTGATGCTGTTAGTCTCATAAATCCCTAACCAGAAAAATCACACTAATCCCACTTTAATTGATGATATGTCAATTTACATGTGCTGCTGATTGTCCATGCTGCTGATTTCTTGCCTTAAAGCTGCTGTCATACAAGTCTGCTCACAACAGACTCATGTTCAGGCTGCTGCTTAATACACAGTATTATTACATTATTATTGTTTAGCGTATATCTTAGATCCTTGTATATCGTTTCTTTTTTAATACTTTATATTTTTGTGTGTAACTGAGACCTTGAGTATAAAAATTCATTCAACCTCATGTACCACATGTGATGCGAATGACAATAAAGAACTTGAACCTTTGCCTTTCAGTGACGGGCGATAATAAATGTATTCAGCTATGGCCATTAGTAAAAAAAACAAACACAATAAATATATGATTAGCTCATAAATGTAATCCTTCTACAGCACTGTGGTTGTCTCTTTTCACTTTCACACTACTTGCTTCTTTTTATTTCTTCCCAAAGAGCCCTCGTCAACCTTCAGAGGGTAATGTTTAAAGCTGGACCAGGCATCAACAGACTTTCTCTGCAGAGAGGAAGAACCGTTTGATTTCTGCTGAAGGATGTGTCTGGGGTCCGCAGGGTCAGTGCAGCTGACAGCTGGGAGATTGATAGCTGAGATCTTTCCCAGGCAGAACAGTGTTGGACAGCAGGACCAGTGATCCAAGACAGCAGCCGAACAGGCCGAGGTGCGTCAGCTGCAGATGTGTGTGTGTATGTGTGTGTGTGTGGGCTTCCTCTTGAAGGCCACGTTTCTTCTCCATCATCAGGCTTGCTGAACGATGCTCAGTACCTGCAGATTTAGATCTAAGCTCTACCTGGGGGCCCATCAGGGGTTTAGGATGGGTACAATTTCAAAGTAACTGTGAAGCTTTTTTTTTTTTTTTAACCTCTTTTGTCAGTTTTTTTTTTATATATAGATTTTTTTTCATCATTCCCTGCTGTCATTTCCTCTCCTTCCTTATCTAATGTTTTCAGACAAAGCAAATACCCCGAGATAGCACCGAGGTAAAACGCTCCTCTCCCTGATTTTGATCAGAGCCATCCAAACGATGACTTGATTTTAATATAGATGTGCGCACACACGCAGTCACAATGCTGTTGTGGTGTTGCCTTGTTTTTTTTTTTTTTTTTACCTTCACCTAGGAAGACAGAATTATTTATACAAACAGAAGTATTTTATATTTTCACGTCAGTACATTTAAAAGTTGATAATCACCAGAAGAGTCAAGTTCAAGTCACTTTAAACTGCTTATATTGAACTTTAAAAATCCACTTGTAGAAATTCACGTTTCAAAAAACAACATTTAACAATTCTGCATTTTGTGCATTTCATACATAGTCAGTTTAATTAACTTGTTTTTAAAAGTTTCTCTAAGATCAACAGTGTACCAGAAAGTCAATTGGATAAAAATCCAAATTGTTTTCTGTTGATTGGGTTGGTGTAATGACCCTTTAAACAGTTAAATGTACTCATTGCAATGTAATGAAGATTATTAAAAAAAAAAAAAAATCATAAAGAAAGTCCAACAAAATATCAGTGACTTTTTTTTTTTTTGGTGGTGACTTTTTTTTTTTTTGACCAGGCAGTGTATGTACGTGCATATATGTCTATCTATCCGTATGAATGTTGTGAACACAATAATTTTAAAAATAGCTGAGGTGTAAACTTTCATTTTGGTGTGTGGCTGCATTTAGGGTAAGAAAGATTCCTTTCAAAAATTGAGTTGCCACATCAAAATCCAAGATGGCTCCTGCCATAAATGTCCGTCCCTGTTGTGAGATGGATAAGATGGAAAACAGGAAGTCCAGACAAACTTGAAAAACTCATTACAGACAGACTTGTAAATACGTACAGCTAAAGTGACTAAAATTAGGTCAACAATGGAGAAGTTCAGAGCCATTTGTAATCAAGAAGTATGACATATTTGATGTAGTTGTACTTCTTAACGCTCTGTTTTGTTGAGTAAGACATGCAGATAAAAGTTATTT
Source organism: Nematolebias whitei (assembly GCF_014905685.2). Lineage (NCBI taxonomy): Eukaryota > Metazoa > Chordata > Actinopteri > Cyprinodontiformes > Rivulidae > Nematolebias > Nematolebias whitei. The sequence goes on from NC_056512.1 coordinate 36,383,710, forward strand.
GTGTACATATAGTGCGTACCTGCAGATTTACATATCATCATATTGTATCCAAACAAATTATGGGAGTAAACTCTTTCAAACTGCACCATCTGATGTAGTTCAGGACAATGTTTAAATGTTTGATTTTATAACAGAGTCCATGCTCAATAATCCAACATTTTTCAGTCAGGTCATCTGGACGGTTTCTTTTTTTGTGCTGAAATGTTTCACCTTCAATCCGGAAGGCTTCATCAGTCAAGGAAACACACAACACAGAACTGATTCTTCCCCCAACAGCTTACTCCAAAGTGGAACAAACCAGTTATGTTGGTGCTAAGATGGTCTCTTTGTCACGCCCCCTCCTCTATTGCCAGCCCTCTTCCTTGTTGACAGTTGTGTCAAACTGGTTGAAAAAAACAAAGTCCATGCTCCTTGACTGATGAAGCCTTCCGGATCGACGTTTCAGCACAAAAAAAAGAAACTGTCCAGATGACCTGACTGAAAAATGTTGGATTGATTTTATAGTTTTACAATAAGTAACCTTAAGTTGAATTCTACCTTCGTTTTTTTTTTTTTTTTTTTTTAAGAGTGATTTATTTATTAATTAATTTTATTCTGACAGACTTTTTTTAACGTTTGGCCACAAGGAAGCATAAAAATAAATAAATAAAAATCACATTTATCAGTAAAAATCAGTTGAGTGCTTTTTCCATTTTTACCAATAGGCACATTTTTAATACATCCCTGAAATATCAGGAAGATAAAAAAAAAAAGTGGATTTTTCCTTTAAAAGTAGAGTATACTGAAATGTTTACACTGGAGCTGCTTTCTCCTGCGCAGAAAGGAAATGCATGTATGAAATGGAAACTGTTTCGATGTGGAATTATCACGTTGAAATATATGAAGCACAGCTGAGTAAAGAATGGGTTGTTTTTATTGCTATTGTAGAAATCACAATAAAACTCTATTGGAGGGCTGCTTCAGATATCACTGATGTAAAGTGCAGATGTAGACATTTGATAAAAAACAAGTATAGTCACAAGTCATTCAGTTAGAGGCAGACCCAAATACAATTAAATTAAAAAAAAATCAGTTTTTCAGTTTGTTTAATTGGACTTGAAAGTTTTTCAGTCTGTGTAATGAGAGCGGAGTAAACAGAGATCATGAAGAGTCCTTAAAACGGTCGAAGGCAATTTAGTGAAAGCGTCTATAGAGAATAGGAGATGTTTGTTGCAGCTGTTGCTTTGACTGTATCAGGATGCGTTATCACACTGGAAGGATGCTCAGAACTTGGATAATCAAGTTTTATGTGGAATATTGTTTCTGTTTTCTTAGTTTGAAGGCCTGAAACAGGCAAAAACAATGCGACGCAAAAATTTAAATATATAGAGACGCTTGAGCCATCTGACAATCAAAAAGGTATTGGCAGGAATTGAGGTTATAGAATAATATTGACCTTTATGATGATGTGTCTATGAGAAATGGACAAATTATTCAAATCAGCGAAGACCCCATGCACACACAAGTCTCCAAACACATTTATCATGTCTCTTTGGGTAAAGGAACCCGTGTCATAGTGAGAACTAGTTACCAAACAGTAACAGCCAGGGTAAGTGTTAAACAAGTGAACAACAGATAAAGTGAACTTTGTTTTCAGCTTTAAGACAAAGTACTCTCGTTCTTGCTGAAAGTCATTTTAAACCCTGACTATCAGGATCGTTACCTTTTAGATGAATCCACTAGAGCCAGTCGTCCAACATGGCAATTAGACCGTGTTCAAACAGGATGTGATGTCATCATGAAGACATCTTTACATGTCTTTCCTGTCAGCTGGAGTGCAAGTGATCTGTCAGTGCACTCAAAAGTTAACGTGTTCTCAACACTGCAGGGCTGGAAATTAATGAGCAGCTTTTGAGGAAGACAAGTGTCTCAGGTGAAGAAGAAGCTTCAGGGCCTTTTCACTGGCAAAGTCACACAAAGTGGCTCAACATATACAACCTCATCAGAACTAAACACTAGGCATAGACTCATATGAAATCAACAACAAACAGTGTTGGGGAAAAAAAACAAACATCTGTGCTTATGAATGCACTTTATCGTGATACATGGTTCCACGAGAGCAGCAGCTAATGTGAATATAAGGCCAGATGCCCCCATAAGCCGCTCCGCCATTATTTATTTATGAATGAATATTCTCCAGCTGCATTAATATGTCCCTGGGCCTTGGGAAATGGTTTAATATATTTGTTAAGCTCGGTCTGGGATGGTTTATTGCCTGTCAGGTCTCGAAAAGTAACGCTTTGTCTTGTGATTTTATTTCAGTTTCTTTTCAACCCCCACAACATGAAACCAAACAACCTAACTGTGACTGATAGAAAATATATATAAAAAATTATATAAAAACAAAAACATGTTCTTTATTAGTCCCCCAAGCTGCTAATTTGTCCAAGTTAAAAACAAATCTTGGGAATATTTGTTGCAATCAGAGATGCAAATTGGAGCAAATTATGCTTGGAATGCATAAAAAGTGGCTCTTCTTTATATTGATGCGCTAAAACAAGAAAAAGACTCTAGTCTACATGCTTTGTTTACACTCCGATATATTTTTAGAGATTTACCTCGAGCAAAACCTAGTGCCCCAAAATGAAAAAGAAAAATAGTCATATTCAAAGACACTGAAGCTGATTTATTATCACTTTAGTGTCACTCTGATGTTTATTAAGAATAGAAGAAAGTGGTTGAAAGAGAAATACATTAAACTACAGCTTTATCTTAAATAAAAAAAAATCTAAATTTTATTGTTGGCTTTGAGTAAATAATTCATACACACAATACCTCTCATGTTGACATCTGCTTATTTATGCTGCAAATATTTCCATTTGTCCTTGAAAACAGAAAATTAAAGACACCCATGAATGCAGAGTGTGGCACTGGACACATTTATAACAACTACTCGCTGTCTCTTTATCTTTATGTTCCTCCATCAAATAGCCAAAGTGGACAAAATGATTTTTGCTTGTGTCTGTATGAGTGCATGCTTGTGAGCTAAAATATATCATAAACCACAGAACAACATTTAATGAAACAGAAAGTAATCGAAGAATGAACATCTACAGCTCATGGACTTTTGGAGTCAAGTCAATTCAAGATGGCTACCATAATCAGCTGATCTTAGAAGACACAAAATTGGCATTCAGTTTGACATATTGAATTAAGGTTTGATGTGGTAGCAGCCCAGAGTCATTCACAACACATACTCCGAGCGTGACATCCTGCAAAATTACACATGAATTATACATAATATTACTTCCAGGATTTGACCAAAACAGCTACAACTTTGTCATTTCTCCACATAAGATGATCTTAGTCTAAAGCGCTAGCACAAAAAGCAGCATTCGTTCAATTATCCCTAGACCTTTAATTTTTAACTTTATTTCCACTTTTTTTTTTTTTAAGAATGATTTGGTTTATAAAGGAGACTATTTAAGCAATACTGGAAAAAGCTAGATTTTACGGTCACCTAAATACCACAGTCATGCCATCTGTCACATTCATGGCAAATATTTAAAAAGCCACCTTCGCTGTTCTTCTAATTAACAGCGAGAAAAGACCTTATCACATTCTCCCGAGTGTCCTTTTCAGGAGGATGTATTATATATCTATCTATACTCTAAATAATAATTTTAATGCTTTAGTATACAATCAGTTTTGGTATCTAATACCCCTTGGAGCTGTTTTTGAGGAGACAAAGAAACTAAGTGTTCTATGTTGTTTTATTGGGAGCAGTCTACTAAACCAGTGTTCCACATCAAACACAAACATAGATATAACTTTGATATTTACATATAGAGGTAGAATTTGGTGTGGCTTCTCCCTCTTGTTTGCTTTGGCTGGGGCTCCTTATTCTCTGTCTGCCTCAGATGACTGTGTTAATTAAAACATATTTTAAAACTTTTACAATCATCTTGATTCCATATATTATATGCCTTGTTAAACACTCCTAGACATATGGACCATATCATAATTGGGGGCTCGTCCGGGAAGATCATGACCTCTTACACCCAAAGTGAGAATCAAACTCCTAGACCATTGGATGCAACTTTACAATTGACAGATTTTTGGCCTTAATCTTATTCTAGATAGCCACCATATCTAATCAATATTAGCTAAAATAAAATGACTTTAAATTAGCCAATTTATATTGAGTTTAAATTTGAAGTGATAGTAGCTGAAAGTCATTCACAATGCATACTTGTGATATTCCATGAGATCTAACATAATGCTATTCTCAAGGTTTGACCCAAATGACTAAACCTTTGTCTGTCCGTCCATCCATCCATCCATCCATTCATCCATCCATCCTTTACCCGCTTTTTCCTTTTGGTGCCCATATCCAGCAGTCACTGTGTGAGAGGCGGGGCACATAGGTCACAGGTCCATCACAGGCTACAACTGTGTCATTTCTCAAAATAGAATGAGCTTAGTCTTAAATTCTGGCAAGAAAGGCAGTGCATCTTATACTTTCTTTATTTTTGTTGTGTTTTGAAGTCGGTTGTAAATGGTAAACACATGTTATTCTTTTAGTCACGATGCATGTACAAATGCAATTAAATATATTTTAGAAGAAATGTGTGTAAAGGACCTGTAATAATAATGCAATATTAGGCAATCTTTATGCTCTCTAAAACAAACATTTTTAGATTCTTCTTAAAATTCTAGAGATAGCACAACAGAAATTATTGCAGGATATTTCCATAGCTCTGTTTTGTGGAAGTAATAAAATGTAAAACCTCTCATTTTGCAGAGACTTGACCTGAATATGACTGCTTTTATCGCCTTTAGAGAGCAAAAATGTCCTCAAGATTTCACTTTAACCATTGCTGTAAGGGATGACACAAAGCCAAAAAAATAGTGGAGAACATTCAGCGCAGTTCAGCTCCTCATGAAGCAGGAAATGTCAGCTTTGACTTTGAGGCAAGCTCCTTAAGTCTACTTTTATAATTATGATGTGAGGAGACCCATTAATGAATAAAATATCAAACTGAGCCTCCAGTATGTAAACTTGAAAACCCCATGGCAACTCATGAGGATTTTAAAACTCTTACTTTCATGAATTTTTAATTGGCTGTAAAATACAAGATGAGTAGGAAGAAAACAGATCAAAATGAACTCTACTTAAAAAAAAAGAAAAAAAAAAAAAGTTTTTGCATAAGATGCAAACGCAATTTATTGCAATTTAGTGTGGCTGAAATCCAGCAGCCTCCTCAAGCGCCTCTTTTATTTTCATAGAGGAATCAGTGACCGTAATGAATCATAGTTAGGACCCTTCTGCAGTGTAAGCTTGCAGTTTATTAAACAGTCAGCAACTCATTGCTTTTGTTCCTTGGAAACGTCACTGTAACAGATTACGATGCAATGTGTTGATTGTTCTCCCAGCAATCCTTCCCTGGCATTCCCTCCCATCCACGCTTCACACTTCATATTTTTTCACATTTGGCCTCAAAAGAAAAAAACAACAGCGAGCAAACAGACCCAAGGAGTCATGCTTTGGAATGTGAATGCACTGACCTTGGCTTGTGTTATTCTCTTGAGTGTTGAGGTTCCCAGTGGCTGAAGGCAGGAATTTAATCACTGCATTCTTTTTGTCTCTGAAACAGGTTCATTCTGACATTCTGGTGAAGGACGAGATATGTTTGGAGGGAGTTATCAGGACTTACACAGAAGCAGAACAATTTTAGTCTCCCTTGACTGCTTCATTTATCATCAGATGATGGATATTTAGCTTTGCCGCTGACGTGAAACCATTTTTCACCACTATTCTGCCAACATCTGTCCGTAACGCCAGAGAAGTGAGTCAGAATGGGGTTAGCTTGTTGATGAATGTGCAGCAGAATTATCAATGATTTTTGTGACCCAGATGATGCCCGTCACTTTATTTTACCTTTGGTTTAGTTTGTTTGTAAAGAGCCAGAAAACTCACAAACCACTTCCCTATTTTGGTAAATCCTTTCTGCAGATCTAAATTACAGGTGCATCAAAAAAAAAAAAAAAAATAGAGTATCGTGAAAATTGACTTTCGTCTGAACTTTTTGGACAATCGTTTCAAAAAGTGTAACTCGTCATGTACATTACACACAGAGTGAAATATTTCAAGCCTGTATTTTTTGTAATGTTTTTGATTATAGCCACCCGCTTCCTATGTTATCCGACATTAAATGGCCGTTATTAGTTGTTATCTCCATATGTAGCGGTCAGACTGCCCCTCCTGTACCTTCTAGTGGGTTTAAAGGTATGTTGTTAGCGATGATAATAGGCTCTGTTTTTAGCTTTGTTAGCGCTCATAATAGCTTCATGTGGTTAGGTTTAGAGTAAAGGGTCTAGCGGTTAGGTTTAGGCACAAGGGTAAGAGGGTTAAGTTAAGGGTTGGTCCTCTGGGTCAGGTGTAAGCTTACGTTTAGGAAAAGGGTTACATAAGCTGGAAAAAAAAAATCTAAAGAGACACTTCTTGGTTTACCCTCGTGCGACGCTGCCTATTATCAGCAATAATAACGATACTAACGTACCTTTAAACCTACTAGGAGGTAGGTGGAACAGTTTGACCGCTACATATGGGGATGATAACTAATAACGGCCATTTAATGGGCTGATAACATCCGAAACTGCTCTTATAGCTTACAGATAATGAAAAACCAAAATTCAGAAAACTAGAATTTACAACCAGCTTTTGGTACACTTGTCACTGTGGGCAGGAGCAGAGTTCTGCTGTAAAATAAAATCAGCATCTCCATGAAGCTCATCACCAGAAGGAAGCATGAAGTGATCTTAAATGTCCTGGTAGATGCTGCATGGACTGTGGACTTCAGAAAACATAGTGGACCAGCACCAGCAGATGACATGGCCCCAAACCATCACCGACTGTGGAAACTTTACTCTGGACTTCAAGCAACGTGGATTCTGGACCTCTTCATTCTTCCTTCAGACTCTGAGCAGACTCTGAGACCTTGATATCCAAATGACATGAACATTTACTTTAATCTGAAAAGAGGACAGTGGGACCACTGAGCAACAGTCCAGTTCTTTGTCTGCTCTGCAGGTAAGACACTTCTGATGTTCAGGAGAAACAACAAAGTCCTGACCTGACTGAAAAATGTTGGATTGTATACCTGGATTATTGAGCATGGACTTTGTTGTTTTCAACCAGTTTGACAAGACTGTCAACAAGGAAAAGGGCCGGCATTGGAGGAGGGGCGTACCAAAGAGACCATCTTATCATAAGCAGAACTGGTTTGTTCCACTTTGGAGTAAGCTGTTGGAGGAAGAATCAGTTTTGTTGTGTGTTTCCTTGACTGATGAAGCCTTCCGGATCGAAGGCGAAACGTTTCAGCACAAAAAAAAAAAAGAAACTGTCCAGATGACCTGACTAAAAATGTTGGATTCCATGAAGTTCCACTTTGTCCTGCATGTAGACATGCTTTTTGATAGTGCAGAGAGGAGAGTCCTCAGGTGCAGGACAGATTTAAACCCATTTGCAAATTTAAATGGAGTCGTGTCAATGGAGAAGTCAGGCATTCTTTCATGTGCGCTCAATTCCACATTGATTGGGATGTACAAAGGAAGTGTGCTTGGATTCAAGCGTATGCACGGTTTCACACATCTGGATTTATTTGTGTGTACGATGGTTTATCGAGTTAAGCATACACCATGTTTCAGTAGGAAATCCAAACGTTTTTGTGCATGAGGCCCCACATCAGCAGAACTTTACTAGAAGTTAGAAATAAAATAAGTGCAAAATTAAAACATCATGTATTTTTGTTATTGTTGTGATTTGAAAATACTGATGTTTGAAGCTGGCAGTTTTTCCTACATTTGCATCTATTAGTTTGATTTGAAAGGGGATATCCAAGATTTATTAAAAAAAATGAATCAAAGCTGAACAGGACCTAATTTTATGGCACAAAAAGCAGATTCTGTCTTTCACTGTGTGCCTAAAGTTATGTGAGAGTTAATTTGCAACCTGTTTATGGTGTAAAACAATCTTTAATGAACAATTAAAATGCGTTCCTGTAGTTGACTATATTACAAATGTACATAAGAAATGCAGCGTCTTGAAAATCGTTTTTGCAAAAATTCTCATATGCACAAAAACAGAAAAGCACTGAGGAACTTTGTTTGGTTCCATTTTAAGTATTTTGTTTACCTTTTGTCTTGTCGCCCTGACAAAATCCCCGAGAAGTCTACGACTAAGATAGACGTCAACAGCATCTTCTTGCAATGAATATATTCAAATTGTGTCTGATTCTGGCATGAGTGTGAAGTAGCTTAGTGTAGTGTTGCAGCCACCAGCTGCCCATCTTTAATCCCATCCATGGTGAGAAGATCAATCACAGTCTGGGACATAACGCGTCACAGACTGAGAACACACAGAACCGCACGCTGAACAATGAGGCACTTGCAATACACAACTACCCAGCTGCTCCCCTGCAGCTCTCAGCAAGAATTTTCCTCTGGTAATGTTCACAGAGGAGAATTGACCAGCTGAGATGGTCCAAGTTGGTCAAAGCTTTTTCTTTTGTAAATCACAGGGGGCTTTGGTACCGATACTGGAATAGCAGCAAGGAAAGGTCTGCTGTAGGTAATTGTTGGTAATGTGTGCAGCTACGAGGAACACACTAAATATGAGACTGCAATGCCAGGGTGATTCTTTTACTTGTTCACTAAAGTTTTAAAGAAATATGCTTTATACAGTAATTCCTCATTTATTGCGGGGGCCCCCCGCCTGCAATAAGTGAAAATCAACAAAGTAGCAACATTATAATTCATTTTTATATATTTTAAGGCTTTAGAATCCCTTCCCATGCTCTTGCAATGTTCTAAACTCTTAAACCTACAAATTTTAACAGCATACTTATATGTAGCTACTAAATTTTACTCAACAGCTGGCGGTTCCGCTCTGACTTGGTTCTGTTTCGGTGGATCCTACACTGGCGGTTCTGGTCATCTCTCTGGCTTGGGGTGGTGTCGGTGGGCTCCATTGAGAACACTGGACCTACCATTGTACGTCCCTGCTTGGAAGTCCTCACTGGCCGTCAGCTCTCAGTTTCGCCAATGAGTCTGGGAGTCCAGTTCTGCTCAGGTTCTGGTCCAGTTCCCAGTGGGTTCTGTGCGACTCAGGTGCCAAAGTCACTGTAAAGAATCAAACTTTTTCAGATCAGATCAAAACTTTCAATCTAGTATTTCAGCAGAAGGAAATGTGGCTTCTGGGTGGGGCACTGTTGGCTTCTGGGAAATGTAGTCCTTATTAGCGGCGATACAGTATAGGCTTATTGAGAGAAAACTACAAAATGGTGGCACCTGTCCAAAGTATTTTATTTTTTCGTTAACTTTTTACAGTATAGTATCCAGTACTGTCCCATCACGTGAGTAATATTAAAGTTGACAATCATGTGTTGTGTACAATTATTTTTCCTCATGTTCAATCTTACTTTGAAAATCTGCGAAAGAGCGAGTCTGCAAAAGTTGAACCACAAAGTAGCCAGGGACTACCGTAAAGTGAAAATAGTTTATCGTTTCAATTTTGCAATTATTTTATTTCAAACTCAGTGCTTTTATTTAAATGTTAACAGTCAAAATACGCATGGTTACATTTTATTTAAACAATAATATGAACTACTAACATAGCTAAATACTGCTAATCCGAATCCATCTCAGCAGTTTGCTTAAAAGCATACACTTCTTTTGACAGAGTAACAATGCTGCTTTTTGATGCTTTCTGTGCGTGCACATCTGTATAACTCTTTGTCTAGAGTCCAACAGGCCTCTATTTTCTTTTTCTTTTCTTTTTACAAACTCTGGGCTGTTTTGCTCTGTGAGTTTTTGGACTTACATACCTTTTGAAACCATTGCTATCCAAGAACAACGTGTTGTGGAACCAGTTAACAAAACCAAGTTGAGTAAATACAATGTTTCATTTCTTAGAGTGTGGGAACAATCAGACAGGGCTGTCAGAAGGCAGTTTTGAAAAAAAATGTACATATGAATTTTCTACCACTTGAAAGAAAACGCCATATAAATGCCTCAAAATGAAGCATCTTTAAGAAACATGTAAACAGCAAATCTCATGTCCAGTTTCCTGACAAGTTTGGGATGTTTTAACATGGACTAACATCATTTTGGGCCTAAATGTTCATTCGTGTCTGCCCTTGACAGCTGTCGAGTCAAGGTTCATGTACACCGTGTCATTTACATGCGATGTCATGATCATGGGTTTTGTTGTTTGTAGTTTGGAGTTAGTCAGTCACGATTTTCGTTGCTATGCTTTGATATTTTCTCAAATTGTTTATGGTCTGATTTGTCCCCCGGTGTCATTGTTTTGCTCAGCTCTACCAACACAGCTTCTTCTTCTTTGATTTTATCGGTGGTTGGCAAACAGCTTTTTACTCTGCATTACTGCCACCTTCTGAATTGGAGTGTGAACCAGAATTATAACCCTGACCTATATTCTATTGAAAAGTTCAGCTTTTACAGGAAACTGAAAAAAAAAAAATGCCCTACTTAAAATGTGATTTGAATTTAAGCGAAGTAACTCAAATTAAAAATGTACTTTTTTGCTCATGAAATCGATTTAGAAGAAAACTACTTTCTCTATGAGATTTTATACAAATCTATAAATACATGTTCAACTGTTTCCTGTGATTGACCACGTTCACAAAGTCCTGTAGGATGTTTTCCTATTGTTTTTAGATTCAAATTTAAATATGTATGACCAGATTGAAGTTTTGATCAAATATCCTCTTCCATCCTCCTCCTTGCTGTTTCCCCTCATCCTAACCACTTCACAGCTGCACTTCATCCACTCATTGAAATCACCTCCAATCAGCCCATTTATACTTCCAGTTTTCACAGTTTTATGTTTCTATTGGTCCTACTCATTCCCTTCAGTTTGTTTTTACGCACCAGTTTTGTGCTGTTCGTTTTGCTACCCTGTGGGCGTTTTGTATTTTGATGAAAGTTTCAGTTACTTCATAATCAGCCTCCTTGTTTAAGCTTGTCTAAGCTAGAAACTACCACTAACATGTGACAGGAAAAAAAGCAAAGTTACTATGTTACACAGCTCCATGGCTCGTGTTGAGGAAAAGCACGGTTTGAAAGATAAGGCTGATAAAGAGATGCAAACCCCTCCTGACCATGCAGTAAAAGTGACTTTAATCAGTGCCATCATGTCCTGAGTCTCCTGTGTCACGTATTATTAAGCCCCCTGAATTCACCAAGACAGTCAATCCTGCTTGGCTCAGCAGAAAGACTGCTGAGAGCGATTTAAAAGCTGCTCCGCTAACGGAAGCAGAGCGTTTTTTTAAAAATATGCTATTTGGAACATATAACGTTCTCATTTCAGCATGGCCTCTCGTGCAATTAATTTTAATTTTCAGGCAGGAAGTGGCTGGGGAGGGTGGTTTAGAAGCTTTAGCAATTGGTCTGCTGTGTTGGATTGAACCTTACAATGTTCATTCAATAAAGTAGAAGCAGAGGAACACAACCGATCGGCACAAAGCCAGACTGAGGCAGATATAGGGATAATGAAGCAACGGTCCCTTATCTTGATCCTTGAGGGCCACTCTCCTGCATGTTTTAGTTGCTTCCCTGCTCCAGCATGTCTTCAAGTTATACAGAAGCCTGCTAATCATTCAGTCATTCATTCAAATCAAGAGTTTCAAAGCAATAAAAACAAAAGGTTTCAGATTTTCTCAGAACTTGAAGACATGCCAAGGAGCAGGGAAACAATTAAAACATGCAGGATAGTGACCCAAGCTAGAAGACTGGGATACACTGATATAAAGTTTACGTTTAGGATTTTAGTGGATCAAATGGAAACTAGAGAAATTACATTTCATGTGAAAATAGAGTGTGAATGCTTATTGCAGAAGAACTTGCTGAAAAGCAGCTGAAATTAGCTAAAAAAAAAAAAAAATTCTGAAAAGCAGCTGAAATGGGGGAAAAAAAGCCTAAATTAACAGAAGAAAGCAGAAAGAAAACATTCTCTGAAATACAAAGTTTGTTTTCTCAGTCATCCAGGTATATAACAACAAAAAAGGTTGAATCATGTCATCTGGACTTCGTTTTTTTGTTGAAACCATTAGTGAAAAGGCCAGACTTCAGGGGTATCTGAGGCAGGCTTGAAACACAAGAGTCAGGGTGGCTTCTGGGTAATACCAGATGGCTAGGCCTCAGACTGATGAAGCCTCTTGGATGAGGGGCGAAACGTTTCTTTTTAACAAAAAAAACGAAGTCCAGATGACATTCTCTGAAATAGATTTAAATAAGCAGCAATTGGCACTAAAATTAGGAAATTAGCTAAATAAGGCTGAAATTAGCTAAACAAATGGCTGAAAATAGCTGAAAAGCAGAAAGAATCTTAAACAAAAGCTTAAGCTTTAAGCTTAAAAGTAAGCTGAAAGACCTGAAATGAGCTTAAAAAATGTGGAAATGGCTGCAAAAGCTAAAAATTAGCATAAAACAGCTAATAGTAACTGCAATTGCTGAATCTAGCATAATTAAGCTGAAAGGAGTGTAACAAGCTGAAATAAGCAAAATTAAGTTAATTAGGCTGAAAGTAGTAGAAATTTGCATGAAAATTTTGAATTGATCTGAAAACAGCTGAAATTAGCTAAAAAAATGACAATAAGGTAGCTGAAAATGTAGAGCAAGCTTAAATTATCCTAAGAAAGCAGAAAGAACACATTTGCCCAATAAGGTTGAATGAAGCTGAAATTAACACAAAAAAGTTGGAAATTATCTGGACAAAAACCTGCAATTAGAAAAAAAAAATAAAAAATCACAGCTGAAAAGTAGCTAAAAAGGCATAAAGAAGCATAAATTACCAGAAAGAAGTGGAGAGCACATTTTTGCAGAATAAGTTAGGAAAAAGTTGAAATGAGTTTTAAAAAATGTGGAATTAGATGAAAAAGCTAAAACTTAGCATAAAATAGATATGTAGTAGCTGAACTAGTAGAAAAAGCTGAAACTGGCAGAAATAAGCTGGAACATAACATGATGAAATTAGCAATAAGTTAGAAGGAGCACAACATTTCTGTAGTAAGCAAAAATAAGCTGTAAGGAGCATAAAACAGCTGAAGAAACAGCTGAAAGTAGCTAAAAGCAGCTGAAAAAATGTTAAAATTTGCACAAGGAAGCTGAAAGAAGCTGAACAAGAAAAAAATGTGAAATGAGCAGTAAAAGGTTGTAAACCGATGTAAAGATGTGAAGGATGTAAAATGAGCTCAATTCATTTTCTATAAGAAAAAAAAAAAATGGCAGAAAAGGCTAAATATTTCAAAAAGCTAAAGTTGCACCAACACCAAAAGTCAGCACCTTTCTCCTGAACGAGCTGAACTTTTTGATATAAAATTTGTTGAACCAACACAAAAACTGTGGAACGAGAAAGATGTCGAAAAATGTACGGAAGACAAATGGATCACAATAGTGTGAATGCTTCATAAACACTCACACAATAAATTCACTCAAACGTTTGGAAGCCATCGTTTTAAGCAGTTTTGTGACAACAGGAAGGAGATGTTTCTGTCTGAACTGGGACTTGGTTCTCAGTAAGGCTACACCACCGTGCAGAATACAGAGTTTAATACGACAACAATTAAAAGGCGAATCCTTTCATGAGACAGGCTGCTGGTTGTTCACAGATTTCCAAGCTGAAAATCCCTGTGGCGTGTTTGAAATATCAAGTAGCACAAAACTTGCTGGAATTGCACCTTTTTGCGACTCAGGACTTGCTTTTTTTTTTTTTCATTTTCACTGTTGTACTGGATATATTACCTCCTCAGCTCACATGATCTCTTTCTCTCTTCCAGCTCTTTTAGTCTAACATTCATCTCTCAGCTGCAGCTCGACTGATCTTTAGCCATTTTTATAGTCGGGATAACTGAGGCTGTTCCTTGCTCAGCAACTATGGATGAATTTATTTTCATTATCTGCTGCGATTCTAAAGCACAGCTGAGCAGGAGACATACATGGGAGTTTTACCCACATGCTCTGTAGGACAGATTTATATGATAGCACATCTCAATAAGCTGAAGGTAAAATCAGTCATTCCTCCTTTTATTTCAGGGCGTTAAAACATTATGTTTGTATTGCAAACAATGACGAAAGGGTGAATTTAAGGTCGAATTTAATGAACCTTTCAGAAAGTGCTTATTGGGTGTACATTTAAGATGGATTTACTTTTGGAGTCAAGCCAAACACTGTGGGCTGCCTCAGCCACGTGATGTCAGGAAACACATCCATAGTTCAGTCAAGTTGAACAACATGGAAGTACATTTTAGTGTGGTAGTAGCTGAGAGTCATTCTCAACATACTTCATAACAACTTTGCTTAAAGCTTAATTAGCAATAACAGTTTGCAACATTCCTGTTTGTCTGTTAGCAAGATATCTCTTAAACCAATGGACAGGCACTAAAGAAACTCTCAGATCATCATTCTATGTATCCAACAAAGTTCAGTCAGGTCATCTGGATGGTTTCATCTTTTCTGTTGAGCCGTTTCGTCCTTCATCCAAAAGGACTTCATCAGTCCGAGGACCCACAACAAACTCAGCCCCACAAGCAGCACACTCACATAGTGGACCAACCAGTTTGCTGGTGATAAGATGGTTTCTGTGGCTCGCCCCCTCCCCCATGGACTCCTCTGAGGCAGCCATAGCCAAAGTGGTTCAAAACGTTAAAGTTTATGCTCAATAATCCAGGTTAAAAAAATCCAGCAAAGTTCAGTCAGGCCATCTGGACGGATTATTATTTTTTTAATTGAGATGTTACGTCCTTCATCCAAAAAGGACTTCATCAGTCCTAGGTGCCACAACAAACTCAGTCCCACAAGTGGCATTGTGGGCATTTTTACCTGGATTATTGAGCATGAACTTTGATGTTTTGGACCACTTTGGCTATGGCTGCCTCAGAGGAGTCGACAGGGGAGAGGGCGGATTCCAGAAACCATCTTATCACCAGCAAACTGGTTGGTCCACTATGTGAAAGTGCTGCTTGTGGGACTGAGTTTGTTGAGGCTCCTCGGACTGATGAAGTCATTTGGATGAAACATCTAAAAAAAAAAAAAACAAACAAAAAAAAAAAACTGTCCAGATGACCTAACTGAACTTTGTTGGATTTATTACCTGGATTATTGAGCATGAATCAGATCATTGGATGTACAACAATAAATAAATAACTTT
>NC_056512.1:36399317-36418068 GCF_014905685.2 Nematolebias whitei
TATATATGTATATATATATACATACATACATACATACATACATATATATACACACACACATATATACACATATATACACACACAAATTAATAAACTAATACCAGGTTTAAAAGAGAGATGAAAATATTTTATTCCCAATCTTTATCTTTGCACCAGGTGCTCCAAGTTTATGTGGCTGTTGGTTAAAGTGCTGACTGTCTCTAGAGTTAATAATAAATGAGCACACAATTTATATAACGCTGATGTTGCTTAAGTGCTGCGGTAAATTTTATCTGGAGGGAATTTGCTTTACATCAGTAAAAGTTATGCCCCATTGTTACTCGATGCATTAGCTTATAGCTGGAGACGGGCCCTACAATTGATGCTTCGGCTCGTTTTTCAGCCCAGCTGCTGATTTACTGTCCAAGTTTTAATTCCCACCCTTTGTGAAAAGATGACGGTCATTAAAGATTAAAAAACATCCAGCAATTAGTCAGCGTTGCTGTGGTTTATATTGCTTGAAGGCTATTTTAAACATCAAACAAGTCGCTTTACACCTCTGATAAATTATATAAGACGTGACGCTGCTCCTCTTGGACATGTCAGTTCAAAAAAGAGTTTTCCGTGAAACACCCGGTGCTCATCTTTTCATAATAAGACACAGACTGATGATGAAATATCAATGAAAAGGTAACCTACATCGGCTGAATTTATTGGATGACTTTTTGTTGTCTCCTCAATTTTTTCTGTTTCAGTCTAACAAAAGAGAAATGAAGACGACTTTAATTTATTTCTTTTATGACGATCACTTGTCTGTTCTCTCTGCCCATCCAGACAATGAACAACTTTTCACTCATATTTATCAGACTTACGCTGTTATTAAACACAGCCCCGAAGCAGGATGTCTCATAGATGACTTAGGCATTTTCTCATCATCATTAGCTACAAAAGAGATGGAGCAGTTAATAGAAATTTATGATGAATGTAAAAACAGAGCAGATACTATAAATATTGTGTTCGTTTCTGCTGCCGGCCTGCAGCCTTTTAACTTAGATTGTGTGAAATCATCTTTATTGCCTGCATCTGTGCAGCTTCAGCCGCAACGATTGTTCTGAAGACTAAAGTAAACCCAACTGTGTCGCAAGATGCAGTAAAGACATTTCATAAAATATTGGAACTGGCCAAAAACTAAATAAAAACATACGAATTACTCAATAATTCCAATACTCCTCTTGAGAAACGTTTTTGGATCAGGAAATAAGGAAACAAAAAAAACGTCTTGTTTCTTGTTCTGCTGGTAAATTAATCTCAATAATGGTTTTTAGCCTCTGAATTTTCAAACAAACAATTTGATAGAACGACTTTATTAATTCTGGCAGGAGCACATATCTGTGTATAGACACTGAGCTCTGTTGCTGAACTTACATCACTAAAAATCTGCATACATACATACCTACCTACCTACCTACCTACCTACCTACCTACCTACCTACCTACCTACCTATCTATCTATATATATATATATATATATATATATATATAGCTCTCCTTGTCACCACAGGGTTTATGATCATGTTAACACATTTTCCCACCATTCCCAACATGGAGTTGAATATCGAGACTGGAGGCTAAGCATCAGGAATTGTCGGTGTGTATCAAAACCACTCTTCCTGCTCTCTGACCTGCGAGGGGCCACGCTGTGCATAACAAAGTCCTCCGTCCACTTAATCCCCACCTTCGCAGCAGACTCAGTCCTCCACTCCTCTGGATCTTTCTCAGCGTGCAGCTGAGCAGGACTGATGCCAGTGGACCAGGTGAGGAAACACTGATTTAGGAGAAAAAAAAACCTCAACATAAATAACACATGAAGTCATCATGCATGCTGCAAGTCACGCCACTTGTGCAATCAGAAGTGTGAAGCCAGTACAAATGAGCAGCTTGTGTGTGGTTGGTGTGCAATAAAAGAGCTGCGATCTGATTCCTGCAGCTGAGCCGCCTGATTGTTTCACAAGGCCAGTTTGTGCAGCGGCTTATAAATATTCAGCGTCACTTTCAAAATCTCTCCATCCATCAGACAATTATTTCCAACCAAGACCAGTCCAGTCTTTTCTGACAAATATCCTCTGTCTTCTCAGTTTGCAGTTATAAAACATTTTGATGTTTGGTGACTGTGATCCTAATCAAAGTTAAAGTTAGATTTAAAAAAAAAAAAGAAACAAAAAAAAAAAAAAACAATGCAAATAGCAAAGATAGTTCCTCTTTAAAAGAATGGTGAGGAATGTGTGTTCACTAATTACAGACCAATATTCTTGTTGCCACAATTTTCAAAAATATTAGATAATTTATTTGTAACCAGATTAGATCAATTTATACTTTAAGTAAGTCATTATGGATTTAGAGCAAATAATTCAACATCAGTGGCTCTCATGGAACTAAGAAGAGATAACTGCTGTTGATCAAAAACAGTATTGTGTTAGTGTTTTTGTTGATTTATAAAAAGGCCTTCGACACTACTGACCACACCATTCTCCTTAAAAACTGAATAAATATGGCATTAGAGGATTAGCACTACGGTGGGTTTCCAGTTATTTGAATAATAGGAGACAGTTTGTACAGGTAAACGACGTACGATCAGAATTTTGGGTTAATGGATGTGGCGTTCCTCAAGGCTCTGTGTTGGGACAAAAGTTGTTTATTTTGTAAGTGAATGATCTTGTTGATGTGTCAGGGCTTTTGAAGTGTGTTTTCTTTGCAGATACCACATTTTTTTTGTTCGGGTGAAGATATTGAACAGATGTTAGAAATGATACAAGAAAAATTTGTAACCAAGTTGGTTCCAACTTAATAAGTTATCGATAAATTTGGGAAAAAACAAAACTACATGATATTTTAGTAATAGAAAGAAAATTATCAAAGTCCCATTTAAAACTGACAATATTGAAATTCATAGAGTTAATAAAATAAAATGTTTGGGTGTCGTTATTGATGAGAAGCTGATGTGGAAATCTCATGTAAATTACTTAAGAATTAAAACAGAAAAATCAGTTGCATTACTGTATAAAGTAAAACAAAGTTTTTGAATGGCAAAGCTTTGTATATATTGTATAATGTAAAGATTGTTCCACATTTAATCTGTTGTATTGAAGTTTGGGGAAAAGCATGAAAAAACAATTACAAATCCTATTTTCATTTTACAAAAAAGCTGTAAGAATTATATTAGTAGGAAGTGCTATGGTCACCCAACAAATATATTATTATTTCTTCAGTTGAAATTATTAATATTTCATGATTTGGTTGAATGTAGTATTTTACAAGTCATGTATAAAGCTCATAAAAAAAAAATTACCCCCAAATAGTCAATAAAAATTTGTAAAAATATATATTAAAAAAAAAAAAGTCATTATAACCTTAAAGGAATGAAAATGTAAAACCTCCATTTAGAACTAGTCTGAAGGAGCTGCGTTGTAATTCAGGGAACAGGATTGTGGAATCGCCTTGATATCACCATAAATTTTCTAAAAACAATTTATATGTTTAAAAAGATGATTAACATTTTTAGAAAAGTATGATGCCATGTGAAGGATATCTAATAATTTTTTTGTTTTCACTGTGGAGATGTTCAATCCTTTGTTATTGTTTGTAGTTATTTTATATATATTTTTTTTAAATAAAGGGGCATATTTTATAAGAATTTTCTTATTTCTGCACCCTTTCATTCATAGTTTTTTTTCCTTTTAATGAATTTCTTTTGTTTCTTTTAAATGAATGAATAAATGAAAATGGAAAAAAAAAGCACTATGGTTTTTTAAAATGCTCTCTGCCAAAACCAGCGTCATGTTCTGCGCTGTTGAACCCATGGTGCAGATTAGAGGAACTCAGAGGCAAAAATAAAGTTATTCATTAACGTCAAAAACAAAAAGCTGACGTGGCAGCAAAACGTCGCATGAACACCAGGACACACGGACGCTGAACTTAAAGGGACACAGATGTAACGATGAACACCTGCGGTGATTGGGATTGGGAACAGGTGAAGCAGCTTGCAACATTAAGGCATGAAGGGTGACAATGTTTTTGCTCGATTATGTGCGGCAGATTTTTAAGAAACTTGCAGAAAGTAATCATTTAATGCAACTTTTAAACTGATTACAGCCAATTCAAATCAAGATGGCCACAGCCAACTAACCTTAAAGAACAACAACAAAAAAATGACTATTCATTCAGCTATAGACAGATTTTGTACTAAATCTGATATGGTAATAGCCGAGAGTCATCTTTAACCCATCTCACAACATTCCATAGGATTCTGAATAATTAAATTTTTAAGGTTTAACCAAACTGGTTCCAAGTTCTTCATTTCTCAGCATAAGATAGTCTCAGTTTAAAAGTCTGCTGTGAAAAAACAGCGGATGATTTGCATTTAGTCAAAGAATGTCTGGCTTTACACGTTTAAAAAAAAGATTTCAGTTCACATCACGAGTAAAAATCCTCATTAAATTGGTTAAGTGACAGCGTGTCAATCTCAACTCATTAACAGTTCAGATTTGATAAAAAAAATCTTTTCTCATTTTCTTAAAAAAAAAAATAAATAAATCAGCCCAATTTCATACTTGAACATTCTACACATGGATTTTTTTTTTATTATCTTAAACAGATTTCATGCAGAGTTTCAAGCGGTCCATCTAAGCCAGCTGAAAACCACGGGGGTCTTTTGTCCTTCTACTTTATTTTCTTCTGTCATTTTCTGGTCTATAATGATGGCTTTGTATCTAAATGCCCCCCAATCGTTTTAAGTTCAACACGAATGAACGTCGTTCCGTCTTCTCTCTTGACTTGTCCTTCGTGAGATATTTTAGTCACTTGTTGATGCTATAATTAGCTGCAGCCGTAGGGCACAGTTCGGTTGTTCTCACACTAAATCCTCACTAATGTCATTCATAGATTTACAGTTCACTTTAATGCATATTTTAAATTATTTACCATTTTTTAAATTGCCCTTTATTTACTGTATTTATTGTGTATTTCTGACCACTGATGAGATCTGTGCAGAGCAGTGCTGCTGCAGGCCTGAAAGCTCATAATCACTTTAAACTGCAGATGCTGTGAATGCACTTCCACCGGGCTGAATCTGTTTCACTTGTTTGATTTTTCTGAAAACAATAGTTTTCTGTTTAGACACTCATTTAGTTATCAGATTTTTAAATTCACTAATAAAGACCTCATCTTTTAAATAACTAATTAAACTTACAAAATATTACCGTATTTTCCGCCGTACACGTTGCACCGCCATATGAGTCGCATCAGTTCAAATATGTCTAATAAAGTGGGAAAAAATATAAATACGTCGCTTCACCTTATAAGTCGCAACTATAATGCGTCACTGCTGACCACCCGGAAATGTGGGCTGGTGTTCTACCAAAAATCGATTGGCTGCCAAATGGCGGCCGCAGAAGTGTGCAAGGGAGGACTTTAACATGAATTTAACAAGATTAACACTTAAACACAATTATTTGTTTGCTCGAAATTCTAGCAAAGGTGTGTCTCAGTTTAACTTTTCTTTAATAAATGCACTTTGACGGTCAAATCAGCTGTGTTTCAAAAGCCGATTCGCGAGAGCGCACAGAGGGACGACTCGCTGTGCATTTCTTTGAAATTTAACAAGATAACCACCTAAAAACAATTATTTAATGTCTCTGCGTGAGTGCAGCTACAGCGTGCGCTCTCAGGACATTATTACCTGCAGTGTTCCCGCTGTGAGGACTGAACTTGACAAAAGGGCCTTCTCCTACTCCGCTCCTGTTTCCTGGAATATCTTGCAACAAGATCTGAAGATCTTGACCTGGACCTCTCTAAGTGGCTTTAAACATCTGTGACGTTCCTAGAAGAAACCAATGCAGACATGTTCCTGTTTTTAGTTTTTTACACAGCCCTACAAACTAGCTGTTTTTTTAAACTTTTCCTTTTAAGTACCATTTTATTTTCACTTGTTAAAAACAATTTTGAATTTGTACGCGTCCTTTATGATTGTCCACTGTTGTCATCAGTCTTTGTTAAAATTCAAGTCTCTCTTGTAAATGATTCCCCAAGGCTCAATGGGATTAACCTGTATAAATAAAGGCAGAACGAATGAATGAAATTGTTTTCTTGACTTTATAGTAAAGGTGTGTCTCAGTTGAACTTCTACTTAATAAATGCACTTTAATGGTAAAATCAGCTGCATTTCCAAAGTATTCGCTGCCTCGGTGCTCCGGGAGCGCGCAGAGGGATGAAGTCAGGAAGGAGGAACGCTGCACATTTCTTCAAAAATTTAACAGGATAAACAACTAAAACAATTATTTGTTTGCTCGACTTTATAGCCAAGGTGTGTCTCAGTTGATCTTTTACTTAAAAAAAAATCACTTCAATGGTGAAATTAGCTGCATTTTGCTGGTGCGACGCAGTGAAATGAAGCTGATTTGATGGTTGCGCCAAGTGAGCTGGACAAAGTTGGCATGTATGGCAAGCCAATTGTGTCATTAATAGTCACTTTTACCTGTTACATGACACAATGCATGCCATACTACTCGAGTGCCATCTAGCAGCTGAAAATGGCAGTGTTCAATATTTTCAACGTCAGAATAAACGATAACGGCCATATCTCAGCCAGAAACTGGATTATAAATAGATATGGGAAAAAAAAAATGCATAAATTCGTCGCTTTGGCATATAAATTGCAGGGCATGCAAATTATGCAAAAAACGTGACTTATAGGCCAAAAAATACAGTATTTTATCATATTTATCCACTAAACTCTCTGGAACAGTTGATTGTGAAAAAAAAATGACTTAATCATTATAGAATAAAAAAAAAAAAATCTCTGCAGGTACTGTGTATAATTAGGGAGTTAGTAGTATTTTCTTGGCATTGATATTACTGTCACACATTTCTTGACAGGTTGTTTGAAGATTTTCTTAGAGAAGCCTGAAGCATAAATCATCTTTGAACATTTAAGATCAGTTGTCTCCAGCGATCAAAAACTAGAGGGCTGCAGTGATTTCTTATGAGGTTTGAGGCAGAGTGCCGCTAAAGACATCTGATTCTAACAGCTGCTGATTGAGTAACGTTTCATGACCCCCTGCTGAGCATGATCACACTTTAATCTGTTTAAACATTATGACGTTCCACTGACAACACCTTAACCAGTTTCCTACATGGCACAGAAAGAGCACACTCACTACGTTTTGTGGCACAATAAAAAAAAAATACATATTCCTCTTCTCAAATTATTAGGTAAATTCCAACAACACGACTTATTACCACCATGTCTTCATTTATGCTGCAGCTCAGTGTGTAACACATCCAAGATATATCTTTGTAGTAGAACTTCCTTTAGCAGCAGCAAGAACTTAAAGAGTTTGTCGTCTGCATGACCTTATCAGTCACTCACATTGTTCAGAAAGAATTTTGAACCACCTTTCTTTAATGTGCTGCTTCAGTTTACTGTCATTTTCCAGGGCATTTGTTTTTGCACAGCTTTATAAAGCACATCTAACACATGTTTTTATCAGGTTTAGACTTTGCAAAATCTGGATTTTTTTTCTTCTACTTTTTTATCTCTCATTGATCTGTTTGTGTACTTTGGTTCCCTGTCCTGTTGCTTGTCCCATTTTTGACCAATGACATGGTCTCATGTTTTATTCTGGATTAGATTAGACAATTTAGACAATAATGGTAGAACAGCTAAAAGATCATGTACCGTATTTTACGGCATATAAGTCGCAGCGGAGTATAAGTCGTATCAGTTGTATCAGTCAAAAAAAGCATCATGAAGAGGGAATAAACATATAAAAGTCACTTCAGCGTATGAGTCGCATTTATTATGCATCACCACTGACCTGTTGCGTTTATTATCCATTTATTTAATGGTAAAAACAGCTTCATTTCGCCTGGGTGGCACGGTGCCATCCATCCATTGCGTCCGGAGCCGCTGACTCTCCAGTGTTCTACCACCTGCACCAGCTGAGTGAAACGAGCGCACACGGGAGGACTCGCTGTTGCAGGTCGTCGAAATTGAACAATATTAACACTTAAAAACAATTATTTGTTTGCTCTATATAATAGCAAAGGTGTGCTTTTTCCTTAATAAATGCACTTGAATGGTGAAAACAGCTTAATTTTGCCTAGGTGGCACCATCCATCCATCCATCCATCCATCCATCCATCCATCCTTCCATCATGCCCGGAGCTGCGAGCTCTCCAGTGTTCCTCTTCCCGCACCAGCTGAGTGAAACTAACGGGCACAGGAGGACTCGCTGTTGAAGTTCTTCGAAATTTAAAGCGTCAGTCAAAAATTGAGATATGAATATGGAAAAAAAAAAAGTCGCTTTGGCGTATAAGTCGCAGGACTGACAAATCTCTGCAAAATAAACTGTGACTTATACGTCGGAAAATACAGTAGCTGCAAAACAAGCACCGATAATCACCCTTCCTCACTTGTGCTCGGCAGCTCGAAGGAGTTTGTGCTGATATAAAGAGTTTGATTTTCCCTAAATGTGGCTATTTTGCTCTTATGAATCCAAATGACATGGCTGCAAAAGTTTTGTTTTGATCCAACTTGGCAAAAGCAGCCATTGCTGCTGCTTTATTTATTTATTTTTAATACAAGGAACTTGTTTCATTCCAGAAACCAAGCAAGTCATTCTAATTCAGTCTGTTTCTAACACGTCATGAACTTCCACATTGAACATGTCGACTGAGCGCTGCAGAGAGCTTTTGGAGTGTTTGCAGTTTCTCTGAGCATTGCACATTCGCTCTCTAATCTTGGCGTGAAATTGCTGGAGCCAGCTATCTTGTCAACCACCTCTAACTGTTTTTCATTTGTCTTTTCAGGGCGGAGTAATGGAAAATTGTTTACTAATGGTTATAACTCCTCAGACTGACAAGAACGAGCGTCTTCTTTGCACCGAGCATTGCTGAGGTGCACGAAAGAGAACTTCTTTTTAGTGATTTGACTTGCTGAGGTGACAACAGACTTCAATAGAAACTTTTGCAAATCAAATTCAAAACAAAAGCCATGTTAAAAAAAAAAAAGGCATTTGAAATTTCTGGTGAGAATCCTCTTAATACTTTGCTCTTCAGAAAGTGAAAAGGGAAAGTCGTGTTGTTGTTACCTCATTGTGCTGAGTTTGGATTTAAGGTTTTGTGTCAAACTGGGTCAGCTCCAGTTCACCAAATGCAGATTTTAGCTGATTTAAAATGGGATATGACGATATATTATAGTGTAAATCAGGGAACTTGAAACTGAGCGGTGCATTTATCCTGATCTGCAGTTCTGAGTTAAAATGCAGCTCCTGTCCACAAAAACACACTCTCACTCTTTCCGGGTGCTCATCAGGTCCTCTTTTGCTGTAAAGTGTGTGACCTTTACATGATGAACCATGTGGGACCACAGTTTTGACACGTCGTTTTGTCTTGAGAGCCTGGCAAGGAGGCTCAGCTGTTTTCAGTGAGAGGAAGCACAAACAGAGTTGTGGAGTTTTTGAAAGGCCGCTATCCATTTTCAGAACATTTAACAAGCGACCGTGGGACGGGCTGCTTGCTTGGCCTCATGAATCATATCTGCTCACCCACATCATTCCCCCGTTATTTGCTCTAATGTGTTCCTTGCTTGGGGGAAGAGAAAAAAAGGTGTCTGTGACAATACAGAGTTGTCTTCTAGCTAAGCTATAATTTAATTTATTTGCTTCCTTTTGTCTCACATGGCTGATCTAAGTTCTGTTAAGGAAACATGAAAATGCACTTTCCTTTAACCGTCTGTGCTGCTTCTTCAGGGCGCTGGAGACGAGCCATTTTGTTCGAACACAAAATGTACCCATCGGAAATCTAGAATTAAATAATTAGATAAGAGCTGTGACAATCTGGACCGGGTCCGTCCGTGAAACCGGTCCGACTCCCCACCTCGCTCTAGCTCAAATAAATCAAGCGATATAATTTCCGTTTACCAATTTAAAGTTCATTAGACAGGAGAAAGTTACAGGTTCAGCGCTGAGGCCCGTCCAACTCGTTTTAACTAGGAAGCGGAGGCCCCGTGTCACAGAACGCCCCAGGTTATATTGGCCCTTGGCTCCGCCCTTGGCTCCGCCTTCACTTCCGGGAGCACAGCCTATCAGTGGGGTGACTATGTGTGACATCATTGATCTTACCTGTTTCTGATGGTGAAAATGGGTGAACGTGCAAATCTATCTATGTGATTGAAGCCAGCAAAATAAAAAAATACTCCTTATCGGGTGTTGGCCCTGGGAAGCTTATTCAGAGCAGCTGGGCCTGTCTCATCTGTACAGAACCGGGCCATAACTGGTCCGTCTCTGGACAGACAAGACCGGGGGTCTCAGCATGATAAAATAAGATAACTAACAGAGATAAGATTAGGAAAAAAAAAACCTGATGATTGGACTCTGTGGTGTTTTTGTATCACCACATAACTCAGATCAGCTCACAAACAAACAAACAAACAGAAAGAAAATACTGACATAAAATGTGTGTCAGCATAAAGAACATAAAAATCATTAATGATAAATAAAGTGCTTTATTCTATAAGAATAATATTAGGCCACTACTAAGTCAGTGTTGGTGGTATAATGAGGAAAGTGTGGCTCCATGTTTTAAGATGGACTGAAAATGTTCAACAGCTATATTGCTGATTTGAAAAGTTGAACAGTTTCAAGGTGTAGGTAGAGATTTAAAATCTAGTTCTACATTATAACTATTTTACTGAGCGTGATTGTGATCCAACCAAGACTGAACTCTTTACTGTTTTGAATAACGTTGCTGCTTTTTCAGAATGGAGATGTGAAACAGCTGCATCAGTATAATCAGTATCATTGATAATCATACCCATCGTATATAATGAGAGTTTATTACCATATTTTTTGCTGTATAAGTTGCACCTTTTTGCATAAATTTGCAAGACCTGTAACTTATACACCGAAGCAACTTATATACGTTTTTTTTTCTCCCATGTTTCTAACCCAAATTTGGCTGAGATCTGACATTTTCATTAATTCTGACATGGAAAACATTGAATACTACTGCAGCTTCTAGAGGGCCCTCATCTAATATGGAAAGCCAAGTGTCTCATCTCATTAATAGGTAAAAGTGGCTATTAATGAGACACTTGGCTTACCATACCAAGCCACCTTTGTCTCGCTCAGGAACTCCTGGAGCAAACGTCAAATCAGCTGCATTTCACTGCACCGCCCAGGAGAAATGCAGCTGATTTGACCATTAAAGTTAATTTATTAAGTAAAAGTTCAACTGAGACACACCTTGACTGTAATGTCAAGCAAACAAAAAAAAAAATGTTTTAATGTATTAATATTATTAAATTCTTGTTAAAGTTCTCCCGTGCACGCTCCCACAGATGCCATTTGGCAGTCAATCGAATTTTTGGCACAACACCGGCCCACGTTTCCATGTGATCAGCGGTGACGCAGAACAAACGCGACATGTCAGAGGTGACACATAATAGATGTGACTTATATGGTGACGTGATGTGTTTATGTTTTTTTTCCACTTTATTAGACATTTTTGGACTGATGTGATTTATATGGCGGAGCAACGGTGTATATATGAGATTGTTTGACTAAACACTTAAAACAGGGATCTGTAACTTTTTGGATCAAAGAGCCATTTCTACCTTTTCACTCATTAAATAAAAAAGAGGCTGGAGCCACAAAACCTGCTACTACTGTGACGATCAACTGCTGGCCCATGGGCCACTTTGAGTTAGTTGGAGGCAGCTTTTCTTAACAGTGAGGGTGACATTTTAAAACTAGTAATGAATAATGAATTTCAACATTTATTCATGTATACATTTTGTGACAAAAAATAACTATGATGTAAAGAAGTAAAAACTTCTAGTTTCCACCTTCAGAGGAAAATGAAAACACTGAACTCTGCAGCCTTTTAAGTGAGGAGGAATCAAGTGTCCCACTTAGAAGTAATAAAGCAAAAAATAGTAGTGTGGCTCAAACATTTGCAGAAAATTGACAAAAAAAAAAAAAAGAAATAACAGACAAAACTAGCCTAAGTTTAACACAACATAAAAATGTCTGTGTTAAAATTCACCCAAGTGCTATCGGCTATTAGCTTCTCAATGACGTCGGAAATGACGGCTTGTAACTTGGGTAAGGTTACATTGGAAAAATATCTCAGACTGGGGACGATGTAGCGAGGCTGAACGTCGTCCAAAATTCTTTGGAATCTGACACCCTCAACGGGACAAAAGCGTCCACACCACTGACATTTTGAATTTTCCTCTCCGCCATGAGATCATGTAGGCGCGCGTGACATCATCATGTTGTACTGCTGCTGCAGGCATCCTTGTCACTGGGTTGTCAAACAAAAACAGTGTCTTTTATATCAGTGTTATACCTGTATTTTGATGGAATGGCCAATGTCTGATATTGAACTTTAATGCTAATATCAGCCGATACCGATACCATGTCGATAATATTGTGCATCCCTACCTGATGGTATTATATTCTAGTGTCAAATACTAAATTTACCAATGGAGGTTTACCAACAGATTGTATTGTTCTCTTCCAAGATGGTTGCCAGTAACCCTTAGTAATCTTTCAAAACAAAATGTTTATTTTCACTGCAGTAACTGTGGGAAAATAATTGAACTAACATTACTTCTCCACTGAGACAAATCAAGTAATGTCCGTTTTACAGTGTTGCCAAAAACAGTCAGACCATAGAAATTAGATTTTTTTTTTTTTTTAAAGAATGGTTAAAGGCTAACATCTTGGAAAAAAACAAACACAAACTTCATGCTTAAGACCTCTATTGTGAGGAATAAATGAAATAATTCTAATTATGGCTCCACATAATTTTAACACAATGAACCCAATTCCTCACATTAACAAAAAAATAAACGTTTATTCAACAAATTAGATTTTGTTATCCAAAAGGATGAACGAGACTCCTGAAGCACATCCAGTAGGTGGTAAATAAAATAAAAATAATAATAATCACGTGATACATGACCTCAAAAAGACAAAGACGTTGTATCGCCCTTGAAATTTGAAAAGCTTCCAGAGCTTTCTTTTGTTCTTTAGTTTTACTGGATGTAGCACCAAAGTCACTCGTTTTCAACAAGGAAAAAAAAAAGAAACTGTCAGAAATCTCCAGCTTTGGCTCCTTGAAGTTGTATTAAAGTGTTGATGCGCCTAAAAGGAAACAAAAAAAGACATTTTTTCAAAGTCAAACAGTAATTTAAGCAACGCCACAACTTCCAGATACAGAAAAATAATATAATAAAACGTAGCTAACAGAATTGCACAAACTTTATCTTCATACTGTACAGTACATTGCTTGGCTCCATTATAATCTATTTCTATTTAATCTACACTATAAAAAAAAATCAAGTAAATAAAAGTTATATTAGAGAATCAGAATCACTTCATTAAAAAACATCTATATTGTTCTATAAACTTCCTGGTTATAAGTTTCATTTTAGACCGAGCAATGATTATTGAGCTCTTCCTTATTCAAACATGTTTGATGTTTTTTTTTTAAGACACAGGATGATAAATCCAACGGAGCTCACTGTAAGTCCCAGTTATGTCAGCAAACATTACAAATCCTTTATGCCTTTTGAACCCATGTACTGCAACTTGTCAGCATTTCAGACAGACTCTTTGTTTTCTGCATAAAGCTATAAAATAAATCTGCCAACTACGAGCCATTAATCTGTGCCAATTTCACCAGCTGAGAGAATAGATGAGCTTTGTTAGACCGTCTACGTTTTTCTCTTTGTGAAAAGTGTCAGTGTGAAGTCATTTAAATGGAAATCATTTCACTTTCAATCTGTCAAAATCTTCCTTTTTTTTAACTAAGAAAATGACAACCTCATAGATTCTTAAGGGTGCAATAAAACACCATTTCTGTCATCCTTACACGGTTTTAACAGATGGCAAAATGTGCATTATTCCTCATTGCAAAGTGATAATAAGAAGATCATTATAAAATCGCTAACTGGTGTGATCAGGAAAACATTTCAGTAGAAATTTCACAGACATCTAATGCAGCATTCTGCTCAAAAAACAGCAATGTGAAAAACTGAATTACTCATTTTATCCTTTATTTTTCCTCCCTAATTTCTCTTTTAGAACAAGCTTTCTTGTCATTTAAAATCTAAACGTTTTCAGAGCCGTGTGTGATTTTATAATTATATTTTACAGCCATTTCCTGTCCCCAAATACCAGTTAGAGAAAGTTTTGTCATTGTATTTATCATGTTGTTAAATGTTTTCCATTTTGGGCACAGAGTGAAGGAGACGGACACTGACCTCACACTGCGTGCATTTCAAGAACCATTAGTCAGTGGCTAATCTGACATTAATATGTCCCACTGGTATTTATTGAACTTCCAGTTGAGAGTTTCATAGTTCATGCTATTGCTGTAAAGTGCCAAATATGTGCCATTTGTTGCTTGTCATAACTAGTCCCTTGTTTGTTGAAGGTGTTTGGTTCCAAATCCCTCCCCACCCCCGCAGTAAATGAAATTCCACGTAGTAGCGATGTTATATTTATTTAGTACAAAGTATTTATATATAATATATGAAGGCTTTAGAAACCTTCCCACAGTCTTGCAATGTTCTAAACTCTTAAATCTACGTCATTTTAATAATGTACCTACAGTACTGTATATGTAGCTACTAAGTTTTACGCGGCAGCTCTGCAGAACAGGAACGGCTCTCAGTTCCGGTCCGACTCTGTTCTGGTCTGACTCGGTTTCGACAAAGCCCACAGTCAATGTTGTTAACTCTTAAATCTAATAATTACAGTAGCTAATAATCTCTTAATAATCTCTGACTCTCTGACTCTGACTAATACATTTTACTTACAGCGGCCACTTGGGAGTCCTCGTGGGCCGGCTAGGAGATCTCAGGTTCACCTCTGAGTCTGGAGGTCTGGTTCTTGTCTGGTTCAGTACGGCTTTTGAGCACCGAACCGCATTTGGGGAGGGGGGCAGAACTTCGGTTGGCCGGCGCAGACTGTAGGTGGTCGATAGATTCCAGGTCTGGATGAAAAAAGTCCCGATGGGCTATAAAAACAGCCCCGGCCTACAGTGGTGCGTCCCTGCTCTGAAGTCCCCGCGGGCCGGCTAAAAGGTCTCAGTATTCACCGATGAGTCTGTAGGTCTCGTTCTGCTCCAGTTCTGCTCCAGTTCTGCTCCGGTTCTGCTCCGGTTCTGCTCCTGTTTGGTGAGTGCCGGGCGCCGATCAGATCAAAACTTTACCTCTGGTTTTGCCAGCAGAAGGTAATGGGGCTACTGGGCGGGGCCCTGTTGGCTTCTGGGAAATGTGGTCGTTATGAGCTGGTATATGAGCGGCTTACGGAGAGAAAACTACAAAATGGCGGCGCCTGTCTGAAGTATTTAATTTTTTTGTAACTTTTTATTGTACAGTACTATACCCAGTACCGTCCCCATCATGTGAGTATTTTTAAAGTTGACAATCATGCGTCCAGTACAATTAATTATTAATTTTTTTTGTACAGTACAATATTATGTACCAGTGGCGGCGCCAGGGGGACGCTAGGGGGCGCTATAGCTACCCCTAGAAAAGTTATAGCACCTCCATAGCACCCCCAGGAAATATTTAGATTTTTTTCTTCATCTAATTTAATATTTTAAATATGTAGTTGTGGCATTTTCTTCTAAAGACAAATATATATAAAAAGAATCAACCATTCTAATTTCAGTAAAAAATAAAAATAAAAAAAAATAATTCAACCTGATTTGAACTTTGCGTATTATTACTTCCGGGAAGCAATTGAGAGGAACACGCTGCGCAAATATGGATCGTTTTTTGCAACCAAAAGTTCCACGGATGGAATTTGAGAAGGATGCATTTTTGGAAGCAGAGTCCGACCAACAAAGAAATATTAATCTGGATGAAGAAGATAAACTGTGCAGTTATCCTTCCACTGCTGCTGAGAATGCTAACAGTGTTAGCACTGGACAGCTAGAAGATCTAAGCAGAAGTCCTCAAGATGGACCAAGACGACCACTTCTGCAAAAATACCCATCACGCTTGTTTGGAGTGCAACAGAGAAGTTTTAGTAAAGGCTGGCTCGATCAATATTTGTGGTTAGAATACAGCGTGAGTAAAGATGCCGTGTTTTGTTTTGCTTGTCGGCATTTTCTAAAAGGAGGACACAGGTTCCATCTTGAGCCAGCATTTACCGCGCTCGGCTTTAACAACTGGCGGAAAGCAGCAGCGTCATTGAAGAGCCATCATGAAAGCGCCGGACACAAATTTGCAATGGAAGCGTGGAGTGAATTCAAGTTTAAACAAACGAGTGGATCAAAACTCCCCAACATGCTCGACAAAGGACATTCTGCATTGGTTCAGGTGAGTGAATGATTTCAATCTTCTCTGACTTTGTAATGCATTCAGCATTGTGGACTGAAATTGTTTATGTGATACATCTGGGGAAACAATGTGAATTTGTTGTAACAGTTTGCATACTAAGATCTATAAATATGGCAAGTGTGTCACGTTTGTATATGCTTTAAATTAATTGCAGAGTACCACATTATTCACTATCCACTGTATTGGTGACTGCTGATGTCAGAGTTTTCAGTGCACCTGTGTGTGTGTGTGTGTGTGCGTGCACGTGTGCTTGTGTTTGTGTTGATAACTCTAGGGAAGAAAAATAACCTTCATAGCACCCACAGTAAAATGCTTAGCCTCCCCTTAGCACCTGCTGAAAAAAATTTCTGGAGCCGCCACTGTTATGTACATTAACAAACCGCGATAGAGCGAGTCCGCAACAGTCGAACCGCGAAGTAGCGAGGGACTATTGTATGTTCATTTAAGATAAATGTAAGAAAAGTTTGGACTTTGCACCAAAATTCTGCTAACGGCTGAATAAATATCTGTAATATTAAAGTGTGAAAACTGTTAAACTTGAGATCTGTAGTCCAAAAGAGACTTGCTGCCAAACTAAAGTTTGCAGCAGCTGTCAGCTGGTACAATGCACAAAGGATTCTTCAGCTTCATTTTTATTTATTTTATTTATTTTTTAAACCTGTACTTGCCTTGAGATTCATTCTCTTCGCATTTAACGAACTACTCTGCAGCCTTAAAAAAGAGAAATTCCACGAGGAAGCGTAATTAAAGCTGAGAGCTGCTGAAGTGAGCTGCAAATATCCTAAAATATTAAATTCCCTGAGGGGGTGGGGGGTGGGGTGCGCTGAAGGGGAATTGGTAAGAGATAAGGGGAAAAAATAGACCGATACTGACTGAATGAGCCCATTTTTACTGAAAGCATGAAAGTAATGACACAATGGAAATGCTTTGATAAGTCACATTACACGACA
Source organism: Nematolebias whitei (assembly GCF_014905685.2). Lineage (NCBI taxonomy): Eukaryota > Metazoa > Chordata > Actinopteri > Cyprinodontiformes > Rivulidae > Nematolebias > Nematolebias whitei. Next base: position 36,416,667 of record NC_056512.1, read on the forward strand.
GTGGAGCTGGTGTGATTGCGCAAAGCTTCGCTGCAATCTATGATAATTTCTCTCTGAGAATCTATCCCAGGCAGGCGGAGGCTATCTCTGTGCTTTGCCTTTGATTATTGTCTCCTGTTCTCCACAGTTAGGCCATTAGTTACACAATTACAGAGTTATACTCAAGAATGATTTGACTTTTTCTATCCGCCAAATGCCTACATATTACAGGTCAATGAGGCAATATACCAGCAGTGCATGTTTAGCAGTGCACGTTTAACTCCAAAAGATATCCCATTGTAGATGTGCATCTAACAACTACTGCCGGAAAGTCGCATTAACATATATCCAGTGGTGCAGGAGACATTTTGCTAACAATCAAACAGGATTAATGGCAACAGTAATGCCAACATGAAGCACTCAAGTATGTGTTGGGGATGCTGCTCAGCTACTACTACACCAAATTTTAACTACATATTTTACTGACAGTGTTCATTCTAAACGGTAATGGTAAAGCTTTCAAAAAAGATCAGCGCAAAAACCGACATCCTTTTTGTCTTTGGTAGTAGGTGTCAGAGCAGGGGTCTGCAACCTGCGGCTCTAGAGCCACACGCGGCTCTTTGGTTCCTCCACAGCGGCTCTTTCAAGCTTTGACTAAATGTAACATAAAACTGACGTTTATTGGTTGTTATACAAACAACGACAACAAAGTACTAGTTTTAGCTGTTTTCATGTTATTTCTTTGGCAAAAACTTACTTTAGCTTTTTGCTTTATTTCTTTACATAATTATTTTTTCCACAATAAAAAATAATACATAGGTCTGCATAGCACATAGTTTGTTTTGTTTTTTAATTTAAAAAACTTTCCCCATCTCTTTACAAGAATCTGGTCTTTTCATTAGTCTTAAACTGTAATATCAGTACATGTTAAAATCATTAGATATCTTTAGCTTTATATTTTCACCTCTATGGCCACAAGTCTCCTCCAGCAAACTTAAAGTAGCCCATGGGCCACCAGTTGATAACAGTTGCAGGAGGTTGTTGCGGCTCTGGACACATTGAATTTAGTGCATAAAGGTGTAAAAATGGCTCTTTTATCATAAAGGTTGCAGATGCCTGTGTTAGAGATAAAATGGTGTTAGAGATACCATCTATTCACCACAGGGATGGTGTGGATATTAAATGTACAACATGTTAACAAAAAATATTAGCTGTAAGGGAGAGGGTTATCATTGAAGGGGACAGTTTAATTTGAAATCAAGGACTGCTCATGCAACTCATAAAAGGTTTTGTATTTCCATATGTGGAGTAGAACTGTGGAACAGTTTAAGGTGAGGTATAATTTTTTAAGACATAGGGATGAAGAGCGTGTCTGATTATTATTTTTTTTTGCTAACTACATACATAAGTATGTATATGTATA
>NC_056512.1:36433068-36449853 GCF_014905685.2 Nematolebias whitei
TCAACTAATGCAACCTAAATGTATAACTATTTGACTAATAATTACTATATATATATATATATTTTTTTTTTTTTTTTAAAGAAATGGCAGTAAATACATTTATATGCAATACTCTGTATCTTATGGTTCTTGAATTTGCATAAATGTGTCCTTTGTACTGAAATGATAAAATGAGAAAAGGCCCCAAACGAACTACATGTGAATATATTTACTAGATACTCAGTTGTGACAGGGCAGGTTGTCCAACCAAAACATGCATCATAATTATTATCATCACACTGCCAAGATAATGGGTTTGTAAACTAGAAGCAAATGACTGTATTTGTCATGTCTGTCATAAGACATTTCCATCCAACTGCAGTATGTCATTTTGCTTTGGCACTTTGGTCAATAAAAGCTGATTAATGTCCAGGTGTGGTTGGTGGTTTGGAGAATGTTCGCCTCATTTACAATTCAGAGATCAGTCATACATCCATGACTGTCTGTTTGCTCTAAAAAAATTAGAAAATGTGATTTAGTTGTGCCATCATCCAAAAAACTCAACAGTTTTGAAAAAAAAAAAAAAAAACATTACAATTTCATGGCGTTTACTTTCTTTTTTACAATAACTGTAGATATCGTGTGTCAATTTCTACAGTAACAGTTACAGCTTGTGGACCAGTTTCTGGATTTCAGCACTGATGATAAATAGCACAATTGCTTTATTATTACCAGAGGAGGGCATCGATTAAAACCTAACCTTTCCTAAAGCTTTTTCTCTCAAGGTAGGGTTAGCCTGCTAAAGTCTTAGAAATATCGATCCATTTAGTTTTATTTATGATTCCTGAGTGGTTGGCTTGGGATCCTCAGGGCCACCAGGGAACTATTAATCTTTTATGAGAGCGACACCTTTTTCAAGCAAACAGCTTTGGCACACACACATGCACGCACGAAAAAAGGCAGCTTTTTCTCCAGAAGGTGAAGAATCTAGAAAGAGTTCCTTCCTGCTGAAGGAAGTATATCTTTGATATGTGGCTTGTCATTTCCATTCATTTTTACAATTGTAGGAGCAGACGACGATCTGTGGCGTTCAGAACTGCAGCGTGTCACTCCACAAAAGTCAGCTGACAACACCAACGCCCGCAGTGGAAGTTCAAAGATGGTTCTCCTAAAAAAAAATATTTTTCCAACTGTTCACATTTATCTGCTGACACCTTGCTGCACAGCAGGAGGAAGCTGGAACATTCAAGAAAAATATCAGAGTAAGGAAATGTTTATCTCGGCTTGGGTCCATGCAGTGTAAATCCAAATTATAAAGGAGGGCTTGCTCACTTGATAAAGTCGCAGCATCCAACGTGTCTTGACTTATTGATTTTACAGCTGTTGATGTTTGTTTACTCCCAGGGAGTCTTAGTGTCAGAGAGATTAAATCACAGTTACAAGGAAGCTCTAGTAAAATGGTACAGCTGACATAAACAAGATGTGCATAAAAGAAAAGACAAAGAGCATCTGGAAGGGGAACGTCAGCGGCCAAAAATTAAGACTCAGTTTTGCTGTTCATGATGCACGAGTCGGCTTTAAAAGCTGATCAGTTCACATTTGTAGATACACATTGCCACAATCAGTCAGTGATAAAATCCCATTTGCAGTGGATGTTAATAAAACGTGAGCTGGGAAAACACAATTCGAAAGGCGTTAATGTATGTGGCAACACATTTGCAAAAGAAATTTGTCTGGATTGCATCTGGAGGTGGTTTGACTCACAGTGACAGGAAGGTGTTAAGCTTAATTTTTGCATGCTGGTTTCATTCCCAAGAGGAAAACCAATAAATAAAATTAAATAAATAAATACAAATGAAAGAAAGCCACAAGTAAATCATTCACTGCAACAGAAAATTAATGAACATCTGTCAGAATCTTTTTGGCTTCTTTTTTTTTTTTTTTTGTTGCAATAGTCTGATAATTAGTTGTAAAGATTTTTTTTTTGCATTCCCTCAATAAAAACAATATTTAAGGTTACATTTTTTATGCATTTTTGTATACACATTAATAATAAAACTGCACAGCTTTAAAAATGTCTAATAACTTTGTTTAATGTATATGTTTCTTTCTGGAAGAGAACAGCAAACCAGTGACTAATGGTTTTCACTGTGACAAACTTAAAAAAAAAAATCTAAAATTAAAGAAATAAATTGGCTATACTGTCACACAGTTTTGCTAAATTACAAAAAAAGTCAGTTAAATAGTGTGGTTTAGGTTTAAATAAGCACTTGGTTCTGTATAGAAAATTGATTTCGATCATAATTAAAGATGAGGAACAACAACAAACAGTCGGGATTTACTTTTAAATAATTGTTTCTCTATCTCCCCGTAAACTGAATAATACTTTTAGTAGAACAAGCCAAGCTGTATACTTTTTGGAGGTACCACTTTACAATAAGGCTCCCCTTACAGATGGCTAATAAATAGTTTATATATGTTATTAATGAGTTATAAAGTGTTCATAGAGGAGTTAATAACTGCTTATTATGCATGAATTAAGGGTGACAGAGACACAAAACTGACCAGTTTCTTGCCACAATATAGTTGTTATATTAAACATTTCAGACTAACTTACTACCTTGTGAGCACAATAAGCATTTGTAAACCTATGTTTTGAGCATATAATGTTGCATTTTATCACTGCATTATAAGTATCTACAACTAATATTATTTCCTAAAAAAAAAAAAAAGGTTTACAAATGCTTATTGTGCTCACTTAGTCTGAAATGTTTAACATAACAACTCTAGATGAAATACATAGGTGACCAGATTTGTCTCACTATTTGGCAAGAAACTGGTCAGTTTTGTGTCTCTGTCACCCTTAATTCATGCATAATAAGCAGTTATTAATGATTTATAAAGTGTTTATAGAGGAATTAATAACTTATCTATAAACTATTTATTAACCATCTATAAGGGGAGCCTTATTGTAAAGTGGTACTTATAATTGAGCCTATTGTAAACTTCACAAAGTAAATGTAAATGTTGAATAATATCAGGAAGAAATCTTTCAGAAATAATATACTGTCATTTATACCTCAGCAGAGAAAGCAAGTTGTTACCAGAGTAAATAATTGCTTTTCTGTTGTCTGTTCACACATTTAGGTAAAAACAGAAACATTAAAATGCCTCATTTGCTTTAAATCCTGCCTAAATGACTTTCTTCTCTCCACCCTGGCTCATTAAACCAATGAAGCCTCTTGTCATGGAGCCTCCACAGTTTCACCTGTCAGTTTATTTATAGGATTGTTGGCCTGTTTCTCCAGCCAAGAAAAATAAAGCTGCAATCCACTGATCAAAGAACACCAGTCTTTATTTTTTTATTGAAATTAGGCAGGGCTGTGAGTGCTTTCATGTCAGTGGGAAAAGTCAGGACCAATCACCCATTGATTAATGTTAACGAGGACCACAGGGCTGCGCCTGTCTACAAATGATTGTTTGATCTAGACTTTTGTAACTGGGACTCGTGTTCAGGTTTGTTTTTCTCGTTGTCACAAAATTCATGTCCGCATGTCTGATGGCTCAAGTATGACTGAAGGTAATGGTTGTGCAGGGACCAGTAAGATAACAGTAAATCTTTTAACAAAGTCACTCAGCAGCAGCCTCATTTGCATGTTATATGGAGAGCCAGGTAGAATCAGAGCAGCAGGGAGACATGTGACACCTGAGGCAGGTGTCTGAGCCAACCGTCAAGATTTTGCTTTTCCCATTTTTTTTTCCAAATGTTTTACTATGCCCGGAAGAAACTACAAGCCCCGCACACGACACCTGAAATGAAAAGATAAACCGGATGGTCTACGTTCTGATGGGGCATTCTGTAGCTGCTGTAGATAACAAAAACTTGCAATTAAAAAATAAAGATAATTAGAGTTGAAGCGCCTCGAGGGAATTTGTTCCTAAAAGTTGAAAATAGTTGCAATAATGAAAATTTGACTTTCTGTTCTGACAAATGTGTGAAATGTGCAAACTCATTTGTCCAGACGCGCACCTTGAGGAACTGACATTTGAGAGAAATGCCTTGATTGACTTCCACTTTCACACGCTGAAGCAACAGCGAGTTTGTTGACCTGATTTACAATTTTCTTCACAATTCTTTGTCAAACTTTAAGTCAGGCTGCATTACTGACTCTGGGAAAATGAACTCATGTTGAAGATCTGCTCAGGTCCTTCAGTAGTAAATTTAATGTTGTAATAAGAGAACTAAAAAAGTCAGAATCAAGAAAGTAAAACTTTATATGTTCAAGCACCAAAACCGCCCCAGTCAACTGCTGTAAAGGGGCTAAAGCCACTAATGAATAAACATTGTCCCCTTCATGGTGATGTTTCTGATTTTACGTTCCCCAATAAAATAGTTATACATAAAAATATGCTTTCACCTATTTTTAATTGATAATAATTAATAATCCAATATTATTATAAAATCACTTTTTTTGGATGATTGTTTCCTCTGGTATCAGATGCTGTGCAGCTAAAAGGATTTTTACTGAAACTTTTTTTACTTTTGGACATTTGTTATGATGTGTAACCATAAAAACAATTTTTTTTGTTTTTTTTTACAACTGGGAGCAGCTGATTAGCATCTCAAAAGCTCAAATAATATCTCGACTACAGCCCCAAATCTCAAATGAGTTGAAAAGGAGGCTCCGTGGATGCATTGCCGTCTACCCGCCCACTGCGCTCAAGTGCCAGATCACTGAGATCCTAAGAGCTCTTAAGGAGATCTTGGAACTGGCAGAAAACGTGGCTCCTAACAGCAGAAGGACCGGGATAATCCCCTGGCACCTGCAGATGGCTGTCTGCAGTGACGGGGAGCTCAGCAGGCTGCTGGGAGGAGTGGCTATCATTCTGGGAGGAGTTCTGCCCTGCATTCAGGCAGTCCTGTAGCCCTGGGGAACTGAGATGCCAGCCGAGTCTGGGTGGATGGATCGGACGGCATCTGCAGCCAGTTTCTTCGGATCTGCTGTGGGACAGACTGTTACAAGAGATCCTTCCTGCCTACAGCCATCAGCATCTAACATCTCTTGATGAAACAAGAATAATGAGTTACAACAACATTTAATTTCCCTTTGGGATTAATAAAGTATTACTGAATTGAATTTTAAAGACCCTGGTTGACCCACTATGTGAAGGTGCTTTTCATAAGACTGAGTTTGTTGTAGCTCCTCGGACTCATGAAATCTTTTGAATGAAAGACAAAACGTTTCAACACAAAGAAACCGTCCAGAGGACCTGACTTAACTTTGTTGGGTTTGTCTACCTGGATTATTGAGCATGATTCAAGGTATTTTAAAACTATTTGTATTAGGATTGGGTGTGCGCTGGTGTTTTGTGATCCCTGTTTTCCAGCTCCTACACACCTGTCCCCCATCCCAATCACCCCAGGTGTTCTTCATTGTCTATCACTCATGTTCCTATTTATTCCGACTCTTTGCGTCGTCTGATTTATTCATGGGTTGTCCGTATAGTTTCTGTTTCTGCTTCATGTAAGTTTTGCTGCCACCTCAGCCCTCTTTGTTAGAAATAACAAATGTTCTTTATTTTATCCACAAGTTCCCGAGTCCTGTCTGCACCCTGGGTTCTACCTCAGGCCACATCATAATAATTTGTTGTAAAAGACTAAAATCAAAGTGACTTAGATTGTTTTTGCACAAGTTTTCTTTGCATTGTTACAGTAAATCTACCCTAACAGATTCAGACATTTATTCACAATTTATAAAGTAATGACTTTTTGTCAGGTTTATTTTGACAGCTCTAGTCTGTAGTATATTTATAAAAGGCTTTTGGTGGGTTCAATGCAAATATTTTTAGATGAGAAAAAGAAACATTTCATTAATGTGCATGGTGCCATTTTCTAGAATTGTAAATGAATGCCAGCAAAGACCAGCAAGAACCCCAGTAACTTGTAATATTTAAGTTTTGTATGTCTAAAATTTATAGATGGCTCAATCACTGAGATGCTGGAAATACCTTGTGCTCTGTTGGATAACGATGGAACTAAGAGCAGTTAAATCTGAAATAAATGTTATTAAATGCATGATATTTAGGTTTAAACACCTTTCTTATAATATGAGTTTAAATCCACTGGTTCCAAGTATACCTGCTTGGGCTTTTCCCAGTGAAACGTCAATGTTAATTAAATGAGCGCTACGAATGGACAAGTGCTGCATCACTTTTAAAAGTGCTAAATTGAGAGATGGAGAAAAAAGACTTCTCAGCCTGTTTCAGACAGGTGTGTCCTGTTCAACTTCTACATCTGAGGAGCAACACAGACTCATCAGAGATGCACACTCTCTGCACAAGTAAAGGTCAGCTTTGAATCTTCTACTTTTGCACGATCAATGAACTCAGAATTTATTACTGTCTTGCCAGTTTGGTTTGAACTTTGTTGGATGTTGTCAGTTCTCTTTGCAACTTTTAGCACAAATGCATTACTGGGCAACAAAGTTAGTTGTAGCCTAAAATAAGCTGTTGTGCACAGATTTCACAAGAATTATGTTTTGTTTTTGTAGCACTGCTCCTGTTTTGTTATTTGCCAACATTTTTCATTAAAAAGACCATGGAACTGCTTTGATGGAAATTTTGCACATATTCATAACAGCTACAAATACCTTGGAATACGACAAGCAAACCATGTTACTGCAAGGAAGTCAGTGGCAACTTAGTTCCTACAGACAGTAAAGCTGATCCTGAAAAAACAGCTAAATGTTAAAAACACAGCTGAAGCCAACATGCATGCCCTGCCAGTCATCATGCTCCCTACCTGGAAGTGGAAATTTAATTCCAGACTTAAAACTATCTTTTAGTTTTAAACCAATAACCATTTTGTTAACTTTTGCTGTTAGATTAATAGGCAAGATGTGTACCATGGTCAATAGAATAATCAAAAAAACTGAATTTTAATTGTTTAAAAATAATAATTTAAGCAATACTTCCTGTACAAAACACTTTATTTTCATGCATTTTGATGCATCAGCTGAGCTGTAAGGTCAGGGGTTGAAGTCAGAGATTGTATTCAAATTAGATATTTTCTGAATTATATGAAATCATCAGTATTCTCAACGTTTCTATGTGCAGGGCACAGAGAGTTAGTCTAAACCTCAACTGGGCAATAAATGCTCGTCATTACAAGGTCTGATAATGAACCTCGCTCATTAACAATAGGCACGCTTACAGGCCAAGCACAGAGAGGTCCAACTCAAAGTATCCATTACATTCAGTGTTTGTCTGGTCTCTGGAGTAATTTAGCAACAAAGCACAAGTGCAATTTATTATATATATTAAAAAAATCCCCTGGGCTCACATTACCAGTATGAAAAGCAGCATGCGGAGGAATAATGGTCACAGCTCCTGATGATACACAAAATGTTCACCAATAACAACAAAACATTTTCTTTATGTGAAATGCAGTTTAAAACTTGTACAAAGGTAAAAAGTGGAGAATCATGTACATGTTTAAATAAAGCTCTCAAGCCCTGCTGAACTGTAATATGTTCTAAATTGTTGCAAGTCATTTAAATCCAATTTTCTTACCTGTGTTTTCATGTCGTTTTATAATCAAACCGACGTTTTAGGATTCCCAAATGGGATTGTATTCCGCTTTTGGTTTTCCAAAAGCAAATGAAGAAATATGCAATGCAATATGCAATGGTTTGCAATGTGAACCATTAGTCCTGAAATCTCCTGAAAGAGAAATAGCTCTCACACAGACCTACTACTCGCTGTCCAAATGCAGTTTCTAATAAACAAATCAAGATTCTGCAACATTCTCATGTCTGTGCCACTGTACTTCCTAAAAATGACATCGTCTTCTTTTCTGATATGACAGCATAAATCTGCACTGGTGGGGCTGCTTCGTTATTAAACTATCACTCACTTTGATTACAGATGGGCTGACATCCCATCTTTAATCACCAGCAACAGAAACCTGCCACCTTCAAAGTCTATTAAGAGTTAACAGTCCAGCAGTCCAGGTGATTACAGCAACGCCGTGTCCATTTCAGCCCGGTGAGGAACAGAGGGGAATAACAATTTAGCATCCTCAAAGCACCCATTTCTTTAATCTAATTACATATAAACTGGCTGAAAATAGAAGCTTGGTTGACCCCGAGATGCTGCAAAAAGAATATCATTTATTTATTCCTTTGGCATTAATTTCTTATAAGCACATCAAATTTAAAATATATAGAAAACCAGACTATATGCACTTCTCTCAGATATTCAGCCTCGAACAAGATCTTATTTAACTCCTGCCATTTTAACTTAGGGCTCCTGTTTTTCTTGAAATAACAATTACTCACAGTTTGACCTGGAGAAGGAAATGACTGACACTTACTTTCCTTGAGGTATAACACGGTCAATTGAACTGAGCTCTGAGCTGTCACATGATCATTTGATAAAGCAAAGTATCCCAGACACAGAAAAAAAAGGCACTGAAATAGACAAGGCAGAATCTAAAATCCTAAACAGAACCTTCTGCAATTAGAATTACTGCCCCTTCTATGCACAACCCTGATTAGGAAGAAGTTGGAATGCTGAGTAAGATGTAAATAAAAACAGAATGCAACGAATTGCGAACCTCATTTACCCACATTTTATTCACAATAAAGAACTCAATAAACATATCAGTGTTTAAAGTAAGAAAATGTACAGTTAAATACAAACAAACAAAAAGGTAATTATGATTTTTGTGACAGTGATACATTTCTGCCACAAAGATGAGTCAGGGATGGCAAAGCAAAATGTTCATGCCAAGAAGAATGCATACATGAATTCCATCCAGAAACCGAGAACCTCTTCTCTGTCTGGGCCAAAGCCAATTGTATTTCGTTATTTATTTATTTATTGTAAAATTACATCAAATCCACTGTACTGAAGAGGAGAGGGACAATCCACCCTGTTATCTGCATAGAGTTCAAAAGCCTGCCTCTCAGTTGGTATGGGGGTGCATTGGTGCTTATGGCAACATTCCAGAGCTAACCCATCTAGAAAGACAACATCAATGCAGAAATGTTAATACATTTTAGAACATGTTTCCATTCAGATGGGTTTTCTTCAGGCAGGACTTTGCATATTTCAGCAAGACACTGCTAAACCACATTCTGCATCCATTACAACAACATAACTAATGTGGTGCTTGAAAGTTTGTGAAACCTTTAGAATTCTCTATATTTCTACATCAGTGTGACCTAAAACATCAACAGATGTTCACACAAGTCCTAAAAGTAAATAAAGAGAACCCAGTTAAACAAATGAAACAAAAAATATTAAACTTGGTGATTTATTTATTGAGACAAATTATCCAATATTACATATTTGTGAGTGACAAAATTATGTGAACCTTTGTGTTCCGTATCTGGTGTGATGCCCCCTGTGCAGCAATAACTGCAACAAAACTTTTCAGGTAACTGTTGATCAGTCTTGCACACTGGCTGGGGGTAATTTGAGCCCATTCATCCGTACAGAACGGCTTCAACGCTGGGATGTTGGTGGGCCTGAAGATGTTTTAGGTCACATGTGTGCAGAAATTTAGAACATTCTAAAGGGTTCACAAACTTTCACTCACCACTGGTATGTAGCAGAAGGGTGCTGAACTGATCTGCCTTAAATCCAGACTTCTCACCAATTGAAAACATTTGATGCTTCATAAAATTAAAAATCTGATAATGAAAACCCAGGATTGTTGAGAAGTGAGAAAAGGATTCAAGATTCTTTACTGTCATTCGCATCGCATGTGGTACATGAGCTGGAACAAAATTGTGTACACAGTATCAAAGTTCGGGCAGCACGGTGGCGCAACTGGTAGAGCTGCTGCCTCTCAGCGAGCAGGTCCCTGGTTCAAACCCCGGTCCAGGGGCCTTTCTGGGTGGAGTTTGCATGTTCTCTCCATGCTGCGTGGGTTTTCTCCGGGTGCTCCAGTTTCCTCCCACAGTCCAAAAACATGCATGTTAGGCTGATTGGTAACTCTAAATTGTCCCTAGGTGTGAGTGAGAAAGTGAATGGTTGTTTGTCTCGTTTGTCTCTATGTGGCCCTGTGATGGACTTGCGACCCATCCAGGTTGTACCCCGCCCCTCGCACAGTGATTGCTGGACATGGGCACCGGCGACCCCCGTGACCCAAAATGGAATAAGCGGGTAAAGAAAATGGATGGATGGATGGATGGATCAAAGTTCTGTTTATTTGTCATTTATGACAAATAACGATGGCCAAAGATGGTTGCGCCATCAGTATACTTGAGAATGACGTTAGACCTGTGCTTGGTGGTACAGTCGTGTGTAAATAGTGAGTACAGGAGTGGACTGAGGACACAGCCCTGAGGTGTACCGGTGCTGAGGACTAGTGTGGAGGAGAGGTGGCTGCTGATTCTCACTACCTGTCGTATGTAAGTGAGGAAGTCCAGTATCCAACAGCAAATGGACATCTCCAGGCCCAGTGTGGTGAGCTTGACCATTTTGGAGAATCAGACAAAAGTGGGACAGTTTCCTCCAAAGTTTCCAGCAATTGGTCTCCTCAGTTTCTAAATATTTACTGACGGCTGTTAAAAGAAGAGGGGATAGTTCACTTTGATAAAAAATAGGTATTTTAACTTTTTTACTGATGGGTTTGTGCCATAAAAATCTACTATACACCTCCAAAAAATTAAGTGAATACTTAAACACTAACTAGTTCTACTGTGTTCCATTGTGAATAAAATAAAGGTGTATTAAAGCTGCAAATCATTCATTTCTGTTTTTATTTACATTGTATAAAAAAACAAATCATTTGAGTTGGGATTGTAAAATTCTATAAAATTTAAAAGTTAAATTAAATGAGCTTGTATAGGACAGCATTTAGAAATCTTATTATTCTCGATCATTCCCATAATTCTTCCCTTACACCACTGATCAGTCATTGAGAATGATGCACACGTCACTTTCATGTTCACTTCTCAGAATCTAACCTGCAGCATCTCATGTGACATGAATGCCGAGATTAACACACAAGACTTCAGCAACTCCTTTCTGGTTTTGCGGTGAAGCCTCCAGCAATGTGACTGTCAAGGATATTTATAAATGGGAGAGCAGACAAATTGCACAACTTTAGAACTTTTTACCTTGAGATGGAGGGAAAGTACAAAAGGAGACCGAAAGTGGAGCAAAGCAGGGACAGCTCGGACAAGTTTGATCTGTGGTCAATAAAGACACACTGGGTTTGCCAAGAGGGAAGAGTTAACAAGCTGAAAATCTCTACAAGTGAGCTAAGGATGGCTAACTGCTGGACATTCCTGCAGCAGCCTCTTCCTATTTGTATAGCTTTATTTTGGTTCTGTGTGATCAATCAGAAAAAGCTTGTTAAGTGTAAGTAAAATCTGCCACCATGACTTTTATTGTTTTTTCTACATTAACAGATAAAAGGTAATAAAGCTGAATGATGTGAGCTCAGTTTGCACAGATGTTTTACTTTGCAAACAGGTTTCCCAGGTGTTGCTTATGGTTCAGACTGCCATCAGTGTACTTTACAGGTAAAAACTGGATTATTTCAATGACAGCAAAGTTTACATCAGCCTTTTCCTTCATGCATTTTTATCAGATCTTCCCCAAGAGGCAAAGCATTAATTCTAACATATTTGTGTGCTTAAAAACATGGTTCCAGATTAAATCAATGCTCAGTTTTGGCTAAATCTATGCCCTGCCACATGCTACAAAAACTGTGCAATGACTTTTGTTATGCAAATCTGCAAACATTATTTAGAAATACATTAAAATCATAATCAGAATAAGCTTTATTATCATTGTACCGAAATACAGTGAGATTGTGTTCGCACAGTTGTCCGAAAGATGGGCGGAGTACACGTTGCTGCTCCAAAGAGCACGGCCTCTTACTCTTTTTGGATAGGAAAAGGGGAAAAAGCCACGAGGAGAGGATAGACAGAGCTTTTTCTTAGTTTACACATATCCCAGGAGAAATTTGATAAGTCTGTCTGCTTTGAGGCCAAACGGGGGAGTCAGATTCAGATAAGCCACAGTTGTTGATTTTTTTTTTCAGGAAGACAGTTATTTTTCATCAGCCTTGCGTTTTATTGGTACTTTTAATCCAAAATGGACAGAGTTGTGGGCATTCCACTGGTCCGTGCTTATTAGCTCTCTCTAATGTGGCTCTCTCGGTGGCTTTTAACACCAGATGATCTGTGTTTTGAACCTGTATGCTCTACACTGGTTTGTTGTCATTATCTGCATCGTTTTTATGTCTATATTCTGATTTATTTCATTTTGTATATTGCTTTGTGTGTTACCTGTTGTTTTGTCTGTACAGCACTTTGGTTGTCCTTGTCGCTGTTTTAAGCGCTCTATAAATAAAGTGGTATGATATGGTATGGTAATGTCATCCCCAACATGCTGGCAAGTCCCAGAAGCTGCAAGTGGCCTGCGATTCTCACAAATCGCTTCCATCTTATGGTTTAGCTTGTAAATCAGCTGGTTTTGAGTGCTCAAAGCACAAACCAAACCTGGAGACATGGTCGGCAGCTTTGCCATGGCCGAAACTGCTGCCACGTCTTCTTTAATAGCCGATAACATAGGTATCCACTGGTGCCAAAAAGCAAAATCCCTCCTATCATGATTCCACTATCTTTGGTGTCCTCCTAAGACAATATGGAAAGGCACATCAGATCCATGATGTATCCTACCACGTGCGTCTCAGCGGAGCATAAGGACTCTACAGGGCCCTGTCGCTTTGTTGAAAATGTTTTTATTGATTGTGTTGAAAGTCCAGCTGACCAGATCCATGACAATCGTTTACATTTCAGAAGATGTGTAAATAGGAGCGCCGCTACACAAGACAGAGAGCGACAAAGAAGGAGGACAAGAGAAGGAAGAAAATGTGTCCGTCTTGCACAAGAGCAAGTGGCAAAAAAAAAGGAATTTTTTGCAAATCACATGTTTATCTTAGTCAAGAATAATTGTGTGACTATGATTTGTATGTGCAGATTAGGTCAACAGATTCTTAAAATAATTAGAAGTCTATCGAAACCAAGTCAAGTAGGGCGTCAACAGACTACTCGAGTAATCTACACATCGATTCCTAGGACATCTATCGAGTTTTTTAATTTCACGTCGTGTATTCATGGTGACGTCATTACGTCGCCGTTACGTCACTGTGTCACATGTCACGTGATCCGCACCAGGCACGGGTTACAAAATGGATTCCTCCAAGCAGACTGATGGAGCGGAGCAGGCCCAGTCTTGGCAAACAAGTAGAAATGCATCAATAGTATGGAAATATTTCACTAAAGATGAATATTCCGGTTCAACTACCGTAAGGAAACAGAAAATGAATCAACTTCCTGACTGTTTGGAGCTCGTTGCGAACCGGTGTTATACCATATTCTGTGACCACCGTACATTGTGATTGTAGGGGGCGGTGTTGCATGCACTGCTGCAGATCACAGAATATGGTGTAACACCAGGTCCATTCAACCGAACCACAACCAGCTTCCTCTGACCTCGTTTCACAAACAAAAAGCAAAAAATATTGATCTCTAAACCTATAAAAAAACCTATATACATATTAATCTCTAAAACTAAACCTAATGTGCACCACAACTGGCGGTGGTGCAGGGTGGTCGTCCGCCCACTGTGTTTAGTTTTGTTTTCGACGTGTCGCATGTTTCTTTTACTTTGGCAGCTTAATAATAATAACTAATAGTTTAGTTTTTCCTGTGACTTATTTGCAGTATGATAAATGGTAGCAGCATAATATAAGCTCCCAATGTTTTTTTTTGTAAATAATGACCTTTTTTGAAGTTTTATTTATTTTTGTATCTTTAGATCCTATGATGTCATCAAGTACTCAAGTTCTACTCAAGTTTTATTATGTTAATGTCGAGTTTTAAAATTATGTAGTCGTTCAACCCCTAAAGTCAAGACTTCAGAAATAACAGACGGATTTTTAGAAATCCGTTGGGCATTTTTACATGAACTGATACATTTTATGATTTTGAGAGTTTTGACTCTGTTTTAGGTAACACAGCTTTTACCGCTTTCCTAACAGCTGGCTTATGATAATAGAATGCTGTGATGGACAGAAATTAAATAAAAAAATATATAAAAACAGAACATTTTGAGACAGTAGAGCAAAACTTTAGGATTTTTTAATCAACATGCAAATTATTACCAACTGAAGAAGTTACAATGCCACCAGTTGCCAGACTGAAATGAAACCGAATACAGTTTAATTGGCAAAACAGCATGAGAACATTTGCATCTCAGTAACATCACAACCATCTCTTTGTTTCAGACATGTATCCTATTGAAAAGGACTCAGAAAGAGCTGTTTGGTGGTTATCAAGTCTGTATCTCAGAGCTGCACTGGAATAAAGATAGCTCATTAATAATGCAGAGTTATGCCTCAACATCCCTCATTCTATAATGTGCAGTTTTCTGTGTTAAACAAGGACCATCCAACATTCTGTCCTCATCAACCTTTCTGATGTGGCTGTTTCAGAGCTCTCTGCTTCCCCGAGCCAATTAATGTGGTCTTGGAGAATATTTGTAGCTGCAGCCTCTCATACAATTTCAGCTCTTTTCAGAGGAGCATCTTCGTTTGACTTCTTCAAAATCAATAGAGCTTAGATGCCCTTTTAAGTCTTGATGGTGTATAGCGATGTGGTTTTGTTTGATCTTTATCATTCGGTAGAGAATGGGGAAAAAGTGGAGAGAAAAGAGTAAGGAAATTGGTGGCAGAGGAATGTTTCATCAGGTCCAGTGTCGTTATGTGAATACCCACACACAAAATAAATGAGGCCATGTGTGTGTTCTCTTCAGGAAGCACAGTAATGAACACTGCACCATTTTTCTTCTGAGCCTAAATGGTCTGTCACACGCTTAATGTAACAAGACAGACTGTGCAGAACAACTGGCCAGAGCACAGAAACTTGGGGGAATTAATTTGGTGTCCCATGTTGTATGTTTCCGACCGTTCAACAGATCATACATACGGAATATTAGTTGAGGAAAAACAAAAAGAAAAGAAAAAAGACTTGACTGTCATTGTGCATTTTATCATCTTTAGTATAAAGTTTGAATAATGCTGTAGCTTTGACGTTTCTAGTATGTTAGAGAACCAGTTGTCATCAGTTGAAATGAAGGTCAGCTTCTATGATAAACTCATGGAGCAAGCTCAGCTGTTTGGGTAATGACTCAACCATGACTTTATAATGACAGATTTGCATCTGTGTATTATTTTTCCATCTTTTTAGAGAAGGGAATTTGACATTAGTCTATTTTTTTAAGGACGCTTGTTTTTGTTTGCATATAAAACTACATTGCATCCTAAGTCCAGTGTTGCTTTTATCTGTACAGCTTGTGCACTTAGATTTCAACGCTGCTTTTCATACAGCTAACAACAAATACTTATAAATAACGATCAGGTTGGGATCCAGAGTGGAATCCTTCAATGATTCACTTACTATTTATCTGTAATAGCTTACCCTGTTAATTTAAGATTTATTTTCCCCATGCAGCTCCTGTCACTTATGGCGTTCCACAAGGATCCATCTTGGGGACAATTTTATTTAATTTGAATAAACATGATCTGACTGAACATTGTTGGATTTTCATCTGGGTTATTGAGCATGAACTTTGGCATTTTGTACAGGCTTCTCTTGGGTTAGAGTTTTCACCAAAACCAATATGCAGATGATAAACAGATTTATAAGTCCTTGTATCCAAGACACACTTGTGATGTAGGGAAATGTACATTTTAAAAATATTAAATGCTGGATGGGTTCCAAATGTCTATAGTTAAATGGTAAAGTTCGAGACTTTTTTTTCTTCTTCTTTTCTTCCTCTGAACACTTCTGTGGATTTAACTTCCTACTTAAAACCATAATCATTTGAACTTTTGGAGTCATTTTTGACCGTCAGATAAAACACATTGAACAGATTATCTTTGTCATAACAAGCTCTTTTCTGCCACTCAGAAACATTTCTAAGCTCAATTCTCTACAATAATGACTTGAAGAGTTATTTCAGTGATTATCAGTTCTTGGTTAGGTTACTGTAACTCTCTTTATTTTGGCACCAGTCTCTTTTGTCTCATCTGCAGCTGGTTCAGAACTCAGCTGCTAGGCTCCTAACTGGTACCAGGAATAAAGCCAGTACCATGTTGGCATCTTCTCATTGAACTCAGAACTGATTTTTTTAAATCTCTTGTTCTTTTTTAAATGTTGGCATAGTCTGGCACCCTATTATTTATCAAAACTTATCCACCAATATTCAAGTTCTCGATGCTTAACTCTGAATGAGTCCTCTTTTAGCTTTACTGTATATTAGTTAGTAAAAAAAACAGTACTTTTGCTGTAGCAGCCTCAAAGCTGTGAAACAATCGAGCTTTGTTTTAAAAGTAAAGTTTTCAAGACGAAGCGTTAGACACATATTTTTTTTAGCTTTGCACTACAGTTAATGGGCTTGCCTTTCAAGTAATTTTGCCCTTTTACTTGCTTCTGAAGCATGTTTTATCATATTTTTGCGTTTTGATGATTTTATGTTTTTGGCTACTCACGTCTTTGTTTTAATTGTTTTATGATTTTATTACCCAGTAGTCGGTTTTAGTTGATTTTAAATGTGCTTTGCAAATAAAGTTGATTTGTTTGTTAATTACAACTGGCTTCTGTTTTATTTAATTTTATTAATTTCGCAACACTCTGCAAATAATCAGCTGTCCTGAAGCTTAGGGTCTGAAAACTTTACTTTACAGATAAGCTTTAATATATATATATATATATATAT
>NC_056512.1:36450253-36498589 GCF_014905685.2 Nematolebias whitei
ACATATATATATCTATTTTTATTTTTGTAAATTGTTTATTTTATCTTTCATATTGTATTGCCTAAAAAAATGTGATAAACTTTGATAAACAGAGACAAATATTACTATAATCATATCTCAGTAGTTCAAAGCAACAAAGAAGCAACAGAGCAGCAGTAAACAACTGTTTAGGTGACTAGTTGTTCATTTTCCCTCACACAGTATTGTGTAAGTACGTTTTGAACATAACTGTCAACTTGTGACGTAATATTGCAGTTTTGTAATTTTCCTCAAGTGGCGTTGTTTTTCCCAGCTCGCTGAGTGACGCAGCAAAATAAAACTTTAAAGCAGCCAGCCGGCTTTATGTTGATGTATTTTCTGTTGGTGTCACCAAAGCTTATTTAAAAAGATTTAAGCGATGGAATGTGCCTGAAACTGTGAGTGGATTAACAGTGAATATGATGTTTGATGAACTGATGTCTGACCCAGTCACATGGAAGAAAGCACCACAACTGTTGTCATTCTTTTACTCTGAAGCTTTTAAAAAACACAACCTTCAACAAGTGACCACAACTCTCCCTCTGCTCCACTCCACCACTTAAACACACTTTATGATTTTTTTCATTCTCATGCCAGTATTACATTATGCCACAATGTAGTAACAAAACCCCAAAGCAGTCAATGACTATATAATCCTAACCATTATTATCTAATCCTAATCAGCGCAGCAAAACTGAAAGGAGAAAATTGTGACTTTTTAGTTCCGTTGAAGGCAAAACTCTAAATATTCCAAGAAGATAAGATAAGCAGAAGATTGTATAAAACATATACATGTTTGATT
Source organism: Nematolebias whitei (assembly GCF_014905685.2). Taxonomy (NCBI): domain Eukaryota; kingdom Metazoa; phylum Chordata; class Actinopteri; order Cyprinodontiformes; family Rivulidae; genus Nematolebias; species Nematolebias whitei. The sequence goes on from NC_056512.1 coordinate 36,451,074, forward strand.
TGCAAACGAAAAATACAGTTTTGTTTACCTAAAAATGTGCTTTAAAAAAAACAAAAAAACAATAGGACCTGAAAAATATTGTCAATGATATTAGTGTTTGGTTTTGCCGCATGGTCCTTTCAGAGCACCTAATTGAAATTGTGAAAACTTTATTTTAACTTATGTTTTACTGTACAACTTTAGATTATTGCTGAAATGTTTTTTTTCTTAATTTTTTCTGGCATTGTCTCTAAATGCAAACTAAATACGGTAGCGGCCTGTGGTACTTGTTTACCTGACAGTAGTTTGTTAAAGTAAAGTCCATTCTGATTTAATTATATCATATTTTAATCAGGTTCGATTTGACTTCTCCCTTTGATCAACTGTCTGATCCTGAATCACTAAAATAAAATATTTTTTGTTAAACTAAAAAGTGATAAATAACCAGACTGTTTGCGTTGCTCCTGCTTAAACCATCACTGAACTAAGCTGTTTGAGCCTGTGTTAGCATTAGCACTTTTTTTTTTAATAAATCATTGACATAAGTGCTAATTTTGATTTGCAACAAGATGCGAAATTGTCTTGGAAACAAAATCTGCCCCTAAATACAACTAAAATTAATATTAATTTCAAAAGAATGCTGGAATAAAAACAGAAAAATGATTAGCAAAGTGATTTAATTGCTCACTCGGCACATTTCACATCCACATGCATGTCTTATTTGAAAGCACTTAACTTTTATTAATAAGGATTTTTTTTTTACATCAGTTGGAAACAGCTTTTTGAATCACGCCCTGTAGCATGAGAGCACGAGTGTGATGCTGATTGCCTTACATCTCTATGACCTTCCTTTAAAATGGCAACATTAACAGCCTGCAATATAATTTTTACTTCAGGGACTTAAGGATTGAAATGCTTAAAGAACAAAACAGAATTTGCAGTAAAACAAACTCCTCCTGACGCAGTTTGGAGCCTTTGTTAACGAGAACATGTTCAGCCTTGAGTGAAGATTTTATCCTCGCTTTATCAGAATTCACTTTGCTGTTCGTTTCCAGGAACCTTGTTATGAATTGCCTCAGCGTTCTGTGTTTAAGTTTTAGACATGGACCAAACGAGCAAATGAACGGTGAGTGTGCAGATTTAACGAGTCACCTTTATGGAAAACAAGAAACTAAACAACGACAGATAAGGATTAGAAAACAGCTAACCTGGAGGCTTATTGCATCATTGGCTGTGACTGTGTTTTCAGGATGTGTGTGTGTTTTTTGTGTGTGTGTGATGAACTGCATCATCCTTGTGGTACTAACTGTTCAGCACCACTGAGGAAGTCTACAGTGAATGATCATCTCAGTGCAGTGATGAGTTTAGAACAGCCGTGATGGATAACAATTCCATAAAGTCACTGTTGAATAAATCAAGTTTTGATCATATTATATGAAAACTTACGCATTCAAATAAAAAGTCAGCGTTGACAGACAACATGTGCAGAAAGATTAAATGCAGCCCTCTTCACATGCTCCTCACCTGTACCAGTCCAGCCCTCTGTCATAGTTTCTGTCAAAAAAGTGCGGCTCAGTCCCCAGAGCGCGCACATCTGGATGGATCCGGATGAACTCCAGCACGGCTCTGGTTCCTCCCTTCTTCACTCCGACCAGCAGCGCGTTCGGCAGCTTCTTGTTCCCAGATTTCTGCACAACGCTCATGTTTCTCAGACTCACTTTGTCCAAGTGGGCTCCAGGCCACGCGGGGGCTTTGCTGGCTCCTCTCTGGCCAGCAGACCTGCTGACATCGCAGTCCGACAATTTCCCCAGAAGTTTCTTCCCTCCTGCGTTCTTGCTCGGCGGGCAGCGTTTCCCCTCGTGGCCCTGGTTTGTCATGACCGCGCCGCCGTAGAAAATGATGTTGTAGCACAAGTAGGTGCAGGACAGAGACAGGGTGAAGATGAAGGCGAACCTGGCGCTGACTCTGTTCGCAGACGTGAGGAGCCTTTGTGCCATGTCTCCATGGGTTCAAAGTGCTGCATGGCTTTCCATCAGTCTTCCTCCGGTCCGTGTGCGCGCGCGGTGCCTGAGAAGAATCCTAAAAGATTCCCAACAGGAGCAGAATCCGAGGCGGGTTTCTCCGAGGACACAGCTGCGCACAGCTGGCTGCATGCGCGCGGAGAGGAAACTTGAATCGCAGCTGAGGAAACTGGGTCAGTCCTGCTTTAAAGAAGTTCCTCGCGCGCACTTTGAGGTGACTCCTCTGAATTGATGCCTGGCTTGAAACGCAGAGCTTGGAAGCTTCTCCTCTTTGTTCTGAGTGGGTTGCGGGAGAAGGAAGGAAAGGTCCGGCGGCTCTCCGTGCGCCTGGAAGTCTCAGCAGCGAGCGTGCCGCGCGCCTCCGGGGGGCTTTCAGCGCGCATCCCACCTCTTCCTCTCATGATGGACTTATGAAGTTATATGCTGTCTCACCAGCAGTTATACATATTTGATACACCCTCTGACGTCATGCAAATGATCATATGTGCGGCTGTCATTTTAAGGGACATCCCGAGTATTTTCAGACATGAGGGAGTTTGTTGGGCTCATAAAGCTGGTGATGTCCACCATTTGAATACAGGAAGGAAATAAATTCAACATAATTCAGGTGTTTGCTTTTAATTTGATAACGTTAGTTGTTTTTGTTTTTTTTTAATTCCTTAATTTAACAGAGTTCAAATAGTCAAATAAACTTGATGTTTCTGGAAATAGTTGAGCACAGTTTTGTAATCAATTTCCAGCTATCATTCGGTTTCTTGTTTACTTGAAAATAAATGTATCTTTAATGCTCAGTGGTGTTTTCAATATATGCTGAATATGTTTGAAAGTTTACAAAAAAACAAACAAACACCTATTTTAGAAGTTTTCTGACTTGTAAAATCTATTTTATTGGATCCAGTTGATGAGAAATGTCATGGCTTTGTTAACACAAGTCATCTGAAGAGACACAATAAAAGTTGATCATTTTAAATAAACTGTTTTATTGAACTTTGGTACTCTCACATTTTGTAGTTTTGTGACATTTTTGTCTTTTTTCTCTGCGTCATCGTTTCTGTTCCGGTTTTTGTGCCACTAAGTTCTCTCAGTAATTTTTCACAGTCAGTCTCTGCTCTGTAGTTCTATCACACCCAGCACCTGTTCCCTATACTCATTAGTCTCAGCTGCAGCACGTCCCTTATTAGCCATTCTTTTTATTCTCTCTGTTTCTCAGTACTCACAAGTTGTGCATTACTGGTTGGCTTGTATAGTTTTGCACATACCTTTAGTCCTCATTTGGAAATTGTGCTGCCTTGTCAGCATGTTGCTTCTTCTTCTTTTTTCAGCTTTTCCCTCTTCAGGTGTCGCCACAGCGAGTCATCCTCCTCCATCTCACTCTGTCCTCTGCATCCTCTGTCCTCACTCCAATTACCTCCATGTTCTCTCTAACTGCATCCACATATCTCCTCTTTGTCCTTTTCCTGGCAGCTGTATTTCTAACATCCTTCTACCAGTAAACCCACTGTCCCTCCTCTGGACATGTCCAAACCATCTCAGTCTCTAACTTTATCTCCCAGTTGTTCAACCTGTGCTGTACCTCTGATGATCTCATTCCTAATCTTCTCCATCCTTGTCACTGCTAAGGAGAACCTCAACATCTTCATTTCTGCCACTTCCAGTTCTGTCTCCTGTCTTTTTGTCCATGTCTCTGTCTCCAGATCATACAACACAGCTGGTCTCACCACTGTCTTGTAAACATTTCCTTTGACCTTTGCTGACACCTCTTTTGTCACAAATCACTCAGGAAACTTTTCTCCATCCTGCTTGGACTCTCTTTGTCACCTCTTTACCACACTTCCCATTTTCCTGGACAGTGGACCCCAAGTCCTTGAAGTCCTGCACCTTTGTGGCCTCTGCTCCTTGTAGCCTCACTGTTTCACCAGCCTCCCTCTCATTCACACACATGGACTCTGTCTTACTACGGCTGACTTTCATTCCTCTTCTTTCAAGTGCTTACCTCCACCTCTCTGAGTTCTCTTCCACCTGTTTCCTGTTCTCACCACAGATCACAATGTCATCTGCAAACAGCATAGTCCACGGGGATAAATGACTGTGAAACATTAGGTGAACAAAACTGGTTTTATTTGATGAACATAATTCCTTCCCATTGGGTTAATTGGTGTTTCAGTCACCACACACTCACCCCACACCTTTTTTAACTTCCATAGGAATCTGGTCCAAACAGAACCTTTCCCTCCCCAGAACCAGACTTGTTGATATTTTCACAATCACAGGATTGTTTCATTTATAACCTTGAACTTGCTGATCCAGTAAATGTTTAATGCTCTATAGTTCTATGTAAAGTTATTTTTATAGTTTTGAGGCTATGCTCACAGTCTGTTCTCTAGCAGCACAGCTGTTCTCGAAGGCCTCAAATATACCGTGATAAACATTGGTGACACGGAGACAGGCCAGGAACATGAACGATGTTGAGGAGAAACAGTCAGAAGTTAAAGACAACACAAAACTCATCACTCACTAATCGAGTCATGAGGATGAGAACTTTGTAGAGACTGCAACAGATACAGAGATACATTTAAATCTTTTGTGTTTTACAACTTTCAGACAATAGCTTGAATTTTCATTTGCAATTTGGGCCTATGTCCCCTTTTTAAATTAATTAAACCATTTAAGTCAGTTTAAGAATATTATTTTAGGTCACTTTTTACATTTTTTATTTTGTTAGACTTTTTTAAAAATAAACTTTGTCTCATAATACTCGGTGATTAAAAAAAAAAGCATTACATATTTCATCTGTAAATGTGCAGTAGTCAAAGTATTTTTACTTAAAAAAAAAACAACTCGTATGAGCTCAGGTCTGTGAGGAATAAAGATGATCAAAACAGACTTGGGTGATATGAAGCAACGTCAATGCAACTTTTTCCGCTCCACCTTTGTCACGTTGTTGCTGCAACATTCATGTTTCCTCACTTTTAAACTCAAATATATTCATATTTTAAACAGCTGGTCTGTTATTGTCTATACATATATACATTCATCAGTCTTATTTTAATCCAGTGCACATTTTTTTGTGAAATCTGTAACTTATTTGTTGTGAATGTATAATTTTATTTTAATATTAAAATGAGAGGATCTGGGTGTTTTTCATGTTTATCATCTGTTTCCTGCTTTCCTCAGTGTTCTCCCATAATCAGCTCCAGCTCCGTCTGTCACGTGTCCCTCGTTGTCCTTCCCCAGGTGTTGGTGATTATCTCCTCCTCAGTGTCCCTATAAGTTCTGCGTCTCTTTGCCGTCGCTCTGTCCATGTCAAGGTGACATGCTCTGTCTCGCTCCATGTCTCATGTTAATAACTTGTGTGGGTTTTTGCTGCCACGTCTTCGTTTTGTTGATTTAATATTGTTCTTCATCTTCTCCTTCGAGCTCCCCGAGTCTTGTCTGCACCTTGGGTTCAAAATCCACATCAGATCATGATAAAAAAAAAGAAGTGGAATAAATCATCAAAGCAGAGTTTTGTTTTAGAAAAGTTTCAGGCAAAAATGAGCAAAAGAAGAACCGATACGTGTTCAGATGAAGTTTGAAAAAAAAATAGTTGAACATAAAGTTGAGATTTTAAGCCATTTTATTTTTCCTGTTTGTTTTTCAGTTTCTTGATTTTATATTAACTTAAATAATTTTCAACAATAGTCTTTACTTTTAAAATGTGTTTTCAAGGACTTGTGTATGTGTGAATGTCAGCTTTTTTTCAATAACACATATATTTTGTGCCCTTTTTTTTTTTATTGTATTTTTTGTTCAGTTTTACGAAGCCAAAAAAGTGAGAGGTTATTGTCTAAACATAAATTACTTGATAAAACAGACGTGCTAAATATATCCTGATTACAAGAAACAAAAGAGTAGGACCTATTCCTTATTTTTCAAAAGTATTGTTTTAATAAAGTACCGGTAGAATAGTACATATGTTTTGAATACCAGAATTGTAAAAGATAAATTCATTTCCATGGAGACTGGGTTGATGTGTCACAAACTGCACACTTTTAGTCAAAAAGGAAAAAAAAATGACCATGAGGCAAATAAAACCAAAACCACTACAGAGAGAATAAAACTCTCAGTATCACTTAGAACTGAATATAAAAAAATATTGCTGCTCTGCAAAAACACATTTTGTGATGTGACAAATGAATAGCTGCTCTTAAACTCGAGGTTGAAACTATTTTTTCTAATTAATTTAAATTTCAAAATGAATTAAAACAAAACACAATTAAGGTTTTTTTTTTTTTTTTTTTTTTTTTTTTTTTTTTTTTTTTTTTTTGTCTGAGGCGTGAGTGAGGTTAGATATTTGCCTCAATACTATTCTTGGATGTATTATTGAATAATAATAATAATAATAAATAAAAACTTTCTGCCGTACACGTTACACCGCCATATTAGTCACAGCAGTCCAACTATGTCTAATAAGGTGGGGGAAAAAAAAAAAAAAAAGTCGCTTTGCTGTATAAGTCAGATTTATTATGAGTCACCGATGACCACCCGGAAATGTCGGCTGGTGTTGTGCGAAAAATCAATTGACTGCCAAATGGCGACCGCAAGAGCATGCACGGGAGGACTTTAACAAGAATTTAACAAGATTAACACTTAAATTAAAATTTGTTTGCATGAAATTATAGCAAAGGTGTGTGTCTCAGTTGAACTTTTCTTTAATAAATGCACTTTAATGGTCAAATCAGCTGCATTTCGTCTGGGCGGCGTGGCCAAATGCAGCTGATTTGACGTTTGCTCCAGGAGTTCTGTACAGCGAGATGAAGGTGGCTCTGTATGGCAAGCCAAGTGTCTCATTAATAGCCACTTTTACCTATTAATGAGACACTTGACTTGCCATATCACCCGAGGGCCCTCTAGCGGCTGAAAATGGTAGTGTTCAATATTTTCCATGTCGGAATGAATGAAATTGTCAGATCTCAGCCAAAAATTCAGTTATAAAAAAAAAAAAAAAAAAAAACATAAATAAGTCGCTTCGCTCACCCAGTAGCAGATCACGTTTTCTTAGAACTTAAGAAGAGAGCACATGAAAACTTTCAAGAATGACTTTGTCACTGTGAGGATCCTCACTTCTCTGCATTTATCTTTCAGCTGCTCCCTCTGAAACTCAAATTGCCATGGTTGGCTCAAATAACTTTTCCCTTTCAGGTTCTCACAACTCTTATAAATAAGCAAACTTACCAGGAACAACACATAGATTAAGTAAAACGTCTTGTTTCTCCTTCCTATTATGACACGAAGCAGAAACTGTCAGGATGTTTCACTATTTATTCACTTTCGTGCTGCTTTTACTGCGATACCAGGACTTGGAAATTATTCCACTCACTCTCTTATGAACATCTAACATTGTACGGACAAATTTGTGACCTTGTAAGCTGATAAACTTATAAAATGATGTCAGACTAAAACGGTTTATCTGAAAAAGTGTTTGAAAGTCATGATTAGTTTCAAAATTCAGACACTATGGATCATTTTTATCTCCTATTTCTCCTTACACAAAGCTTCTAAGGCGTATCGTATCCGTTTGATGGAGCCTCTGCCATCATATACAGCGTAAACAGTATACTTTTATATCTAAATGTAAAATACAGCTGTTGAAAGAATACATTTTTTCTGTGTAAATTAAAAGAAAAGGACATATCTCTATCATTCAACACCTTCAGCGCCCTACAACAAAAAGACTTATGAGACAAAGTTAAGAGAAGTAAAACTGATTTCTGAGTGCACAGTGTGTTAAAGATTACAAACCACCATGAACAGTCGGCATAAAGTTCTGGAAGAGATCTAAGCTGCTTTAAATCAGAAAGATCCTCTGCTGCTTCTTACAGTTCAGACATTTGTGCTTTAATTTTACCGTTTTCTGACAGAATATTTTTTGTCTTCAATTCAATGCAGTTTATTTATTTAGCACCGAGTCAACAGACGTCATCTCAGGGCACTGAACATTCATATACCATAATCTCTAGACTCTTGAGCGCACCTGAATATAAGCCACGCCCACTCAAGTTAAAAAGGAAAAACATTGTGTACAGATATAGGCTCCACTTGTCGATAAGCCGCGGGTGTCTACGTTGTAACGCGTTTTTGTTTGTTTGTTTTACGTAAATATGTAAATGTTTAATTTTCAGAACAGTATTTATAACATGGCTAGTTTAAAATGATAATAAAAAAAAAAACTAGCCCTGTTCGGTAATTTCATTGGTCAGATTAATTTTTTTACTTATACAGGTAGTCTCAATTAGCCACGAGCACCCACCCCCCAAGAGAGACGTGTATTGGGCAAATATGTGAGTGCCCGGGTGTGATGAGGCTAAATGTTTTGGTGGCATGAAGCTTGTTGGTACGTCAAAAAAAATAAATAAATAAAATAAATCCATAAATAAGCTGCGGTGTTCAAACCGTGTGGGGAAAAAAGTAGCTAGTGGCTTATAGTCCGAAAATTCCAGTGTATGAAAAGAAAGTTAATATTATTATTGATCTGAGGAGCAGACTGCCTTGAGTTTAACTTCTTCTTAAGCAAGCACGAAGGCAACAGTAGATGAACAGAACCAGGCTCAGAACAAGCTTGGACCCACTGGGTTTGAGAGGAACAGATACACAATGGCAGGATGAGAATCACATTAAGATAGAAATAGTATCAAATGAAACAGATGTAGCAATAAGTTTCTTCTATTATTGACCAACTAGACATATATTTGTGTTTTTAAGCATTTGAACAACTCATCAGATCTGTGATTCTCAGAATGACATTTTTGGTCTTGGTACAAACAACATACTGCTCTTTAATTGTATGGAAATTAAAAACCGATAAATAACTTGGTTATTTGCTCTGGTTGCAGGTTTAGGTACTTTGCAGTGTCAAAGGAACTTCCTAAGCCTTCCGTGCTTTAATGCATACTGACATCTTTCATTCCAGAGTTTTAAACTAAAGTTTGTGGCAAGTGTTGCGGCTGCTGCCATCTAGAATTGTGTTGGCTCCAGAATTTAATCTGTTGTTGACGCCATCCCATGATTACTTTCTGACAGTTCGACGAGTTCAGGAGAAAATTTGGAAGGTGGCTAATGATAAACTTAATCTTGAATTTTGCACTTTGTGATGAACTTAGAAAAAGTCTTTACCTTCCTAAGAGCTTTTTTTTTTAAAAAAAAAATATATTTTTAGATACATGAACTGACCAAAATATAGAGAAAAACAAAAATACTTTAATATTTCTTATATTTTATTTATGAGCAGCACGGTGGCGCAGTTGGTAGAGCTGCCGCCTCTCAGCAAGCAGGTCACTCCGGTTCAAATCCCAGTCCGGGGTCCTTTCTGGGTGGAGTTTGCATGTTCTCTCAGTGCATGCGTGGGTTTTATTCGGGTACTCCAGTTTCCTCCCACAGACTAAAAACATGCATGTTAGACTGATAACTCTAAGTTGTCCTTCGGTCTGAGTGAATGTTTGTCTCGTTTGTCTCTCTGTGTCCCTGTGATGGACTGGAGACCTGTCCAGGGTGTCCCCCGCCTCTTGCACAGTGACAGCTGAACATGGGCACTATTCCCCGTGACCTGAAAAGGAAGAAGAGGGTAAAGATGATGCATGGATATTTTTATTCTATTATTGTTGCCTGATTGAAACACATACACTTTTTTTTTTAAGGTGATAATTTATATCGTTTTAATATTTTTGGAATTCAAATTGGCACCACTGACACCAGTTCTTTATTTTTCTTCATGGTTTTCACCCACCTGCTGTGCATTAGTCACTGATCAACATGGAAAGACGAGCCGAACAAAGGCCAAGCAGCAGCTAAAGGCCATTGAACAGCAGGTTACCTCTCTGCTCGTCAGACACCGTGTCAGATAATCGTTGCTGACATTTTGCCCGTGTTGTCTTTTTTTGTATTTTTAACTAGTCTGATGCTTAGCTTTACTTTGTTTCTTTATAAACAGAGTACCCGGTAGAAATGTCATCTTCTGTGTTGTCCGCAGAGCTTCAATATTTGACAATCGCCAAATTACCACATCGTTTGCTCAGACTGTCTTTAATAATTTTTTGAGAGTAGTAAATATTTCTGATTATTAAGGCATGGAGAGAGAAGGTAAAGATTGGCCTGCCAGCAGGTAAAGGAAGACTTAAATGTAGGGAGGAATCACTAACCTCCATGTATCTTTGAAAAATGTTGCAAGAGTGCGTTGGCTCTTAGAGTACAGTCATGTCCGGATATCCATCTGCTGAAGTTAGCTCAAATACAAATACATTTGACTACGTCGAAAGAACACAACGAAGAGTTAAATTAATATATTTGATGTGTGTTTTCATGAGATATTTTACTAACAGACAGGGTTGATGCCAAAAAGTGAATGCCAAAGTAACTTTGTGCAACGTTAAGCACTTTGTGTATGCATTGGAGATGATGTTCAGCTACTACCATACCAAGTTTTAGCTCATGGTATGTAATATTGGCTAATTTCTTGTCCATTTGTGCTTCCTGAAGTGAGTTAGCTGTGGCGGCCATCTTGAACCGAGTTGACTCCAAAAGTTAAACATTTATAGAAAAAACGCCCAGTAGATATTTTCTGAAAGTTTCATTAATTATATGTGGTGTTTCACGAGATTTTTGTTGCTAACAAACTTTTAAAAATGTTAAGAGTTAATGGCAACATTTTAAAAACAAGTCCTTTGTGATCAGTTAGTGTCTAAAACATGTGACTCTTGGCTGCTATCACAACGATCTTTAGCTCCGTGTCTGTAAAATAAGCTGCGTTTGAGTCATGTGTGTTTGCTGTGATTACTTAGTCGTGGCAGCCATCTTGATTTGAGTTGACCTAAAAATCTGTTGTAAATGTACATTCAGATTTTACTGTTCAAAGAGTACTACCATATATTTCAGACTAAGGCACAATTAAAATCCTTTTAATTTTCTCAAAAATCGATGGTGAGTCTTATAATCAGGTGCACCTTATGTATTCTGGTTGTGCTTACTGACCTCTAACAGATTTTATGTGGTTATTGTGAACAAGTTGAATAAAGTTTGACATATCTGTTTTTTGTTTCATTTAATGTGCGTTATAATCTGGTGCGCCTTATAGTCCGAAAAATACGGTAAAGATATTTATGGTGTAATGTACTTTAAATGTATAAATGTTGCACCGACCTATAAGTCGCATTAGTCCAAATATGTTTAAAAAAATGGAAAAATCCATAAATATGTCACTTGGCCGTGTACGTCGCATCTATTATGCGTCACCTCTGACGTGCTGCTTTTGTTACATGTCACCGCTGACAACCCGGAAATGTGGGCTGGTTTTGTGCCTAAAATCAATTGGCTACCAAATGGCGGCTGCAGGGGCGCGCATGGGGGGACTTTAACAAGTATTTAACAAGATTAACACTTAAAAACTTTTGTTTGCTTGCAATTATAGTAAAGGTGTGTCTTAATTTAACATTTTCTTAATAAATGCGCTTTGACGGTCAAATCAGCTGCATTTTCAAAAGCCGATACACCGGAACATGAACGTGCAGATGGCAACTTGCTGTGCATTTCTTCGACCTCTAACAAGATAAGCACCTAAAACAATTATTTGTTAGCTCGTCTTGATAGTAAAGGTGTGTCTCAGTTGAACTTTTACTTAATAAATGCACTTCTTCACCGGGGCGGCGCAGCGAAATGAAGCTGATTTGATGGTTGCTCCAGGCAGACGACGGTGATAGAATATGGCAAGACGTTTGTGTCATTAATAGCCACTTTTACCTATTATATGACACAACAGCATACCATTGTACTCGAGTGCCATCTAGTGGCTGAAAATGGTAGTGTTCAATATTTTCCATGTCAGAACGAATGAAAACGGTCATATCTTAGCCAAAAATTGGTTTATCAATATGGGGGAAAAAAACAGAACGTCGCTTCAGCATATAAGTTGCAGAGCATTCAAATGATGCAAAAAAACTGACTTATAGGGTGGAAAATATGGTATTCAATATATGTACTGTGGCCAACAGGCGTAAACACACAGCAAGCAGCTAAGTGCACTGCAAACACACAAATGATGCAAACTTCAAAATACACAAACACATTTTCAAAACAAATTCAACAGAAAAATGCATCATCAAACAAATGCAAAGGAAAAATGTCACAAATCGGAACACTAGAAAAAACTAACTGTATCACCCGCATTTCTGTTTTGAGCAGTGAGTTTGCAGCGTTTCTTACTTATAGTTGTGTTGTGGGTTTTACCATTTCTTGGCATTTGCAGAATTTCCCCATTGCATTTGTTTTGTTGGATAAATGTTTTTTAAATTCCGTCTATTCTGCGATTACACAAAATTTATTTATCAGCGTTTGTAGCTTTTGTGTTTGTTTTTATGTGTTTTGGAGTTTGCATCATCCATGTGTTTGCAGCGCGTTTCGCTGTTTGCTATATGTTTGCACCCGTCGGTCGTCATAATCTAACATTCGAAACATCCTTGATTTTAATTTCAATTCTTGTTTTAGGGAGCACCTCTCTGATTGACAGCTGTCTTTAGAGGACATCAATGTTGCAAACAAAGCCATGTATTTTCTTCCACTGCTTCAGACCACAGCTGCTTATTGATTTAAACTGCACATCTGATGGATTTTGTGAGTTTTATTTGGAGCTCAGTGTCACAGACAAAGAGTCGCATCAGTCACTGATTGATCACCGTGTACTGAAGACGACACTCCAGTTTCTGTTGCCCAAACCCGACACATTTATTGATGGCTGCCAAGAGGATTTCAATGTCCTCTCAGCAGCTCTCAGATCTGTATTCTTTGATTGCGTCACAGCTTCTTCGTTCCAGATGGCCAACAGACTGAAACACAAACAACAGAGGTAGTCTTCTCAGAATCCAGATGAAATGGAAGTTGTCCCCAGTTTATCACAGAACACTCCGAAAGAGAACAATTGGAAAAACACTGATAATGACACTGGTCACTATAAGTCTGTGCGAGCAAACTTGCTGCTGTTACTTGTTAAAATAAAAATAAAAGTTGCAGTTCTGCAACAAATCAGTTTTAATTGAATTTAAAATAAGATGGCATCATCATTGAAGCCAAAGCATGTTGTTTCTTTTGGCTGCTCCCATCTGCAGGGGTTGCCACAACGAGCTAACGCACAAGATATTTGGCAGTTGTTTTATAATTCTGTTCCTGACTTATCTTTGGCTTGAACTCGCAGCCTTGATAACAAAACTCGCAGCACTGACCACCAAACTGCAGCCCCTAAAGCCAAAAAAAAAAAAGATAGTTGGCACGTAAAGATCACTTGTTGCTGCCCCTTCCCCTTTTCCACTGAATTCCCACTTGTCTCCTTTATGACCAGCGGAGTTAATTAACAGCAACAAATATTGATTAAAATGTCTCGCAGCGTTTTCTGTCAGACTAAAAGGAGACTATTTAATTGGACGTTATTCTGCTTCAAGCAAAAGTGTACATTGAATTTTCACAGAAGATGATGTGAACACGAGTGGGAAATAATGTGAAGCTTTTAGAAGTTCTCAATCAAGTTGCCTCTCAAATTAGCATAAAAAGCAGAGCAATAAGAAGGAATTGTTTATGCAAGTGTCAAACTTTGCTCTAAAATATCCTAATCAACACGTCATGTTTAACAAAGCAAAATGGTAATAATTGTGAATGAACATCATGTAAAACAAGTTATTGTTGTTCTACTAAATCACTAAGGAATATTATTTGTGATGGTAAAATTAACAAATGTGAAGTGGTTTGTATTAAATATTTCAGTTCAACAGTTTTTTTTTTAAATACCATTTCACCACAAAAGTAATGTAAAGACACTATACTTTTTTACTGGAAAATATATTTTGTATAAAGTTATTAACATTACTCATACTTTTCATAGAAACACTTAATGTTGTTTTTTTTTCTGAGACGTTTCGTCCGTCATCCAAAGGACTTCTTCAATCTGAGGAGCCACCAAAACAAAAAACGGCATACTCCATAGTGGAAAACCCATCCAGAAAAAGTAACCGTCCACATGAACTGACTGAACATTGTTGGATTTTATACCTGGATTATTGAGCATGAACTTTTGTAGTTTGCATCTTCCCAATACTGACTATCCCAATGTGATGCATTATCGTATGTATACATTTGCATAAGAATATCCAAATTATCTCTATATATCATGTTTGGTTGTGAATCAGAACCCAAATGCAATCCGAAACTAAAAATCTCACAAATATGAAAAGGAACAAATTTATTAAACAAGAAAACCAAAACGAAAAGGCCGAGGCAGCACGAGGAATTCACAAATGAAAACTCCCAAGTACTCACGAATGGCAACACTCTTAATAAACTCAAAGGGAAACGAACACAAACAGCTTTACAGCATAATTCACCAGCAAACACAACGACGCCATACTTGGAGACACTAACGAGGAAAAAAAAAAAACACCTGGAGTGATTACTGATAGGGGACAGGTGCTGGATGGAAAAATACAGAGAAGGCTGATGGAGGGAGAAATGACACCGGACTAACAAAGACACAAACAGCATGGAAACAAATAAACTAAACGTACAGACAGACGGTGACACAAGCATTCCTACATAAACAAGAACATTTATGAAATATTTCCAAGTTCAAAAGCTTTTATTCTGAAAATTTTAAAAGTTGCCAACATCTGTTTTGCTCATCATGTGAATGTATTAAAGCTAAAGCCTTATGGTCTTGAATAAGATCCAACAATAAGAAGAATCATACCAATAATAATATTTACAATAACGCGTAATAATCATACCATCCACCTGTGGTATACAAGTACAAGAGAAAAGTGTCAAGAGGTACCACATTTATTTTAAACAATGTGATTTAAAATAGTTGTGCATAACCCCATTTAAATCATCCCCTGGAGATATGATTAATTTTGATGCTGATTCTGAAATTTCAGGAGGACGTGGAAAACATGAGAAACTGGTTAAAATGGATTGAATTGCACTTCTTTTTACAGAACATGTATTTTAAAGACTTATTTAGTATTTGCTTGGAAATTAAGATGTACTCTCACCTTTTTAAAATGTTGTTTGTGTTTAATCAAAAACAGTAGAAAAAAATCTTGGTCATATTTAACTGATTACCGTATTTTTCGTACTATAAAGGTGCACTTAATCCTTTAATTTGATCAAAAATCAACATTGAGCCTTATAATCCGGTGCATCTTATGTGTTAATTCTGGTTGTGCTTACTGACCTCGAATTGATTTTATGTTGTACACGGCGCTCAAAAATCTGTCTGTTTTAGTTTTGCTTAATGCGCCTTATAATCCGGTGCGCCTTATAGTCTGAAAAATATGGTAATCTGTGCACTAGCCAAGAAGGCCACCATAGCCAGCTGATCTTTATAAAACATAAAAATGTTTAGCAGACAATTTTACAAATTTGTCTATGAACTTTTGAAGCCACGTCAGCCACAGCTAACTGAACTTAGCGTACACAAAAATGGCCATATTTAGGTAAATTGCACAGATATCGAGCCTGCGGCAGCAGAAGCTGACATTTATTCACCACATTTACTCCAAATGATAACAGATAGCACAAGATTACAGTAGCTCCAATATTTTTCAACATACCATGATCTTAATGTAACGCTCGTGCGTGGAAGGTGGCGGGTGACATGCATTACTTCAAGAAATCCTTGACATTTGTTTAGAAACGTATTAGATACAATTTCAGTTGATGGATTATTTTTAATTTCTCTTTACTTACATCGTTGCTCCATACTGACGTGTGCTCCAGATTATTTTGTAAACGGTCATTGTTTCTAATCTTTATTAAATCCTTAACATAATCTCGTAAATAAAATGAATGCTCTTTTTGCCAGTGTCCAAAACAGATTTCGAGACTTGCTCATGCAGAATAACAAAAACACAGAAAATGTTAGGCGCTTCTCGTTTCCTTTTTGTTCTTATTCTTTTGTCCTAATCTTCCCATCTATACTTCAGATAATACTGAGGAACTGCGGTATTTGAGTTCTGCTCCAGTAATTCATCATTTGGTGATAGAATTCAGGCTTGTGGTTCATCACGTCTTTTACTCTCTACCTGCCAACATAAACAGAAGAAGAACGCACCGTTACGAACAGGTGGTGTTGAATCATAACTACAGGTATGAGGTTTGAAGTGATTTTTTATTATTCTGCACAGATCTGCCAACAGACAACCTTCCAAAATGCTGAGCGTGCTATCTGGTACGATCCAGGTGAGAGACGAACAGAGCACCCGGTGTGTCAAATTTTTTAAAAGTATATCTGATCCTGACTTTCAGCACAGTTCCTTTTCAGACAATCTAGCGGTAAAAATAAAATAAAATAAAATAACATTATGTGCAATCTCATGCTATAGTTTGCATAATTGTGCATAATTTGTTAGTGCTTGGAGTATTCACTCTGAAGGACCGTCAGGTAGAGTCAGAGTAAGACTTTCTTTATTTGTCATTTGCACCACATGTGGTACATGTGGTGGAACAAAATTGTGTACACAGGGTCCCAGTTACATCCAACAATAAAATGTAAAAGAAAAACGGTAATAAAATCTAAGATATGAACTAAGAAAAACATTAACTAAAATACACTAAGCACTAATGGCATAAAAAACAATACGCTGAACAGCAGCACGAACATGAGTCTGTGTGAGCAGATGAACACGAATGAACACATCAACATGAAACAGATCAGCAGCAACATGAAACAGATCAGCAGCAACATGATGTGATTATTCTGGTTAAAGATTCATGAGTCTAACAGTTTCAGGGTAGAAGCTGTTCCTCAGTCTAGTGGTTCTACACATAATTCTCCTTAACCTCCTTCCTTTGGGGAGCGGGGCAAAAAGTGTGTGTGCTGGGTGAGTGGGGTGCTTCGTGATGCAGGTGGCTCTCTTCCTGCATCTGGAGGTGTAGATGTCTGATGGTGGAGAGGCTGACTCCAACAGACTTCTGTGCAGCCTTCACCACTCTCTGCAAAGTGTCTCTTTCAAACGTTTCTTTCAACAAATTTGATCTCAATATCTGTAAAACAAAGTGTAGCCCATTTAGTGCAGGTTAATGATAATTATCTGTGGCAGTCATTCTGATTAGAATTACCTCCAAAAATTAATAGGTTGTAGAGGCACAGTAATTATTTAATTTCTGGAACTGTCTTTTGAAAATGGTCCACTGTTTTGTGAGATATTTTACTAAAAGACAAACAGGGTTGACTCTAATCAACATATAATGCAAAGATGGTGTACAATGGTGCTGCCTTCAAAGTACTGTGGTAGTCGGTAACAACCACGACAAAATGTAGTTCGATGTCTTTAAAACCAACTGAAATATAACCATTTTTGTGACAGCCATCTTAAATTGGGATGGTTTAACAGTTGATCAGTTGTAGATGTACTGCAATTTCCGGACTATTGAGCACACCTGAATATAATCTGCGCTGGAGAATGGGGAGGTAAGGAAACTGTTTCCACAGTGGACCATTTGAAATGAAGTTTCAGGTCCACTGTGACCTGTTTAGTAATTTCATTGGTCATTTTTTTAACCTTAATATATAAAAAAGGTTTTGTTAAGTCATTAGGACCCACCCTTCAAGAGAGACGTGTCTTGGGCAGCTATGTGAGCAACCAGGTGTGAAGAGGCTAAATGATGTGGCCGTATAAAACTTGTTAGCCTGTCCCCCACAAAAAAAAATCATAAATTGGCCACAACATTGTAGCTATAAGCCACGGGGTTCAAAGGATGTGAAACAAGTAGCGGCTTATAGTCCGGAAATTACGGTACAGCTAATGAGTGTTTCCTGAAGGTTTCATTAGAACCTCTCTCATGGTACATGAGATTTTTTGCGAACAAACTGACATAGTTGACTCTAAATAGTTAAAAGCAAACTTTTAAGCAAAAACCCACCACAGTCTGTTAGCGGTCAGGACATGTTTGTGATCGATCTCACTAACTTACCAAATTTTAATTACCTGTAAAATTTGTTTGGCCATTTATGTATTTTCTAAGGTTTTGTGGAGGCCATTTTAAATCTTAACAATAAAAGTAAATCAACTGTTGATGTGCACGCAATAATTTATTTTTGCATGATTCATTTAAATTTGGCTTATTGATTCAAGGGATATGTTTGTGACTGATATGTAGACAAACGAGCAAACGCATCATTGTTCAAACTTTGCCTTTTTTTGTGGCAGGTGAGATTAAACTTAAAGGTAACGCCATAGTTAATATTTAGAGTGTTAAATAATATTATAAAAGCTGAGCTTCAATTCAAACAGTGCCCCAGTTAAATCTAAAGTTTGTTTTTACGTCAACTATTACCCATTTTGTGTACCAAAAAAATCTAGGAAAGATTATTTGGTACGATTTCAGCAAACGCCTCTGTTTAATTTGGGAATCCGTACGGACTGGCAAAGCACTCAACCATATCCATTATTGAAGCGAGAGGGAGAATTTTTAGAGCACTCAGAATTTCTGCTGTATTCATAATTTATATTTAGATCCTTCCTGGTCCCCACTACATATTCAGATCTCATTTGCTGTCATCTGTGCAGACTCACCACCTTTATCCTCCAGGAATCCAGCCTCATTTAAACTTCTTATTGGGATTTATGGGAGGATTTGAAAGAAAGAAAGATTGGCAGGAACCATAAAAACAGGCAGCAGAAACAATATGCGCAGTCTTTAACGGATAATTTTGATGCTACTGCTTTGACTGTCATTGGGATCACACTACATTTATAAAAGTGCCTCTCCCTCTCACCTAATTTTTTTTTTTAAAGCTCCATATGTTTGTGAGAGCTTTGGAAAATATACAACCACACGATGCTGTAAATAGAGAAAGAAGCGTTGGGTTTTATGTGTAGTTTCTGTGGTGACAACCAGAATCTGCACTTTAATTTACTGTTCAAACAAACCTACAGCCTGTCTGTTGGAAGGACGGGGAAACGGTGGGAGGAAGGATATCCTCAGTCGTTGATTGACTTCAGCTCCGTTAATGCCACATGGGTGGAGTTTCCAAACACTGGGCGAAAAATTCAAAGATGCAAATATAAAGTAAAAACAGAGTATTTTTTATATCTAAAGTATGACACATTTGTTTTCCACTTTTGTGCATAATTTGTTCTTGCAGATCTTCTTGTTTTGGCAATAGTGTGGCAGAGTGCTAAAGTCTTCTTGAGCTAGACCGGGGCTTAATTTGAGCCGGATCCTACCGGAACAGGATCTGGGATCTCTCTTATTTTGACCGGGTGCGTTCCGGCAACTGTTTGCATGGATCCGGCAGCTTTCAGACTTACTAATAATACAGTTATGAACAAATATGACTGCATTGAATGGCTAAAACTTATATTGGATATGTAAACGGAAAATAAATGCATGAAAACTCATTTTAAATACAACACGACTTCTTTACATTCAACCTTTATTTATACTTCTTAATACAATCATCTGCCCCTTCAAGTGAAGCATTTCCACCTCTACCCTTAAAAAAATAATGCCGCTAAAAGAGTGGTGGGGGTGAGTGCATGGAGGTTTTACATGTGGAGTTGGACAATAAATTCAGTGTAGAAGAGTCAAGGGGGATGCAAGTGTTTACAAATGTAGGTAAACATAGACGTTTAACAACCTGTTAAAATACACCAAAATTAAGGGAAATCTTTATTCAAAATTTTCTGGGAGAGGACCCCACTCCAGCCGGCCCGTCTGCTATTTGCGTTCCAGCATTGATCGAATTTACAAATTAAGCCCTGAGCTAGACACTATGTATAACCCAGTGACCACCGTTTTTGTACATGTGTGAAAATATAAAAATGTAGTGTGTAAAAACGTATACAGTTTTAATAAAAAAACACTGTGTACGTCTGAATGGATGAATGAAACACTCTTTAAGGTGCTTTGCATTACCTGGGAATGAATAAAAAAGCACTTTAAATAGAAAATGTGAACCATTTACATTTTATTTTGAAGGCATGACTACAGGAGACGGGTCATAAAAATATATAAATAGGTACAGAAATAGTGCAAAACGCAATCTACAAGCATAAACTGATAAAAATGGTTTCTCCTTCAGGCGATTTTGAAATGGACGGATAGATGGGTGACAGTGAATTGCAGCAGATGTCCAATAAAATTAAAGAAAATAAAACAATCAAACGGCAACAATTAGAAAAAAATCAAGAGTTAGACAAACTTTTGATTTAAACTGTAAAAGATGACACCGAGCACATTCGTGTGTAATTGTACCTATAAAACCGAGGCTGTTCGGTGGCTCATGTGCATTAATTGTCCTGACAGCTGAGGGGAAAGAAGCTGTTTTAGTCTGTTGCTTTTGCTTTTTTTATGCTTTCGCACATTTTACCAGAAGGCAAGCATATAAAAAAATAAATAAATAAAAAACACAAAATAACTGTCTATTAACACATCAAATAGCATGCCAATTTCAAGAATCCAAAATTAAAGTTTAAAATGACATTGAAACACAAGGTATTAAGGTTTCCTGAATACCTTATCGTGCATCACATTTTGCTTTTTGGAGCACAAACCCTTGAACTTATCAGGCATAAAAACCTTAATGTAAACTAGATTTATTATTATTTTTTTAACAAGCTGGTATTGCAAAATAAATTAAAACAATATGACAGAAACAAGAATAATGCATTCCACGCCCATCTGCAGCGGCTTTTCCTTTAAAACAGAAACTAGTGAAGTGAATGAGAAAGAAGTCCTACATGATCTTCAGCCTGAGCACACTTGATGTCATATTGTATGGATGAACATCCAGTCCCTTATCCCCTCTCCCAGTCAAGCTGAACCTATCCTGTTTGAACTAAGAGGATCCGGATGATGGAGCTGACACATCCAGAGAGTGCATGCTGGAATGTGACTCCACTGAAGCTGCAGTTTCTTCCCCCCACACTTTCAGTGTAAGTCTGCTTTTGAAGTGAGTTGAAAGAAGTTAAATCCAATGACGGCTGGATGCACTTCTTCATCTGCGACTTTTTCAACAGCATACCTAATGAGACCTGGGTTTCACTTTTTCCTCCACAAATAATCTGTGATTAAAACCCTGATTTCCATTTAGACAGGAGTCTGTTGCATATTTAGTAAAATGATCAATCCCATTCATGGCTTTAGAAGCATCAAGAGCAATGAAAACATGTTCATAATTGACATTCTGAACAAATGATTGGACCTGTGCACTCACTGCTGAACACAGATGAAACAAACTGTCTTACAGAGCAAATAAAAGAGAAACGATATGACTGGTTTAGAGAGGCAATAAAGTTAATTACATGCTTATAAGCTATATATAATAAGAATGAGGACACAAGTCTGATGTTTATCACATCTGCTTTCCTTTTCATTTCAATGCAGGTTTTAGCTCATGCAAATGTGTTCTGTCTAAATACTTTGTAATATTGCATCATTGCACCTCCTTTTGTAACCTCTGTCAGTGTAATGTGTATTATTTGCACTCATCATGATCAATAACTCTCCTGTGGGAACGTTCTGCAATGTCCTTCTGCTCAGTGAGGAACAGAAAGAACTGGATGTATTGATATCCTCAAGGGCTGATTTGATATGTTATTGATATGATAGAGTTGATATATGGTGACGTGTCACATGCAGAGTCCTTGACCCGGATCCACTCCTTCCTGTCTGCAAGTGGACCTTTCGATGACTGGTCGAACACGGAGGAGAGGAGCTGAAGCCTGAGCTGGAGGTTGTTCTATAAAACTAACTTGTCCAGTCCAGAGAGTTGGAGCAGGTCAGGGTTTCACATGGATGAGAGCACTGATAACGGTGTAATCTTGTAATTTCATATTCTGTGAATGTTGGACTGATCTCCAAAGCTTGGTAAATAATCTGATGAACTACACCTTTGTCTGTTCTGGGAATCTCCTTTTTTTCCACGACAACCTCCACCATTGTTGAGCTGAATTTTAACGTGACATAGGACACATTAAAGCCACAGACTGGAGAATCGGAAACCTCTGAGGTCCTGGTTGCCTTGACGACTCAAGGATTGTTTAAAATGCTTATGTCGTTGTTGTGGCAGCAGGACAGATACCTACAGTTTACTGCTTAAGCTGTTTATTTTTGTTCAAATTCTCTAATTTCTGAAGAACTTGTGAATCTTTGATGTGCTCAAACTTTTTTTTTTTATGCTTTCATGTGGAAATCCTGATAATACCTTTACTTGCCTTTCAGAAGCACTACTTCGATCATTGTCCTCAACCATTTTCGTTTTGCTTGGATAAGATAAATGGATATACTGATACATTTAAAATGGATCAAACTTTAGAGTCAACTACAAGTCTAATACTATAATAAAAGTCCATGATCAATAATCCAGTATACAATCCAACAACTTTCAGTCAGGTCATCTGGACAGTTTCTCTTTTTGCTGAAAAGTTTCACCTTCCATCCGGAAGTCAAGGAAACACACAACACAAAACTGATTCTTCCTCCAAACAGCTTACTCCAAAGTGGAACAAACCAGTTATGTTGGTGCTAAGATGGCGTCGTTGACACGCCCCCTCCTCTTGTGCCGGCCCTCTTTCTCGTCGACAGTCATGTCAAACTGGTTCAAAACAAAAAAAGGCAAAGGCACCAACATAACTGGTTTGTTCCTGTTTGGAGTAAACTGTTTGGGGGAAAAAATCTGTTTTGTGTTGTGTTTCCTTGACTGATGAAGCCTTCCAGATGGAAGGTGAAACGTTTCAGCAAAAAAAGAAACTGTCCAGATGACCTGACTGAAAATTGTTATACGTCTATTTTGGTTCTGTTTTGGTAGAATTCTCCCTCCAGGTCAGGAGTGATTGTTTGCATCGATTGTTGAGTTCAAGGTTTTTGGTAGTGTTGTTCATGAGTAATTATGGGATGGAGCAGGAGTTGCATTGACGGAATGGGGCCTTGTCTTCAGTAATGAGTGTGTTGCTTTGGCCTTTCATGGTGAAGAAAGAGTTGAGTTGAAAAACAAATGTCTCAATTTACCTATTAATAATTTATCAATCTCATTACAGTTCAATTGAAATCTCAATAATCCTTGATCTTAATTTTATTTGTGGTTTTATTCCATGTTTTAATGCTGTCCATGATTCCTAGATGGCCATGAGTGACATATTTTTAAAAACTTGGTTTCCAAAAAAAAAAAAGGAGCAGTCTCTGAAGGTGTTTGTGGGTTACACTGTTGTTTGCTTGGGTTTTGTTTGAGTGTTGTTCCTGTCAACATTTCTGCCTCCGTGGCCTTTATTCAGACAGTAACTGACAGTTTCACATTAAGCTTTAAAGAGGAAAAATGTGCACAACTCTTCCTTGACTGCACATGGTTTTGGAGCTGACAACAGGCTCAAATTAAAGGTGTCAGTCTACATGTCGGCCTCTTATCAACTTGTAATGCAACGTGGTTTTCAGTGACTGGAATATTTAGTGTCCACAGAGTTTTTCATTCGGTATCAGAGGGGCTTATTGGTGCCTGCTGCTGAAGGGGAGAGGTGAGATTGGCTTCGCTCGCGTCTGTGAGCGTGGGTGTTTGCTTGTCTGTTGTGTTAGCAAAATATTTTTATGGACCAGTGTGCAGAATTTCATGAAACTCTCAGAAAATAATAATTTGGGTGCACCTTGTTTTTTCTTATTTCAGCTTTTCCCTCTTCAGGAGTTGCCACATCGAGTCATCCTCCTCCATCTCTGTCCTCACTCCAACTAACTCCATGTCGTCTCTTTCATCCATACATCTTCTCTTTGTGTTTTTCCTGGCAGCTGTATTTCTAACATCTTTCTACCAATAAACCCACTGTCCCTCCTCTGGCCACGTCCAAACCATCTCAGTCTGTCCTCCTAACTTTTTTTCAATTTGTGTACAAGTGATTAACTTTTTTGGGTCAAACCCATGTAACGTTCGCCAAAGTTATTTCCCTTTAACAAACATGAAAATGGTTACAATTCAGCTAGTTTTACAGAAACTGAGAAAGATCTGATCTGAAAACTTTGTCAATAACTAATACTGCTCCCCTTGCTCCGCTGTTAGAAAAATATCTCGCAAAATTACAAGATGGTGAGCAGCTGTGGTTAAGTGGTTGGAGCAGATGTCCTCAAATGAGAGTCTGGGGTTCGGTTATACCAATCAGCAGTCATGTGTCAAAGTGTCCCAGGGCATGACCCTGAACCCCTCATAGCCTCTGTGTGTTTTTATCAGTGCATGAATGTGATCTAAAGCCTGATTAGTCTCTACTGATTCAGATTAGCTTTGTAGAGATGTATGATGTATAAATGTGTGTGTGGAGGTAAATGAGGTCACATATTGTGCTGTAAAGCACTTTGGGTATCCTGGTTGGTGCTTTAAACAGTAGGTGCTGTTCATTTACCATTTAACATAAATGTAAATGAAACTTTTAAAAAGGTAATTACTGCGTGCAGATCGACAACTGACTAACTTTCAGAGAGTCAGAGTTGCATTGTTTGTCATGCACACCACATGTGGTACATGTGGAACAAAACGGTGTACACAGGGTTCCGTTACATCCAACAAAATTATAAAATGTCAAAGAAAAACGGTGATAAGATCTAAGATGTGAACGAAGAAAAATGTTAACTAAAAATACACTAAGCACTAGTAGTACAAACACAATACGCCGAACAGCAGCACGAACATGTGAGCATGAATGAACACGGCAACATGAAACAGATCAGCAGCAACATGAAACAGATCAGCAGCAACATGAAAGAGATCAGCAGCAACGTGAAACAGATCAGCAGCAACATGATGTGATTTTTTTACAGTGATTATTCTGGTTAGAGATTCATGAGTGTAACAGCCTCAGGGTAGAAGCTGTTCCTCAGTCTGGTGGTTCTACACTTAAAGCTCCTCAACCTCCTGCCTGATGGGAGCAGGGCAAAAAGTGTGTGTGCTGGGTGAGTGAGGTCCTTCATGATTCAGGTGGCTCTCTTCCTGCATCTGGAGGTGTAGATGTCTGTGTCTGTGCAGCCTTCACCACTCTCTGCAAAGCTTTTCTTTCTGCAGCTGTGCAGCCTCCATGCCACATGTTGATGCTGGAGCACAGGATGCTCTCCACTGCACACCTGTAGAAGGAGGTGAGGACTGAGCTTCCCAGACCAGTTCGTCTCAGCCGTCTGAGGAAGTAGAGTCTCTGATGAGCTTTCTTGATCAGGCTGGTAGTGTTGTTGCCCCAACACTTACATATCACTTGTAATACATTAAATTAAGATTTCAGTCATAACAATTGATGGCAACATATAAATTACTAACATGCAGTTAGTTTTACAGAAATTAAGCTAAGATTGGGTTCAGAAGGTGAGCATCAAACCTAACAAAGTGCTCAAATGGTGCAGATTTTTTGCTTAAAGCTTTGGCATTAATTATTGCCATTAAGCTTGTCTGTTACTAAAAAACCACTGAACAGATTTTAGTGAAACTTTCTGAATCGGATGCACCTCTACTTATCACTTTTTAAAGTCAGCATAATTCAAGATGGCCACCACAACGACGACAAAATAAAAGGTACAGATTTTTAGCTGAATTTGTTGTAGCTGAGAGTAATCCTCAATAACACTGACACATGTGAGAACTTCAAACCTTGAATGAGATCGTTCATAAGTCGTTTACAAAATATGACTAAAATGGCTATTTTTGTCACTTTTCATCATAAGATGATCTTAGTTTAAACTCTGGGATTAAAGGAGACAGGTAGTATGCAGGAATGTATAAGATTCAGTTTTCCAAAATGATTTTATTCTCATACAAACTGCTCTTTCTTTGAGATGTATAGGGGTAAAAAGGAAAGCAGAGAAGCAATAAAATAATAAAAAAATAACTTTTGGCACACAGACCACAGACAGTGTGAAAGTCTCTGGTTCTAATGTTGGGTCTGAGCGTGTACCTTCACTCTGAGTGTGCTCTGATTAAAGAATGATTTATAGGCCTACTGGAGAGTCCTCTCAGCAATCCGTCTCCTCAATGAGATTTTTTTTCTTGTGAGAGGTTTGGTAAATCAAGCCATCTTTGAGAGGATCTCATGTGGACAATGTCAATGTGTTGCTGATGGGAGTCATTAAAGGCTATAATCCCGAACATAGGTGGGGGGTATTCACAGGTGCGCATAGACATCTTTATATCACATGCAGTGTTGGTTCTGACTCATTCATTAAAATAAACCAACCTATGGATACATGAACGCATTCATCACTTCACAACAGATGGGTCATTTGTATGATTTCAGTCTCTTTGTTGTAGCATTTATTAGTACAGTATTTTCTGCTGTAAACTCCACCCTAAAAGTTGCATCAGTCCAAATATATCTAATAAAGTGGAAAATTCCATAAATACGTTGCTTTGCCATAGAAGTCGCATCTATTATGCGTCACTGCTGATGCGTCGCTTTTGTTGCACGTCGCCACTGACAGCCTGGAAATGTGGGCTGGTGTTGTGGCAAAAATCGATTGGCTGCCAAACGGCACCCGCGGGAGCGTGCACGGGAAGACTTTAATAAGAAATTAACAAGATTAACACTTAAAAACAATTATACGTTTGCTCGAAATTAGAGTAAATGTGTGTCTCAATCTAGTTTCATGAAACATGAGTTTTTTTTTGGCAAATGTTACAGACAAATGAAACAACAGCAAAAACATTATTGTCTTTAAACCCTGGCAGTGAATAATGATAAACATGTTCAGTGAAAGACAACAAGTCCATCCATCCATTTTCTTCCGCTTATCTGGGGTCGGGTCGTGGGGGTAGCAGCTTAAGTAGGGAGGCCCAGACTTCCCTCTCCCCAGCCACATGGTCCAGCTCCTCCGGGGGAATCCCGAGGCGTTCCCAGGCCAGCCGAGAAACATAGTCCCTCCAGCGTGTCCTGGGTCTTCCTCTGGGTCTCCTCCCGGTGGGACGTGTCCGGAACACCTCACCAGGGAGGCGTCCAGGAGGCATCCTAAACAGATGCCCGAGCCACCTCAACTGGCTCCTCTCGACGTGGAGAAGCAGCGGCTCTACTCTGAGTCCCTCCCAGATGATCGAACTTCTCACCCTATTTCTAAGGGAGAGCCCAGACACCCTGCAGAGAAAATTCATTTCGACCGCTTGTATCTGAGATCTTGTTTTTTCAGTCACAACCCAAAGCTCATGACCATAGATGAAGGTAGGAACATAGATCGATTGGTAAAATGAGAGCTTCACCTTTTGACTCAGCTCTCTCTTCACCATGACAGACCTGTACAGCATTCGCTTCACTGCAGACGTTGCACCTATCCGCCTATCGATCTCGCGTTCCATTTTCCCCTCATTTGTGAACAAGACCCCAAGATACTTGAACTCCTCCACTTGGGGCAGGACCTCCTCCCTGACCCAGAGAGGGAACTCTACCCTTTTCCGGCTCAAGACCATGGCCTCGGATTTGGAGGAACTGATCCTCATCCCGGCCGTGTCGCACTCGGCTGCGAACCGCTCCAGCGAAAGCTGTAGATCACGATTTGATGAAGCCAATAGGACCACATCATCTGCAAAAAGCAGAGATGCAATCCTAAGGCCACCAAAATGGATCCCCTCAACACCTTGGCTGCGTCTAGAAATTCTTTCCATAAAAGTTATGAACAGAATCGGTGACAAAGGGCATCCTTGGCAGAGTCCAACTCTCACTGGGAACAAGCCTGACTTACTGCTGGCAATGCAGACCAGGCTCTGACACTGGTCATACAGGGACCTAACAGCCCGTATCAAAGGGCTCGGTACCCCATACTCCCAGAGTACCCCCCACAGGGTTCCCCGAGGGACGTGGTCGAACGCCTTCTCCAAGTCCACAAAGCACATGTAGACCGGTTGGGCAAGCTCCCACGCACCCTCCAAGACCCTGCTGAGAGTGTAGAGCTGGTCTATTGTTCTACAACCAGGATGAAAACCGCACTGCTCCTCCTGAATCCGAGGTTAGACTATCTGACAGACCCTCTTCTCCAGAACCCCCGAATAGACCTTACCAGGGAGGCTTAAGAGCGTGATCCCCCTGTAGTTGGAACACACTCTACGGTCCCCCTTTTTGAATAGGGGGACCACCACCCCGGTCTGCCAACCCAGGGGAACTTCCCCCGATGTCTACGCAATATTGCAGAGTCACGTAAGCCAACACAACCCTACAACATCCAAAACCTTAAGGAACTCCAGGCGAAACTCATCCACCCCTGGGGCCCTGCCACCGAGGAGCTTTTTAACCACCTCGGTGACCCCAGCACCAGAGATTGGAGGGCCCGACCAAGAGTTCCCAGGCTCTGCTTCCTCAGTGGAAGACATGCCGGTGGCATTGAGGAGGTCTTCAAAGTACTCTGCCCACCAACCCACGACTTCCCGAGTTGAGGTCAGCAGCACACCACCCCCACTATAAACAGTATTGGTGGTGTACCGCTATCCCCTCCGAGACACCGGATGGTGGACCAGAATCGCCTCGAAGCCGTGCGACAACAAGTTTATTTTATAAAATGGACATTTTAGTTGTGATTTAAACAATTTGAGAACCATGATGTAAAGTTGCTGCATTGTTGATGCTCCTGTTAATCATACAAAAATCAACCAAATATTAAATCCTATCTATCAGATTTATAATGGTGCAATTTGTTCACAGTGTGATGCATTAAAGTGCCCTGAGTCACACGTTTGACACAATGAATAGCTTTTTATTTCCACTGTATCTCCAGAGATTACAGTCCGTCTTGTTTCTGTCACAAATTCATATTTCAGATCCTTTGCCGTCCAATTGGTGTGTACAAAACAAGTTTTATGTGACTGTTTTATTAAACAAAGCTCACTCCCAGCCTGTGTGATGTTTCCCAATTATCTCTTCCTGTTTACCCAATTAGATTAATTAGAATGCATTGTATTTGCATCACTCAGGACAAATAAGCCATTGAGCTAAAGCCATTAAGCTCATGTGAAAATAATTAACCCACAAACTGGTGCTGTTGTTTCCACACTGCAGCAACTTTCAGGAACAAGATGTTACAAGCTTCTTTCCAAGAAAAAAAAGGTGTTGTTGTTGTCAACTTAAAGCAACTTATAACAGTGCTGGAAATAAGCAGATAATGGTGTGACAATACTGAAGGCATGAAAGGAAATATGTTGCTTGTTATTTTTCTAAAGTGATTTAAAGTAAAAGGCTTGTCAAGATCTTGATTCAGTCTTTCATAGCTTGTTTCTTTACATCTTTGCTGTTTTATTTTCATGTTAATTGTGTGAATGTTTATGAAGCATTCACATTATTGTGATCCATTTTTCTTCTATGCGTTTTTCGACATCTTTCTCGTCCTGCAGTTTTTAAGTGATTTCAACAAATATGTTCAGCCCTTTTAAGGACAATCCTCCTATGACTTTGGTGTTGGTGCAACTTTAGCTTTTTGAAACATTTAGCCTATTTTCTGCCATTTTGTTTTCTCTGAAAATGAATTGAGCTCATTTTACATCCTTCATATCTTTACATCTGTTTACAACCTTTTACTGCTCCTTTCACATTTTGTTCTGGTTCAGCTTCTTTCAGCCTCCTTGTGCACATTTAAACACTTTTTCAAGCTACTTTCAGATAATTTCAGCTGTTTTTCTTCAGCTGCTTTGTGCTCCTTTTAGATTCTTTCTGCTAACTACAAGATTTTTGTGCTTCTTCTAACTTCTTTATGCTAATCTCTGCTTGTTATGCAAGTTTCAGTTTTTTCTGCCATTTCAGCTACTATTTAGCTGTTTATATGCTAACTTTAACTGTTTTAAGCTAATTTCACATTTTTTTTGCACTCATTTAAACCTTTTCAGTCTAGTTTGACAACAACAGCAGTTTTTGGCTAATGTCAGCTTTTTCTGATAATTGCACTTTTTGTGCTCATTTTTGCTTTTTTCGGCCTAATTGGGCAAACATGCATTTTTTTCTACTTTCTTCTGCTAATTTAGGCTTGTTCTAAATTTTCAGCCACCTTTTTTTTAGCATTTAATGGCTAAATCCGGCTGTTTTCAGATAAATTCACGTTTCTCATGGTAATTTCTGTTATTTTCAGATTAATTAGCTTTCTGCTAATTTCACTTGTCTCCTTTCAGCTTAATTATGCTAGTTTGAGATAGTTTTGCTATTTCAGCTACTATTTAGCTGGTTATGCTAATTTAAGCTTTTTCAGCTAATTCCACATTTTTTGAACTCATTCAAGCTCTTTCCGCTTCCTTCTGGTAATTTAAGCTTCTTTCTGCCTTTCAATTACTATTCAGCCATTTTTTTGTTGCTAAATTCATTTTTTTCGGCTACTCTATTTTTTTCTGCTAATTTTTGAATATTTACACCAATTTCAGCAAATAAGTGTTCTTTCTGCTTTCTTCTGCTAATTTAGGATTGCTCTTCCATTTCGGCTACAATTCAGTATCTGTTTTTTTTGTTGTTGTTGTTTTTTTGTTTTTTTTTTGCTAATTTCAGCTGTTACTCAGCAATTTCTTCTGCAATAAGAATTCACACTGCATTTTTGCAGGAATTGCAATTTGTCTAGTTGCAATTATTTATCTCAAATGTGACAACAAATCCCAAACAGATATGTTTTCTCTTCTGCTTGTGAATGATCATAAATGTATTTTTGTTCATTTATTTTGTAATATTCAACAAGCTCGTGTAGATTTGAATATAATGGACACATTATGTAAAGCAAAAACTGAACTTGGCAAGTGGATAATATACTTGTACATGGACAATATGAGACAAGCTGGACATACAAACGCATAAAGTCCATCCAAACAAAGGTCTGGTCTTATTTTTATATCTTCGATTCTCTTGCTTGTTCTCTCTCTGGGAAGCATCGGGCTGGAACTGATTTCATGTTTCAGAGTTCACCCTCACCCAGCTTCAGTCCAGTTTAAACACATTTATTGATTTACCTGCACTTTCTCCCTGGATCACCAACTTTCTGCAAACACACAAAAACAAGCAAAGGGACACCTTCCCACACATTCTGATGTCTTCATTAAATGACCTGTAATTTACTTCATGTATCAATTTATTAATTAATTTCAATATTGACTCCAGTGTTGGCATTAAAGTATAAAGTAGGTAAATGTAGTGAAAATAAAAACATGACTTTTTCAGTCTGAGTTTCTATGGAGCAGACATAATTGTGACATAACTCATCTGACAAGCCTTTAGAATGAGAATAAACAGTTTTATTTTTATTTATTTATTGCTTTCAGCCGCTCTATGAACAGGAACGCTTTGAAAAGTTTTAATCAGAACAAAAAGGAATTGCTAATGTCAAACTTCCTGTCCTTCATAAAATAAAAAATCATACAACCCAGTGTCTGAAGTCCAGTGAAGAACAAAACAAAGTGGGCAAAGGCTCATCTATGCACTTCACTCTATACATATCTGTATTCGCCCTTCAGCGATGAAGCCCACGAGTGATGCTAACCTGCCTGAATACCAGTGATTAAACTGGGCGAACAGCTTGCTCATCAATATAACACGAGGAGAGGGCAGCCAGGAGTACGTGAAGGTGCTTAATAGCCACAGAGGACAATATTTTTCTCTGCTGATTAGCTTACACGGTGCAGATGATCATGGGTGATGCTTTCCTGAGCATGACAGGTGCAACGTTTTAAAATGGGACTGTGCTGACTCAGTAAATGCCGTGGCAAGCACCATAATTCACTGTTTTAGACACTATTTCCCATGTCACTTAATCCAGCTGAAGTGAACACGTTATCCTTGACAGTTCTTCAGAATGAAGAGGATAGTCTTGGTGAATCCATAGTATTTTTCAGAAAGCCAAGTAGGTAAAAAATAAAATAAAACTGACCATTTGTGCTGCAGTGGTTCATTTTTTAAATCTTTTATTTTACCAGGATTAACGCAGTGAGATTGATTTTCATTTACAAGAGTGCCCCAGCCAAAACAATACAAATATTTCTGTGTTATTAAACATTAGAGTAAAGGGCCACATAATGCTCTTATAAAGTCTCTATTCTTTTTGATTCAATCAAAAAGTTCCACCAAGTTACAGTATTTATATGCACATGCATCTATCTATCTATCTGTCTATCTGTCTATCTGTCTGTCTGTCTGTCTGTCTGTCTGTCTGTCTGTCTGTCTGTCTGTCTGTCTCTCTCTAATCGTTTTGTAGCTCTCAAGGTTTCTCAATTATTAACAAATGTGCGTTTAAATTTGACATAACTAAAACTCTACTATTTTAATAATTTCTCTTTTTATTTATATTTGATAGTTATTTTTAATGGAGTCATCATAAAAACAATCCAAGTTTATTTCATGAATTCAAATCTTATGTTGTTGTTGTTGTTGTTGTTGTTGTTGTTGTTGTTGTTGTTGTTGTTGTTGTTAATAATTTTATTATTTTAACTTAAAACATTTTTATATTATTATTTTAAACTAAAAATTAACACATCACCCCCTCACTTAAACACAAAAGATTGAACGTTTCCAAAATCAGTGTGAGAATGCTCCCCTCTGCTGGCTGGAATATGAACTTCTATTTGGGCTTTATTTTTTTATTTTTTTATATAGGTTACGTCATCAAGCAGGAAAAAAAACAACGTTATTTTCTTATCCACCACCTGTCTTTTATGTAGTGATAGTAATGTTTTCCAGAAAGAAAAAATACCTACAGATACCATTAAATATACAATATTGCACATCTAATTTTATTTAATATTGCAGCTCTTTTAAGATGTTTCAAATGTAAACATAATAAACACGTGAATAAATAAAGAGCAACTAGATCATTGTTTTTTTTTGTTTTTTTTTGCAATAAATACAGGCTACAA
This sequence comes from Nematolebias whitei, assembly GCF_014905685.2. NCBI lineage: Eukaryota > Metazoa > Chordata > Actinopteri > Cyprinodontiformes > Rivulidae > Nematolebias > Nematolebias whitei. The sequence goes on from NC_056512.1 coordinate 36,483,894, forward strand.
TAGGATTGAGAGGTTGCAAAGATTCAGCTAACTTTTTTTTAACTACTCATGTAAATACTGTATTGCGTAAAATATAACTTTTGTTGGTATTTAATGTCATGCAGTTAACAGATAACCTGTCTATTTGGACACCACACCTCATCTGCTACCTGTTATATCAAAACCCCAACCCTCTCCACACCATTCTGTGGCAAGTCCATTTGTTATATATTCAATAGTCTTGATACAACGTGTCATTGTTGCTCACTAGTTTATGACCAAACTACACTAGTTGCACATTCGACCACAATTGTTCAAAATGTTTGTGTAGTGGCTCCACAAACACTCTTAGTTATATATATTTTTATGGTTTTTGCCAACTAGTGACACTTGTGGCCTGAAATCATACCAACTAACATGATTTACTAAGTAACACTAGTGGACCACTGGACCAAACTAGTTATTACTAGTTAATAATGAAGCTATAAAATGTCATCTAGCCAGATAGTGCACACATTTAACAGACTGCAGCCAACAAGTAGGCATAGTTTGGGTTGAAAACCTGTCATCTAAGGGTTTTTGACACTTTGTAGTCAACTAGTTATCACCGTAGAAAATGTAAAAGACAAAAAACAAAACAAAAAAAAACCCACAGTTGCTGACTGAGTAGTTGGGATTTATGGGCCAGTAATGTGGCAAACTGTTTAGTGAGACATCTGCTCCAGCTAGTTGGGCACAAATTCCACTAACTGGCAAATGTTACTAATAAGAGTGTTTACTGAACTGGTGCAGTTAAATGCTTAACTAGTGCAGTTCAGTCAGCATAATAACACTTGATGTCCAAAATAGTGAAATAAATAAATAATTAAATGCTCCTCAACAAGCTTAGATACAGTATTTGTTGTCTCCGGAGACTGATGAAGTCCTTTGGATGAAGGACGAAATGTTTCAACAAAATTAAATCGTCCAGAGGACCTGACTTAACTGTATTGGATTTTTTTACATGGATTATTGAGCATGAACTTTGATGTTTTGAACCACTTTGTCTATGGCTGCCACAGAGGAGTCGACAGGGGAGGAGGCGGACTCCAGAAACCATCGTATCACCATCAAACTGGTTGGCCCACTATGTGAGTAAGCCATTTATGGGACTGAGTTTGTTGTGGCTCCTTGGACTGATGAAGTCCTTTGGATGAAGGACGAAACGTTGCGACAAAAAAAGAAACTGTCCAGATGACCTGACTTAACTTTGTTGGATTTTTAAAATCTGGATTATTGAGCATGAACTTTGATGTTAAGGCACACAAAGAAAAAAAAAAATAACTTTTGTTAAAGCGTTATTAAATTTTCTTGTTTGAAGATCCATCCATCATCTTTATCTTCCTTTTCGGGCAACTGGAATCACTGGTGCCCATATCCAGCAGTCACTTGACGCACCCTGGACAGGGACAAATGGAGTCAAACACACCTAGGGATAATTTAGAGTTATCAATCAGCATAACATGCATGTTTTTGACCTGTGGGAGGAAACTGGAGAAAACCCATGCATGCACGGAGAGAACATGCAAACTCCACCCACAAAGGCCCCCGGCTGGGATTCGAACCGGCTACCTTCTCGCTGAGAGGTGGCAGCTCTACCAACTGCACCACCGTGCCGCCCTTGTTTGAAGATTTGACCAATAAATGTTAAAACTGAATGGTGAGAAGCATGATTTAAAAAAAAGTATTTTTGTTTGTATGACAAGTTATAACAATATTAATGACAAAATTAATTGTCTGGCTCGTTGTTGAAGAGCATCATAATTTAATAACTCTTTACTGATTATTGTCTCCCAGAGTTTAAATCTGAATGTAAATCTTTCTGACTCGGGCAGCGAAACTATTTTACATTCAGTCTTACAGTTCAGTTTTATCACGAAGATGTCTGTACTGTAAGAGTTCTTCAGTGAATATTTTACTAGAAGTAAAAAAGAGAAGAAGAAAAGTAATGTGTGAACATTTGGGCCTGGCACATGGATTCTCTTTTGAGAATAAATGTTGTCAGTGAGTGAAGCTGTCTGTGAGTGGTGCACTCACTGACTGTGTAGACAGAAACTGTTAGATTTTGATTCATCATTTCCTGTGGGTGGAGAACTGTCCTCTGCCAAACACAGAGCTTCATTACAATAAAACGAGTGGATTTATTGGTCTCAGTGGGGAGAGCCATCTGTGATAAAGTGCTTTTGCAGAACTTACCACAAAATCAAATGCACACTAGAAAAAATATATTTATTTGCTCATAAAATAATTCAATTTGAGCTGAAAAAGGCAAAAACACTGAAGACGTGAATGCTAATGAGACGGATCAAGTCACATAACGTTCAAAATTATATGAATCAAGAGAAATATTGTTCGACATGTTTGAATTATTAGACACATGTTTTGATGTAAGGAATTAAACCTTAACTGTTTGTTGTGAGCTAAACGTTTTACTTGTGGTATTAACAATGTGACAAAATTCTATTTTTCTTAAAACAACAAGTTTGACCACTGATTGAGAGGCAAAGACCAAAGGGACAAAGCAATACCAAACAGTATTTATTACTGTATTGTTATTATTAGTATTAGTATTATTAGGTGAGTGGTGGCACAGAGGCTAAAGAAGGTGGGCCTGTGATCGGAAGGCCGCCGGTTCAACTCCCCAGAACGACAACAGCAAAAAATGTGGGTGGGATAGGTGAAGCACCCACACCTGCCTCCACCCTCGTTTGCCCCACTCTGGGCCCTTGAGCAAGGCCCTTAACCCCCACCATCTGCTCCCCCAGGCAGCTCTCTGCGCCACACAGAGGGCTGTGGTAGCTCGGTGGCTGTGGTTGCGTCAGGAAGGACATCCGGCATAAAAATAATGGCCGAGTCTTCGTGCGAGATGATTCTCTGTTCAGTGTGCCTGAAGAAATGAGCAGCCAAATGAAGAAATTATTATTATCGCATGTAAAATGCTTAACAGTTTTTAAAATTGTTAACTTATTATACACAAAGTTTGTTTTCTCAGTCATCCAGGTATATAACAACAAAAAAGGTTGAATCATGTCATCTGGACTTCGTAACAGATGACATGTATTTGTTTTTTTAACAAAAAAACGAAGTCCAGATGACATGATTCAACCTTTTTTGTTGTTAACTTATTATGTTTTATATTGTCTTTGTTGAGCAAAAATCTTGTTTTCTTCATTAAAAAAAGAAAATATTTTTCATATAAATCTTCTCTACTGGTCACCCTTCACATCTGTCTGTTTTTTATGGATGGCTAATCAATAAAAAGTGTAAAAAAGAGCTTGATCTTGACTGTACATTTTATATAACTAAAATAAAAGACTGATATTTTAATTCATAAACAAAAGTATTTATTGAAATATGAGGTTTCTGCCAGCAGCAGTGGTGTTTTTTGATACATCAATAAAATATGTTCGTCTGTTCTGTTTCATTGCACAAAAACATTCACGTGTTAAAAATTTCAAAACTTTTGTATTAGTTTTGCGGGAAAATGTTGCTTTACGAAACACTTTTAATTCCTAAAATTTGAGTAGTCCCTCGCTACTTCACGGTTCGACTTCTGTGGACTCGCTCTATCGCGGATGTACAGGCCATAATATTGGATTAAAAAAACTGTACAAGACACACAGTTGTGGACTGTACAGGAATATCACTGTACTCGTGGTTAGGAAAGAGTTAATGACAAAAAAATAAGGATTCGGACAGGCGCTGCCATTTTGTAGTTTTCTTTAATTTTATAATGTATTTCCAGTACAAAAGAACTACAGTACCCACAAGGCAACAGTGCACTTCCCAGATATCGTGTTTCCAGCCATGTGCTTTCTGCCAAAATGGAGGGAAAGTTTTGATCGGATCCGAACCTGCCTAAAAAGTTTGGTCCTTATTCATAGTGACTTCAGCGCTCAGTGGATGCAGAGCTGATCAGAGCCGGACCAGAACCAGACCAGGTCTGGTGATTCCCCATATAAAATTTTACAGTAGCGACTGTGCAGTACATTTACATATGTTGTTAAAATGACACAAGTTTAACGTTGCAAGAGTGTGGAAAGGGTTTTTAAAGACTTACAATATAAATGATAAATATAATGTTGCTATTCGTGGATTTTCACTTCCTGCGGGAGGGTTCAGAACTGAACCCCCACAATAAATGAGGAAGTACTGCATTCAGATTCAATTATAATCTTGTTTGGCAATAAAAAAAAAATAAAAATAGTTAATTTATTTAGTTTTCACTGACATTAAATAATCTGATTTATATGAAAACACGAGCACAACAGACTTACAGCAACATCAGCAAAATGAAAGAAGAGGAAAAAAAAATCAGTTTATCAACAGGTTGTGTTCGCTTGACAATTCCCCCCAACCCATAAATCTGCTTACAGCTATTTTATTGTGTTTGACGATTCTTCTGTAAGGGAGGCAGCAAAGGCCAGGAAGTAAAAGCCCTGCTGTCCTTCTTGTCCTTGTGTTGCATTCAATGACCTCTGCTGGAAATCATTCATAACTAATCAATCTTCCGATCAAAGCCGAGCTCAAAATATTCCCTGCAATCCTAACCATACACATTCCTCCAGACCGATCGATGTCAATAAACAGACTCTGAGAAGCCTCACTAAACAGACATTTTTACATCATTTCATGCAACACTTAATTGACACAAACAGAACATTGTTTTTTTCTTAAAATATGCTTACAGCTGCTAAAATCTTTCTTTTTGGACAAACTGAAATGAAATAAACTGTTAGTAACTGCTTGACCTTCTAACCAACACAAAGACTTCTTCACTGTTTTGCATTACAGTCTGTGAAGCTTTTCTCACTGCAAAGAGTTAAATGCTTAGCCATGGCGGCAACAAAAAAGAGGATTTTATTATTATTTTTTCAGTTGCAAACTTCTGTTTGGATGAGGAAACACAGCCTGACTTGAAAGTAAATCGGTGAGTCAGATTCTTGTTGTTGCTGGAGCTCGGACACAAGAAAGAAAATGGATCTGCTGCACAAGTGCGCCCAAATGAAAGATTACTGCAAACTAGCTACTAAACACTCTTTGAATCATTCATATAATTTATTTGAATACTCCATGGTTTAATAGAGTGCTTGAATGTTTTTTTATGAACTACAACGCTCTGTACATTCATTGTACAACGATCAAAGGCGTATTTGATTTAGTGGCTTGCATTGATGGAAGAATACTCATCTCCACATACTAGACACGATATGAATTAAAAGCTTCATGTGTTTTATAAAGAAGAAAAAAAGACTTTTTTACAGTGGATTCAACATAATTGCTTTTGTCATGACCTTCAGAAAATTGGCACCAGAAATTACACTGATGCAAAACCAACAAAGTCCATGCTCAATAATCCAGGTATACAATACAACAATTTTCATTCAGGTCATAAATAAACTGTCCAGATGACCTGACTGAAAATTGTTGGACACTGATGCAAGTTATTTCTGTAAAGTTTGTGCTTCCTCTTCCTCAAGTGAATACGTTCAAGTGTTGCTTTCGTCTGTCGTGGTAAAGAGCTGAGCCAAATGACAAAACTCTTGACTTACCGGTCGGTCTACATTCCAACCCTCATGTTTAGCCATAAGAAATAGATTATGATTGAAAGAATGAGATCCTGGATACAAAACAAGAAATTACCATCTTTTGTAGGGTGCCTGGGCTCAGCCTTAAGAGATAATGCAAGGAGCTACTTCATCCGGGGAAAGCCTAAAGTAAAGTTGCTGCTCCATTATGCTGAAATAAGTCCATTTAGGTGGTTCAGACATCTCCTGGGGACCCCCCTCTAGAGGTTTTCCAGACGCATCCCACTGGGACAAGACCCTAAGGCAAAACCAGAAGTTGTTGAAGGGATTGTACAGTGTATCCTCTGTGGTCTGGGAATGCCTTAGGAGCAGTGGCAGCTCCTGAGCAAAAACATTATTGGGGCAGCCATTAATTTCCTGAAAATCTTTACGAATTGCATTACAGTTTCTGTGACAGAACAGATACTGTATATGTTGCTTAATATGTAATTTATTGTTATTGTGTTTTGCATGTGTCTACAAAGTTTTTTGCCTTTTTTCACCCTCCTGTGGATTGAGGTTTTGTCTCATGAAAAACAGTCCAGTCTAATAAATCAGAGAAATGGACACCTTGCACCCTCAGCCAAAAGGTGCACAACTTTCTGAAATGGATTTCTCATTTGATTTGATGTAAAAATTCTGAAACAATACTCCAGATTAACACAGTTAAATAGGAGGGGAATAAAAGATCAGTGACGTAACTCTAAAATAATTTAAAGGTGAAAAATGATGATGCAATCTATCCTCACCAAATTAAATAGCATATTCAAGTGGGGATCAAATCCACAAACACTGAGATACAAGCCTTCTGCTTTAACTGCTGACCCACCACAGACACGCTCACACAAGGATTGGAATTATTTAAATAATTTTCTTCCACGTTGGCAGAAATTCTTTGATTTTCCTCTGTTCTTCGCAGTTTTCCGTTCTAGTTCCGTTCGTCTGCTACCAATGGATTTAAAAACAGAATATCTCCACTGTTGGTCTCAGTAGGTTTCGTTGCAGCTATTCCTGGGTTTGAGTCCATGTCAGGTCTTATCAATGCACTAAATCCAGCCAAATGTGTTCAGAGTGCAGAAAATCAGACTCTCCAAATTAAACACTACCTGCCTGTTCGGATCACTGGCCAAACATTCAAATCTACTTGAAAACTGTGAGTCATTGAATAGTACTGCCCTCTAATGGTAAATAAGTAAAAAAAAAAACTGAGGCTAAATCACCAAAAATCTTTTTAAATTCTACTTAACATTGTGAAAAATAGTAAAAACAAAAAATACACAGAACAAAGCAATACACAAAAAGTTCTGTAAATAAGTCATTTACATTTTTAGGAAAAACTACTTTGTGGGGCCAATCATTTTTATTAGCGGGGCTCCGCCCAACATGCCCCTATGGACCAGAAGAGCTGGAAGAGGTGGCTGTGGAAAGACATCCCTCCCTGCTCAAGCTGCTGCCCCTGCAACCCAACTTCAGAACAAGCAGAAGATGATGGATGGATGGGATAAAAATATTTCCATTTTTGGAGCAGTTAAGATGATGTTAAAAGGTGTACAATAATTCTAACATAGAACATTAGCGTAACTGAACTCTACAGAGATGATCATATTAATATGGTGTTTTGTTTATAACTTGGAAACAGTTAACCTGATACTGTCACATTTAAATTGAAAAAAAAAGTCTATATTTTTTCCCTCTTAGTCATCAGAACTGATATGCATTTAAAATGTGTGGCTGAAGTTTCAGCAACAATAAAAAAAAAAAAATGGAACACATAAACTCAGTGCTTTTTCACCAAATTCAGTGTTTTATAAAAAAAAAAAAAAAAACTTGTAGAAAAATCTCATGAAAATATGAAAAAATATATTCTGACTGGAGCAACACGGTTTCAACAACTGTGCACATCTTGAGGAAAATTGTCAAGTATGATGAACACCAGCTGTTGTTTTTGAACATGTGGGAGCTGGTCTGTGAAATGCTGTCTTAATTTTTTTTTTAAGATTTTCACCAATACAGTAGTGGTTTCTGATGCCTTTTCTTCATTACCAGTGGCTGCATCTGATACATATTATTGGATTCTGGTATTTCTCATGGTAAGAATTATTATACGTTATTGTGTTTGGTGAAAATACCTAAGAAAGTGTCTACTATGCAGTGTAGTTAAGCATATTTATTGTCTATTGTCAGCTCAATAGCAGGTGTGGATGGATCTGTATCTGCAGTAACAGGAGAGCGTTTACTGTCTGCACCCAGACTGACTGTGGGTTCCACCACATTGCTTTTGCTTGATGGTAGATGTCAGCGAGACCAGAACAAAATAGGTTTTGAATGAATACTGGCAAATTGAATTCCTTCCTCATTTGTTGGATGCCACTGTGAATGGATTCTTATTGACATCCATAGTTTGCAGTCTAAGAGGAACAACCCTCGCCATTATAGATCAATAACATTAAGTCTGACTTCCCTGCACTGAGTCTATATAGAAAACAAAGGAGAAAAGGGCAAATATGGATTGTATGGATAATGTCATGGGAAATAAAATTTTAATAGGCTCTATAGTTAATATTAATACACAGATAAGACCTTAAATCACATATTCTAGCAGGTAATGATCATACTTTTGCCAATTTTACACAATTTTCCTAGCCAAACAAGACAAACATATTCTCCTCAGGGTTCCATCTTTTTTGTGATGCAAGTTATATGCAATTTTTTCACATTATCTGCCCTTTCAAAATTTGGGGTGATGTAAAGCAGAGATACCACCTTTACTCCATTGGAGAATGTGATGCTCGCCTATGTGAAACACCTGATGAGCCCAAAACATTTGGAAGAAACTGGCGTTGCAGCAATCATGGCACGAAGCTCTGGAAAAATGGAGTTAGAGACAAGTTGTCTGAAATTATGTCTCTGTCTCCGAGAGTAAACAAGCCAGCACACATTCATTAAAAAGCTCTTGACTAGACCACAAATGTGTATTGACCAGCTGGGGAAAAATGGGAACCATTTCCCTGTATGAACTGAAGCCATTTGTTACAGTTTAGGATTGATTCTTTGTCATAGCAACCACCAGTGTGTGGTCATGAAATAAAAAATAGTATCATCTCAGCAGAAATTGATTTAAGAGTGAAACGCTCCCATCAAGATGTGACGGAGTACTCTTGCACTCAGGTTCTCTGCCAGCCATTTTACTTCTACAACCACGTATTGTGTTAATGTGTTGATGTCACATTCAAAACCTTCACTATTCTACAACTTGTGTAATTCTGGTGCACAGTGAAGCAGATGTTGTTTCGTTTTTATTTGCATTAAAGCTATGTTACCAATCATTGTCTTGGTTACCATAGTGACAGGAATCAAAGATGCTTATGCCAACTACTCAATCACAAGCTTCACTTGCTTTTCCTTCAGGATATTCAGGAACTGGAGTCCGTGTCCGCTGGAACAGGCTAAAAAGTGTGCAACGGAGACAAGTCGGCAATCATTCACGAGGAGGGAAACAGAAACAGACGTCAGGTCATGCCTAAAGACAATGTGAAGTCCTTCACTAACCCTAAGCTACTTGGTACTTAAGGTAGAGCAAAATATTGTAACATAAAACTAGTTATTTCAACTAAATTTGATCTTCATCCCCAGCAACCATACTAAAAAGTAAAACTGAATCTAATTCAGCTTTATTTTTTACAAGCTATAGCTTTTAGCTACTACTTAACTAATTTTAGCTTATTTTAGCTTTAGGCAGTTCTAACAATATTAGCAACAGTTTGACTATTTTTTTGTTTATAGCAACTGTTTTGCAAACGTAAGCTTAATATAGTTTTGCACGTTGCATTTTGTAGCTACGGTTTTGGTGATTTTAGCTTTTAGCAACAGTTTTGTTCATTTCAGCTTGGTATTTTCAGATGTTGTCTGCTTGTTTTTAACTTCAACTATTCATTTACCAATTAACTGTTCAATGAATTTCAACAGTTTCATTCAGCGCTCAGCATTCACACTGCATTTACAGAGAGCATGTGATATTTTAAACAACTAAGTTGTTGTTAATTTAAACATGATAAAAAAAAATGCATCTCTTAATTAAAATATATCTGCAAACATGATATCAACATAAGCTCAATAAAGTTCTGAATACACGCATAGCAACTGACTTTTTGACCTTTTTTCTCTACACTTAAAAAAGCTGAAATATAGCCATGTGTAACTAATTTTAATACATAATATACATATGTTAAAACATTAGCAGACTTCAAAAATATACAAAACTGTGCTTAAACAAATAATATTCAGCTTTCTGCAGAGGAAGCTCTTGTTTACGCTGTCTGTTTTGAACTCTGCAGCTGATTTGTTGCAGATGTGGATCTAAGGGAGCCCGTGGGAACTCACAACTGAAGCTGTTTGCTACACCCTCAAATGCCACAAGTAAGCTGTCTTTTCCTTCAACACACTTGACAGAGTTATCCAACAAAGCAACACTGACACAGAATAAGTATTTCATTTAACGCTGGTTTGAGAAGCCATTACCTTGGCACAGAATAGACAGCTTTATTTAATCTACAAGCTGCCTTCACTGTCCCCTTCCCAGACTGGCACAGCAGGTGCTTGTTCATTCAATCTGCAGGGGCTGGCTTGAGTTGAGAAATTTGATTATATCTGAAAGCTTGAAAAAGCTGGCAGCGGGCAAAGATCAAACTGGTGCCTATCTGCACAAGTACAGTGTGGTCAGGTTTGATAAACACTGTGGAAATAACAGTGACTTTTAGCTTTTTAACATTCAAAATGTACGAACAAAAGAACAGGCGATTCCTTCAGGTATTTTTCTGTTTCTTTCTTTATGTTCTTTGCACACGTTCTCCAAGACCATCCAATCCCAGACTTCTGTTAGTTGCTCCTCTGTTGCCGGTGCTCTCAGCAAACTAATACCATAGATCATATCGTTGCAATCCACCAGCCACTTCTGACCGTTCACCTCAAGGATTCAAGTAGGCTTTGTTTTCAGGTTTTATATTGCGAAGACCTGAGAAAACAGATGTGGAGCGAGGATCAGGGGTGGAAGGTCAATATGCAGTTTGTGAATCGAGGATAAGTGTGCACATCCAGGATGTAGGGTTTAAATCTGAACTAAAAAGGAGCCAGAAGTATTTGATTTCTGTTTGAGCCTCTGCTGCAGATTTGTCGGACTTAAATGGGGATTGTGTTCATGTGGACTTGCTCTTTAAACCCAAACGTAGACGTACTAGGATTAAACCTTCAATGGATCCTGTACTTCTCGTGGTTTTTGTTGTTCTACTGATTATCACCTGCTGCCTATAGGCTAAAGTGGGGAAATATAATTTTGACTTTGTCTTGGTCTGTCTGTTACCAGATTATTTTATGAACCACTGACCGACTTTTTTAAAACTTGCAGAAACTTAGCATTGGATGGACATTGTTCAAGCTAGCTGCCACAGCCAAATGACTTAAAAACTGAGAAAATGGTTATATCGTAGTAAATATTATTATTTTTGTTGACTTGGATTTTAATAAGACACTAGTCAAGATTGATCCCCAGCATATATTTTCAGCACCAACACATTATGTGAGCTCTTTATTTCAATTTTTGTAATTTAGAGTCAATTTTGTCTGTTTGTAAGCAAAATAATCACTGAATATATCTATAAATATTAACTTTTAATAGTCTAATTCAAGATTGTTGCCCCAGGTAATCAACCTAAGCAGAAAAAATAAATGTCTATTAATCAGCCAGTATTACAGATACTGAGTTAAAACAGTGGTGTGGCTGAAGCTGGGAGTCGTTCACAACTTACTCTGAGTACGGCATCTTGTAGTACGTATTGCATTAAATTGTGCAATGCTTTATTTTCAAGGTGTTACCAAAATGGCTACAGCTTCTTTCTTATCGCGAAATTAAATTAGCCTAAATTTTTTAGATGAAGGTTTTCAGTCTAAGGATTTGTTTCAATGAATTTAGGTTAGTGCTTTAATTTCATGAAATGTTCTCAAATACATGCGGTTAACCATCTTGATGACCTTTAATCCTCCAGACAAAACGGTTTTAGGTTTTCCAGTTTTTCTGGACAAGATATGCATGTAAACCTTAATATTTTGGTGCACAATACTCAAGTGGGTAGGAGTTACACTGTGTTTAGGAATATAGTTTATTCTATGTGTTGCTTGTCCCGGGCAGCACAGGTCCTGTTGAGTGGAGGGAGCAATTTTATCCATGACCAGGCACAAAGTTGGATTCAGGGGGTGGCCGATGGTGGCCTTGGCCATCATAGATCAATTTTCGGGCACCCCAGTCATTTGAGGAAACTATCAAGCAATATAAAAAGTAGAAAGCAGTTTCATTAAATGATAGGGGTGGTCATTTTACATAAAGTTATGGTGGTGGCCTTCTTGGATTTTGACGTGGCAACCCAATTTCAATAGGGACCTTGTGCCTACTTTTGACCCAATCAATTGAGGAAACTTTATTTTAAAGCAATATAAAAACCAGAAAACATAGTTATGTCATATTATTGGCGGTTTACTTGTATGTATGTGGCCATCTTGGATTTTGATGTAGCAACCCAAATTTTGATACATACTTTTTGTTTTTACATCTAAATGCAGTAACACACCACAATGTAAGTCGTTACCTGACTTATTTTCAAGTTGTTGTGCTCACAACATGGACAAACATTTCTGGTGGCAGCCATCGCACGGCAACCCAAATTTTGAATGGAACCATGTTTTAGATGTAGCCACACAACAAAATTGTAGTTCGTATCTTACCTTTTTTTTTAAAGTTATTGCACTCACAACATGCACGAACGGATGGACAGAAGGAGGGTAGTTCCTATTCCCTTTCTTCACTCAGCGACGGGGACCAAAAAGGTACCAACAAACGAAAACGGAATCATCAAGGTCATTAAACTGTTAGTATAAATGAGAAAGTTGACAAGAAGCCAAATATTTGTGTTGCACAGAGACAGAAGCGTGCACAGGCAAAGACAAATGCAATGAATATATTTTTATACAGACAGATATTCTGATTCATATGTCTTCACAGCATTGCCTCTGCAGTCCCATTTCTATGATAGACAGAATATAAATTGAAAATTTATATTGTCTTTTCTGTTGGGTTATGATTGGTGAAAAGAGACATTTCTTTTGACTTTAGAAAAAAAAGGTGGCGCCATTAGTTGTACATTTTTTCTTTGTATAAACATCCCTGTCACCACTGCTCAACACTTGTTTCACCATCCCAGCATACCCAGCAGAGGACTCTTTCCACCATTACAGAGCATGCTTTCTTTTATTTTTTTCATTGCTAACAAATTACACCACCCCGGCACATTAAATGAGCTCAGTAGGTCTGTTTGTTTTCGGTATCCCTCTTTTAGACAAAGTCAAGTCTAAATATTTGTTGTAGCTTCAAGGTATTTCTCTGCAAACTACGCCTCGGGTCTGTTTGGCTTGCGCTGTAATTATTCTGTTTCAAATTTCATGCTTGTTGGTTCTGCATACAATACACAGAGTGATCCCAGAGCTGCTGCATTTTTTTTGCCCAAGCTTTAATTGAATAGAGGAGAGAAGACGGCAGCTGTGACTGCGCCGTGCTGCAGATGGCAGTAGTTGGACAGCCACAAGCAGGTGAGCTCACGGTTTTTATTTTTTCCTCTCCGTCTCCAGCGTTAACTCTTCCAGCGGTGACAGATGAGAACACAGAGCTTCCCCAACAGTGTAGTAGTACTTTTAATCTAGTTCAGATTTATGATGTCAACAAGGGAAAATTCTCTCTTGCTTCTTGTCAGGGATGAAATGGAGAGTGTGCAAAGACATTAAATAGAGAGGAGGGTGTTTTGGTGGGTAAAAAAAAAAAAAGGGGCTTTGCCTACTATTCACCAAAGTCAATTCTCCATGTGATTCATCCCAGAACCTTTTAGAAGCCTGGCTGAGGGAAGGCATGAGGTGAACAGATAACCAGGCTTCACATCAAACAGGGAAGAATTGAAAGACAAAGTGTAAATTGCTGCAACTCCAGGAGGGATGAAAGGCAGACCATGGGGAAAGTTCAAATTGAAACTTAAAACAGGGCAGAAAAAAATGTTATAAATTAAAAAAAAAAAAAAAAAGTTGATGAACAGCTGATATATATTGACTTTATCTGGTGCCTCGTTCAACATGAACACCCTGTGGCTGGCTTCCTTATTTCCATAAAAGTCTAGCCCTTCATCTGACGAGAGAGAGAGAGAGAGGGAAGAAAAAAATTACTCACTGCTGCTCCAAGAGAACACAAAGCACCACGAATATTGCATCATGGCTTTATTCTGGAGGCACTCCTATGTGGTTACACTTGACATATCCATTCATACGTTAGCACGCTGTGTAAGGACAGTCGCATTAAACATTGATCTAGATGGAGTCAGATCCCTTCTGCTTTGGAGCGAAGCAACGATTATTGAGAGCATTGAGCCAGAAATGTGGAGCCAATCAGATCAATCAAACACTACTGAGGGTAAAAATAAAAGAGAGATACACAAAGACTGTTTCTTTAACACGAAATGGGAATTATTCAACAGGCGGCCTATTTTACATTCATCCCAAAATTCATTAAAGGACTACAGATGATGTTTCATGCCAGAGTTTTTTAAACTAAAATCATCTGTGATGAGAAGTACCAAAGTTTTAAAGCTCTTTTAGTCAATTCTTGGAAACATTTGGTGAGATCTTGTGCAGTACTATCTACTGTATCTCGGCTAGTACCACACCAAGGACAAGGAACTGGTGAGTAAGAGCCATATTTTTTTGTGTTTACCAAGATGATTTTTCTGTGGTCGCCGTCTTTAATGCAGCTGACTAAAAGTTAATCAGTTGTAGATTTATATACAGTATTTAATTATTATTTTATGAGAGTTTTATTAAAATCCGTCAAGTGATTCACAAGATATTTTGCTAACAGACAAACAAGTACATAAACACAAACACAGCAAAAAAAAAGTTATTGCATTTTGTTCTGCAACAGACAATTAAAAACATGTTTTTATACAGTTAGATCCAGGCATCATTTTATCTCTATCTATCTATACATCTATACATCTATACATACATCTATACATCTATACATACATC
>NC_056512.1:36498599-36510330 GCF_014905685.2 Nematolebias whitei
CATCTATACATCTATACATACATCTATACATCTATACATACATCTATTTCTATCTATCTCTATATTTTTATCTATCTCTATCTATCGATCAATTTCAGAGAACCAACATAAAGATTGTCCGTCTACAATCAAAGTTTCTTGTTTTGTCAGATGCTTCAAATCTGTCACAACAAAGCAGTCCAGATCCAGTCATGTGTTGTGTCTCGAAGAACAGAGCATGACCCTCATGATGGAGTGTTGGATTACCAAGTTTCCTGAGACAGTGGCTGAAGGGCATGCTGCACGGTATATTTTGATCGTGTGGGCAGGAGCTGATACCCCCTCTGCCCTCCTTCAGGGAATCTGACACCGGCAGCAGGACGCTCAGGGAGGCTTCGTCAGGACAAGGCATTCAGCCAAAACGGCGACGCCACACAGCTCTGCAATTTGTCTTCCTCTTCCTCTGGACGCACCTCATGAAAACAAATGAACTCTCACCTTTGCTGCTGCAGCCAGAAGGCATGCGAGCCATCATTGGCAACGGTTTCTGGAATAATACCCGGGTTGTTATGGGTACTTTAGCAACCCTCTTCACATCTCTAGAGTTGTGACTAAATGTTAGAACATTTGTCAAAATAAAAACAGTAAAAAAAAAAATAAAAATCAAAGTTAAATAAAAACCTATCACTTTATAATAGTCGATTTTCTTATGTTGAAAAATTATGAAGTTTTAGCTAATTTGGTAAAACCTTGAAAATACCATTATGGATTACTACAATATTTTATGTGATCTGTCAACACTAGAACTATGTGTTGGGAATGAGTCATAGTCATGACAAATTTTAGCTCTGTAAAAATTAATTCAACCTTTGTTTAGACAGGTAAATCCTATTGAGCCTCGAGGACTCATGTACAAGAGAGACCTGATTTCAACAAAGAAAGATGACAACACTGGACAACAGCGACAACAATAGACAGCCACAAAAAAAGGCATACAGATTTTTTTTTTAAACAACTAAGATGGCAAAAAAAGGAACAAAAACCAGCTAGATTAAAAGGCGAATGTAGAAAACTAAAAACAGGAGCATGTCTGCATTGGTCCCTGCCAGGAGTCCAACAGATTCTTAAAGCCACAGAGAGGTCAAGGTCGAGATCTTCAGATCTTTTTGTAAGATATTCCAGGAAACAGGAGCGGAGTAGGAGAAGGCCCTTTTGCCTAGTTCAGTCTGCATTGAGGGAACACTGCAGGTAATAGGTAATAATGTCCTGGGAGTGCACGCTGTAGCTGCACTCACGCAGAGACATGTAGGAGGAGATGTATGAAGGCAGCAGACCAAGAAGTGATTTAAAGATGAAAATGTACCAGTGAGAGAGTCTGCGTGAAGTTAACGATGTCCACTAAACCAGTGAATACAGGGTGCAGTGGTGGGTATGATAATCACAGCCAGTTATGAATCTTAGTTAAATTGGTTGAGTAATACTCATTTGTTAGTTTTCCAAAGTCAGCTGGCTGTTACAGCCATCATGAAGTGGATCGAGTCTAAACGTGAATCCCTTGTAGAGGCCCATTCAATGAATACTTGTCGTGGAAAAAAGGGAGATTCCCAGAACAGAACAAAGTGTAGTTCATCAGATTTATTTACAAAGCTTTGGAGAGCAGTCCAACATTCACAGAACATGCAATTACAAGATTACACTATCCGTGCTCTCATCCATGTGAAACCCTGACCTGCTCCAACTTTCTGGACCGGACAAGTTAGTTTTATAGAATAACCTCCAGCCCAGGCCTCATCCTCTCCATGTCCGAGCTCTTATCGAAAGGTTTGTTTGCAGACAGAAAGGAGTGGATCTGAGTCAAGGAGTCTGCTTATGTCACCATATCATATCTCTATCATATTAGTATCAATCAACCCTTGAAGATATCAAAACCAGTTCTGGCTGGTCCCAGTACAAATGATTACATGGGACCATTTATTGTTCATAATAACATTCAGTAAATAGAACAGAGAATAATGTCTAAATCTCTTTCTTTAAATACAACACAGATGATGCATGATGAACGCATGAAAACACACATTTGTCTCAACATACTTTCCAAAAGTTTCATTGAAATCTTCAGCATTTCATGCAATATTTTGCCACCAGAATACAGTTCAACATCTGGAAAATTCACAGAAACGTTAGTATTTTTGTGTTTGCTAAGATTATTTTGTGTTTTGCTATTGCCACCATCTTGAATCAAACTGACTCTAGAAGTTTATACATTGTAGATGTTTATCCAGTGAATGAGTTTCAATAAAATCTATCCAGTAATTCATATACCAAAACTACAAACGACAAATGTACCCCACATACAAACACCCTCTCGCACACCCACACAGACATGAGTGACGGACGATACAGTTACGTCCTGACCCCTGATGTCCAGTACTCCCAGCCTTCAGTTTATGGATGAGATAAGACAGTTGGAGAAAGCGAGTGTTCAAAATTCACTTCAGGGTCAAAGGTCAGCTGCTGTATAAGCACTAGTGAATGTGAGAGATCATAAAACAGCAGGTGGCCTATTGATTGCTGTCTTTATCAGAGTTTCTATGTGACCAGTGGCTGAAACACAGTGGGAAAAACATTTGTCAACTTTACGTGAGCGTTTACAGAGCCCAGGAGGGAACAGGAAGTCACAGCCTCACCTATCGCTTTCTGTCAACAGTAGGGAAAATGGGTCATCAGCAGTGATTTAAATAAAGTTTTTGAATACTTTTCCTAACGAGCTATAGTATTTACTTGGCATATTTTTGGTGCAGTGTTTTTAAAAATGTTGAATGTGAAAATAAAGTTGCCTTTATTACATCTTGGGCTTTGTTCTTTTAAATATAGTTTACTACCACAGGTGCAACAAGAATGTCAGGCGAGGTAACTGAGCAGTCAGTCTTTGTTTTATAAGTTAAACTGAGTTTTAGAGCGTCTGCGACACTTTTTACGGCAACACGAAGCTGTAGAGGTCCTGATGAAAAGTTTAGACCATAAGTTTGAATTATTTTGACCAACCTGAGGGTCTGTTTAAAAGCTGTGTCTGCTGGTTGTTTTATCTCAGCTGGACTTTTTAGAAAATTGTAACATTACTCAAATATTTATTGCTATTATCCGGTGCTGTTAGACAAAAGTATTTCTTTTTTTCTTTATTGTTACTTATTAAACCACTATGAGTGCAAGAACCACCAGTGTGAAGAAAAAAAAACAAAAGGTTAAGGGGCGGCTGTGGCTGAATGGTTAGTGCAGCCGTCCTCCAATGCGAGAGTTGGGGGTTCGATTCCACCAGCAGTCACATGCCGAAGTGTCCCTGAGCAAGACACTGAACCCCTAAATGCCTCCGATGTGTGTCCCATCAGTGTATGAATGTGATAAAGCACTGATTAGTCTTTGTACAGAAATAGTAGAGTGCTGTATGAATGGGTAAATGAGGACACAGATTGTGGTGTAAAGGACTTTGAGTGTCTTGATCAGATAGGAAAGTGCTATATAAGTGCAGTCCATTTACCATTTATTCAAAACAGAGTTGTGCCAAGACAAATACAACAAATTTGCTGCATGCATGTAGGGGTGTTTGTCTTTTACTTTATTGCCCACTGTCAAAAGATATGATTCATCTTGGGTGTGTGTGCATGTGTGTTTGTGTGTATTTGTGTGACAGTAGCATTAACAAAATATCTGGTGGACCACTGTACAAATTGTAATGAAACTATCAATATGTAATCAAGGCATGTATATCTACAACTGATTAAGTTTTAGGTTCAACCACATTAAAGATAAAGATAAGTAAACTTACCAAACATAAATATGGCAGTACTTTGGCATATAACATAACTATAATATTGTATAAATGTTGATTTAGAATTTGGTGTTTGGAATTTTAACAAAAAAACGAAGTCCAGATGACATGATTCAACCTTTTTTGTTGTTATATACCTGGATGACTGAGAAAACAAACTTTGTGTTTTTGAAACCATTAGTGAAAAGGCCAGACTTCAGGGGTATCTGAGGCAGGCTTGAAACACAAGAGTCAGGGTGGCTTCTGGGTAATACCAGATGGCTAGGCCTCAGACTGACGAAGCCTCTTGGATGAGGGGCGAAACGTTTCTTTTTAACAAAAAAACGAAGTCCAGATGACATGATTCAACCTTTTTTGTTGTTACCTGAGAATTGTTTCCAACTCTTGTTTTGAGTGCTAGCTAATCACATAAAAGTTGTTTCAACTGTAGGATTCTAGTTTTCTCTATAACCACTTCCTAGCAGCCTCTGAGTGGCAGGTGGGAGCCATGCCACCACAGCTGATCCTGGCTGATGAGCTGTTGGTGTAGGACCATTGGATCAGTTACTTTCCGCTGGATCATTATACTACCAACTGGTAACTAGTTACAGACTTGCAGTCCTATAGCCCTACAACCCTTGTCTAAGATAAGATAAACTAATCCATGTATTTCCTTGTGCCTCCTAGTCCTGAGACTATGGTTCCTTCTCATGGACATTCAGTCTCCTTGTGCCTAATAAGAAGAACCCCTCCCTAGAGCCTCCTCCTGGACATCACCGTTCTCCTCACTGTCAGTCCACAAACAACATGGATCAGTCTCTGAGTTCCATCCTGTCACCCTGGGGCAGCTGTGGCTGAGTGGTTGGAGCATTTTGTCCTACAATGAGAGAGTTGGGGGTTCAATTCCACCAGAAGTCATATTGAAGTGTTCCTGTGCATTGAACCCCTCATTGCCTCTGATGTGTGTGCCACTGGTGCATGAAGGTGATCTAAAATCACTGATTAGTCTCTATACCAGGATTTGTTGGATTCGTTTTGTAGAGATGTAGTAGAATGATATATGAATGCATGTGTGGAAGTAAATGAGGGCACAGATTGTGTTGTAAGTGCTTTGAGTATTTTAGATAGAAAGGTGGTGCTGTATAAGTACAGTCCATTTAACATTTACTCTCCAAATCATTTTACTCATCTTTCTCAGCGAGTGTTGTCATCCACCTGGGATCCTTCACCTTCCTCTCCAGGCTTGACAAACAAATAGGATAAATTCCTTCCTAAACCTTTTGGACACTAAATAAAATCACTTACCTTTTGTGAAATGTGGCAGTCTCTCTGTCAGTCCATATTACTCTGGGTACTAAAATATATTCCATCCATCCATTATCTTTTACCCGCTTCTTCCATTTTGGGTCACGTTGGTCACTGGTAGCAATCACCGTGTGAGGGGCGGGGTACACCCAGGACGGGTTGCAAGTCCATCACAGGGACACATAGAGACAAACGAGACAAAACAACCATTCAGTCTCTCACTTATACCTAAGGACAATTTAGTTACCGATCAGCCTAACATGCATGTTTTTGGTCTGTGGGAAGAAACTGGAAAACCCGAAGAAAAACCACACGCACGAAGAAAACATGCAAACTCCATCCAGAAAGTTCACGGGCCGGGATTTGAACTGGCGGCCATCTCGCTGAGAGACAACAGCTCTAGCAACTGAACCACCCTTTACCCTGTGCTAAATCCATTAAAAAAATAAAACTCTCATTGAGCTTGCTGAAATATTTCATGAACATTTTTTTAGTTAAACTTTAAGAAAATGTATATTTGGTTGTAATTGTACAACTCATTATCTTTTGGAACTAACCCAAACCAAGATGGCTAAATCTCCATGGCCCCTCATCATACGTTGATCTTGGTATAAGACTTCCATGAAAATGGAGGGTGAAATTTATTTTTTCAATGAATAGAAGGCCTTTAATTCTACCTGTTTTAAGTCGAACCTGATAAAGCAACAACAAAGAAAAAGCAGCCTTCCGTTAGCAAAACGTTTCACCTACAAGCCAAAGCATCTGTCACTGGCATCTGAAACTGAACAGTCTCAACAACCCAAGTTCAAATTCAGGTTAATTATGTCTGCGTCGGTAAATAAATGCAGATCGTCACCTCAGTAACCTGCAGCTTCTGCTTTCATATTCACTGTGATCGACTTTCTTTGTAGGTTTTAGGAATGAGTTTGACCCAGAAGACAAAGTGGATCAGTTCTCTGAGTACTTCAGAGGTGCAATCACGGGGGAACATCACAGCTCAATTTATTGAACACCTCAGTGTTGTCATATTTTCAACAGCCATCAACTATTTTGTCTTTCGTCTTTCTCCAGGAGCTGAAAAATCAAGTGTTTTATTGAACACCCATGATCAAGTGTGACTGGAATATTTTTATCCAACAAACGTAAAAAACAGGAAAATAGTGCATTTTCATTCACAAGTTTTGAGTTTGCTGCTAAAAAGATACCAGTTGTTTGTAACATTTTATTTTATCAAACATAAACGCATCAAAGGGTTAGCATAGAGAATAATTAGATGAGAACATTGCAGGAGCAGAAACGACCTGTCTTTTTTTTTCTTTTTTTTTTTGTAGCAGTGTTGAAAAACCTTAGGAGTTGGACATTTAATATTATATTTTCTCTGCTGGAAAAGTAGAAAAACAGTTGGAAAATGGGTGCAGCAGAAGAAGAGAGATGGTTAAAAAAAACAGAGATATCCATGGTATTCTTTAGGATGTTAGGTATGTTGCCTAGCAACAACTAAGCTGATAATGTTGCAGACAGTATTGGTATCGTCTTGCTGAAAACTCTGTAAAAGAGGTATTGATTGCCTGGAAGCAATCTGTTTTTTTAGTAACAGTTTGCAACTTCACATTTCCAAAAGATGAATCTGAAATGGTTGAATATTACGGATTTGTCTCATTTGGTAAATCTTTTCCATAGTTATCTCTGTGACCTTTTGCAAGTCAATATCTGTAATGGACATGTATTGTGTTCTACTGATATATATATTTGTTCTAGAATTGCGCCGCTCAAAGTGGCTGCATGTTGGAGCAGCTCTGTTACTTTCATTCTGAGATTTTGCTTTTGGAAACTTTAATTCCTCTCTTTCTGGATGTAAAACACATTTTTTTTTGGATGATTGTTTCCTCTGGTGTCGGATGCTGTGCAGCTGGAAGGATTCTTACTGAAACTTTTTTAGTTTTGGACATTTGTTATGATGCGTAACCATGGCAACAAGGCAGTTTTCTACAACCAACAGCAGCTGATTAGCATCTCAAAAGCTCAAATAATATCTCAACTACAGCCCCAAATCTCAAATGAGTTGAAAAGGATGTTTTGTGGATGCATTCTCATCTACCTGCCAGCTGTGCTCGAGTGCCTGACCACTGAGATCCTGGAACTAGCAGGAAACATGGCTCACGACAGCGGAAGGAGAGGATCGTCCCTCAGCACCTACAGTTGGCTGTCCGCAACGAAGAGGAGCTCAGCAGACTGCTGGGAGGAGTGGCCATCGCTCTGGGAGGAGTTCTGCCTGTTCTGTCCATTTTCATCATAAAACAAAGCAACTTTGGCATGAAAGGCATCGGTCAATACGCATTTCTTCAAGAAAAGCTATATTTTCTTCGCTGCTCGTTAGAGTAACGTTAATTTATACAAATTCGATGGTGATGAAACAGACTTTTTATGAATAAAGAGTAGCTTTGATTCTTAAAACACTTTGCAGTGTTCACATATTTTGTTGTGTTTCTGACAGTTTAATCCAGCTTGAATCAAAGAATGTTATTTGTATCTTGAGTGATTTACACAAAGTCAGTTCTAAGCAATGTGGGAATACTTTAAACAACTTAAAAACTATTATTTTGCTTGAGAGAGAAATCTGCCTCTGTGGCTGTGACAAACCTTCCTGTCAGAATTTGAATGTTGGCAAACACATTAAAATATTTGATTTCACTCTGTCTCTTTCACTTGCCTTGGAGTCAGAATAAATGGGACGGACTAAGGAGTGGAAGGTCAGTAGTACTGAGTGTGCAGGTGTGCATGTGTCAGAAGTTAATAGAGGCAACGGCGGCTTTGTAACAGATTACTGCAGCTTTGTCAAAGGAAGAAGGGAGGCAAGGCCTGCAGCCCATTCATCACCAGCCCTGTCTTCTCCTCAGCCCCAGTCTCCTTAAGCCAAGTGATAAAGGTGCATGTCAGCTCCTCTCTGCTGCTCAGCTGAATCCACTTCCTGCTGAATTCTGACACGCAAGATCAGGTGCCTTCACTGCTTGACAGTGTAGTCATAGCAATACCAACACCAGCTGCCTGATAAAGTATGTTAATGCAGAATGAGACGGCATCAAATATGAAGAGATTTACTCCTTTAAACAATTTAAATTTGTTGAAATAATTTCAAGTTAAAATCTAAATAGTGCAGATAAACTCAGTGTCCCTTGTGTAACTGGGTATTTTTATTTGCTGTGATGCAGATTATAAACACCAGAGTTTAAAGTAAAAAAAAAAAAAAAATAATCTGTTGTATAACTGAATTTAAGCAATAAAGCAGGTACAGTTGGGACAAATCTTGTTCTTTGTTCATCAAGATAAATCCACAGGATGTTGCAATATTGCAGCTATTAATGCAAAGTCACTCAACTTTTTTCACTAATTTGAACAATCACCTTAGCCCACTGCTTGGTTTCATTTTCTACAATCAGAGCCTGTAAGATAACTGATCTGATACCAGAAAATCACTATGCCATTAAATATTATGGTCAAAGCTTGTGCAAGATAATTTCTCAAGCATTGCATGGAATTTGTTGGAAGCTGTTTTGCACTTCATGCAACATTGCAGTGAATTAAAGACAAAAAAGTCACATGACAAGTAAATTTCTACCAAAAACACACCCCAGAATGAATAAAAAGTCAGGACTGCAGACTGGAGACATAACCATGACAGAGGCTGCTACATCCAAATAAAATGCAAGCACTGAAAAAAAAAGTTTGATTAAAAATGCACATTTAGGAAAATTACATACAAGCATACTTGTCTGTGTGTGTGTGTTTTTCAGAATATTTGAAAAAATAAACCCAAATAAAAAAATTCCTCCGTGTGCAATGCAGAAAAAAAAAAGCTTTTGAGTAACCAAAGCAGTTTTATTGCATTTGACAAAAATGAACAT
The DNA here is from genome assembly GCF_014905685.2 of Nematolebias whitei. NCBI lineage: Eukaryota > Metazoa > Chordata > Actinopteri > Cyprinodontiformes > Rivulidae > Nematolebias > Nematolebias whitei. Next base: position 36,507,591 of record NC_056512.1, read on the forward strand.
ATTGTTATTGTTCAGATTACTTTTTAAACTTCTTGCTTATTGGACTTTTTTAGTTTCTATTGAGGATGATATTTTATTTTATTTTATTTTTTTTAGCATAAAAAAACAAGAAATCCTGAGCATTTGTTGGACAGGTTATATTGAACACTTGCAGCTTTATTTGTAATATTTTATTATTCCCATGTTAAAGCTTCAAAACATTGAATCATTGAGCGTAACTATGTGAAAAAGCTCCTGCAAAGCTAAACATTTTCGGCTGTAACAATCATAACAATGTTCACAACGTCCTGGAGGGACTGAATAACAAGGGAGATTCAAGCTGCTAGACCTCTCAGGAAATTTTAATCTGAAGTGTCAGAACAAAGACTGCCCAATTACCAAGCTTCCAGGAAGAGTGTGCAGTTTTTCCATGGGTCATAGAACAGTGCACGAGATCTTTACGAGTTTGATTGTCCAGTTCATACATGTTCTGGGAACGAAGAGAAGGTTTTCCAAATGTCGGCCAAGAGATTTTTGCAAGAAATGCTGTGGGAGTATGGAGTGCCTTGGAAGCTGCACAAGAGCTGCATTTACAAACTCAGCACTAAAAAAACCTTTACCAGGGCTGTTTGTTTCTCATGGCTACTCCTTAAGAGCTTGAGGAGTAGACATGGAAAGCAGGATGGCTTGTTTGGGAACCTCTGGTCAGCATCTTTGTGGATGATGTGGTTCTATTAGTGTCACTTTAAACCACAACCAAAACACACTGGATGAGTTTATGCCTGGATGACAGTCAGTGCCTCAAAATCTGAGATTATAGTTTGTGACTGAAAAATAAGGTAGAAAGCTTACTCTTGATTGAGTTTAATCCTCAGTCCAAAGGGATTAAGTATTTTAGTTTTTTGTTTGCAAGTAATTGCAGAGTGAAACAAGAGGTGGATAGATGGATCAGGGCTTTATATTGTGACCTTGGATAAGTGGTTAAAAATCATTGGATGGTTGAATAAGACATACAGTCTTGTTGCATACAGTTTTTAAAGCACTCATCTGACAAAAGACATGGAAGTCATTTTTGTTTGACCTAGATTACAACATCAGGGGATATTTTCCCCCCATTAGTGACACAAGCTTATGTTTGCTCTCAACTGCATGTGTAGGTGGCATCTGGTTGAGTCATTATATGAGGGATAAGCCATTTAATCACAGCATGTTCTTGTAGAAGAGTTGCATTTTCACATATTCAAAGAAGTGACTGATGTATTTTCAGTTACGTGTTTTGAGAAAATGCTTATTAGACACATAAAAACATTTATTTTTAAACCAAGCCAGCCATTCCAGCGATTATATTCATGCAAGTACTTGATAAAAACAAATCACACAGCACTTTGCTGAAAACCATCTTTAATTTTGTTTTTGTTGCTCCATAATGTCTTATCTTGCAGATGAACAAATTAACATTGCAACATGGACTACTCACACCATGACTGTCTTTTTATGTGCCACAACAAAGAAAAGCACATCTGCTTGTAGGATTCAAGTGGTCCTGATCTCTTAAGAACATTTCATAAAGCCACAAATATCTGATATATTTTATATTTGTATGTGCAGTACGAGAGTTGCATTGAGAGTAAAGATAGCTAGTTAGCAAAAAACGAGTTTACAGTCCTCATCTACTGACACATAAGATCTTCAGAATAAAAATGTGTTTCTGTCTTGTAAAAATCTGTACCTGAAAAATAAAATCTGTGATGTTTCTAAAACCACAACATTGAGTGATGATGGTTCTTGGTCTACTAGTGAAATGTGAAACAGTAGAAAAGAAACTTGTACTGACGGACAATTGAGCAGGAGTCAAAAACAGCACAACCTTAAAGTGTGTAGATTTCTAATAGCCAAGTATAACCTAAAGCCTAAAAATTCCAGCTGCCCTACATTGTCCTTTGACCGTTATCTTTTCAAGAGTTTTGCTGTTATTAGAAAGTGCTGAAATCTTTGACGGTTGAATGGTAGAAAAATCCATACATACATTTTCTTTACATGCTTTTTCCTTTTTGGGTCATGGAAAGGAAGCAGAGAATCCACACATGCACAGGAAGAACATGCAAACTCCACCCAGAAAGTTACCCTGTGAGGTTGCCAGCCTTGTGGGAAGGAATGTGCCATGGTTCGAGCACTAAGACTCAGATGCTTTGTGAGCTAAGTCGTAGGCTGGATACCATTTCTGAGAATCGCATACTACTTTCAGCTCCTGGAACTCAATGGAATGAAGGAATCAACCTTGGAGAAGGCTACAAACACGGTCTGGCAGAGTGACTGCAACAATTTGGCTGCTTGGAGTCTCCATTGAGATGTACCGGCAGAACTATGAAGACAGACAAAAAAAATCAAGCAGTCGGCCTGTCCCAAAACAAATGTATCTGAATCTGGCTTCCCTGCTTGGCATTGAATAGGCCAACTATCTCAAATTTCTCCTGGAGGTTATGTAAACAAGACATTCTGCCCTCCTCCCCCACCTTTTCCCTTCCCGAGGACATCTGTGGACCTGTATCAGAGCTGAGCCAGCAGATAGACACTGTGCCATCTCTTATCAGGACTATGGAACTTTCTGGCAGTGTCCACGGACAACTCGCCGCATTTTTTTTTTTACTTCCCCTCCCCTCGTGTTTCTTTTTTCCTTATCTACTTTTGTCTGTCTGAAACAGGTCTTTCTTGTAAATTTAATTCATTCAACCTTTATTTATACTGGTTAATCCCATTGAGC